>NC_092740.1:70890097-71510425 GCF_047496795.1 Chiloscyllium punctatum
ATGGCCAAGCTTGTTGTGTGCACAGGGGTGTCTATCTCAGACAGTTCCCAGCAATGATGGTGACTAGAAGCTGCAACACAAAGAGAGGGTCAGTGCTGCAGGTTGGCCACAATGTAGGCACCTTGCATCCTGTGTCCTGTATCGTCTGTTCACGGCCAATGCTTTTCCCCTTTGGAATGTCCAGTGACTGGTTGCAGATGTAGTTCCTTGCCTCACACGTAACCTCACTTGTCCCACCCATTGCAAGTGTGTTCATTGTCCTTCTCCTCCACATTGTGCAACTTTCATGTGCTTCCCGATTGAAATGACAGCAAACAGTCCTCTGCTTTAGCCTCAGTGTTAGCAAGCTGCTGAGACCCCCACAATCATCCTTTCCTTCAAAGGTACCCATTCAGTAAACCCCAGAAGCTTCACACTGACCCAGCTCATCAGCCAAGCTGTTTACCTGCCTACTTGCCTCCACCCTACACACCAACCCTGCTCCCTCTTAATTTCTGCGAACAGAGTTGATGGGAGGTGAGGCCCACCTTCTTGACTGACTTGATCTGCCAGCACAATCCAGACCTGCTCAGATACCTGACTGGTAGATACATGTCCCCTACTGTGAGAGACCTTCCTCCCTGGATTGGCCTTTGTGAAGACAAAGGACTGATGATGACGTGTTCCCTGGAGTATGTACCTTCTGCATACTGCCACTCCGACTGGAGGCCTGACTGTGGCTGAAGACCAGGATATGGGGGACTGCCCTTGGCTAATCATGCTGAGTGCCACCTACTGATGAGTGCCCCCATGGACTTCACAGCAAACTATGCCACTAAGACTTTCAGGCAAGTCTCTCTGTTTGCTGTAAATACCATAAATTTAGCAGGAACACTACTATCATGTGGTACAATGACCGATGTGCCACATTGATGTATGACAAGATGCATGTGCCCTTTACTGAGAGCACCTGCACAGCACAGCCACATTTTGGTGCAACGCACAGTTAGGCAAGGCTTGAACGCTGCAGCATGCCAACAGGCACCAGGTAAATGCATGCTGAGAAAGGCTTTCCAACAGCTAGTTTGTTTGGTAAGATCATAACTTGAGTATTAATGAATGAGTTGACTGTCAACAAAGAGCTTAATAAAGTTAATTGCTGTAATTGGCAACTCCCCACTGGTGGGTGGGAAAGTCACCATTCCACGCAAAAGATATGGGGAGATAATCTCAACATTGAGATGAGCGTCATTGCACATTGCAAAAAGTCCTGTCGTGCATCTCACCATCACCCACTTCACTCAGATTTTTATAAGATTCTATCCAATACCACTAAACATTTACTATAAACATTGACTCCTGCTGTTTGACTAATTCCTGCAGTAACAGCAGGTGCCCAATATTTGAAAATGCTGGAAGGTAGATTTATATTGGTTTTCAATATCAAAGCTAGGTTTATTTTTCTGCCTAACATCATTGTGACAGAACTAAAATGGAAATGACCACTTTAGAGCAACATCTAAAGCTGTAACTGGAAATACAATCATTGGCAACTTTCATAAGGAATTACTCATTGACAAAATCTTACATTGGGGCTTACAATGATAATATGAAATGAAACATAACTCAAAAAGCAAATTTAAAACTAATAGAGCTCTCATTCTTTCAATTATATATAATGAATTCCCAGTCTTCTGGTTTCCACAAAATGTGCTGACTGTTACTTCCCAGTAACAATTGATGAATTTTAACTGAATAAATATACAGTAATTTCATCATGACCTTCTATTCTTTACCAAGTTTGTCATGACCACCCACTACATGAAAAGTGTGGGTTTCTGTGTCATCATCAAGGCAGCATAAGCAAAAGAAAATGACTCAGAATAAAACAAAGTCAATGGCTTATTTCATGAAAAATAACAGTTATTTAAAGCAAATGAGTGTTAACTGGCAAATATGTATCATTTAACAATGTCTTTTGCAATTTATATAATCTGTGCATCTCAATAAGATGAGTTTTTTAAATCATTTGCATCACTGTGCAATATTCTCACTATCTACATTTGTCAAGCAATGTATAATTTTTACTAAATGTTCAAATCAATGAAAGGGGTCAAATCTTTCTCAGTGTCTGAATTTCAAATCCTCAGAAATGAACGGGTTACGATTGTTTAAGCCTCAATATTTATTCCAATCTGAAAGCGACGGAGCTGCCCTATTGTGGAAATGATACAAGGGTGAGACAAACAGAAGAGTAACTGAACTCAAAACATTAACTCTGTTTCTCTCTCCACAGACGCTGCCAGACCTGCTGAGATTCTCCAGCATTTTCTGTTTGTTTCCGAGAGATGTGTGTGGGGAGGGTTTGTCCATTTTAAAATCTGATAAAGACTGGCAGCCTCTAATTTAAACTGTTTTAAGTTAACTATTTCAACTGATTTAAGCAGTTTTAACAGTGGCCAAACTGACTTCCCAGACCTAGGGAAGTCCATCATTCAGGGAGGAGGTAAGCATTTAAATGAGCCAAAAGTAGCAGGAATGCTCCCTTCCCCTCCTTTATATTCCCACCCAAACCTACTCCCAAGTTCAGAAATCACCGTCTTAGCACTAACCCTAACCTGTTAATGGTCCTGTTTCACCTGGACCATCTCTGACACCTCCCTCCCCTTACTGGACCTCTCCTTCTCCATCAATGTCAACCGACTTAACATTGACATTTTTTACAAACCCACCGACTCCCACAGCAACCTGGATTACACCTTTTCCCATCCTATCTCCTGCAAAAATGCCATCCTGTATTCCCAAATCCTCCACCTCTGCCGTATCTGCTCCAAGGAGGACCAGTTCCACCACAGAATACACCAGATGGCCTCCTTCTTTAAAGACTGTAATTTCCCTTCCCACGTGGTTGAAGATGCCCTCCAACACATCTCATCCACGTTCCGCACCTCCGCCCTCAAACCCCACCCCTCCAAGCACAACAAGGACAGAAACCTCCTGGTCCTCACCTTCCACTCTACCAACCTCCGCATAAACCATATCATCCGCCGACATTTCCGCCACCTCCAAACGGTCCCCACCACCAGGGATATATTTCCCTCCCCACCCCTTTCCGCCTTTCGCAAAGACCATTCTCTCCGTGACTACCTGGTCAGGTCCACACGCCCCCAACAACCCACTCTCCCCTCCTGGCACCCTCCCCTGCCACCATAGGATTTGCAAAACCTGCACCCACACCATCCCCCTCACCTCTATCCAAGGCCCCAAAGGAACCTTCCACATCCATCAAAGTTTCACCCGCACATCCGCCAATGTCATTTATTGTATCCGTTGCTCCCGATGTGGTCTTCTTTACATTGGGGAGACTGGATGCCTTCTTGCACAGCACTTTAGGGAACATCTCAGTGACACCCGCACCAATCAACCCCACCGCCCCGTGGCCGAACATTTCAACTCCCCCTCCCACTCTGCTGAGGACAAGCAGGTTCTGGGCCTCCTCCACCGCCGCTCCCTCACACCCGATGCCTGGAGGAACACTTCAACCCCAGGGCATCAATGTGGACTTCACCAGTTTCCTCATTTCCCTTGCCCCCACCTTACCCCAGTTCCAACCTGCCAGCTCAGCACCATCCTCATGACCTGTCCTACCTGCCAATCTTCCTTCCAACCTATCTGCTCCACTCTCCCTCTCCGACCTATCACCTTCATCCCCACCTTCATCCACCTATTGCACTCTTAGCTACATTCTTCCCAGCCCCACTCCCTCCCATTTATCTCTCCACCCTGGAGGCTCCCTGCCTCACTCCTGATGAAGGGCTTTTGCCTGTCGATTTTGTTGCTCCTCGGATGCTGCCTGACCTGCTGTGCTGTTCCAGCGCCACTCTAACCTTGACTCTGATCTCCAGCATCTGCAGTCTTTACTTTCGCCCTGTTAATTAAGACAAGGAAAATCCCTTTTCGTAAACCTCTATCAGTTTTTAATGATTGCTAATTTAGTCTTTGTTGTTGATCAGTTTGAAACATGCAACTTGCCAAGGCCCAGAGTTGAAGCCAGGTGAACTGCTTAGAAGGGAACAATGTTCACCACTATTCCAGCATTGCAGCAATAATTACTTATTAACTTATTTGCCAACTAGCATCAGCAGGATTCAACCTATGACTTCTGATGTGCCATTCTTGAATTAACAATTTCAATTGGCATTACGATGATTAACAATGAATTGAATTTTCCTATTTTCAGGTAAAGTGTTTTTATTGCTAGTCTGCCATGGCTCTAGGTGACCGTTCTCATGCAATCGTCTGCCGTCCACCTCCGTAAGTGTCTGTGTTCTCCAGTGGGCATTTCATGCAATTGTGTGGCAGCAGAGGGAGAAGTGGTCACCGCTGCCGATACCTTCCAGTGTCATGGTACTTGCACCACATTTAAAGTCTAGCAGCACACCACTTCAGACACTGTAAATCAGGAACCACTCTTTACACTGTGGTCCTGCACCAATACCCAAAGGAACTGGTCCAGAAAGGCAAGTTAGTTCCTCAGGTGGTCAGTTAGGGCCGGATGTGCTGATGATCAGGCAGGTAGAGAGGGAGGCAGTCCTGCATCCTGCTGACCAGCAAAGAGGGCCATATCACCAGGTCCAGCCAGGCTGGATGTTGAGAGCAACCTCAGTCAAGAAGAAGGTTATTGAGCCTGTGCACTCCACAAGGGTAAAGGGACAGCCTCTTCAGACATCCCAAGGATGAAAGAAGTTGTAATAGCTAAATGTTGTTCATCTCTCACAAGCAACCCACTCCTTGACTGCACTCAGCCTCAGATTGCATTGATCCTTGAACCAGGACATTGATGACAGCAGCTAATGCATTGCACTTTAATGCAGAAGATGCTGAGGCTAATAGCAGGGATTTTCCAGCCTGCACACATTAATCCACAATTATACCATCCTAGGTGTGAGAGTGCAAAATCAGAGATCTTCCATACATCTCTGGAAAGACAGGCTCATTCTACCTACCAGCTTTTCCAGAGAGTACACTGCCATTCTAGGCTGGAAGGTGTTACAATGGGCAGTTCACATTCTTCTTCATAGCACACAAGTCTGTCAGCACTCTATCTCTCAGGTTAAACTCTATCCTACAGGATACGCAAGTATTTCAGGGCAGGTTAACAGTCAGCATGAACTCTGAAACATTGAAAGCTAAATGATGATGGAAGGGACAGAAGGTATTATCAGGATTGGTCCCAACCTGCTCCCTACATTACAGACTTCACTGCACAAGATTGGGATATCAAATCTTGCATGAAAGATGAAAATCAATGTTAGCTTAGTGTCTTCTGATGTCTCACTAACTACTGCTTTCTCCCTTACGTGTGATGTGCAGGTACTTGAAAGTGGAATCACTTGAAGACATTCAGCATGCATTCAAATAATAACAAAATACTTATTCAGCAACAGAGAGCAGAAAAAACACATGCTCACGTGTACTGTGGACTGACCACGTGTACTGTGGACTGAATGTTGCAGAATGAAAGGAAACCAAAGCCCAACTCATTCATCCTGGAAGTGGGTTTAATAGAGTTCTCTGGCTAACAGATCTCAACAATGCATTTCTCTATCAGGCTCTTTTTGGATGTTCCACCAAGTCAATGTCTTGATCCTTATCTTCAGCTTTATCTAGTGAAGATTCCTGTTGATCTCCTATTTCCTCTGCATCCACAGTGATGGTAATTTGTGAAAAATAGCAGCCCCCACCACCCCCAGCTTGTTGTGGTCTATGAGAACCTACTTTTCTACCTTGAAAAGCCCCCTTTCTCTGTAATCATTCTCTCAGAGACCCAGTCCAATGAAGCTCATTTCCAGACCTGAGATTCTGACTTCCCCTAGCACACCAAGGACTGTCCCCTGATAAACATGGAGCTATAGGCCAGTTAACTTGACATTGGTAATAGGGAACATGCTATAGTCCATGTATAAAAGTTTTAATCGCAGAGCATGCGGAAAATAAGAACAGCATTGGACAGAGTCAGCATGGATTCACAAAAGGTAATTCCTGCTTTACAAGTGTATTGGAATTTTTTGAGGATATAACTAGTACAGTTGATAAGGGGGATCCTGCTAATGTTGTTTATTTGAAATTTAAATAGATTTTTGAGAAGCTCTCATTTAAGAGATTAGCATGTAAAATTAAAGCACATGGGATTGATGGTGGTGTGCTGATGTCGAACTTAACAAATTTTAAGAAGGTTTATAGCTCAGGTTGAGGCTCTGGATGTAAGTTTGCTCGCTGAGTTGGAAGGTTTGTTTTCAGACATTTCATCACCATGCTAGGTAACGACATCAGTGAGCCTCTAGTAAAGCACTGGTGGCTTGGCCGACTTTTTATTTATGACATGACCCACTCTCACTAGTATTTTTACATACAGATGAGGAAGGAAACCACTTCGACTGGGACAACATACCCAGCCTAGGACAAGCCGAATAGAGACACAAGAATTCCTAGAAACATGTTATTCCAACCGGAACTCTATCAACAAACACATTGACTTGGATCCCATTTATCACCGCCTGTGAAAAAGAACAGGAAATGACATCATCAACCCAAGGAAACCTAAACACATAAATAAAAAGCAGGCCATATGTTACCTTGTGTGGTGACAAAACGTCCAAAAAAAATACTTTCCAGCTCAGCGAGCAAACTTGCATCCTGATGTAGAACTGTTTGGCAGGCAGGAAGCAAAGAGTAGGAACAAATAAGCCTTTTTCCAAGTGGCTGCCAGTATCTAGTGGGATCAATGCTTGCATCCTAGCTTTTTAACAATATATATTAATGACTTAGTTGAGGAATCAAAAAGTAATATTTCCAGGTTTGCAGATGACACAAATCTGTACAACAAAGTTTTACCAGAATGATTCTTGGGATCACAGAATTGACATATGAAGAGAGGTTGTATCAATTATGATTGTATTCAGTTGAGTTTGGAAGAATGAGTGGGATCTCAGAGAAGCCTATAAAATTCTAACAGGACTAGGCATGGTAAATACAGGAAGAATATTCCTGATGACTAGGAAGTCCAGAACAAGGGGTCACAGTCTAATAATACAGGGTGGCCCTAAAGAATGAGATGACAGAAATTTCTTCAGCCTGAGAGGAATTCTCTGCCACAAATAGTAAATCATAATGTTTTCAAGGAGTTAGATACAATTCTTAAGACTAAAGGGATCAAAGGTATGGAAAGAAAGTGGGAAAACAGGTACTGAATTGGATGATCAGCCATGATCATATTGGATGGCGAAGCAGACTTAAAGGGCTGAATAGCCTATTCTTTCTCCTATTTTCCATGTTTCTAAATCCACTGATGATTAATACTCAAATTCTTGGGGCGGACAGTGGCCTACCCCTTCGACTGATCTGTGAGAATAGCCCTTTGTGGTATCTCCAAGCTCTTTGACTGATGATCTGTAAGTATAATCCTTGGCAGATTTAACTTGACCTGTAGGAAAGGCTGTAGCCCAATCAACGAACTACTAGACATGGATTCCCGGACTCCAGCAGGATCAAGTGCTTAACTGATTGTAGCCCAAATCCTGGGCTCGAATCACAAAAGCACATTGAATGAGAGTGGTGACATCCTCTGGCTGGCTGTGATCCCCTTTGATCACACTCAGGACCATTCCCATTTGACTTACAGGTGTGGCCATTTGGTTGAAGCACATGCAATGTGCTTACTATATAAGCTGTTGGCACATGCTCCAGGTATGACATTGATGTGGCACAGTGACACACACTACTCTTCTCTTAGACAGTCCCTGTTGGTTAAAAATGATGTGCTTTCACACTAAAATGAGTTCTTAAGTGGTTGAAAGGTACGATGCAAGACCTACAATCACTGTCACTGGTAGTGCAGGCAGTAGCTGGGAGAATGGTAGTCTGGGAATCCCAGGTTACCATGCATGCCATTGTCTGCCAGCGCTTGACTTCAGCTTATTGTTGGTGACGAAACGTGAGGTGTACAGGAGGCTACTGAGTAAGATAAGGGGCTGTCTGGCAGAAAGCAGAAAGTGGGGATAAAAGGGTCCTTCTCAGGATGGCAACCACAACCTTTCACTTTATACGTTAATGATCTAGATAAATGAACTGAGGGCATTCTGGCTAAGTTTGCAGATGATACAAAGATAGGTAGAGGGGCAGAAAACATTGAGGAGGCGAGTAGGGGAGTGGGCAAAGAAGTGGCAGATGGAGTACAACGTGAGAAAGTGTGAGGTCATGCACTTCGGTAGGAAAAATAAAGGCATGGACTATTTTCTAAATGGGGAGAAAATTCAGATATCTGAAGTGCAAAGAAACTTGAGAGTTCTAGTCCAGGATTCTCTCAAGGTAAACTTGCATGTTGAGTCAGTAGTTCCGAAGGCAAAATCCAATTATGGCATTTATTTTGAGAAGACTTTAATATAAAAGCAGGGAAGTACTTCTAGGGGTCTGTAAGGCTCTGATCAGACCACATTTGGAGTATTGTGTGCAGGTTTGGGCCCCGCATCTCAGAAAGGGTGTACTGGCCCTGGAGCATATTCAGAGGAGGTTCACGAGAATGGTCCCAAAAATGAAAAGCTTAACATATGAGGAAAATTTGAGGACTCTGGGTTTATACTCGATGGAATTAGCAGGATGAAGGGGGATTTAATTGAAAAATACAGAATACTGAATGGTCTGGACAGAGTAGATGTTGGGAAGATGTTTCCATTGGTAGAAGACACCAGGACCTGACGGCATAGCATTCGAGTGAATGGAAGACATTTTAGAATGGAGATAAGGAGAAAATTCTTCAGCCAGATAGTGAGGAATCTATGGACTTAGTTGCCATAGGAAGCTGTGGAAGCCAGGTCACTGAGTAAATTTAAGACTGAAATAGATAGGTTCTTGTGTATCAAGGGGATCAAGGGTTATCGGGAGAAAGCAGGAGAATGGGGTTGAGAAACCTATCAGTGATAATTGAATGGCAGAGCAGACTTGATGGGCTAAATGGCCTAAATGTCTGGTCCTATATCTTATGGTCTTATACAGAGCCTTTTCAAATGTTTTTCCTCACTTTGGGCAGTCTTGGGTTAGGAGCTTCCAGGTGCCAAGGGAATATTGGACTTTTTCAAGGAGGGTTTAAGGTTCAAATTTATTTCACAGACTGGTTCCACTTCAGTGGGGAGCTTGCTAAGTGTGAGGTAGTTAGAAGTCACACAACACCACGTTATGGTCCAACAGGTTTATTTGAAATAACATGCTTTCAGAGCTCTGCTCCTTCATCAAGTGAAGTGTGAGGTGGAACATTGGAGCAAGGAAGAAGAGATTTGGAGCAATGACCCTAGTCATTGGCTCTGTGGTGGATCCATTGTGGTGGAGTAAGCAGAGAGTGAAGACAAACATTTGGGGGCAGCTGAAAGAGAGGATGATACTTCATATTCCCTCATGCTTGACACTACTGAAGGCCTTTATAAGAATAAAGAAGGCCATGCACAAGAATTGGTGCTATTTCTTGTATTTCTTTTGGAGTAACCACACAGTGACCATCGTACCTTAGAGAGTGGAATCTGCATTGGGACTCTTGTGATCAAGTGACTATGGGACCAAAACTGGACATTTAAAACTGACCTACAGCCAGAGAAATCAGGCCTGACAGAAAATTAGTCAAACTAAATTAAGCAGCAGCTATCAGCTGCAGAGAACAGTAGAAACCAAGGTCAAGGAGGTCACGAAGGTTTAGGGTTACCCATTACAGCTAGCCTGAGGGTATGTATTGAAGGAAGTATTGGTCAGGCTTTCTGGCACCTTGACTTTCAACCAGTGCCTGAGGTTGTGCACTTTACACTATACAGCATGGCAACTGTGAAGGGTGAAGACTTCACTTATGACCCATTGGCTTGGCCAAGGCCACAGCACATTCTGTAAGGTCCATGGTGAGGGGAATAAGAGTCTCCGGAAGTCACCCCTCAGTGAAGACTTACAGACTCGTGGCAGAAAACCATGCAACAGCCTAAGACCCTAACCCAGACATATGAAACCCTCCTTCATTGAAGAGAGCCAGCACTACATTGAAGAAGAAGGAGATTCTAAAGGCCCAGCTCAAGCATGTGGATCATTGTGGGTAATATCCTTTCTCAGCTGGTTAGAGCTAGACTGGGAGAAAGTATTATGAGACTTCTGAGAAGTGCTCTCATAGTTTTTAATAAGGAATATTTTGTTAATACAATCGAGTTGATCTGCAAACTGAAACTTGTGTCCCTTTGTCCACCTCACTGACAACAGCATTTGGGTAAATTGTTTTTAATGCATAAACTAATTGAAGTGTCCAGAGCATGGACAACACTGTGGAAGGAACTACTCAGACATGCAGAGAAGGTGACTGAAGAGGACAGTTGTGAAAATATTCCCTGTCTCCAATAACAGGAAACTTCTTCTGTGGTTACTGCAGTCGGAACTGTCACCTTTCTTGAAGATGGGCACAATAAGAGAATCTGTGAGATCTCCGGGCGTGTTCTCCTCCTTCCAGATAAGGAAACCGAGGTCATGTATTTTCACTAACTGTGCTTATTCACCATATTTTCATGTTTTCATGAGGATTTCATGCTCCTGATGCCTTGTTGTTCTTTAGCTGTCGAAGCCCTTTTCTACCTCATGCCAGTTTGAACTTGTGCTGAGATGGTGGTGGGTAGCATACTACATGATAGTGTTGAGGACAGCTGGGTTGTAGGCACAGTCTCTGTTAAGAGGATTTTGAAGTGCTCATTCCAGTGGGTACCAACTGCCTCTCTGCCCATGAGTATCTGTCCATTCTTGGCCAGTAATAGCGTGTGACATTGGCTGCTTGGACCATGGGTAGTCTTAGAGTTATAGAGTCATAGAGATATGCGGCACAGAAACTTCGGCCTAACTCGTCCATGGTGACCAGATATCATAAATTAATCTAGTCCCACCTGCCAACACATGGCCCATATCCTTTCTATTCATGTACCCATTCAGATGCCTTTTAAATGTAATTGTATCAGTCTCCACCACTTCCTCTAGCAGCTCATTCCATACACATACCACCCTCTGTGTGAAATGTTGCCGCCTAGGTCCCTTTTATATCTTTCCCCTCTCACCCTAAACCTATGCCCTCTAGTTCTGGACTTCCCCCAAACCTAGGAAAAGACCTTGTCTATTTACTCTATCCATGCACCTTATGGTTTTATAAACCTCTATAAGGCCACCCCTTAGCCTTGAAACTCCAGGGAAAACAGCCCCAGCCAGTTCATCCTCTCCTCATAGCCCAAATCCTCCAACCCTGGAAACATCCTTGAAAATCTTTTCTGAACCCTTTCACAGCATCCTTCATATAAGAGGGAGACCAGAATTACAATATTCCAAAAGTAGCCTAACTAATGACCTGTACAGCCAAAATATGATCTCCCGACTTCTATACTCAATGCTCTGACCAATAAAGGAAAGCATACTAAGTGCCTTCTTCAATATGCAGTCTACGTGAAACTCCATTTTCAAGAAACAATGAACTTGCACTCCAAGGTCTCTTTGTTCAGCAACACTTCCCAGGACCTTACCATTTTGTGTATGAGTCCTGCCCTGACTTTCCTTTCCAAAATGCCACACCTCACATTTTTCTGAATTAAACTCCATCTACCACACCTCAGCCCGTTGGCTCATCTGATCAAGATCCTGTTGGACACTGAGGTATCCTTCTTTGCTGACCACTACACCTCCAATTTTGGTGTCATGACTGTGTTAATAGAAATACACACATCGTGGATATTGGCTAACTGCTAGATCTCCTGTAGTTTCTCCACCCACCATTGTTCTTCAGGTTGTCAGTATTTTGCTGGGCCGCAACCTTTGACCAATTGTACAGCTGCTTTCTAGTTCTCAAGTTAGTTAAAAAAATGCCTTGTGCCTGTGGCTTATCAGATCCAAGATCTCCTGGTCTAAGTGTGAAAAGGGGTGGCTCTTTTAATTCCTAAAGCAGTTATGTATGTTTCCCTTCACATGCTACAGTTCATTGTGCCTTCCAAAGTTTGGAGATGCATGTTGCCAGTACATGAGGCCCAGGCTTCAGACTTAGCCAAGTCTTTCTGATCTGAAAATGTGTTGCTGGAAAAGCGCAGCAGGTCAGGCAGCATCCAAGGAGCAGGAGAATCAATGTTTCGGGCATGAGCCCTTCTTCCAGCAACACATTTTCAGCTCTGATCTCCAGCATCTACAGTCCTCACTTTCTCCTCGAAGTCTTCCTGATCCCCAACTGATGCCATCTGGTGATATATCTAGCCTCTTGGATATTCAGTGTTCCAACTTGACAAGCTGTCTGCCTCTCCATCTCAGATAAAAAGTAATGCAAGCCACAGACCCAGCAATCTCCAAGTAAATGCAAAGTGGGTGAGTGCTAACAAAGTCAGGTTCAAATGATGGGTATGTGTCCCTTCATGCAAAGCAACCTGGTAGAAGCAAGAAAGTTGTAGGTGTCCCCAGGCTTTAAAATGAAGTTCTGAGGTGATGATGTGATGTGACGTTCTGAGGGCAGGCAAGATGTTGTGGTGAAGCTGGCTTGCTAATTCTGACTGTTTGCAGGAAGGGTGAAGGTGGACAGCATCCAGAAAAGCCGGGCTGCTGCTAGGAAACTGCTCTGATTTTTAAAGTCAGGAGTTAGTGCCATCTCATATCTCTGGGAAGGAGAAAGGGAATGGAAAGTGGCAGTGGCATATAAAAGAGGCTGGTAGTGCCAAGAATATGATTTTTAAAATGTTTGGAAATAAGGTTAATAGTGTGATTCTGAATTTGCATGTTTTCATTCTTGCCATGTTTTCTCACCTTTGCTCACAGTGATCAAGGGAGCAAAATTATCGTGACAATGCTATATTCTTTTTTTCAATTGTATCTCAACCAATAAGTTTGCTGTCCAGTTAGAGGCAATGCCTGCTTAGTCCTAGAATTGACAGCATGTGTTCTCACTTGAAAGCACTTCAAAAAACACAAGGTAACACACTGGATTGCATCCAAACGGCTTCTCCTCATTATTCTGGAAATAATGCTAAATGCAAGTTTCATCTCAATGGACAGGAATAATTGGAATGGTCTCAAGAAAAATGTTTCTGCCTCAGACTGATAGCCCTTTCACAATCAAAACATCTAGAATTCATCTGGACTGAAACAATGCAATTTATACTTCAACTATAATGGGACAAATTCCATTCAAGCTGCAGAAAATGAACAAACGACTGGCTTACTACAAGAAATGTTGCAGCCATAACCCAACAGTTGAATGCTGCTGGCGAATGGGAATAATTGGAAAAGCAAACAAAAGTGAAAGCTATTTCCAAACTGGGTCTCAATAATCAGCTTATCAGACATATGCATTGAATGTCAATTTATAACACGTGGTCTAATTCCAGTGGTCTGATTGATGAAAGACAGCAAATATCTGCTTCAATCCTGGGCTACAATCTCCTATTGAGAGGAATGGGATTACTTGTCAATCTTCTTTGTACAGCTTTATTGAAGATTATATTTGCTGCTACTTATGTAAACTCTAAAGACCATATTTTAAATATTTAGTTGAAGGGTGGCATCACTATCACTTATATAAAGTCCAAGCATTCTAATTCAAAAGCCTGAAAGCACAGAAGCTACTTGACATAAATAAACAAGTAGATGATCAATGCTACATCAAAGAAACTTGTGGTTTCTCTTATTCCTTTATTCCCAATCTTCTGGTTTCTTTCCATCTAGGTGGAAGGCAAAGAAAATGTAATTTTTCATAAAAGGAGTTCAAAATCAGACACAATATTACCTGCTGGAATCTGCTTCCAATTTCATTAAAATAAAGTTTCATTGTAAAAGAGAAGAACCTGCAACATTCCAATTGTGAGGTTGGGCTTCTGATTCTGATTATCAAAATAAATCTGTTGGTTTGTGACATTCTCTCAAAGAAAAGTGTTTCTCTTGTTGCCCAAATACGTTCACGCTACTGATGTTTCTAAAACCTTCGAGAAGATGTATCAGCCTTACCAAATTGAAAAAATGGCCTCCAGTTGCATATTTGATAAGCTTTTGAATTGGGTGGAACACAGATTTGGATCAGTATGAAAGGACTGTTTTTAATCTTAATTTAAAACCTATGGTGAACATGCAAAAGTTAATTCCATCTTAATGTGTTTCTTCTCTATGTAAATAACTTGGTAGATATCATCAAAGTTGATATTGTTTTCTTTCTTTGTTTAAGGAATCTATTTGACATATACATGGAGCAAATTGGTAACAATGTGATCGCTTGATATTAGTGTTTTCAAAATGAGAAGAGAAATAGTTTTACATTTGCATGACCTTGCTTTCCTGGAGCATCGGAGGCTGAGGGGTGACCTTAAAGAGGTTTGTAAAACCATGAGGCGCATGAATAGAGTAAATAGACAAGGTCTTTTCCTATAATAAAAATACCTCACGTTGTCCTATCTTGAAATGCTACATTTCATTGTAATTATTGCCTCAGTTACCCAGTTCACTGAAGTCCATAACCAGTTGTGAAGTTCCCACTTTCCCCAGGACTGATAAGCCCTCTTACTATTAATGCCCAAATCTCCATGACTGACCATAGCCCACTCATCAGGACTGAGTTGTGAGCACAGTTTTGAACTGAGAACAGCCTGGCCCCCAGATAGATATCTCCACAGCTCACAGGATGATCCCCGAATCTTTCATGTTCTGTTTTTGTTGCTGTCCCTGTAAACCAAGAGCCTTGAAATTAATGTCAAAATGAACAAAGAAACAGTTACTACATTTGCATGACCTTCCTTTCAATGAAAATAAAATCCTTAGGGATGCCACAATGTACTTTACAGCCAATAAAATACTTCTTGGGGTAATCACTGTTGTACTGTAGGAAACATAATGTAATCTTTTTAATAAAACAGTTTATAAAATACAGATTAACATCTGCATTCAAATAAGGGACAGAAGAATATTTTATAAGTGCAATTAACGTTTTTCATGTTATATGCTCTTCCTGAAGCCAGATCCTTAGCTCAGTGTTCACTGATGCTTCATCCTGAACCACTTATTTTGGCAGTTTGTGTCAATGGTGATTGCCATTGCCTTCCTTCCAGAGAGGCAGAGCAAGGTTCCAAGTACCTTATCTGGTACAGGTATCAAATCCATTCTTGTTGGTATTAGTCTGAACCATACACTACATTTCTGAATTATCTGGCTCAAGTAACTGGTGAAGTGTTTATGTGCGAAGATTAAAAACAGAGGTTTTTTTTTGTCTGTGGTGTAGAATGATATCAGAATCCTGGCAGCTGTGTGATTTAGAGATTGCATTTAAGGAAACAAATTATTTTACACTCAAAAAAAAAGAAACAGGTGTGTATTGGTTACAAACTTCATCTCATTTTGACGATGTGAAAACTTGATGAGTGTGAATTGGTACAACCTACTGTGAGAGAAAGCTAATTCCAATTGAGTTACTGTTATTCGCAGTTGTGAGTCCAAAGGCAATGCATGAAAGGTTCACTAATCTCGAGTGTGAATATATTCATTAGATATCTTGATTCCTGATATATGAATTACAATTTCTATTTAGATTATGTCGAAAGTGCTAAGACTGTTATATGCTGCTTAAAATCACCATGTATTGAAGTGTGCAGAAAATGTAAATCTCTCCATACTTTACATATTTATTGTCTCAGATAATGTTGAGAACTTTGCAATTACTAAAATGGATAAAATATATTAGTGATTACAGTCCAATAAAAAGGCATACTAAGAATTTGCTAGCTAGTCTTTTGCTAGCTGTTGTCAGATAAAACAACAATAAAAGCGTTCGCTCCTTTGCTTCTTCCTTTGGAGTGAGTCAACTTGACAATGGGATCTATGCACTGGCCATTAACCAAACCATATGTCAGATTTGTTGCGATGCCACTGCAACATATTAGGGCATTACTTGATGTGGCAGGGCATTGAATGAGTTAATGAGGGAATTCGATGTCAAATAAGGTACAGAGAGATGAGGTGCTCACTAAAGTACACATTTCAAGGGTTACAAATGTGTCCTGTGTAAATTCTGCTTCGTACAGGGGTCAGAATTACACACCCATCTATTGTTTTAGAATCTATTTTGCAGACTATGTGAAACACTGTAATGAATAGCATCCTGTGTTTTTTTTTAAGGTTCTGACTTGAAACAACTGCTTTCTCTGCTGTGAACTTTTCTTAATCGTGCCAAAAGTTTTCCTGTTTGTCCCTGCCTTATTGGATTAGATCTGGTTGAAAGCCAATATTTCTGTAGAGTAAACAACAGTTTCTTCTGTTTATTTCCTGTAGCTCACTGAAGAAGATTGTGCTCATTTTCCTTGTTTTCTCACAGAATGTGGGTGTCGCTGGCAAAGACAACATCTCTTGCTTATCCCTAATTGCCCTTGAGAAGGTGGTGGTGAGCTGGCTTTTGAACTGCTGCAGTCATTCTGGTATCAGTGGTCCCACAATGCTGTTTATAAGGGAATCCCAGGATTTGATTAAGTGACAGTGGAAGAATAGCAACAGACCCAAGTCAGGAAAGTATGTATCTTGGAGGAGAGCATGCATGTTCTGATGTGCTTGCTGTCCTTGTCCTTCTAGATGGTAGATATCACTAGTTTGGAAGGAGGGGTTGGCATGTTGCTGCAGTGTACGTTGTAGGTAGTACACACTGCTGTCACCATGCATAAGTGATGAGGGTTATGAATGTTTATGATGGTGTGTTAATCACCAGATAATTCCCAGGTTTTGATCTTCTCTTGTAACTACAGTATTTATATGTGTTGTAGGCTGGTCCAGTTCATACAAACCTATAAGTTTCTAACAGGATTAGTCAGGATAGATTCAGGAAGGATGTCCTCAATGACCAGAGTTCAGAGCTAGGGGTCACAGTCTAAGGATAAGGAATAGGCCTTTTAGGACAGAGTTGAGAAGGAATTTATTCACCGAAAAACTGGTTAAGCTGACGTTAATTTTCAAATCCTCTGTGACCATAGAAGGGATTCCACATAATTGATGGACAGCTAGTGTGGCACCATTATTCAAGAAGGGCGATAAGGATAAGCTAGGAAGCTGCAGGCCAGTGAGTCTAACATCTGTTGTAGGGAATCTATTAGAAAAAATTCTCTCAGACAAAATTAATCCCTATTTGGAGAGGCAAGTATTAATCAAAGATAGTTGGCATGACTTTGTAAGGGAGAGATCATTTCTAAGAAATTTGATTGAAGTTTTAGAGGAGGTGATTAAGCATGTAGATGGGAGTAGTGCAGTTGATATAATCTGCATGGAGTCATGTAAGGCTGTGACAAGGACTTGCATGGCAGACTGATTAAGAAGCTAGGAATGCATGCGATCCAGAGTAATTTAGCAAATTGCTGCCAAAATTGGCTTAATGGCAGGAATCAGAAGGTGGTAGTCGAAGGCAGTTTTTGTGACTGGAAGCTAGTGTCCAGTGGCATACCACTGAGTTCCTTGCTGTTTGTAGGGTACATTAATGATGTGGACATGAACGTGACTATAGGAGGTGCAATCAGTAAATTTGCTGAGGATCGGCACAGTGACTTGGTGGTTAGCATTACTGCCTAACAGTGCCAGGTACCAGGTTCAATTCCAGACCCTGGGTGATTGTCTGTGTGGAGTTTGCATGTTCTGCCCATGTCTGCATGGGTTTCCACTGGATGATGTGGTTTCCTCCCACAGTCAAAGATGTGGGATTGGTCATGCTAAATTGACCTGGAGTGTGCAGGCTAGGTGGATTAGCAATAGTAAATGCAGGATTACATGGATAGGGTGGGGGAGTGAGTGTGGGTGGGATGCTGCCTGTGGGTGGGATGCTGCAGACTCAATGGACCCAATGGCTTCTCTCTGCACTGCAATGATCCTATGATGATACAAAAATTGCCATTGTAGTGAATAGTGATGAGGAAAGCCTTAGACAACAGGATGATATGCATCGTATGGTCAGATTGGCTGAATAGTAGCAAATGGAATTTAAACCTGAAATTTTTGAGGTGATGCATTTTGGGAGGACGAACAAGGCAAGAGAGTACATGCTGAATGGTAGGAAATATAGAGAATTAGGGGGATCTTGATGTGCGTTTCCATAGAACCTTGAAGGTAGCAGTACAAGCAGATAAGATGATTAAGAAGGCATAAGAGATACTTGCCTTTATTATTCAAGGCACTGAATATAAGAGCAAAGGGGCTATGTTGAGGCTGTATATAACGTTAGTTAGGTCTCAGCTGGAACACCAACTGCAGTTCTATTCACTATTTTATAGGAAAGATATGATTGCACTAGAGAGAATGCAAAAGAAATTCACCAGGATATTGCCTGGGCCAGAGCAGTTCAGCTATGAAGAGAGACTAGTTAGGCTGTAGTTATTTTCCTTAGGGCAGAGAAAACTGAGGGAGGATATGATTGAAGTATGCAAAATTATGAGGACCAGGGACAGGGTAGATAATGAGAAATGTTTCCTTTAGTGGAGGGGTCAATAACCAAGGGCACAGTTTTAAGGTAAGGAGCAAGAGGTTTAGAGGCATTTTGAAGGTTTTTATTACCCAGAGGGTTATGGGCATACACAACCTACTTTCTAAAGTCTTGTTGAGATTTTGGACCCACAATGTATCTAAAAATTATGTAGACAAAACATTTTAAATGCCATAGCATGCAAAGTTACAGGCCAAGAACTGGAAAATGGGTTTAGAATAGATGGATGTTTGATAATCAGCAAAGGCACAATGGTCCAGAGGGTCTGTTCTTGTGCTATTAAAAAACCCTATGGCGATATGACTCAATATGCACTAAACAAACTCCCATAAACAGCAATGTAATAATGACCAGGTAACCTGTTTTCTGTAATGCTGAATGAGGGATAAATTTTACCCAGTACACCAGGGATAATTCCCCTAGTCTTCATCCAAATAGTGCCATTTGCACCTTCTAGATCTATATAACAGACAGATGGTGAGTTAATTTAACATCTTATCTGAAATACAGTACCTTCAATAGCATAATATTCCCTTAATGCTGTTTCAACCAATACATTTGTGCCTAAACCCTAGATTGGGACTTGAACCCAAAAACTTGTGATTCAGTAGCAGCCATGGCTGACACATGGTATCTGAGAGATGACAAAAGGTATTTTATTTTAATGCGATAGAATGCTGTTATTCCTTTATATGTAATGATGGATCATGTGTTCTGTGCTGTGCAATTCCCCAATCCATTTTGCCAATATAGTTTATTTGGAGGAAAGTAAGGGTGTCAGCCAGGTGCCACCTTGACAATGACTAAAATCATTGTCTGGCCATTTCCTCAGCTATAGGTTCCTTGTCATTGTTTAGGAAGCTCCTTCAACTTCCTGATTACAAAAATATTCCGCATTATCTGTAATAAAAATGAAACCCTTGCTATCAATACTGAAATATCAATCTTCATTTCCACACTTGATAGTCTTACTCTTCTACATATTGCTTGGCACTGGGTTGCCTTTTTTTTTTACCAGCTTCTTAAAATTCTTGATTGCTGCTTGTGGCATGGCAGCCATTCCATCATGACACAACAGCTCACATTTATTCCCAGGCAACGCTGTATTTTAATGCACAACATGTAAATGACTGCTTCTGGCACAAACAAGTCATTTAAAAGCTCATCTCAGCTGGTGCATAGATAAACTTTTGTCCATAATTAATTGCAATAAACTTTATTTTTTTGACTCTATCATGAGCTTTGATTGCAATGCCACTCCTCTGCAGTGCAAGTGTATTTGATGCCTAAATTGTTCTCAGACTTCCTCTTTTGTCTCCATGCAGTAGAAAAAAATATGTTCTCCAGACAATCTCCTTTACTGATATGTTCTGTAACTTGACTCCAATTCCTAGAGGAGAGTATATAAATAATACAACAGAGTTCTGGTTGTTTTTGGCAGAAACATGCTAGTGGCAGCTGATGAACATTTATTACTTTTTGACACTATTTACAGAGACATGGTTCAACAGGACTCAGTTAGAACCTCCTTTCCTTAGGTTCCTACTGCATGTGATCCAATATCACTGATATTGCAGTTTGGTTATTAGTGTAACAGCTTTTAACCCCTATGCTACAGAGAACACTCTCAGGAGTCTGTGCTATTTTTTTCTCAAGCAGCCCTGGAAGAATACAATTGGCCATTTTGAGCAATGATGTCTCTAATGTTGATGACTATGTTTAAAAAGCAAAAATATTTAGTAATTTTTAAAAATTAAATTGATCAGAAAAGATTAGCAACATTGGACGTTGGATGTAAAGCCAATAAACATATACATGACATTTCTTGGTTTTGATTTTTATTTATGATTTTTAGTAGTTATCTTTTTATATTTTCGATGCAGTGAATCTAGTGTATTATCAGTAATTTCAATTTTATTTAATTACTGAAGTTAAAATTGATATAAGGGATATTAAAGCAGCACTGATCAACAATGATTTCCAAACATGTGGTGTTCATTTATTCACTTCACAAATGCTCACATTCCTGGTAAGTAATTGCAAAGCATAGCTGTTATACCATAATCATTATCTACATTTAAAATATTGTTTGATGTTAAAAACATTCTACTTAATCACTGTAGTTATGACCTAATTTTGATTTGCAGAACTGATAAACAGTTACACATCTGTTGTACTGTACAGTATCTCAATATGCTGTCACAGTGTACCACTAGAATCTAGTCACATTTTAAACACTGAGAACTAAGAATTTTTAACCCCTTCTGCAACAGAGAACAGTAGAGTGGAAAAGGTAATAATGTACAAGAATGTGTAAATATTAATTATGGCAAAAGGTTGGGAGCAGTTGTAAAAAGTAACTGTTGTAACAGAGTTAAAGTTGGAGACTGCATTAAGCCCCACCCAATCTGATGATGTTATACAGGATCTCATGAAGAGCACACCCATATCCATAGGTTTCCTTATGGACTTATTATCAATGTTTACCTTACCAATGTAAGTCCTTCCTATTTCCTAAAAGCTACATTTGAATGAAGGTAAGAACCTCTTCTCATTAAGACTTGGTTAGTGTCAGGTAACTATCACGACCAAACATCCAGTGGTTGGCATCCAGAAATGAAATATGATAAGAATCAGTGAATATATCATTAAATGGTATCTTAAACAAATGTGCCAATGGTTTTACATGCTGCTCAAATCAGTATAGTTCCATCACTCACCAACCAGAGTTTCTGTCAACCGTGGATCGCATTCATATGCTTTACCTCACTCTCACACGTTTAGCATTTCTGCAGTCTCACACCTACAGGCTGCATAAACTATTCAACACTGACTGCCATATCATCCTGGTTGACTGCAGGGCTGAAAGCATTGAAGATTACGTATGCTCACACCTTTTCCTGCTTCTCATGTCATACTTACCCCTCAATACATTGTTTCTCCTGATACAAATGCTGAAAATGCCTCAACTGCGTATTTATTATTTACCCTCTTCTTCACACCTCACTTCACCAGAACCACAGCAGTTTACCATTCTCCTTCCAAAAACCCAACTACTACAATTGGCCAGGAAATGTTGGAAGAGGAGGAGGTGAAAGAGCAAGAAGGCAGTGCTGAAAAAGAAACATTCACTTGCTGTCACACTTGCAGCCATTAGTTGAGATTGCCATTATTCAGTCACTAACTTAAAGGCAACATTTGCACATGCTAAGATACAGGCCTTAAAGTGTTCTGCATCTAGAAAGTGGGAAAGAATAACTCATCTGCCAGTAATCAGAAGGGTGGTGTTCCATGAACTCTGTTTTACGGCACTTAGAAGAAACTTATGGTGCAATCTCAAAAATAAAGCTAGTGGGTATACACTAGAAAGACTTGGCACACTGGCAAGCCTATCAAAAAGCCTACACTTACTGCAAGCAATGTGGAGGAGGTTAGCGTGCATGACAGGGTTTTATACTGAGCTTAGAGCCTAACATTTTTAGTGTAGATCTTGTGGCCGGGTCCATCATACACATTTGCAAATCCAACCATGTTGCAAGGTCTGATGTTGATCAACTTGCTCTACAGCATAATCACCCAATGTTTACTACTGCAGTGCAAGCCCACAGTAAGTCATGCAAACTCAGGTGGTTTCCTTGAATTTTTAGACAGCTACTATCATAACTGTGGAAACACTGTCAAAAAGAGTTTGGTAAGCTAGAAGGCAGCTCAGCAATCTGTCCTCCCTCACATTGCTAAAATTGTATGCACATGACACAGATACCATTTTGGACCTGAAACAACAATTGTAGCACCAAAAACACCATTGCTATGGAACCAATTTTGAGGCCATTGTGTTTCATTTTGGTTGCCATACTTATGCCAACCAAAGTTTACTTATGAGGAGATTTAAACAAACTGAGGGTTATGAAGGTAGAACAGGAGTTTATCATTTAGCCTTCTAAACCTGTTTAATAAATTAATTGTTGAAGTATATCTTAATTCTATTTACCCCTCTATATCTGTATCCTTATTACCCTTACAAACAAAACCGATCTACATAGACTTGAAATTTTCCATTGACCTTGACTAGTGCTGGGAAGTGTGTCTAAGTGTACATTTAATGGATTTTTAGTGGGACAGGCTCGATGGGCCAAAGGATCTCTTCTGTATATATGATTCCATGATAGTGGGTAGTATCTGTGGAGACAGAATCAATGTTTTGTGTCCAGGATGACTGTTCTTCAGAACAGCGAGTGCAGCTCCCCCCAGTTAGGGAGTCTAGGACCAAGGATCACAATTTAAAAATAAGAGAGATGTCACTAACGACCAAGATGAGGAGAAGTTTGTTTTACTAAAAGAGTAGTTAATCTTTGAAATTCTCTTTCCTAGAGAGCTATAGAAGTTCAGTCTAAAGTACAGACTGATAGATTTCTGATTTCTAGCGGTGTCAAAGGGATAGTGTGATTAAAATGTATTGCAGTGTTCAATCATCCATGATTGTCTTAAACGGTAGAGTGGACTTGTTGTGCTGAATAGCCTACTCCTGTTCCAATATTCCTAATATCAAAAGTAATCTTCTCTGAGCCACAAGTAAATTGAGCAGAATAAACAAGATTAGAAAGGTGAATGCTTGGCTCAAAGGCTGGTGTGGGACAAGTGGATTTCAGTTCACTGGGCATTAATACCATGTACTGCAGGAAAGTGGGAGATGTGTCAGATGGGATTGTCTTCAGTTGGACTGTGCTCAAATTAGCATTCTAGTGAGTCATATAACTCAGTTGGTAGAGAAGGATTTAGCCGAAAGTGGGGTGCTAAGAGATCATCTGAGAAGGAGATGTAGCAATTTGAAAGTAAATGATAAGGTAAGAAAGAAGGGTAGCAATTTGGGTAATGATAACCAGATTGTGGCAGCCTACAATTTCAAAAGTACACAAGAGGTCAGAGATTACAAAAATGGTAAAAAGACAGAAATAAAACTTCTTATCAGATGGAACATAGCATTCATAAAATTGAATTATTATCTAAGATAGAAATAAATAAAGTATGAGCTGATAGTCATTACATAGACATGGCTGCAATGTGACCAAGGCTGGGACCTGAAAATTGAAAAGTTTTTTCATGTTTTGAAAAGCCAGGAAAAGGTGGTGGGGTAGCTCTTTTAATTAAAGTTTACCATTAATATAACCAGATGAATGACTTAGCTTGAAAGACTAAGATGCAGAATCAGTTTGGGAAGAGATAAGACGTAAGAATGATAAAAGGAATATTTATAGAGGTCCTAAGAATGGTTACACTGTGTGACATAGTACACCAGAAGAAATAAATGTGTATGTAAGAAAGGTATGACAATGATCATACATATGATTTAATTTACATATAGATTAGATTCTAGCACTAACCAGGCAGCAGGAAATTCCATACATGGTATGAAAACAAGATGAATCAATAATCTCACAAAAAAGAAGCTACTGGGAAGCTACTGGGAAGTGATCATAACATGACAGAAATTTCAACTACTTTGAAAATTAGTGGTTTAAACATATGTAAAGATCCTTGAAAGGAAGACTAAGTTCATAGAAGTCAATCATAGAATCTTACAGTGTGGAAACATGCCCTTCAGCCCAATAAGTCCACACCAACCCTCCGAAGAGTAACCCACCCAGAATAGTAATCCCCTACTATTGTATATTTACCCCAGACTAATGTACCTAACTCACACATCCCTGAACACTATGGGCAATCTAGCATGACCAATTTACCTAACCTGGACACCTTTGGACTGTGGGAAGAAACCAGAGCACCTGGAGGAAATCCCTGCAGACACAGAGAGCATGTGCAAATTCCAAACAGACAGTTGCCTGAGGCTGGAATCAAACCTAGGTCACTGGTGCTAACCACCATGCTGCCTGAAGAAAGTTGAAAGAATTAGCTGCAGAGGTAGTAGATGCGTTGGCTGTAATCTTCCAAAGTTCCTTAGATTTGGGAAGTGTCTAAGTGGATTGGAAAATAGTAAAGATAATACTTCTGTTCAAAATAGGAGGAATATAGAAAGCTGGAAGCTCTTCACCTATTAGCCTAACATCGGTCATTTGGAAACTGCTGGAATCCATTATTAAGGACATTGTAGCAGGGTACTTAGAGAATCGTATTGGGATCAGACAGCATCAACGTGTGGTTTTGTGAAAGGAAAATCATATCTAACTTATAATAGAGATATTTGAGGAAGTAACATGCAAGGTGGATAAAGGGGAATCTGTAGATTGCACCTGGAGTTCCGATAAACATTTAATAAGTTGCCATTTCAAAGGTTACCAAACACAATAAGATTTCATGGTATAAGGGTTAACATATTAGCATGGCTAAATGATTAGTTAGTTGATAGGAAGCAGATATTAGAGAGAAATGTTTTTTGGGGTTTGACAAACTGTTACTAGTTAGTGCCATAGGGATCAGTGCTGAATCTCAATTATTTACAGTTCATCATCAATTGGATGAAGGAACTGAATATAGAACATCGAACATAGAAAAGTACAGCACAGAACAGGCCCTTTGGCCCACAATGTTGTGCAGAGGTTTAATCCTAATGTATAATATAGTAACTTAATCTACGCACCCTTCAACTCACTGCTAGCCATGTGCCTGTCCAGCAGTCGCTTAAATGTCCCCAGTGACTCTGGTTTCACCACCACAGCCGGCAACACATTCCATACATTCACAACTCTCTGCATAAAGAACCTACCTCTGACGTCTCCCTTATACCTTCCTCCTAATACCTTCAAACTATGACTCCTCATACCAGTCAATCCTGCCCTGGGGATAAGTCTCTGGCTATTGACTCTATCTATGCCTCTCATTAACTTGTATACCTCGATCAGGTCTCCTCTTTTCCTCCTTCTCTCCAGAGAGAAAAGTCCGAGCTTATTAAACCTTTCTTCATAAGACAAGCCCTCCAGTCCCGGCAGCATCCTGTTAAACCTTCTTTGCACCCTCTCCAAAGCCTCTGTATCTTTCTGATAGGAGGGCAACCAGAACTGGACACAATATTCCAAGTGTGGTGATCTCACCAGGGACTTGTAGAGCTGCAGCAAAACCTCGTGGTTCTTAAACTTGATCCCTCTGTTAATGAAAGCCAAAACACCATATGCATCTTAACAACCCTATCCACTTGGATGGCAACTTTGAGGGATCTATGTACTTGCACACCCAGATCCCTCTGTTCCTTCACACTGCCAACAATCCTATCTTTAAACCTATATTCAGCATTCAAGTTCGACCTTCCAAAATGCATCACTTCGCATTTATCCAGGTTGAACTCCATCTGCCATTTCTCAGTCCAGCTCTGCATCCTGTCTCTGTCGCAATATATTGTACCTAAATTTGCTAATAATACCAAGATAGGATGGAAAGTAAGTCATCAAGAGGAGGTAAAGATCCTACAGGCTTCTCAACAGATAGGATACAGAGTTTTTCACAGCTATCAAGAGTTAAGACAGATTGACATCATTAGTGTGGGTTTCCTCTGGAAAAAAGGTAAATGAATTTCAGCACTAGTGCTGAGTAAAAGTTTTGTATTATTGATAATTGCACAAATTGGCTAAAATAATGAGAGCTTATCTTTGATTCACCAATATTGTTCTTGCAATCCCTAACTAGGACTACAAATTATTTCTCCTTTTTTACATCTCTTCCTCGTTGCTGTAAGAACATGGTTCTATGGCCACTGGTACACTTCCACTGTTAGTATCATTATTGACCAAACCTTCCTTTCTGAACCTAGATAGTGAGTGCTGCGGAATCCTGAACAACCATCATCAATCCTGGTCTGGATTAAATATACACTTCTACCAGCAGGGGTCACTGGATCAAAAGTGAGAACCATAACTGACCAGCCTTTCCAAGACACATAGGCCAATGATAGCCTCACAAACATCGAGGCCTTGATTTAACAAAATGCTAACAATCATTTGCTTCACTCATTGGCAATCAAGTTAATCAGTAAAGCAATTAAACAAGGATCAGTTAAACATGTTTCACAGGTAATAAATGTAGTTATGAATAATACTAAACATAAAATGATGATATTTCTGGCTTTATTATGTTAAAACCTAGGTTTAGAATTTATTTTATTGGAGTAATGTAAGGTTTTTTTGTAAAATTAAAACACTTGATCATTAAGTTTGAAAATGACATTATTGTGACAAAAGTTTCTCATAATTCATTTGGCACTTTGCCCCATCTGCCCCATAGCTTCCCAGACATAGAATCATAGAAGGGCTACAGCAGTCCATGTCAGACCAACTCCATGAATCCCACTCTCCTGCCTTTTCCCAGAGCACTGCAAATTATCTCTCTTCAGAGATTTGTCCAATAGCTTTTTGAAAGCCACAACTGTATATGCCTGAACCACATTCTCAAACTGAACATTGCAAACCCTAACCATTCAGTATGTAGAAAAAAGTTATTTGCTCTCATTTTGGCTTTGGTTCTTTCACCTTATAAAGTGACTTCTCAATTCTTTCACAATTGTATAATTTTCTTTGAATAAACCGAGCATCCTAAGCATTCTCATGCTTGTTGTTTTTGCTATTGCATTTTGTAATCGGAATAATTGACACTTTAATGTGGCTATAGTGTACGTTTTTCAAAAAATATTGCAAGTTAGGAAAGAATGTTTTTTGCAAAATGTTATCGCATATTTTATTGCTACCATAGGAGTCATTTTCAAAAAAAGAAATCACTCATTGAATGTGGGCATTACTGGCTGTGCTATATTTATTACCTGTCCTATTTGCCCTTGTTGACGGTTAGCTGCCTTCTTGAACCACTGTAGTCCATATGCTGTAGGTAGACCCACAATGCCATTAGGTAGAGATTTCCAGGATTTTGACACACCAGCAATGAAGGAAAGGTGATAAATTTCTAAGTCATGATAATGAGTGGTTTGGAGGGATGTTTGCATGCAGTGGTATTCTCATAAATTTGATGCCCTTGTCCTTCCAGATGGAAATGGTCACCAGTTTGGAAGGTGGATTTGTTCTGTACGAGTGTATAGTGGACAAGTGGGCATTAAAATATCATAGATTTGCATAGAGGGTCTTGGGTATGTGAGTAGATTCATAGATTGGCATGTAGAATAAAAGGGGCCATGTTGGGTGAATGGCATTAGATAGCATACGTTGGCATTGATAGGGGCATCCAGTGTGTGTGAGGAGTGAGGTGAAGTGAGGGATGAAGGCTAGAGGGAATATCTTAGTTTTTCTGTAAATAAAATTCCACTTTGACACAGTGGTCTCTTAAACAGTAGGCCCTGACACCTGGCAGCGTGTGGCTGCCTTTGAACTCTTTCCAGGAACACTAGTGGACTATTGCTGTGCATCTTATAGATGGTACATACTGCTGCTACTGAGCAGCATTAGTGGAGGGAGTGAATGTTTGATGATCTGGTACCATTCAAGTGGGCTTACTTTTCCTGAAAAGAGTCAAATATCTTGAATATTATTGGAGCTGCACTCAACCAGGCAATTGGAGAATATTCCAATACACTCCTGACTTGTTGTGAATGTTTCAGCCCTATCTTTTCACTGATATGCTGTGCTCCCCAGTCATTGAGAGTGGGGATGTTTGTGGAGCCGCTTCTTCCAATCAGTTGTTAATTGTTCACTCCCATTCATGACTAGATGTGATAGGACTGCAGACATTAGATCTGATCTATTCTCTACTCATTGTGGAATTACTAAGTTCAGTCTCTCAAATGCTATTTATACTGTTTGGCATGCAAGTAATCCTGTTTTGTAGCTTCAACTTGTTGATACCTCATTTATCGGTATTCCCGATGCTGTACCCAACATGCTCTCCTGCATGTAATGCTGGTAATGGTTGAGTGGGGGATATGCTAAGCCATGAAGTTGCAGGTTGTGTTGGAATACAATTCTGCTGCTGTTGATGGCCCACAGCACCATATCAATGCCCAGTCTTGAGTTGTTAGATTTATTTAAAGTCTATCCTATTTAGCAAGGTGATAGTGCCACGCAACACAATGTATGGAATTCTCAATGTGAAGACGGGACTTCGTATCCACAAGGAATATGTGTAGTGATACTATCATGGACAGATACGTCCTCAGCAGGCAGATTGGTAAGAATGTGATAAAGTAAGTTTTACCCTCTTGTTGGTTCCCTCAACACCTGCTGCACACCCAGTCTGGCAGCTTTAGAAACATAAAGAACAGGAACGAGAGCAGGCTATTTGGCCCTTTCAACCTACTCCACCATTCAATACTATCACGGCTGATCATCCAACTCAATATCTTGTTTGTGCTTTTGCACCATATCCTTTGAGTCCTTGAGCCCTGTGAACGATCTCTATCTCCTTCTTGAATAATTCAATGTTTTGGCTGCTTTCTGTCATAGCGAATTCCATAGGCTCACCACTCTCTGAGTGAAGAACTTTCTCCTCATCTCAGTCCTAAATGGCATAACCTAGATTCCTTAGACAGCGAAACGTGATCCTGGACTCCCTAATCATCAGGAACATCCTTCCTATATCTACCTTGTCTATTCCTATTAAAATTTTATAGGTTTCTATGAGATTCCCCTCATTCTTCTAAACGCCAGTGAATATAATCTTAACAGATTAATTTACTCTTCATATGTTGGTCCTGACATCCCTATGTTATTTAGGACTTGACCAGCTCATTCAGTAATAGTTCTGCAGAGCCAAAGTATATATTGCACCCTTGCCACCCTCAGTGTTTCTGCCATGGAGAAGTACTGATTCATCAACCAAGAAGGAGAGGGTTCTTAATGTCTTTATTGGTTTTAGATAACAAAAAAGATTTTGCCAATGCATAGGTTGTTTTTTTTCCATAATATCAGGGCAACCTACTATAGTCATGATTACAAGACCTCAAATATCTTCAAATTTTACATTCTGAACTAATCAAATTGGACAAATATATTGCACTTTGTAATCTATTGTTTTGCAATCATAGTACAAAGAATGAAGGGGGATCTGAACAAGTCAGAATTAACTTCAAGACCTGCCAGTATTACTGTTGACCATCATGGAAAGCTAATTCATCAACCTCACCTCACAAACTTGATGATATTTATTCAAAGTATAATATCAGGACATAATTCATTAAAACATTTTAAACATAATCTAGATTATTAATTAGACCCTTATGTCAAGATTAAAACTATATGTTAGAAATGAACAGTGGAAACTTTGGGAAATGACACATCATTGTGTGGCTTACAATTATGCCTGAATTAGCATAATTCAGGTTTAATGGAAGGAATGAAGAACAAGCAAGTGGATAGTGTGAAAGCTTCCAAATTGTCCTTAGAGCTTTCCTTAAGTTTAACTATCACATCGTTAATCACAACTATGACTGCAACATAAACCAGACAATATGTCCACAAACAAAATTTGCTTAAACGTAGAAAAGGTTAGTTGCATTGATCAGGATCTAGATTGTGCCAAAACATATTCTGGATTAATGTCATCCTGAAAACTGACTAGCTCAACATTTAGATTCCTTAGAGGTTGAATGGTTTATTAATTTGTTTTCAATGAGAATGTAAAATCAATAATTATTTGGCAACTCTTTTAATATCTCTATATTTAAGGGTATTGCACTTGGACAGATGTTACTAAGACAATTAAAGGAATTCACTGATACTCTACTGTTGTTAGGTCAGAATCATCTTAGGTTGTCAAAGTTCTGTTTTGACAGAGCTATTTTTCTTCCAAGATGTAAATTAACACCAAACATTAATAAATGTGAAACTGACATGTTGGAAAGTAGACTTGATATGAATAAATCTTTACCTACATTTCAATTTTATACTCTTACAAGATTTCTCTCTTCCTCACAATGTTTAAAATGGGATTTGAGTCAATGGACGAAATATCAGGGATGTAAATATTGAAACTATGTTCAGTGATTAACAAGCCATAAGCTATAGTGAGGTGAGTCATTCTCCACTAGCTGTGGATAATGATGAAGTCAATGTGATGTTTCAATTGAATGCACACCGAGCTATTCCGTGACATCTCTGTGAAACAGAAATTTCTATAACTTTTTCTGTCTCCTTAATCCCAACCAAATTTTACCACCAATTCTTAATGAACATCTTACTTTCCTTCAGGTCAAATGGAATGAGGAGAACAGGAGAGAAGAAAATTATTTCTCATAAACTATTATCCTGATGACCTTTGACTGAAATGCTGTATAGTATGGAAAATGTGCAGTTTCTTAAAAATATCTGTGGAATTTAAGAAAGTCTCAAAAACATTTTTACAAGTTTAATACCTATCATAATGAACTACAGGCAAAAGAGAAAGAAAGGAAGGAAAAGAACAGGGAAGGTACATTTATATGTCAGTGGTGATGACAGGAAGTTAAATATCCAGAGGTATTAGACTACTCTGGAGGACAGACAGGACGGAAAGGAACGTGATGTAGCTCTGATATTTAAGCATGGCATCAGGGCAGTAGTGAGAGATGATATAGTTTCTATGGAGAAAAATGTGGAATCAATGTGGGTGGAAATTAGAAATAGTAAGAGGATAGTTTCCTTGGACAGTATGTGCTGGAACCCATGAAGGGGCAAGCTGTCCTAGATGTGGTCCTATGTAATGAGACAGGAATAATTAATGATCTCATAGGTAGGGATCCTCTCAGAGGAGCAATCATAGTATGGTTGAATTTAAAATACAGACGGAGGGTGAGAAGGTAAAATCCAACACTTGTGCCTTGTACTTAAAAAAGGAAACTATAATGGGATGAGGGAGGAGTTGGCTAAGGTAGACTGGGAGCAAAAACAGGATTAGTGGTGCTGGAAGAGCACAGCAGTTCAGGCAGCATCCAACGAGCAGCGAAATCAACGTTTCGGGCAAAAGCCCTTCATGAGGGCTTTTGCCCGAAACGTTGATTTCGCTGCTCATTGGATGCTGCCTGAACTGCTGTGCTCTTCCAGCACCACTAATCCAGTATTTGATTTTCAGCATCTGCAGTCATTGTTTTTACCTGGGAGCAAAAACAATATAGTGGGACAATTGAGGAACTGCGGAGGATTTTCAAAGGGATTTCTCACAGTGCTCAGCATAAGGATATGCCAATGAAAGGGAAGAACTATAGGAAAAGGGATGATCAGTCATGGATAACAAAGGAAATAAAGGAGGGTATCAAATTGAAAGCAAATGCATACAAAATGGCAAAGATTAGTGGAAAACTTTAAAGGTCAACAGAAAGCCATCAAAAATGTGATAAAGTAAGGTAAGTTGGATTATGAGAGTAAACTAGCTCAGAATATAAAGCCAGCAAAAGTTTCTACAAACATATAAAACAAAAGAGTGACTAAGGCAAACATTGGTTCTTTAGAGGATGAGAAGAGATATTTAATAATGGGAAATGAGGAAATGGTCAAGATGTTGAAAAGATATTTTGTGTCAGTCTTCACAGTAGCATGCCAACAATTGATGATAAGGTGGCTGTGGCAAGTGAAGACCTGGAAACAATCATTATCGTTAAAGACGTAATGCTGAGCAAGCTAATGGGGATAAAGGTAGACGAGTTACCTGGCCCTGATGGCATGCATCCCAGGGTACTAAAAGAGATGGCGAGAGAAATAATAAATGAATTTGTGGTAATTTACCAAACTTCAGTTGACTCTAAGGTGGTTCCAGCAGACTGGAAAACAACAAATGTGATGCCACAATTTTTTTAAAAAGTGGCAGGTAAAAGACAGGCAGTTACAGGCCTCATGGCTCAACTTCTGCAGTGGGGAAAATGCTTGAATCTATCTTCAAGGAAGAAATAGAGAGTCATTTGGACAGAAATTGTCCCATTGGGCAGACACAAATGTGTTCATGAAAGGCAGTCAATATTTAACGAATCTATTGGAATTCTTTGAGGACATTACAAAAACAGTGGATAACAGGAAGCCAGTGAATGTGATGTATCTGAATATCTGGAAGGCATTCGACAAGGTGCCACACAAAAGGCTGCTGCATAAGATGAAGGTAAATGGTATTTTGGGTAATGTAGTAGCATGGATAGAAGATTGATTAACTAACAGAAAGTAAAGAATAGGGATAAATGTGTGTTTTTCTGGTTAGTCATCAGTGATGGGTCCTCAATAGTTTACAATTTATATAGATGATTTAGAATTGAGGACCAAATTGAGTGTCAAAGTTCGCAGATGACACTAAAATGAGTGGTACAGCAAAGTGTGCTGAGGACATTGAAAGTCTGCAGAGGGATAGAGATAGGTTAAGTGAGTGGGCGTGGGTCTGGCAGAATTTGGTAAATGTGAGGTCATCCATTTTGGTAGGAATAACAGCAAAATGGACTATTATTTAAATGGTGAAAAATTTCAGCATGCTGCTGTACAGAGGAACTTGGTTTCCTTGTGCATGAATCACAAAAATTTGGTTTGCGGGTGCAGTAGGTAATTAAGCAGGCATATGGAATATTATCCTTCATTATTAGAGGGGTAGAGTTTAAAAATAGCGAGGTTATGCTGCAGCTGTATAGGGTGCTGGTGAGGCCACACCTAGAGTACTGTGTACAGTTTTGATCTCCTTACTTGAGAAAGAACATACTGGCACTGGAGGGGATACAGAGGAGGTTGACTCGGTTAATTCCAGAATTGAGAGGGTTGGCTTATAATGAGAGATTGAATAAACTGGGACTATTCTCATTGCAATTTAGAAGAATGAGGGGGTTATCCAATAGAAACATTTATATTATGATAGGAATAGATAAGATAGAAGCAGTGAGATTGTTTCCACTGGCGGATGAAACGAGAACTAGCAGGCATAGCCTCAAAATGAGGGGGATTTAGGACTGAGTTGAGGAAGAACTTCTTCACCCAAAGGGTTGTGAATCTGTGGAATTCCCTGCTCAGTGAAGCAGTTGAGGCTACCTGGCTGAATGTTTTTAAGGCAAAGATAGTTTTGAACAGTAAAGGAATTAAAGGTTATGGTGAGTAGGCTGGTAAGTGGATCTGAGTCCGCAAAAAGATCAGCCATAATCTTATTAAATGGTGGAGCAGGCTTGATGGGCCAGATGGCCTACTCCTGCTCTTATTTCTTATGTTCTTATAAGGAACAGTGAATGGAAAAAGTTAAAAAGGTCAAAATGCTGAAGATAGAATAAGAACAGAGGTTGTGAAATGGACAACAGTTGGAGTTGTTATTTTTCAGGGCAACTACACATGCCAGATTTGTTCATCCCCCTGTCAAAGCACCATATAGTGACGTGTAGGAGGTGACACCAAGCTGCTCTGGCATATGCTCCAACTCTACAGTCAGCAATAGCAAATGCCAAGGAACAAGCTATCATGAGATCAGTGACATTTCAGTTCCCAAGGCTTTCGTACCACAAAGCAGCTGACCACCCCTGTTCTCATGGCTAAAGATAGAATACTGCAAATGCTAGAAATCTGGAGTAAAAGCAGAAAATGATGTAAATATGCCCCAAGTCAGTCTGCAGAGAGAGAAAAACAGAATTAACACATATTAGGTTGATGAACTTACATGTGTGTCATTTAATATGCAAAAATATATAAATCCATCAGGTAGACCATGTGGAAAGCCATGACATGTAATTCCAAACATTCATTATCAGCTACAGTGATAAATTGTCCACATTCCTTCAAAACATCCACTTTATACATCTGTACCCTCCAGCAGTTTCACCTGTTGCTGGCAACAGTTCATTCATCTCATGCAAAGAGGTAAGTTTAACGATGGAGCAGTGCTTATATCATCAAGATGGCAGCAGAGTTTGGTTCCAGGGCTTGTCTACTCCGACCTAATTTTTTTTCTCTACTTCTGTGATTTCTTTTTCTTTACATGTTTACTTTACTTTACTTACCTCTCGTTCTGAATTCGGATGGCATTGACGATAGCGAGAGCCCTGCGCGGACCTTGTGGCAGCTTGAGCCCCTACTTACTTTATGGGGCAAGCACAGGATCTGGCATCAAAATCAGTGGTTACTATATCAGCAGGAGCAAATTGGTGAGGTAAGACCAGTGGCAAAAGATGGTGCCTGAGATGGTGCCAATGACTTTGTCATTGGTTGGGTCCAGTGCCGGCAGGGGTAAAGCAGTGGCAGAATGCACATTGCGGTGACATCAGTGAGGTGAGACCAGTGGCGAGAGATGCAACTCTGACATTGGTGGGTCTGGCACAGGCGCTGGTGCAGGAGAATTGGCCCAGGAGTGAAAGATGACACCTGAAGAGTGGCAACTTCAACGTTGGTTGGATCTGGTGTAGGTGGCAAGGTGATGGAGGAAGGATGGCGGTGCAGGCATCGTTGATGATGAGCTCGCTCAGAACTGATGGACTCTCTTTAAACAAAATCTTTCATTTTTTTCTTATTCAAAAATCTATTTAAAATGGCGCAGGATTGTGGCGACAGTGAAAAAGCTTTTCACTGTATTTTTCTGATTTTTTCACTGTAAAATACATGGGGCAATAAAATCATTCATTCATTTATTTATTCATGGTTACTCCCTCTCAGGTAAAAGTTCGAGAAGCATTCTCTTCTGCTTGGCTGCTTTGTTTTGCAGCCATTAAAAGGTCCACGGGCTGTTAATTGGTTTGAAGTGGATGTCCACCCCTTACCAAGATGAAGTCCCACCTCACTTACTTTCCAACCATTTAGATGGCCAACAACTGCCATGACCTGGCAGCACCAATCAGATTGGAAACCATTGCTGTGACTACAGAAACATCAAAAGGAAGGTATTCAATAATGGAGCAGGGATGTACAAGAAGTCTGGTGTCTTGGCGGCCCAGGATGTGTAATCCTGGCATAGGTATGGGGACCACCTTGGGGATTTCCTCCAATAAGCATGGGGTGCCGATAAAGGAATCAATTGATACTACTGGCCTTTTCCAGTACTGGTAATATTTCTGTGAGTGGAAGGACACCCTTAAATGGCCACTTAGGGAGCTTAATTGGTCCATGCATAGGTGTCAAGCTGCTTGCCCTACTCAGTAGAGAATCCACCTAACATGGTCCTAACTCAAGGACTCCTGTGCAGAGAATGAGGAAAGGCAGGGCCATTCCACTGTAGGCAAAGAAGGAAGCCCAATCCCTGGATGAGAAGTATGTGACAACATTGAGGGGATATTGAATAGACTTCACCCAACTGCAAATGTCCAAGGGACAATGTCAACTCACATCGCAAGAGAGACTGTCGTTGACTTATGCACCACGCTAAGTCCAATGGGCATCAGTTGTTATCCAATGCCCATGGTCCTGATGATCACCATGGCACTCAATTATTATACAACTCTTTCTCAGGATCCATCTTCGGACATTTGTGACATCTCCAAGGTAGCAGTCCATCACTGAATCAAAGAGCTGACTAACAGTTTATTCAAGAAAACTGGCAATTGTGTGCACTACTGAACCAACCTGAGCAGTCAGGCAGTAACATTCATGGATTCAGGGACAATTCTGCATTATTCCAGGAACAAGGTGCCACTGCTTGAACATAAGGCTTCAATGGAGCAGCTAGCAGCTCACAACAAGGACTTCCATTCTGCCAACATTCAACTGCTTTAACCACCAAAAACAGATTCTTCAGTTAAGTTTCCTGGAAGCAGCCATGATACCCATATCACAAATTGCAGAGCTGTTTCTGCCACTTGCTCAGCTACAGGGATGGATTCTAGATGACTTGGCCAACCAATTTAAGATATGGCCTCTGGTGCCTTCTCATGTGAGAAACCTCATACTGCAGCAAAAGAGATATACAGTACGTGCTACAGGTCCACCTGAGTGACAATCAAATAGCACATTGGACTGCTGCTGATGAGGTTTCGTTGCATAAATTGATCTGGTGCAGCCATGCAGTATAATACAGTATGGGTCTCATGTATTGCAGTGGTCTGCTGTGTTCTGCATAACCAAGGACAGCAGAGAAGCTTTAAATAATGAGGCCATCATCATAGAATCCCAATAGTGTGGAAGCAGGTCATTCAGCACATCAAGTCCACATCAACCTTCTAAAGAACATCCCACTGAAAGCCACCTCATCCCTGGTACTCCGCATTTCCTGTAGCGAGCGGGGAAGCCAACCTTAGCCTGCATATTCCTGGACACTACAATGCAATTTAGCATGGCCAATCCATCAAAGCTGCACATCTTTGGACTGTGGAAGGAAACCAGAACATCTAGAGGAAACCCATGCAGGCACGGGGGGGGAATGTGCAAACTCTACACACAATTGTCCAAGGCTGGAATCAAATTCAGGTCCCTGGCACTGTGAGGCAGCAGTGCCAACCACTGAGCTGCCATGCCATCCCAAGCAATCATGGATCATTGGTCCTCATTCAATATGGAGCATATGGAGGAGGGACCAAGCAGCTGGCAGCAGTATGAGGAAACGCTTGCACCTGAAGTGAGGGGCACTGGGATACATGCAGTGCAGTTTTGGGGCAATCCTATGCATAACTACATTTTGTAAACTGATGCCCTCTTAAAGTTAATGAAATTAAGACTTAACTTGATTCAGGCCGCTGGTGCCTCCTTCATCTCATACTTTATGCCCAACTGCCAGGTTCACCAGACACAATGCAGGGTACAAGGCTCTGGCACAGAGTCTGTCCCTGCTTCTCAGAAGGGAAGGGGGAAGAGGAGCATAGCAGTAGTCATTGGGGACTCTATAGTTAGGGGGACAGATAGGACATTCTGTGGGGACGAGAGAGACTCACGGTTGGTGTGTTGCCTCCCAGGTGTCAGGGTTCATGATGTCTCTGATCGTCTTTTTGGGATCCATAAGGTGGAGGGGGAGCAGCCCCAAGTCATAGTCTACATAGGCACCAACGACATAGGTAGGAAGAGAAATAGGGATTTAAGGCAGAAATTCAGGGAGCTAGGATGGAAGCTTAGAGCTAGGATGAACAGAGTTGTTGTCTCAGGTTTGTTGCCCGTGCCATGTGCTAATGAGGCGAGGAATAGGGAGAGTGAGGAGTTGAACACATTGCTAGTGGGATGGTGCAGGAGGAAGGGTTTTGAATTCTTAGATAATTGGGGCTCTTTCTGGAGTAGGTGGGACCTCTACAAACAGGGTGATCTTCATCTGAACCAGAGGGGTACTAATATCCTGGGGAGGGAAATTCGCTAAGGCTATTGGGGAGGGTTTAAACTAATCCAGCAGGGGGACGGGAGCCAAAATTGTAATTCAAGTCCGAAATCAAGTTTCAGGGACGCAAGATGGCACTGGCAAGCAAGAAGTTGGTTTGAAGTGTGTCGACTTCAACGCCAGGAGCATCCAGAATCAGGTGGGTGAACCTGCAGCATTGGTTGGTACCTGCGACTTCGATGTTGTGGCCATTTCAGAGACATGGATAGAGCAAGGACAGGAATGGTTGTTACAGGCGCCAGGATTTAGTTGTTTCAGTAAGAACAGAGAAGATTGTAAAAGAGGGAGAGGTGTGGCATTGTTGGTCAAGGACAGTATTACAGTTGCAGAAAGGATATTTGGGGACTCGTCAGCTGAGGTAGTATGGGCTGAGGTTAGAAACAGGAAAGGAGAAGTCACCCTGTTGGGAGTTTTTATAGGCCTCCGAATAGTTCCAGAGATGTAGAGGAAAGGATAGCAAAGGTGATTCTCGATAGGAGTGAGAGAGACAGGGTAGTTGTCATGGGGGACTTCAACTTTCCAAATATTGACTTTCCAAATATGGGAACACTATAGTACAAGTACTATAGATGGGTCAGTTTTTGTCCAGTGTGTGCAGGAGGGCTTCCTGACACAGTGTGTAGACAGGTCTACAAGGGGTGAAGCCACATTAGATTTGGTACTGGGTAATGAACCCGGCCAGGTGTTAGACTTGGAAGTAGGTGAGGACTTTGGTGATAGCAATCGCAATTCTGTTATGTTTACTTTAGTGATAGAAAGGGAGAGGTGTATACCACTGGGCAAGAGTTACAGCTAGGGGAAAGGCAATTATGATGCGATTAGGCAAGATTTAGGAAGCATAGGATGGGGAAGGAAACTGCAGGGGATGGGCACATTAGAAATGTGGAGCTTATACAAGGAAAAGCTCCTGCGTGTCCGAGATAAGTATGTACCTGTCAGGCAGGGAGGAAGCTGTAGAGCGTGGGAGCTGTGGTTTACGAAGGAAGTGGAATCTCTGGTCAAGAGGAAGAAGAAGGCTTATGTTAGGATGATTTGGAGATGCCGGTGATGGACTGGGGTGTACAAAGTTAAAAATCACACAACACCAGGTTATAGTCCAACAGGATTAGTGGTGCTGGAAGAGCACAGCAGTTCAGGCAGCATCCAACTAGCAGCGAAATCAACGTTTCGGGCAAAAGCCCTTCATCAGGAATAAAGGCAGTGAGCCTGCAGCATGGAGAAATAAGCTAGAGGAGGGTGGGGGTGGGGAGAGAGTAGCATAGAGTACAATGGGTGAGTGGGGGAGGAGATGAAGGTGATAGGTTAAGGAGGAGAGGGTGGAGTGGATAGGTGGAAAAGAGGATAGGCAGGTCGGACAAGTCAAGGAGTCAGTAACTGAGCTGGAAGTTTGAAACTAGGATGAGGTGGGGGAAGGGGAAATGAGGAAGCTGTTGAAGTCCACATTGATGCCCTGGGGTTGAAGTGTTCTGAGGCGGAAGATGAGGCGTTCTTCCTCCAGGCGTCTGGTGGTGAGGGAGCGGCGGTGAAGGAGGCCCAGGACCTCCATGTCCTCGGCAGAGTGGGAGGGGGAATTGAAATGTTGGGCCACGGGGCGGTTTGGTTGATTGGTGCGGGTGTCTCGGAGATGTTCCCTAAAGCGCTCTGCTAGGAGGCGCCCAGTCTCCCCAATATAGAGGAGACCACATCGGGAGCAACGGATACAATAAATGATATTGGTGGATGTGCAGGTGAAACTTTGATGGATGTGGAAGGCTCCTTTAGGGCCTTGGATAGAGGTGAGGGAGGAGGTGTGGGCACAGGTTTTACAGTTCCTGCGGTGGCAGGGGAAAGTGCCAGAATGGGAGGGTGGGTCGTAGGGGGGTGTGGACCTGACCAGGTAGTCACGGAGGGAACGGTCTTTGCGGAAGGCGGAAAGGGGTGGGGTGGGAAATATATCCCTGGTGGTGGGGTCTTTTTGGAGGTGGCGGAAATGTCGGTGGATGATTTGGTTGATGCGAAGGTTTGTAGGGTGGAAGGTGAGCACTAGGGGCGTTCTGTCCTTGTTACGGTTGGAGGGGTGGGGTCTGAGGGCGGAGGTGCGGGATGTGGACGAGATGCGTTGGAGGGCATCTTTAACCACATGGGAAGGGAAATTGCGGTCTCTAAAGAAGGAGGCCATCTGGTGTGTCCTATGGTGGAACTGGTCCTCCTGGGAGCAGATACGGCGGAGGCGGAGAAATTGGGAATACGGGATGGCATTTTTGCAAGAGATAGGGTGGGAAGAGGTGTAATCCAGGTAGCTATGGGAGTCAGTGGGTTTGTAAAAAATGTCAGTGTCAAGTCGGTCGTCACTAATGGAGATGGAGAGGTCCAGGAAGGGGAGCGAGGTGTCAGAGATAGTCCAGGTAAATTTAAGGTCAGGGTGGAATGTGTTGGTTCCCGGACTCCCTCGACCATGACCCCACCCCCCATCACCAAACCATCATCTCCCAGACCATACAGAACCTCATCACCTCAGGAGATCTCCCACCCACAGCAAACGCAGTGGTAGTCTGGCGCACCGACCTCTACATCGCTGAAGCCAAACGCCAACTCGAGGACACCTCTTCCTACTGCTCCCTCGACCATGACCCCACCCCCCATCACCAAACCATCATCTCCCAGACCATACTAACCTCATCACCTCAGGAGATCTCCCACCCACAGCTTCCAACCTCATAGTCCGGGAACCCCGTACTGCCCGGTTCTATCTCCTTCCCAAGATCCACAAGCCTGACCACCCTGGCCGACCCATTGTCTCAGCATGCTCCTGCCCCACTGAACTCATCTCTACCTACCTTGACACTGTCCTATCCCCCCTAGTCCAGGAACTCCCCACATACGTTCGAGACACCACCCACGCCCTCCACCTCCTCCAAGACTTCCGTTTCCCTGGCCCCCAACGCCTTATCTTCACCATGGATATCCAATCCCTCTACACCTCCATTCGCCATGACCAGGGCCTCCAAGCCCTCTGTTTTTTCCTCTCCAGGCGTCCCCAACAGTACCCTTCCACTGACACTCTCATTCGTTTGGCCGAACTGGTCCTCACCCTTAACAATTTCTCTTTTGAATCCTCCCACTTCCTCCAGACCAAAGGGGTAGCCATGGGCACACGTATGGGCCCCAGCTATGCCTGTCTCTTTGTTGGCTATGTAGAACAGTTGATCTTCTGTAATTACACCGGCACCACTCCCCACCTCTTCCTCCGCTACATTGATGACTGCATTGGCGCCACCTCGTGCTCCCGCGAGGAGGTTGAGCAATTCATCAACTTCACCAACACATTCCACCCTGACCTTAAATTTACCTGGACTATCTCTGACACCTCGCTCCCCTTCCTGGACCTCTCCATCTCCATTAGTGACGACCGACTTGACACTGACATTTTTTACAAACCCACTGACTCCCATAGCTACCTGGATTACACCTCTTCCCACCCTATCTCTTGCAAAAATGCCATCCCGTATTCCCAATTTCTCCGCCTCCGCCGTATCTGCTCCCAGGAGGACCAGTTCCACCATAGGACACACCAGATGGCCTCCTTCTTTAGAGACCGCAATTTCCCTTCCCATGTGGTTAAAGATGCCCTCCAACGCATCTCGTCCACATCCCGCACCTCCGCCCTCAGACCCCACCCCTCCAACCGTAACAAGGACAGAACGCCCCTAGTGCTCACCTTCCACCCTACAAACCTTCGCATCAACCAAATCATCCACCGACATTTCCGCCACCTCCAAAAAGACCCCACCACCAGGGATATATTTCCCTCCCCACCCCTTTCCGCCTTCCGCAAAGACCGTTCCCTCCGTGACTACCTGGTCAGGTCCACACCCCCCTACGACCCACCCTCCCATTCTGGCACTTTCCCCTGCCACCGCAGGAACTGTAAAACCTGTGCCCACACCTCCTCCCTCACCTCTATCCAAGGCCCTAAAGGAGCCTTCCACATCCATCAAAGTTTCACCTGCACATCCACCAATATCATTTATTGTATCCGTTGCTCCCGATGTGGTCTCCTCTATATTGGGGAGACTGGGCGCCTCCTAGCAGAGCGCTTTAGGGAACATCTCCGAGACACCCGCACCAATCAACCAAACCGCCCCGTGGCCCAACATTTCAATTCCCCCTCCCACTCTGCCGAGGACATGGAGGTCCTGGGCCTCCTTCACCGCCGCTCCCTCACCACCAGACGCCTGGAGGAAGAACGCCTCATCTTCCGCCTCGGAACACTTCAACCCCAGGGCATCAATGTGGACTTCAACAGCTTCCTCATTTCCCCTTCCCCCACCTCATCCTAGTTTCAAACTTCCAGCTCAGTTACTGACTCCTTGACTTGTCCGACCTGCCTATCCTCTTTTCCACCTATCCACTCCACCCTCTCCTCCTTAACCTATCACCTTCATCTCCTCCCCCACTCACCCATTGTACTCTATGCTACTCTCTCCCCACCCCCACCTTCCTCTAGCTTATCTCTCCATGCTGCAGGCTCACTGCCTTTATTCCTGATGAAGGGCTTTTGCCCGAAACGTTGATTTCGCTGCTAGTTGGATGCTGCCTGAACTGCTGTGCTCTTCCAGCACCACTAATCCAGTATTTGATTTTCAGCATCTGCAGTCATCGTTTTTACCCTATAGTCCAACAGGTTTAATTGGAAGCACACTAGCTTTTGGAGCGACGCTCCTTCATCAGGTGATAGTGGAGGGCTCGATCGTAACACAGAATTTATAGCAAAAATTTATAGTGTGATGTAACTGAAATTATACATTGAAAAACTGATTGTCTGTTAAGCCTTTCATCTGTTAGAATACAGTGATAGTTTCACTTCTTTCATGTGTAAATCACAAAACCTTTTTTTAAAAGTTGCATTTACACATGATTTGTGATTTGTGATTTACACATGAAAGAAGTGAAACTATCACTGTATTCTAACAGATGAAAGGCTTAACAGACAATCAGTTTTTCAATGTATAATTTCAGTTACATCACACTATAAATTTTTGCTATAAATTCTGTGTTACGATCGAGCCCTCCACTATCACCTGATGAAGGAGCGTCGCTCCGAAAGCTAGTGTGCTTCCAATTAAACCTGTTGGACTATAACCTGGTGTTGTGTGATTTTTAACTATGTTAGGATGAGATGTGAAGGCTCATTTAGGGTGCTTGAGGGTTACAACGTATCCAGAAAAGACCTAAAGAGAGAGCTCAGAAGAGTCAGGAGGAGACATGAAAAGTTGTTGGTAGATAGGATCAGGGTAAACCCTAAGGCTTTCTATAGTTATTTAAGGAATAAAAGAATGGCAAGAGTAAGATGAGGGCCAATCAAGGATAGTAGTGGGACGTTGTGTGTGGAGTCAGAGGAGATAGGGGAAGCACTTAATGAATATTTTTGGACAGTATTCACTCTAGAAAACGACAATGTTGTCGAGGAGGATACTGAGATACAGGATACTAGACTAGGTGTGATTGAGGTTCACAAGGAAGAGGTATTAGAAATCCTGCAGAGTGTGAAAATAGATAAGTCCCCTGGGCAGAATGGGATTTATCCTAGGATCCTCTGGGAAGCCAGGGAGGAGATTGCCGAGCCTTTGGCATTGATCTTTAAATCGACATTGTCTCCAGGAATAGTGCCAGAAGACTGGAAGATAACAAATATGGTTCCCCTGTTCAAGAAAAGGAGTAGAGACAACGGTAATTATAGACCAGTGAGCCTTATTTCAGTTGTTGGTAAAGTGTTGGAAAAGATTATAAGAGATAGGATTTATAATCATCTAGAAAAGAATAATTTAATTAGGGGTAGTTAGCACAGTTTTGTGAAGGATAGGTTGTGCCTCACAAACCTTATTGAGGTCTTTGAGAAGGTGACCAAACAGGTAGTTGAGAGTAAACTGGTTGATGTGATGTATATGGATTTCAGCAAGGCATTCAATAAGGTTCCCCACGGTACAAAATACGGAGGAATGGGATTGTGGGAGATATAACGGTTTGGATCAGTAATTCGCTTGCTGAAAGAAGACAGAGGGTGGTGGTTGATGGAAAATGTTCATCCTGGAGTCCAGTTACTAGTGGTGTACCACAAGGGTCGGTGTTGGGTCCACTGCTGTTCATTATTTTTATAAATGACCTGGATGAGGGTGTAGAAGGGTGGGTTAGTAAATTTGCAGACGACACTAAGATCGGTGGAGTTGTGGATAGTGACGAAGGATGTTGTAGATTACAGAGAGACATAGATAAGCTGCAGAGCTGGGCTGAGAGGTGGCAAATGGAGTTTAATGCGGACAAGTGTGAGGTGATTCACTTTGGTCGGAGTAACCGGAATGCAAAGTACTGGGCTAATGGTAAGATTCTTGGTAGTGTAGATGAGCAGAGAGATTTCGGTGTCCAGGTATGCAGATCCTTGAAAGTTGCCACCCAGGTTGACAGGGTTGTTAAGAAGGCATACAGTATTTTAGCTTTTATAATGGGGGATCAAGTTCCGGAACCATGAGGTTATGCTGTAGCTGTAAAAACTCTGGTGCGGTCACACTTGGAGTATTGTGTACAGTTCTGGTCACCTCATTATAAGAAGGATGTGGAAGCTTTGGAAAGGGTGCAGAGGAGATTTACTAGGATGTTGCCAAGTATGGAGGGAAGGTCTTATGAGGAAAGGCTGAGGGACTTGAGGCTGTTCTCATTAGAGAGATGAAGGTTGAGAGGTGACAATAGAGACATATAAGATAATCAGAGGGTTAGAGAGGGTGAACAGGGAGAGCCTTTTTCCAAGTATGGTGACGGTGAGCATGAGGGGGCATAGCTTTAAATTGAGGGGTGATAGATATAGGACAGATATCAGAGGTAGTTTCTTTACTCAGAGAGTAGTAAGGGTATAGAATGCTTTGCCTGCAACGGTAGTAGATTCGCCAACTTTAAGTACATTTAAGTCGCCATTGGACAAGCATATGGACGTACATGGAATAATGCAGGTTAGATGGGCTTTGGATTGGTATGACACGTCGGCGCAACATTGAGGACTGAAGGGCCTGTACTGCGCTGTAATGTTCTATGTTCTAAAATGTTCTATGAGTTGATCAAACACAGCCTACCAGAAGCCCATTGAGTGATCAATGTAATGATAATATCTGATCAGGCAGCAAGTAATCAACAATAATAGTGACCTTAAATTATTGGCATTTCAAGTACAAAGTTTAAACACCCATTCCTCCAAGTACCTTTAGGCTTTCTTTGTAAAGTACTCATGTGTGTTCTGATGAGGTGAAAAACTCTGGCTCAAAGAAAGGGAGGTTCCCAATGTGCCTCATGTCCTGTCAGCTGTTGAGACATGCCACTGAGAAAACACAAGCCTTTAGGGATTGTGGGCCTTATGTTGCCTCATCCCAACTATCACTGATGTGGAGATCTAAGAGTCCATGGTGGACACATAAATCGTATGTCCTCCTCACTCTCTCAGGTCGACGCTCCTATTTCAGCATTTGTGATTGAAATTCCAGGCTGTCTTCCTCTGCCAGCATCAATGATTGAATATCAGAGAAGCTTCCACCAGTTTTTCACCTGCTGTTTGCTGTGCATCTATATTTCCTGCAGGCAGGGCCGACAGTGTTAGTTTTCTCATTCTATTTAAAATACCATTTTTTTTGTAAAAATAGCCTTCTCAACAAGCCTTTTTTCCAACCTAGTTTACTGCATCAGGTGCTCCCGATGTGGTCTTGACTACATCAGGGAGAACAAATGTAACCTTAGGGAATGGTTCGCCAAGCATCTCAGCTGGGCCTGCAGGGGTCATTTGGACCTCCCAGTCACCACCCATTTTAATTCCCCTTCCCATTCCCTTTCCAACATGACCATCCTTAGCCTCCTCCAATGCCGCAGCAAACCAAACCGCAAATTGGAGGAACAACACCTCACCTTCCGCCTGGGCAACCTACAGCCCGGAGGACTTAACATTCAGTTCTCCAATTTCAAATAACCTCGCTTCCTTTCTCTTCCCCCGATTTCCTTCCCATCCCCTCCCCCTCCCTTCCACTCCTCCCAGCCACTTACCGGATTCATTCCACCCACTCACCAACCAGGTCGTACCTTCTACCTGTCTTCACCTATCCCCACTTCACCACCCTGCCCCCGCCACCCCCTTTATCTGCAGCTCCCCTTAAACCCACCCCCAGTCCTGTAGAAGGGTTATACCCAAAACATTGACTTCGCCACCTCCTGATACTGCCTGCCATGCTGTGTTCTTCCAGCCTCCTGCTTCTCTACCTTGGTTTCCAGTATATTCAGGTTTTTTTACTTTTCTCAACATGTCCAGCTACCTTCAGGGATTGTACTTACAATCCCGGCTTTATTTAGAGATTAGATTACTTACAATGTGGAAACAGGCCCTTCGGCCCAACAAGTCCACACTGACCCTCCGAAGAGCAACCCACCCAGACCCATCCCCTTACATTTACCCCTTCACCTAACACTACGGGCAATTTAGCATGGCCAATTCGCCTAACCTGCACGTTTTTGGACTGTGGGAAGAAACCAGAGCATCCGGAGGAAACCCACACAGACACGGGGAGAATGTGCAAACTCCACACAGACAGTTGCCTGAGGCGAGAATTGAACCCGGGTCTCTGGTGCTGTGAGGCAGCAGTGCTAACCACTGTGCCACCATGCCACCCATTTATGCACCCCTTTGATGCTTTTATCATTTAAATTATATTGCGCCTTCTCACTTTTCCAAATGTATTACTTTGTACTGCTCTATGTTTAATTGCATTTGGTTTCTCATAGTCATGTCATCAGTCTTTGGTGTTGTCTTCACTGTGTTTTTTTGATGAGGTCTGTATCATCTGCAAACTTTGAACTTAAGTTCTAATGAACCAAGTCATTAATGTAAACCAAGAGAACCAAAGTTCTAATACTGACTCATAGAGGATCTGCATGTCTGTTTAGTCTGAAAAAACAGCTGTTCAACATGACTTTGCTTGTGGTTTCCCAGCTGATTTCATATCCATACTTCAATCCCAATAGAGTCAGGTTTTCTAAGAAATCCATCAGGTCAAATGTCCTTTGAAAGTTCATATGCACAACATTAATTGCACAATCTTCATTAATTAACTCTACCTTTTTTTTCAAAACCAGTTAACTTTAAGATCCTATATTGGTTGTCACTTATTTTGTTTTTCAAATACCTATGAGTTTTGTTTTGGATGATCATTTTTAAAAGTTTCTCGGTCATTAACGACTGGTCAGATTTCTTGTCACATTATTCGATCAGAGATGTATGGTCTGCAATCCTGTGGAACTAATCCCATATCCAAGGATGATTGGAAAATGATGGCCAGATCCTCCATCATCACCACACTTAACTCTTGTTAGCAGTCTAATGCATCCATGGCCCAGAACCTCCAACTGGAAAAACATTGCTTCAGCAGTGTAGGCAAGAGATATACATTGTCCTGATGCAACTGACCTTGTAGGAGTTGCCTGGAAGGTTAAACTTCTGAATGTCAACTACCCAGAGTCTGGAATCTTTTAAAAAGGTCTCTAACTGAGTTAAAATCTGAGATAATGGAGGGTTCCAGATCACTTACCAGAAATTATATAGCTTTTTGTTTTGTTTCTTTTAAACAATCAATTTCATTAATTGTAAATGTAATGATTATTTTGCTTAAAACATTTGAGAAGAAAGCAACTCAACATGGCCTTCTCAACGGCATAGGATTGGCAATAAATGTTGACCTAGCCACTGATACCATGAATGAATGAAAACAAAATTTAAGATATGGTTGTTTAACGTGTGTCAGGACTTCCTCATGGTCTTGAAATGCACCTGCAGTGTGTGCTGCTGCAAAGACTCTGTATCGGAAGGTCTGGGCTTACATCTTTAGGCATTCAGAGAGTTTTTTTATTACATACTCCCTTTGCCCCTCCTGAAGATGGATCTGAACCATTTCCTCTTTGGCCTCCCACTGCTATTTTACCTTGCCAGACTTCAATTCTAATCCAGCGAGGCTGGATCCTTTCTCACTTACTGAATCCTTTAGTTGAGACGTTTTACATTTGAATGTTCCTTGTCTTTTCTACAACTATTGTAAATGTTCTGATTTGTGATGACAGTTTTCTAAAACGATTTCAAAGGCGTCTGAGCTGGCTCAGGCCCATTCATTGGATAGATGATAGCTTGTTATCCGGAGGTCTTTGGTACAGTGAATTGGTCACAGCCTCCTGGACAGCCATACTCAGCTACAGGAATGTGCTTGTAGCAAGCAAGATTTGAAGAAGGTGAGCATTGACATTGACAATTGAGAGACAGCCACTGAGTGTTGTGACCTCTGAAAATTGACTGTTTGGAAGAAAATTGGAAGAGGCAAGCGACAGTGTAAACCTCAGCTGGGGGACCAGGTAAAACAAAGGGCAGTGAATTGAGCACTTTCTCAGCCCATTGTCTTTTTACTCCAGTAAAGCCTGCAGAGATTGCCATGTCAGAGTGGGGCTCCTGAGAAATGCTAACACAGAGTTGATCATCATACAAAACATTATTTTACAAGACAAAAGACTGCTGCCAAGTGCTCCTGCTGAAACATGCACCATTTAATTATTCACAACTAGATACAGCATTGCTTCCTAATACAACTAGTCTTGCCTATATATGGATCAGGGAAGTTCTTTTCTATACATTTCAGTAAGTCCTCATCCATTTTTCTGCACTTTGCCTGTAAATTTGCACCTCTATCATCTTCCAAGTAGTTATTTCACAGAATCTCTGCAGTGTGGGAACAGGCCCTTCGGCCCTACATGTCCACACTGACCCTCTGAAGAGTATCCCACTCAAACCCATTCCACATTAGTCTACATTTATCCCTAACCTACACATCCCTGAACACTATGGGCAATTTATCATGGCCCATTCGCCTGGCCTGCACTTCTTTGAATTGTGGGAGGAAACCAGAGCTCCAGAGGAAACCCACACAGACACAGGGAGAATGTGCAAACTCCACCCAGACAGTCACCTGAGGCTGGAATCAAACCTGGGTCCCTGGTACTGTGAGGCAGCAGTGCTAACCACTGAGCCACTGTGCCACCACTTACCAACCTCTTGCATACATACAGTTGTGTAATGCAGTATTCATTCTTAATCCTAAATAAATGGATTACATCTTGAATGTTCGACATCATCCATATTCAGTAGTGTAAAATTATCTATTTTATTGATCCTTGCACTTATCTCTCACTGTGGCATGTGTTGTAAATATGCCAGAACCCAAACACATACATAACATCACATGCAAAAATAGCAAGCACTTAGTCAGACTGACAGAAGGAAATTTTCTGCAGCAAGTAGTCACTTTATTTAGAAGGGAAAGAGAAAACTTCAGGATGATTACTTCAGAGCAAATGTGCACCTAGCATTTTGCAGCCCAGTTCAGGAATGGTATTATGACAGCTGTAGCACAGTCAACAGACCATTTGGTCTTGCTTAAGGAGGAAACATGATGGTATGGGGCAACAGTGGGCGATGCAAAATGGTGACAAACAGGAATTAATCTCCCTTGGACCAGATGGATAGTATGACTGATTTGGCATTGAGGTGTGTTTGTGTTAATTGTGTGCACACTATCATAAATACCGAAGTGAGAAAATTTATTTCATAATTTGTAGTGGAATCAAATCGTTACTGAACCCACAAGACTTTGCAGGGCTACAGTAAAAGGATTGTTTACACAACTATACTCCTTCATTTAAATGTAATGGAATAGATTATGAGTAATGGGATTTGCTGTGGAGACCAGATGTGCTTAGTGTGGGAGAGCAGGTGGGCTTTTGCAGCTTCTTTTGAGTCAACCAAATAGTGTATCATCAATAGAAAATTCCTATTGAAATTAAAGGCAATGATTTTGACATCAACATGTTTGTTGCTACACAAGACAAAATTCAGAGATAGTTCGACTTTTTGATCCACCCTGGATTTAAGTAACTAATTTGACTGAGGGTAGATTGTGATCTGATGGGTTCTGAATAACCAATATGATCTTCAAAGTTATCTGACATTTATTGCAAATATTTCACATTTCTCTGAATACTGAAATTGCTTTTAACTAGAAGTCTTTTCTTTCCTGAAGCACCATTTTACAAAGTCTTATTGCTTAATAGCATTAAAAATAACCTATTGCTGAATAACAGCTGCAATAGTACAATTTAATGTTAAACAAATACCTATTCGATATAAATTTTAAAGTATTAGAGTTGGTTGAATGCTTAATTTCAAGACAAAATGAAAATAGAAAGCAATTATCATGAACCTTGATAAAGATCTGCAACTGACACGACAAAAATTATTGAGGATGATACAGCAAGATTAGGAGGCAGTAATGCAGATGGTGAACAGAATGCCATAAATATAAATCACATTGGCTATGATGTCATTGAAGCACTGAGCTGATTCAGTGCTTTTTAATTCACAGCAAGTCTTCTATTATAGTATATGTTGTTCTTTCCTCACATGCATACAGGTTTTAGTTTACTGAACTGCTTTTCAGATGGCAGCCAGGATTCACCATCTCTTTCCCAGATACACTTCAACAATCTGGTGCCATTTTAGGGATGTGTTGAAACATGATCCACACTCATTTGAGGGAATGAAATGATTGATTGAAAAGGACAGAATAGTTAAGTCCAATTCAAGATCGAACTGATATTAACTGGTAGTAAATGGTTTTGAGTTGGTCTCAGCTGGATTCTACTGGAGGTGAACGATGAACTGCCAATTCTGGGGGATCTCTGTGGGACAGTGGTAGTGTCGAGAGTGTGGTGCTAGAAACGCACAGCAGGTCAGGCAGCATTCGAGGAGCAGGAAGATTGACATCAGCCATTCTTGATGAAGGGCTTTTGCCTGAAACATTGAATTTCCTGCTCCTCAGATGCTACCTAACCTGCTGTGCTTTTCCAGCACCACATTCTTGACTCTAATCTCCAGCAACTGCTGTTCTCGCTTTCGCACAGTGGTAGTGTTCCTACTTCTGGACCAGGAGGCCTGGGTTCAAGGCACCCCCCCTGCATCAGAGGTGTGTAATAACATCTCTGAATAGGTTGACTACAAATATTGGCGGCATGGTGGCAACAGTGGTTAGCACTGCTGCCTCACAGTGCTAGAGACCCGCGTTCAATTCCCGCCTCGGGCAACTGTCAGTGTGGAGTTTGCACATTCTCCGGGTGTCTGTGTGGGATTCCTCCGGGTGCTCCAGTTTCCTCCCACAGTCCAAAGCTGTGCAGGTTAGGTGAATTGACCATGCTAAATTGCCTGTAGTGTTAGGTGAATTGGTAAATGTAGGGGAATGGGTCTAGGTGGGTTGCTCTTCGGAGGGTTGGCATGGACTTGTTGGGCTGAAGGATCTATTTCCACACTGTAAGTAATCTAATAGGTTAAAACAAAACTGGCAATTCTACTGAATCCAAAAAGGATTTCCAGTTGCTGCATTAGCACCAGTCCTTACAACTTTTCTATTGCCACTTTCCATCCTTCTTACTCTGGTGCACCTTTATTTTACACTCTATTCTTGTGATTGAACATGATCCCTGAATTTTCATTGTTCCATTTTAAAAATTGTTTTGTGCAGAATACTGTAAGAATTACATTCTTAACAATTTCAGTGGAAATTTGGACGTACTGAAAGGCACACTTGATTGTAACTAATTCAGTATTCATGTGAATTAATACACTTGCAATGTTTCATATCCCAAAGACAGTATTTTTAACTTCAACCATGTACTTTTAAAAAATTCCATTATTATTCATTAGAGTGGAATTTACATTTATACCAACCAGCCATTTTGCAAATGTCTCTGAACTTATGTTAACCAACCAGCTACTAATCCATTACTTCCATTGCCACTAGCAGCAGCTATCACCATCCCACCTCACCCTTATCTCAGATTACAGTACCTATATGGCCTCACCATACAAGAAACAAATAAAGTCCCAGAAATAATTGTGAATCACATGTTGAAGGGGAGGGGAAAACTTAAAAGAATTACAATCATTTGTAGCTCAGGTTGAGGTTCTGGATGTAGGTTTGCTTGCTGAGCTGGGAGGTTCATTTCCAGATGTTTCATCACCCTACTGGGTAACATCTTCAGTGGGCCTCAGGCATAGCAATCCTGCTTTCTATTTATATATTTGGGTTTCTTTGGGTTGGTGATGTCATTTCCTCCAGTGATGTCATTTCCTGTTCTTTTTCTTAGGGGCTGGTAGATGGGGTCTAACTCTTCCATTTTTCATTTTGACGTTCTGTTCCTCTCCTCCTTTGATGTCTAGAATATACCAGAATAAAGAAACAGACATTAACTGTATTATTTTTAGCACTGGAGTAAAGTTTTAAATAACTCTTACAAATATTATATGGGTGGAATCTAGCTAGACATTGCTATTCTACTCAAGTCAGATACTGAGATAAATCATCTAATTCAGGACAATTTGGAAGGTATGAGTCTGAGCAAAGGGATGTCAGTATGCTTCATAACCTTGCTGTACTGATCATCAATATTCCAAAGCATTATTTAAACATTATTGACAAGAACAAAATAGATAAACTTGAAAAATCATGAAATAATTTTCAACTTTTATTCTTATGATTCATTCTTGTGTTAACAGTTCTATAGATAACAGTTCAGAGTCTACTACATTGGTATCCAATTGAATTCACATATGGGCCAGAGCAGGTAAGGGGCAGATTTCTTTCCCTTTTTGATATTATTCAGCCTGTATTGTTCTTACGACAATTTAGCAGTTTTAGTGATTTAACTTTTAATGTCAGCTTCTTATTCAATTTTTTAAAAATGAATCCAATTCTCAAACAGCCATTGAGGGATCTTATATCTTTGAATTATTAGTCTAGCATTTTCTACATGAAAGGGTTTTCCATCTACCACTGAAAGGTCCATGGGGAGCATCTCCTTTACCCCAATCCCAACGTCACACCCAAAGCCATCTACCACATTGCATTTGCCATGGGAGGAAGTTCCACTCCCAGCAATACCATTGAGAATGGTGGCGAGTGCTTGGCCTACATTGACTCCGACAGAGTGTGGATGCCAGGATACTGGTAAGATCTTTAGGGAGGGATGCATGGTATCGCCACCTACTGCTCACTTTGCTCCTTAAGGTTGGGGAAGGCATTCTAATTTACTGGACAATCCATCTCATCCCAAATCTCTGAGATGTTCATGGCAGGACAGAAGAGAGCATAATTAGTCACAAATGGACCTCAATTCTCCAAATCAGCTAGGCCATCTTGTCTGCCCTCTGTATATATGCTGCCTGGTCATGGGCAGTGGGAGGGTGGCAGGAAATAAGGGAGAAGGAGCTTTGTTAGCTGGGTAGGAGGTCCGCAATGCGGAGTCATGCCAACTGCGTGGGTTCCTGCACTGGCTGAGATTGCTATGAAGGACTCTCCTTAAACTCTCCTCCTCACCTGAGGCACGGTGATCCACAGGCTAAACCAACACCTGTCATCTCTCTAAGGGATGTAACTTTACCCTTACTTTTTTCAGATGTGGCTAAATCTGCTGAGTTTCTGCAGCATTCTCAGTTTTTACTCAATAATGGTTTCTAGCAATTTTTCATTGACATTTTCTGTCAAAATAATATAAAGTCTGATCAATGATACCCACCATCGTTGAGGTTTAAAGAGTAAAGTATCTTCAAGGAAGCAGCAAGGCTCAGTACTTTGTGAATACTAAAATGCTCTAATTTGTGCAGTTCTGCAATTAGGTTTGCAGAAATTGTATCTGGATCTTAGCCTGATTTTCTTTTGCAGTATTAATCCATTAACTTCCCATTAAATTTGTGACAGAAGTTTAATTAAATGTTCATGGCTGTAAACTGATTACTGTGATGCAGAAATTAACCATTACATATGTGGATTTCTCATTTTGTCACGTTTTGAAGCTTTCAAGGTGGTTTTAAGAAATGTCGATTTTGGAAAGAATTCTTACATTCCATCTTTTTACTTCTTTATATACAGGCATAGTGAAAGAAGCAATATTTCAAATGCTAGAAGGGTTTATAGTTGATAAAGACAATATATTGGAAAGCTATCTGCTTTTATGGTTAATAGGGCACGAGGATTGGATGAGATTCATCCGTGTGCAGTGAGGAACGTGAGACTGGAAATTGTGGAGACACCACTGATAACTTAGCCGTCTTTCTTAGATTCAAGTCTGGTGTCAGAGGACTCTGGAATTGCACATGTTACAGTTTTGTTAAACAAAAAACCTGTGAGGATAAGGCAAGCAACTACAGGCTGATCAGTTTAACTTTGGTGGTGGGGGGGAGAGAAATTTTGAGAAACAATAATTCAGGACAAAATGAACAATCAAATGGACGAGTGTTAGCTCATAAAGGAGAGCCTGTGTGGATTCTTGAAGGAAAACCTTGTTTAACTGACTTGCTGGAGCTTTTGGAAGAGATAACAGAGAAGGTTGGTCAGAGCAATGCTCCTACAGATCTTTGAGCAAACTTAGAGCTCACGAAGTAAAACAGTTACAAATTCGGCTGAGTGACTGACAATAGAGCATAATGGCTAATGGTTATTTTTCAGATGAGGGGGAGGTTTGTAATGGAATTCTTAGGGTAAGTCTTGGGGTTTGGAGCAGAGAAGGTTGAGAGGGGACCTGATAGATGTCTATACAGTAGTGAGGGGTATAGATAGGGTGAATAGAAAGCAGCTGTTCCTCTTAGTAAAAGGGTCAATAAAAAGGGGGCAGGAAGTTTAGAGGGGAATTTTCAACCAGAGGGTGGTGAAAATCTGGAATGCACTGCTGACTGGCTAATTGAGGTGGGAAAACTCACATTCTTGATAAAGTAGTTGGATGAGCACTTGAAGTGTCATAACATTCAATGCTATGAGCCTAGTGAGGGAAAGTGGGGTTAGTGTAGAGAGTAGTATACTTTTGGTGGCACAGACATGATGAATTAAAGGGCCTCTTCTGTTGGTGGGATAGATATGTAAGTGGTATATTGAAGTTCAAAGCCAAAAAAATCTGAGAAGATGAATTTTGCTAGGAAGAACATAGACTATATAAAAAAAGGTACTGTGCTAAAGGGAGAGAGGAGAAAAAGGACCTGTGTGTATATGTGTATAAAACATTGAAGTTGGTGATTCAAATTTACAGAATATTTAATAAAGAATATAGTGTTCTAGGTTTAATTAAGGTGGGCATAGATTACAAGAACAATGAAGTGATACTGAACTTGTATGGGACAGTAACTAGTATTGCCTTAGCTGTAGTGTTTCTGGTTGTTCTGGTGCCACACTTCAGGACCTGGGAAAGACTGCAGAAAAGATCCAAAAGAATGGCTTCAGGAATAATGGACTTCAGTTATGAAGACAGGTTACAAAAGTCAGGACTGTTATCTGCTATTTCTTGGAGAAGTGATGTCTGCGAGCAAATCTCATGAAGCTCTTCAAAATCATATGTGGTCTGGGAAGATTAGAGATTGATTCTTAATTTGATTCAAGTTATTATTGTCAGATATACCGCGATGTATTATTAATTTGCATGCTATCTAAGCAAATCCTACCCTACATATGTAAATCAGGATAATTGGATAGAATGCAGAATATAGTGTTATAGCTCCAGAGAAAGTACAGAGAAAGATCAACCTTAGTCCATTCAAAAATCTAATTATAGCAGGGAAGAAGCTGTTCTTGAATATGTTGGTATGTGCTTTTGTATCTTCTACCTGATTGAAGAGGGTGAAAGAGATTATAACTGAAATGGGAGCACTCTTTGATTATGTTGGCTGCTTTTCTGAGGCAGTGGGGAATATAAACAGAGTCAATGGATGGAAGGCTTTAAAATTGCTAAGAGTCATTTTGGTTATGCCAAACTTCCTTGTCCTCCTGAGGAAGTAGAGACATTGGTGTGCTTAGTTGATCGCATCATCAATGTGAATGGACCAGAACAGATTGTTTGTGATACTTAATTCTAGGAACTTGAAGCTCTAACCCATCTCCAACTCAGCACCATTGCTACAGACAAACCTGTCCTCCACACCACTGCCTGAAGTTGGATACCAACTCTTTCATTTGCTGACATTGAGGGAACGATTGTTGTCTTTACACCAACCCACTAAGCACACAATTTCTTTCCTGTACTCTGTCTCGTTGTTTGAGATCTGACCCATTACATTGCTGTCATCAGCAAATGTGTAAATGGAGTTAGAGCAGAATTTGGCCAAACAGTCCTGAATATATAAGAGTATAGTAAGGGGCTGAGTACACAGCCTTGCAGGGCACTGGTATTGACAATTACTGTGGAAGAGGTGTTGTCACTTATCCTTACTGATTGCAGTCTGTAAGTCAGGAAGTTGAGGATCCAGTTGCAGACGGGGGAGCAGAATCCATGGTCTCAGAGTTTGGAGATGGGTTTGGTTGGAATTATGGTGTTAAGGTGGAGCTAAAATTAAGAAATAGGATTCTGATGTTGGTGTCCTTATTTTTCAGATGTTCCAAGGATTAGTGTAGAGCAAGGGAGATGATGTTTGCTGGGCATCTATTATGACAGCAGGTGAATGTGGTGGGTCAAGGCAATCTGGGACGCTGGGGTTGATATGTGCCATAAGTAATCTCTTGAAGCACTTCATAATGATGGATGTCAGAGCCATCAGGCGATAGTCATTAAGGCACATTGCCTGATTTTTCCTTGACACTGGAATGATAATGGTCTTCTTGACAATGTGAGAACCTCATCTGTGCGGACCAGATAGCAGGAGTATATACAGACATCTTTAACTTCTCCTTACTACAATATGAGAACCTCATCTGGTCCACACAGATCCTGAGTGCATGGCTAGGGACTCCATTTGGGTCACTCACTTGCACCCTCAAAAAGACAGTTCTGATATCTCCAGTGGTGACAGTTATACCCGAGACTGTTGGGGTGAGTGACATCATTTCACTGACCTTGGTGGTACGTGAATGAAAAATGAGCTGCCAGAGGAAGTGGTGGAAGCTAGTACAATTGCAACATTTAAATTGCAACATATACCGAGATGTATTATTATTTTGCATGCTATCTAAGCAAATCCTACCCGACATACGTAAATCAGGATAATTGGATAGAATGCAGAATATAGTGTTATAGCTCCAGAGAAAGTACAGAGAAAGATCAACCTTAGTCCATTCAAAAATCTAATTATAGCAGGGAAGAAGCTGTTCTTGAATATGTTGGTATGTGCTTTTGTATCTTCTACCTGATTGAAGAGGGTGAAAGAGATTATAACTGAAATGGGAGCACTCTTTGATTATGTTGGCTGCTTTTCTGAGGCAGTGAGTATACGAATAGGAAGGGTTTGGCGGGATATGGGCTGGGTGCTGGTAAGTGGGACTAGATTGGGTTGGGATATCTGGTTTTCATGGACAAGTTGGACCAAGGGGTCTGTTTCTGTGCTATACATCTCTAAGATTCTATGATTCCAATGCATTGAGCTCACTGGGGAGGGAGGCATTGTTGTCATGGAATCTACTTGTTTTTGTTTTGTAGCCTGTTATGTCCTGTAAACCTTTCCACAATTGACGTGTGTTCATGTGGTCAGTCTGGGACTGTAGTTGAGTCTGGCATTGTCTCTTGGCATCCCTAATGACTTTGTGAAGATTGTACCTTGATTTCCTGTATAGGTCAGGTCACCCGACTTGAACGCCTCAGACCTGGTCTTCCGTGGGGAGTGGATCTCTTGATTTATCCATGGTTTCCAGTTGGTGAACATTCTGATAAACTTCTTTGCCACCTGATGATGAAATCTGTGATGGTAGTGGCATACTCATTTAGGTTGGTCGCTGAGATCTTGAATATGGACCAGTCCACCAACTCCAATCAGTCATGTAAGAACGCATCCATTACCTCAGACTAGCATTAGAACATAGAAAAAATACAGCGTAGTACAGGCCCTTTGGCCCTCGATGTTGTGCCGATCCAAGCCCACCTAACCTACACTAGCCCACTATCCTCCATATGCCTATCCAATGCCCGTTTAAATGCCCATAAAGAGGGAGAGTCCACCACTGCTACTGGCAGGGCATTCCATGAACTCACGACTCGCTGAGTAAAGAATCTACCCCTAACATCTGTCCTATACCTACCACCCCTTAATTTAAAGCTTGTCCCCTCGTAATAGCTGACTCCATACGTGGAAAAAGGTTCTCATGGTCAACCCTATCTAAACCCCTAATCATCTTGTACACTTCTATCAAGTCACCCCTAAACCTTCTTTTCTCCAATGAAAACTGCCCCAAGTGCCTCAGCCTTTCCTCATATGATCTTCCTACCATACCCAGGCAACATCCTGGTAAACTTCCTCTGCACCTGTTCCAGTGCCTCCACATCCTTCCTATAGTATGGCGACCAAAACTGCACACAATACTCCAGATGCAGCCGCACCAGAGTCTTATACAACTGCAACATGACCTCAGGACTCTGGAATTCAATTCCTCTACCAATAAAAGCCAGTATGCCATATGCCTTCTTCACCGCACTATTTACCTGGGTGGCAACTTTCAGAGATCTGTGTACATGGACACCAAGATCCCTCTGCTCATCCACACTACCAAGTATCCGACCATTAGCCTAGTACCACATCTTTTTGTTACTCTTACCAAAATGAATCACCTCACGCTTAGCTACATTGAACTCCATTTGCTACCTTTCTGCCCAGCTCTGCAGCTTATCTATAACCCGCTGTAACCTGACACATCCTTCCTCACTGTCAAAAACTCCACCAACTTTCGTATCATCCGCAAACTTGCTCACCCAACCTTCTAGCCCCTCCTCCAGGTCATTTATAATAATGACAAACAGCAATGGTCCCAAAACAGATCCTTGCGGAACACCGCTAGTAACTGCATTCCAAGATGAACCTTTACCATCAACTACTACCCTCTGTCTTCTTCCAGCCAGCCAATTCCTAATCCAAACCTCCAACTCACCCTCAATGCCATACCTCCGTATTTTTTGCAGTAGCCTACCATGGGGATACTTATCAAACGCCTTACTTAAATCCATATACACCACATCTATCGCTTTACCCTCGTCCACCTCCTTAGTCACCTTCTCGAAGAATTCAATAAGGTTTGCGAGGCACGACCTGCCCTTCACAAAACTATGCTGACTATCCCTGATCACATTATTCCTATCCAGATGTTCATAAATCCGATCCCTTACAATTCTCTCTAAGACTTTTCCCACAAAGGAAGTGAGACTCACTGGCCTACAGTTACTAGGGTTATCCTACTCCCCTTCTTGAACAAGGGAACCACATTTGCTATCCTCCAGTCTTCCGGCACTATTCCTGTAGACAACGAGGACATAAAAATCAAGGCCAATGGCTCTGCAATCTCCTCCCTTGCTTCCCAGAGAATCCTAGGATAAATGCCATCAGGTCCAGGGGACTTATCTATTTTCACCCTTTCCAGAATTTCCAACACCTCTTCCCTACATACCTCAAAGCTGTCCATTCTAATTAATTGTGACTCAGTATTCATCGGCAACAATGTCCTGTTCCTGGGTGAATACTGATGAAAAGTATTCACTCAGTGTCTCTCCAATCTCTTCAGCCTCCACACGCAACTTCCCACTACTATCCTTGACTGGACCTATTCCTACCCTAGTCATTCTTTTATTCCTGACATACCTATAGAAAGCCTTTGGGTTTTCCCTAATCCTACCAACTAAGGACTTTTCATGTCCCCTCCTTGCTGCTCTTAGCTCTCTCTTTAGATCCTTCCTGGCTACCTTATAACTCTCAATCGCCCCATCTGAACCTTCACGCCTCATCTTTACATAGGCCGCCCTCTTCCCTTTAACAAGGGATTCCAATTCCTTTTTAAACCACGCTCTCTCACACGACCCTTTCCTCCCTGCCTGACAGGTACATACTTATCAAGGACACTCAATAGTTGCTCCTTGAACAAGCTCCACATATCAATTGTGCCCTTGCCTTGAAGCCTACTTTTCCAAGCCACGCATCCTAAGTCGTGCCTCACCGCATCATAATTTCCCTGCCCCCAGCTATAACTCTTGCCCTGCAGTGCACACTTATCCCTCTCAATCACTAGAGTAAAAGTCATCGAATTGTGGTCACTGTCCCCAAAGTGCTCACCTACCTCCAATTCTAACACCTGGCCTGGTTCGTTACCCAGAACCAAATCCAGTATAGCCTCACCTCTTGTTGGCCTGTCTACATATTGTGTCAGGAAACCCTCCTGCACACATTGGACAAACACCGACCCATCTAACAAATTCAAGCTATAGCTTTCCCAGTCAATATCAGGAAAGTTAAAGTCCCCCATAACAACCACCCTATTACTTTCACTCTTCTCCTGAATTATCCTCGCAATCCTTTCTTCTACATCTCTAGGACTATTAGGAGGCCTTTAGAAAACTCCTAACAGGGTGACCTCACCTTTCCTATTCCTAACCTCAGCCCAAACTACCTCAGATGGCGAGTCTTCATTCATCGTCCTTTCCACTGCTGTAATACTATCTTTGACGAGCAATGCCACACCTCCCCCTCTTTTACCCCCACCTCTGACCCTACTAAAACATTCAAATCCTGGAAGCTGCAACAGCCAATCCTGTCCCTGTTCTACCCATGTCTCCGTAATAGCCACAACATCGAAATCCCAGGTACCAACAAACGCTGCAAGTTCACCTACCTTATTTTGTATACTTCTTGCATTGAAGTATACACACTTCAAGCCACTTTCCTGTTTACAGGCACCCTCTTTGAGATTGATACCATGTTCCTAACCTCCCTACATTCCAGGTCCTGCACCCTAAAGCTACAGTCTAGGTTCCCATGCCCCTGCAGAGTTAGTTTAAACCCCCTCCAAGAGCACTAGCAAACCTCCCCCCAAGGATACTGGTACCCCTCAGGTTCAGGTGTAGACCATCTGTTTATAGAGGTCTCACCTTCCCCAGAAAGAACCCCAGTTATCCAGAAACCGGAATCCCTCCCTCCTGCACCATCCCTGTAGCCACGCATTTAACTGTTCTCTTTCCCTATTCCTCGACACTCTACCACGTGGCATGGGTAACAAACCAGAGACAACAACTCTGTTTGTTCTAACTCTGAGCTTCCAACCTAGCTCCCTGAAAGCCTGCCTAACATCCTCAGCCCTCCTCCTACCTATGTCGTTGGTGCCAATGTGGACCACGACTTCGGGCTGCTCCCCCTCCCCTTTAAGGACCCGGAAAACACAATCAGAGACGTCACGTACCCTTGCACCTGGGAGGCAACATACCAAACGTGAGTCTCTCTCGCCCCCACAAAACCGCCTATCTGTGCCCCGAACTATCGAGTCCCCAATAACTATTGCTCTGCTCTTCTCCACCCTTCCCTTCTGAGCAATGGGGACAGGCTCCGTGCCAGAGGCCTGAGCCCCATTGCTTACCCTGGTAAGTCCCCCCCCCCCACAAGTATCCAAAACAGTATACTTGTTCTTGAGGGGAACTGCTGCAGGGGGTCCCTGCACTGGCTGCTTCCTCCCAGTCCCCCTCACTGTCACCCATCTGTTTGCAATCTTTGGAGTTACTACTTCCCTAAAGCTCTGATCTATGACCCCCTCTGCCTCCCGAATGATGCAAAGTTCATCTAACTCCAGCTCCAGTTCCCTAACATGGTCTTGGTGGAGCTGGAGATGGGTGCACTTCCTGCAAGTGTTATCAGCAGGGACGACCATGGCATCCCTTACCTCAAACATTTTGCAAGAGGAACATTGCACTTCCTTCACTGCCATCCCTCTAAAAGTAACCTTTTAAAAAAAAAAAAACTTGGTCTAAAGAACAGAACAAGCAAAATGCAGCACTTACCTACTTACCACAACGGGTTGTACAACTTTCTGTTCCGATACTCATGCTTCAGTTTCTGTTTGTAAGTCGGGAGAAGGAGCACAGTCTGATGGTCTGATTTTCCAAAACACGGGTGGGGAATGAAGCGAAAGCTGTCTTTGATGGGTCTGTAGTAATGGTGCAGGGTGTTTGGGCCTCTGTGGGACAGAAGACATGTTGATGGTATCTTGGTAGCACACTCGAGGTTGGCCTGGTTCAGTTACCAGCTATGACAAACAAGGCCTCAGGGTATTCTGTCTCAAGGCTATTTGTAGTGGTGTACATTTCATCAGGTGCATTGTTCATTTCCGCATGGGCAGAGGGTGTAAACTCCTATCAGGATAGCAGGATGAACTCCCACAGCAACTTATAGGGACAGCAATTCACCATTAGATATTCTAGGTCTGAGGAGCAGTAACTCAACAGGGTCATCACATCTGAGCACTGAAAAGTATTGATTAGGAGGCAGAGCCCTCTGTCCCTTGCCTTGCCCGAAGACGCCATGCAGTTCATCCAGTGAGTTGAAAAACCCTCAGGTTGTAAGGCACAGAAGGGATTGTTTTTACTTGTAAAAGGATCAAGAATGGAAGAACATGGTAAATATTTAATGGTAAAAGTGATATGAGAGAGAACTTTCTGTGTGGTTAAGATCTGGAATGCGACTGTTGAGAGTACAGTGGAGGTAGGTTTAATTGAGACATTCAAAAATGAACAGCATTATGAGGAAAAGGCATCAAGTGAAAAGTTTATTCAGGAAACTGCTGCAGACACAATGGACTGAATCGATATTTTTCTGCATTATAACAATTCTTTAATTTTGTGATAGTAATCCCATTTTTCTTTCCTTCTCTTTATTTCTCTGTCTGTGTCTGATTTGACACTGAATTTATCTGCTTTATTTTACCTTGCTTCTCAGTTGACTCTATTTATTTCTCATACACAGTTGGTCCTGTTGTTCACTCAGGTGCTGTGTCCCCTTCACTGCACCATTAATAGGTTGCACTTGCATAAGAAATTCTGATGAGAGGCCATAGTTTTAGATTAAGGGGTAGCAGATGAGGAGAAATTACTTCTCTCAAAGTTACATGAATCTGTGGAATTCACTGTCCGAGAGTGAGGTGGATGTTGGGACATTGAGTCAATTTTCAGGAGGAGATAGCCGGTTTTTGAATTAGCAATGAGTTGAAGGATTATGTGGAGCAGGCAGGAAAGTGGAGCTGAGACTGGGATGAGATCAGCTGTGATTGTATTAAACAATGGAATAGGTTCGAGGAGCTGAGTTGCCTACTTCTGCTCCTCTTTCTTATTAAACCAAAATGCCACAGTTCAAATTGATGATCTTAGAATCTCCACTGGAAAGTTAGAGGTTATTCAAGTCTGTGTTGATCCACCAAACAGCATACCCACTCAGACCTCCTTAACTCTGCATTTACTATGGCTAACTCACACACCTTTAGACAGTGGGAGGATACCGGAGCAACCAGCAGAAATCGATGCAGACTCCACACAGTCATCCAAGACTGGAATTGAACCCAGGCCCCTGGTGCTGGGAGGCAACAGTGCTAACCACTGAGCTAAGGTACTGCACTCATTATCATTCAGTTTATTCCACCTCTTTTTTTTAAAAAAAGCATATATGAATTAGCTGTTGTAACAGCTGTTTTGTCATTGATGGTGTTTTAAAGGACAAAGCATCAATTAGATCACTTACTTAGAAACTTGGGACTGGCTCCCTCTTAAAACGATAGAGTTACTCAGCATAAATGGCAGATGTTAAGCAGGACCATGTAACAGAGATCTTGTCAGGGGCATCCTAATTCCTATGATATTTCAGTTTCTAAAATAGTGAAATGTGTCCTTTGTCGTTTACTCTTCCTTCAGGTCTCTCAGAGGACTAAAGTTCTCTTTGAAGGGTTGAGGTTTGCTAGTTTCTTGCAGGAAGACCAGCTGGAACCATTTAGCCATTTTTAACTAAATGCATCTGAATAGAGTTTGTGGTGAACAGATTTGCTGGATCAATCTATTTGTATATTTTATACGAAGAGACTGCTTACATAGCATCTCCAGTATGAATCACACGTCAAATATTTTGGCATAAAGTTTTGGTACCTCATGTGAAAACAGGCACAGAGACTGTAATGTGTAATCAAACCCCATCATTTCAATAACACAAGCATCATGTAAACTTCATGCTGCCTGCTCATTTAAATAATAGTGTCACACATTTTAGCATTGAATGTGCCATGAAGTGGCTCAGCAGGGGTCTCAAGTTTGAGCAAGGCAGCCACTTCTTAAAGCTAGCCTGCATTCCTTGAAAATAAGCCTGTACCACTTAAAAGGAAGATATGTTTCAGCTACACCAGGGTCTGAAAGTGGTAAAAGAGAAATTAATGAGAATTTGTCCCAAGCACTGGAAGTCTTGGTGGGAAGATGCACAAAAGACAGATCCATCTAAGTGAGCGAAAGTTGGGAGCCATTCAAGCCAGCAGTCTGTTTCAGAGGACTTGATGTAGTGGCAGCTGCAAGAAATTTAAAGGTTGCACGAGTGGTCATGAGCAGTGAATGCATCCTCGCATAACATTTCCTCACAAATTAATGACAAACTTCCATTTATCACACATCCCTCACACTTCCACCAGCATCTCTATCAACCAGGGCACATATCTCATATACATAACCTCAGCTCGCCTTCACAAGTTGAACATTGCCATCAGCAGCCCATGCATAACTAATGTAGGTATTTTAGTGGGACTTGAACTTGGAGTGCCTGACTCAAAAGTAGGGACACTACTACTACAACTCAAGAGCCCTTCTCAGAGTTTGTATAAATTGCCAATTAATCACTTCCACATTGTGCTATACTCATTGATGCGTTTACCTCTCTCTTGCAAGATAATTTTAGAATCATTAGAATTTATTGTCACAGGTACTCATGAGTACAGTGAATAGTTTACAAGTTGCCACTTACGGTGCCATCCTGGGTACAAAGGTACCTAGGCACAGATTCTTGAGTACAAATTCTTCAGAAAAAAATATAAAATCAAAGAAACAACAAGTCTAGCATTGCACACTTTCAAAAGTAGAAAATCATATCCAAAAATGTGCAGGTCAGGTGAATTGGCTATGCTTAATTGCCCATAGGTTAGGTACGTTAGTCAGAGGGAAATGGCTCTGGGTGGGTTACTGTTCGGAGGATCGGTGTAGACTTGTTGGGTCGAAGGGCCTGTTTCCACACTGTAGGGAATCGAAAAAAAAGAACTAAAAAGTTCAGAATAACAGTCTTTCCATGATAGTACAATGAAAAAAAAAAGACATTTTTAAAAAAGATGACCAAAGTCCATCTTAGTCCATTTCATGGCTCGAGGAAGCAGCCCCCTCCCCCCACCATTGGAATCCCCCACCAGACTCCCACGATGCCAAAGAAAAGCAACATGGAGTCACAGACCGACATCTAAGCTGCCGAAAGGAGTCCCAGGATGATTATTGGGCTCTCACCTCAGCTTCAAAGCCGCCACCAAAGCAGCCGAGTTGAAGGACCCACCAGGCTGCAGCCAGGAGGAATGGCCAGATCCACACAGTTTTCTCCAGTGCAGCAGCTTTTCGCAGCCTTCCTCCTTTCCCAAAGCTGCCAAAAGAATGTAAGGTGAACTTGATATTAGAAAAATAAAATATTAAACAAAAGAATGCAGCAGGCCTGATGAAAGAAGCAGATGGGGCAGGTCCCAAACAGTTCCTACCCTGCCTCCACCATCTTGAAATATCCTCTAATAATGTGTCCTCATAATGGGGAACATCTAACTGGCAGGAAGTAGGCTGGGAGCTGCCTGGCCTCACTCTCATGGAGGGGAGAATGTTGATGGTCATGGCTATCCAAGATGAAGTTATGTTCCAATTGAATACATTTTGATACATCTAAGTTCCCTCTTATCCGCCAATCTCTTTTCCTGATCTTGTAGATAGAGTTCTGGAGTAGGAGAGTCCAGGAAAATAGGAAAACGGGTTTCAGGTTGGCTCCCTGGCATTTTTCTGTTCTTAGGGAGATGAATGTTGAAAATAAAGTTTTCAACTAGTTTAATATGAGTGGGCAGTCAATTAAGTCAACTGAGTCCCCATTCATGGGCTATCTTCTGAAACTGATGCAATTTTCTACTGTTGAGCATAAAATCCACCAGTTTGTCACTTGTATGTCATTGGGAGTGGGTTGGGATCATTCCAGGCTCCAGTAAATGACTTCCCCCTTCAGCTGGTTATAAGACCTAATGGCCAGGAACAATCACATGCAATCTTTCAGAAAGGTCATCCTTTCAATCTGTGGTTGCTCACAGTATATGCTTTCTTGTATTTCAGCTGAAGAGGAATATTTTGGAAATGCCTCTATTTTTTGGGTGTCCCTGGTCCTCTCACTTGTCTAGCAGTGCCTATCTCTCCCAGTGGAGGTACTTCTCCATGGCCTCAAGCTTCCTTATCTTCCCTTGTCTTTAACTGCTTGGTGAATAGTTGAACTGCTTGGCCTTTAAGTAAAATTGCACCAGCCGGTGGATTACCAGTCTGTGTGTGCTCAAAAATGTTTTCACGATCTGTAGATAGCCCAACATCCTGTGCTCCAGCTGACTACTAGGACTGCAAGAACACCACACTGTGAGGCTACCTGTGTTTCTTTGGAAGACAAACCTATTGTCCTGTTTTAGGATGGCAGCATATCTGCTCCCTCTGAAAGAGCCTCCAGTGCTTTTCCTGGTGCTTTTCAGGCCTAAAGCTCTGAATAATGCTGCACACTCTCCTGTAATGTAGTTCTAACTCCCAGATGTAGAGCTGCTTGACGTCAGACTGTAAGGCCATTGTATAACATAATCATTCTGAAAGAAACTGCACTAAGTTCCACCCAATTTGATAATGTTACACTGTGTGTGGTGAAAATGCATTCTAGCTTGAGGCTTTAATGGCTGGAGACAGATGTGTCATCTCTGGCTTCTCATTTATTTTGGAATCTTTCTAATTATGCCGAACTAGTCAATGTAACGTTTACCTATTGCTATCATGCAATAAGCTACGTCTCATTGTTAAAGACAAGTGTCTCTTCATATTAAGATTTAATGGTGGTTTATCCACTACCACTGTTAGCCAAATAGTCTTGTAGAAAGGGAGCACTCAACCCCAACAGCAAACTACCAAGTTGTTACCACATCATACAATAGCCTCAACCAGTAAACATTAGCAGCCTTCCTCCAGCTATATGACAGCCACTGAGGCAACACCATATCAGAGTACTAAGCTAGCCAAAGGCACCTTCAGGAAAGACATTAATCAAATGCACAAGGGGTATGGAGTGTCAGGTGTGTGACTGAATAACATTGATATAGAATAATTGTTTTCTGGTAGGTTTTCTTTCAGAAGACTGAAAGCCATGTGACAGCCTGTGCCAGCAGTTGGTAAGGTAGGGAGCTGATGATCAGTGGGGATCTGTAGTTTAATTCCCAAGAACTGCATTGAATGTGGTGTTCACAAACAGCCCATCCAGTATCTAGGCTGTGCTCATTACAAATTCCTTTCCTCCTCTTTCTGAGCTTTATGCCAAATCCCTGGTGGCAGGATCTGTGTCTTCATGATGGCCAGCTTGAGAAGGCAGACTACCTTGAATCAGAATACAACTCCAGTGAGGACTGAGGGCTCCACTAAAGCATTCAAAGTGATAGAACTATTGCTTCAACACTTCAATGCTGTAGTCACTGTATGATCTTATTATGAGCATTCTAACCACACGTGACTGGGTTTTCAGAGGCCAGTCATGGCTCAGGTGGGTAACTCTGTCTACTTCACTCAGTTCAGGGTGAACACAAGGAAACCCCATTTCTTGCTATAAAGAGAGTCTATGATTTCTCTGATCTAATACTAAATGGTGAACTAGAGATGCGTCAGCCTGGAAGGATTCTGACAAGAAAATCTGGAGCCACAGTCCCCTTTAAAATAACTGGCAGCACTGGTTACATTGCTGTGTGGTTGTAGGTTTGGTTCTGAGAGGTGCCAGAGTTTTGTAAGCACCTCTTTGGAAAGTTACTGACACTGAACATACTGGTCCTGGTTTAAATGGAAGCACATGTTTCTGGTAAAACCCTAGGTAGAAAATCCTCTCGCCCTCTCCCTCCACCAGCATCTTCTCCTCTATTTGTTGCCTCTGCACCATCTATCTCTCATGAGAGAGAGAGAGAGAGAGAGAGAGAGCTATAATAGCACCTCATGTGCTTGCAGTCATAACCAATACCATCTCCACATGTACCACCATTCCTTGCAGATTTCACCACCATCAACCAACTCATCAACACACTCAGCACAAATTCGAACTGAGACATCAAAATAGCTTGTAAGTTGTTGATGATCCTTTTTAAATGGTGTAGGTGGGGTTGGGAATATGGTGATTATTTCCTACTGTTGAATAGGTGTTCATCTGCATGAGGTTAAGAAAGGGATATCAACAACTATGGTGAAGATCAAACTGTCAAATCAGTATTAAATGTTTACCACCTGCTTATTCTGTAGATGTCCAACTTGTAGATAGAGCTCTGTAGATATGCCTTACCAAAGCCCCCAGAAAATGTTTGACTGTACCTGAAGTGAATACATATGACAGTGGAATCATTTTTTACCAAGATGACACTACGTAACTACTGACACTGGAGATACCAATTGTTATCATTTACAGATTATGCAAATGTTATTCATGTATATGCTACTTAAAATGTGAGTTACTACAGTAAAATATCGGTTGATATATTGGCTAGATCCAAGTTCAAATTATTTGCTACTTGTTTACAGTGTATGTTGTAGAGCTGGTTGAAATTGATGCAGGCCTAAGTGAATTCCCCTCAGTTTCTTGAAGGCAAGCCGAAGTTGGATGTTTCTGCTTTTTCCAATTGAAATTGCAGCTTAACTCCTGTATTGAGAAAAGATAATCTTGCAGGTAAAATGAAATAGCCTCTTTTCACAGCCTGGGATAGTTGTTTTTAAGATGCATTGGCAATTGTTAGAGCTGGGTTCTCTTCCTCTGTGGTGCTGGACTCAGATTGCCTTATTGGGCTCCCTTGTGGATTAATAAGTTATTGACACCCTCTCCTGTAAGTTTTGATCATGTGATGGCAGTATACGGTTTGGAGTCAATTGAATTGACCCAACAACGGACACATGATTAATATCCCACTAACATTGAGCTATGCCCATCTTCACTGAGTGGCTTGATTTGAAGCCCCCATTTTTATGTGGGGTTGTGCTTCCATCAGCAATTGTCCTCAAATGTCTTCAACTGAAATGGCAAGGGGTAATCAATTTGCACTTAGGAAAGCCATTTGCATTCTTAAGTAAAACAGAGAACTGTGGATGCTGGAAATCTGAAACAAAACCAGAACGTACTGGAGAAATTTAACAGATTTGGCAGCATCTGTGACGAGAAAACGGAGTTAACATTTCAAGTCCAGTAACTCTTCGTCAGAACCACTTTTGCATTCTAAAGTAACTTGCCGGGCAAATCTTTTATGTGTCCAGAAATTACAAAAGCAGTCACCTCACTTTCCGGAATTCATTTTTTTGAAGGCATGTTGTCCATATTTCATATGGCTTTCTTTTTAAAAGTAAACGGCTCACCTCCAAATTAATCTTATGGGCATGACCTGGCCATTGTAGTGGTCATGTTTTAATGCCGTGACGTGTGCTGTTTGTTTTGAGAGTCATGGCAGGTCATTCAACAAAAATGGAACAGAAATGACTAAACTCTGAGAAAAACAAACAATCATACATTATAAATGAATAATAGATACCAAAGTAATGATTTTAAGACCTTAAGATAAATACTGTCAAATGTTAGCACACTTTTGTGGATGCCAGATGACAATGATGACTGGTTGGTTTATCTCTACCACTACCGTCTAGAAGGACTTGAAACAATATTGCCATTCCTTCACTATCACTGGATCAAAGTCCTGGAACTGCCTCCCTAACAGGACTGAATGAACCTGAATGAACATGAACGGTTTTGATTCAAGAAGGCAACTCAGCAACTTTCTCAAGAGTAACAGTGAATGCTGTCCTAGCCAGCGACGTCCACATCCAGTGAATAAATAGAAAAACAAAATTGAATCATGACCAGCTGCAAAGTGCTCTCCAATTCACACACTATTCTGGCTTGGAACTGCATCACTCTTGTTCCTAATGTCACTATGTCAAAAGTTTGGAATTCTCTTCTCAACAGCACTGTGGGTGCACCTATACCAGATGGACTGCAGCATTTCAAGGCAGTTGCTCGACATCACCTTGTCCAGGAAATAAGGGAAAGGCAGCAAATGTTGACCTTGCTGGCAATGCACATATTATAGGGAAGAATGAAATACACAGGGCAGGGGAACATTGCAAAGGTAAGATTATTGAAATCTTACCTTTCTAACAGTCTCAACCAGACTCTTGAAACTCTGCAGATAAGACCTGTTTAATTGAGATTCCCTTTGTCTATATTTTGAATTGATCTGTTAGAACATGTTAACATAAATCTCTGGAGTGGGTGGACTCTGATTCCAGACCTTCTGATCCAGAGGCAGGGACACTGCCATTGTGCCATAACTGTCTTAGAGAGATCTCTGTGATTTTTATAATTAGGCCACTGCATTGTACAAGTATTCTTTTTTATAAAATAATACTTATATAATACAGAATGCTACAACCAAGTGCATGGTACAATTGTATTATATTAAACAGAGCATGAAACTATTGACAGACAAAGAGCAGTGGACCCTCCAGACAGAAAGAGAGCTGTTGCCGATGTAGGACAATACTCAGAGTCTGGCCCTGAGAACCTGCAGCGCCAAAAATATTTAATGGGCTCATAAAGTAGTCAAGGTCACTGGAGGCATCTTTATGTCACATTTTGTTCTCATTAAACTACCAGCTTCTCATCCTACACAAAGGATCACACCCTCATCACACCCATTAGTATTCACCAGTCTTCGAGACTCATACCTAACATTCACATACGTCATGTCAGCCACACATGTCTGCCAGGAACGTCAGCCTCACAGGTCACCTTTCTCACTCCAGCTACAACCAGCTCTGTGGTTATGGAAGGTGCAAGGTTACAATCAGATGAGAAATAGTAGAATGACTTCCCACTCTTTCCACCTCTCAGGTGAGCATAACTGGTGGTTTTTAAAAAAAAATTCCTTCGCAATTCAGTGAAAGTTTAACTGTTTAATTACTGTTTAGTTTTAATACATACAGGTAAATTTTCTTCGAAGTTATAGAGTCATAGAGATGTACAACAGGAAAACAGACCCTTCAGTCCAACTCGTCCATGTCAACCAGATATCCCAACCCAAACTAGTCCCACCTGCCAGCACCTGGCCCATATCCCTCCAAACCCTTCCTATTCATATACCCATCCAAATGCCTTTTAAAATGTTGCAATTATACTAGCATCCACCACTTCCTCTGGCAGCTCATTCCATAGACGTACCACCCTCTGCATGAAAAGGTTGCCCCTTAGGTCTCTTTTATATTTTTCCCCTCTCACCCTAAACCTATGCCCTCTAGTTCTGGACTCCCCAATCCCAGGGAAAAGACAGTGTCTATTTATCCTATCCATGCCCCTCATGATTTTATAAACCTCTATACGGTCACCCCTCAGCCTCCGATGCTCCAGGGAAAACAGCCCCAGCCTGTTCAGCCTCTCCCGATAGCTCAAATCCTCCAATCCTGGCAACATCCTTGTAAATCTTTTCTGAACACTTTCAAGTTTCACAACATCTTTCCAATAAGAAGGAGACCAGAATTGCACGCAATATTCCAATAGTGGCCAAACCAATGTACTGTACAGCCGCAACATGACCTCCCAATTCCTGTACTCAATACTCTGACCAATAAAGGAAAGCATACCAAATGCCTTCTTCACTATCCTATCTACCTGCGACTCCAAGGTCTCTTTGTTCAGCAACACTCCTGAAGACCTTACCATTAAGTGTATAAGTTCTGCTAAGATTTGCTTTGTCAAAATGCAGCACCTCACATTTATCTAAATTAAACTCCATCAGTCACTTCTCAGCCCATTGGCCCAGCTGATCAAGATCCCGTTGTAATCTGAGGTAATCTTCTTCACTGTTCACTACACCTTCAATTTTGGTGTCATATGCAAACTTAGTAACTATGCCTCTTATGCTCACATTCAAATCATTTATATAAATGATGAAAAGTAGTGGACCCTTGTCGCACTCCACTGGTCACAGGCCTCCAGTCTGTAAAACAATCCTCCACCACAACTCTCTGCCTTCTACCTTTGAGCCAGTTCAGTATCCAAATAGATAGTTCTCACTGTATTCCATGAGATCTAACCTTGCTAATCAGTCTTCCATGAGGAACCTTGTTGAATGCCTGACCAAAGTCCATATAGATCATGTCCACCGCTCTGCCCTCTTCAATCCTCTTTGTTACTTTTTCAAAAAACCTCAGTCAAGTTTGTGAGACATGATTTCCCACACATAAAGCCATGTTGACTATCCCTAATCAGTCCCTGCCTTTCCAAATACATGTACATCCTGTCCCTCAGGATTCCCTCCAACAATTTGCCCACCACCGATGTCAGGCTCACTGGTTTATAGTTCCCTGGCTTGTCCTTACCACCCTTCTTAAACAGTGGCACCACTAGACTTCCAGCACCTCACCTGTGACTATCAATGATACAAATATCCCAGTAAGAGGCCCAGCAGTCACTTGCCTAGCTTCCCACAGAGTTCAAGAGTACACCTGATCAGGTCCTGGGAATTTATCCACTTTTATGCGTTTCAAGACATCCAGCACTTCCTCCTCTGTAATCTGGACATTTTTCAAGATGTCACCATCTATTTCCCTACAGTCTAAATCTTCCATGTCATTTTCCACAGTAAACACTGATGCAAAATACTCATTTAGTATCTCCCCCATCTCCTGTGGTTCCACACAAAGGCTGCCTTGCTGATCTTTAAGGGGCTCTATTCTCTCCCTGGTTACCCTTTTGTCCTTAATGTATTTGTAAAAACCCTTTGGATTCTCCTTAACTCTGTTTGCCAAAGGTTTCTCATGTCCTTTTTTTGCCCTCCTGATTTCTCTCTTAAGTATACTCATACTGCCTTAATACTCTTCTAAGGATTCACTCGTTCTATTCTGTCTATAGCTGACATATGCTTCCTTCTTTTTCTTAACCAAAACCTTAGTTTCTTTAATCATTCAAAATTCCCTACATCTACCAGCCTTTCCTTTCACTGTAACAGGAATATACTTTCTCTGGACTCTTGTTATCTAATTTCTGAAGGCTTCCCATTTTCCAGCCGTCCCTTTACCTGCGAACAAGTGCACTCAATCGGCTTTCGAACGTTCTTGCCTATTACCCTCAAAATTGGCCTTTCTCCAATTTAGAACTTCAACTTTCAGATTTGGTCTATCCTTTTCCAACGTGATTTTAAAACTAAAAGAATTATGGTTGCTGGCCTCAAAGTGCTCCCCCAATGACATATCAGTCACTTTCCCAAGAGTAGGTCAAGTTTTGCACGTTCTCTAGTAGGTACATCCACATACTTAATCAGAAAATTTTCTTGTACACACTTAACAAATTCTTCTCCTTCTAAACCCTTAACACTATGGCAGTCCCAGTCTATGTTTGGAAAGTTAAAATCCCTACCATAACCACCCTATTATTCTTACAGATAACTGAGATCTCCTTATAAATTTGTTTCTCAATTTCCCTCTGACTATGAGGGGGTCTATAATACATAGAACATAGAACAGTACAGCACAGAACAGGCCCTTCAGCCCACGATGTTGTGCCAACCATTGATCCTCATGTATGCACCCTCAAATTTCTGTGACCATATACATGTCCAGTAGTCTCTTAAATGTCCCCAATGACCTTGCTTCCACAACTGCTGCTGGCAACGCTTTCCATGCTCTCACAACTCTCTGTGTAAAGAACCCGCCTCTGACATCCCCTCTATACTTTCCTCCAACCAGCTTTAAATTGTGACCCCTCGTGTTAGCCATTTCTGCCCTGGGAAATAGTCTCTGGCTATCGACTCTATCTATGCCTCTCTTTATCTTGTATACCTCAATTAGGTCCCCTCTCCTCCTCCTTTTCTCCAATGAAAAAAGTCCGAGCTCAGTCAACCTCTCTTCATAAGATAAGCCCTCCAGCCCAGGCAGCATCGTGGTAAACCTCCTCTGAACCCTCTCCAAAGCATCCACATCTTTCCTTTAATAGGGCGACCAGAACTGGACGCAGTATTCCAAGTGCGGTCTAACCAAAGTTTTATAGAGCTGCAACAAGATCTCACGACTCTTAAACTCAATCCCCCTGTCAATGAAAGCCAAAACACCATATGCTTTCTTAACAACCCTCTCCACTTGGGTGGCCATTTTAAGGGATCTATGTACCTGCACACCAAGATCGCTCTGTCCCTCCACACTGCCAAGATTCCTATCCTTAATCCTGTACTCAGCTTTCAAATTCGACCTTCCAAAATGCATCACCTTGCATTTATCCAGGTTGAACTCCATCTGCCACCTCTCAGCCCATCTCTGCATCCTGTCAATGTCCCGCTGCAGCCTACAACAGCCCTCTGTACTATCAACGACACCTCCAACCTTTGTGTCGTCTGCAAACTTGCTGACCAATCCTTCAATCCCCTCATCCAAGTCGTTAATAAAAATTACAAACAGTAGAGGCCCAAGGACAGAGCCCTGTGGAACACCACTCACCACTGACTTCAAGGCAGAATATTTTCCTTCTACTACCACTCGCTGTCTTCTGTTGGCCAGCCAATTCTGTATCCAGACAGCTAAGTTCCCCTGTATCCCATTCCTCCTAACCTTCTGAATGAGCCTACCATGGGGAACCTTATCAAATGCCTTGCTAAAGTCCATATACAATCCCAATAAGGTGATCATCCCTTTCTTATTTCTCAGTTGCACCCAAATAACTTCCCTGGATGTATTTCCAGGAATATCTCCCCTCAGTATAGTTGTAATGCTATCCCTTATCAAAAATGCCACTCCCCCTTGTCTCTTGCCTCCCTTTCTATCCTTCCTGTAGCATTTGTATCCTGGAACATCAAGCTGCCAGTCATGTCCATCACTGAGACATGTTTCTGTAATTGTTATGATATCCCAGTCCCATGTTCCTAACCATGCCCTGAGTTCATCTGCCTTCCCTGTTAGGCTTCTTGCATTGAAATAAATGCAGTCTAATTTATCAGTCCTACTTTGTTCTCTGCTTTGGCTCTGCCTGCCCTGACTGTTTGACTTGCCTTTGTTCTCAACTGTACCAGTCTCAGATTGATCTCTTTCCTCATGATCTCCCTGGGTCCTCCCCCCACCCTTACTAGTTTAAATCCTCCCAAACAGCTCTAGCAAACCTCCCTGCCTGTATATTAGTTCCCTTTCAATTGAAGTGCAATCTGTCCTTCTTATAGAGGTCACTTCTAACCCAAAACAGCTTCCAATGATCTGAAAATGTGGATCCTTCTTCCATACACCAGCTCCTCAGCCATGCATTCATCTGCTCTATCCTCCTATTCCTGCCCTCACTAGCTCATAGCACCGGGAGTAATCCAGATATTACTACTCTCGAGGACCTTTTTAAATTCCTGCTTAACTCTCTGTAATCTCCCTTCAGAATCTCAACCTTTTCCCTGCTTATGTTGTTGGTTCCAATGTGTACAATGACCTCCTGCTGGCCCCTCTCCCCCTTGAGAACATTCTGCACCTTCTCTGAGACATCTTTGACCCTGGCACCAGGGAAGCAACACACCATTCTGATTTTTTGCTGCTGGCAACAGAAACATCTGTGTGTACCTTGGACTAAAGAGTCCCCTAAGACAATCGATTGCTTGGAACCCAACGTATCTCACATTACATTAGGGCCAGTCTCAATACCACAAACTTGGCTGTTAGTGTTACTTTCCCCTGAGAAACCATCACCCCTTACATTTTCCAAAACAACATACTTGCTTGTAAAAGAAATGTATTATACATAATACTCAATCTGAATAAAAATAATAAAAACTATGTAGAAGAGTTCACTCACACATGCTCTCCCATTTCATAATGTGTGATGTCGGAATTAGAGTCATAGAGTCATAGAGATGTACAGCACAGAAACAGACCCTTCGGTCCAACTTGTCCATGCCGACCAGGTACCCCAACCCAATCTAATCCTATTTGCCAGCACTTGGCCCATATCCCTCTAAACCCTTCCTGCTCATATATCCATCCATATGCCTTTCAAATGCTGTAATTGTACCAGCCTCCATCACTTCCTCAGGCAGCTCATTCCATATGCGTACCACCCTCTGCGTGAAAACATTGCCCCTTAGGGTTTAGAGGGATATAGGCCAAATTCTGGCAAGTGGGACTAGATTTATTTAGGATATTCGGTTGACATGGATGAGTTGCCAATGAACTAGAAGTTTTGAAGTGAATGTGAAGTGTCAGAAGACACTTTATATCTTTCCCCTCTCACCCTAAACCTATGCCCTCTAGTTCTGGACTCCCCCACCCCAGGGAAGAGACCTTGTCTATTCTTCCTATCCATGCCCCTCATGATTTTATAAAACTCTCTGAGGTCACCCCTCAGCCTCCGACACTCCAGGGAAAACAGCCCCAGCCTGTCAGCCTCTCCCTATAGCTCAAATCCTCCAACCCTGGCAACAGCCTTGTAAATCTTTTCTGAACCCTTTCAAGTTTCACAACATCCTTCTGATAGGAAGGAGACCATGCAAGATTCCAAATGGTCTAACCAATGTCCTGTACAGCTGCAACATGACCTCCCAACTCCTGTACTCAATACACTGACAAATAAAGGAAAGCATACCAAACGCCTTCTTCATTATCCTATCAAACTGCAACTCTATCAGCCATTTTCAGATTGAATAAGGGGGTTGGCCCAACAGAGCTCAAAAACATACTCGCATCTGCCATCTTCCACTCATCCGTGGGATGTGGCACTGCCGGCCGGCCAACATTTGGAATTGTTTGAATCCAAGAAAGTCAATTGTATGTGAATTCTATAGGTTGATGGTTTCAGACTAGACCCGATAGTCCTTCCGAATTCCATGCTGAGGTGATTTAACGTTGTGTATGCATAATTTCCTTTTTTTTTCTGAAGTTAGCAGCTTCTGTGTTGTATTTAAGACACAGCTTGCAGCATCTGGGTGGTCAAAAAACAGGCAAGGTGCAACAAGCTTGCAAGACACCATGAGACATCACCCACTTAGGGACTGTCTGGAGAAGCACCTTATTCAAAACACAAAAGCTCACTAATCCTCATCCTTGTTTCATCTGGGAATCTCCCCCACAGCCTGCCAGCTCACTGCACCCCCCAATCCTGTACTTCTACTTTATTCCCAAAATCAACAAACAGGATGACCTGGACAGACCCATTGTTACTACCTGTTCCTACCCCACAAAACTCAACTCAATTTTCTCTCTACAGTCCCTTCCCACTTACATCTACGATTCTTCTGACACTTCACATTCATTTCAAAACTTCCAGTTCATTGGCAACTCATCCATGTCAACCAGTTATCCTAAATAAATCTAGTTCCACTTGCCAGAATTTGGGCCATATCCCTCTAAACCATTCCTATTCATATACCAATCCAGATGTCTTTTAAATGTTGTAGTTGCACCAGTCTCCAACACCTCTTCTGGTAGCTCATTCCATACACGCATCACTCTCTGTGAGAGAAAATTGGCCCTTAGATGTGTTTTTAATCATCCTCCTCTCACCTTAACCCTATACCCTTTAGTTTTGGACTCCCCCACTCCAGAGAAAAAACCTTGCCTATTTACCTTATCCATGCTCCTCATAATTTTATAAACCTCTGTAAACCTCAGCCTCCGATGCTTGGGGGAAAATAGCCCCAGCCTGTTCAGCTTCTCTCTATTGCTCAAACTCTCCAATCCTGGCAACATTCTTGCAAATATTTTCTGAACCATTTCAAGTTTCACAACATCATTCCTACAAAAGGGAGACTAGAATTGCATGGAGTATTCCAATAGTGGCCGAACCAAGCTCCTGTACAGCCACAACGTGATCTCCCAACTCTTTATACTCAATGCACTGACCAATAAAGGTAAGCATCCCAAATGCCTTCTTTACTATCCTGTTGACCTGGGACTCCACTTTCAAGGAATAATAACCTGTACTCCAAGGTCTCTTTGTCCAGCAACACTCCCCAGGAGTTTAAGTGTATAAATCCTACCCTAATTTGCCTTTCCAAAACGTAGGACCTCACATTTATCCAAACAGCACTCCACCTGCCACTCCTCAGCCTATTGGCCCATCTTATCAAGATCCCATTGTACTCTGAGGTAACCTTCCTTCGCAGTCCACTATACTTCCAATTTTGATGCCATCTGCAAACTTACTAACCATAACTATAGTCACATCCAAATTATTTGTATAAATGATGAAAAGCAGTGGATCCAGCACCGATCCTTGTGGCCACACCACTGGACACATGCCTCCAGTCTGAGAAGCAATCCCCCCTCCACCACCATCTCCTGTCTCCTACCTTCGAGCCAATTCTGTATCCAAATGGCTAGTTCTCCCTCTATTCCGTATGATCTAACCTTGGTAACCAGTATACATGAGGAACCTTGTCGTACACCTTACTGAAGTCCATATAGGTCATGTCCACCACTCTGCCCTCATCAATCCTCTTTGTTACTTTTTCAAACAATTATCAAGTTCATGAGACATGATTTCCCATGCACAAAGCTATGTTGACTATTCCTAATCAGTTCTACATGTAAATCTTATCCCTCAGGATTCTCCCCAACAACTTGCCCACCACCGATGTCAGGCTCGCCAGTCATAAGTCCCCTGCTTTTCCTTATCACCTTTCCTAAACAGAGACACCACGTTAGCCAGCCTCCAGCCTACTGGCACCTCACCTGTGACTATTGATGATACAAATATTTTACCAAAGGATTCAGCAATCACTTTCCTAGCTTCCCACAGAGTTCTAGTGTACACCTGATCAGGTCCAAGGGACTTATCCACCTTCATGCATTTTAAGAAATCCAGCAGCTCGTCTGTAATATGGACATTTTTCAAGATATTGCTATTTATGTCCCCACATTCTGTATCTTCCATATCCTTCTCCACAGTAAACACTGATGCAAAATGCTTGTTTAGTATCTGCTCCATCTCCTGCAGCACCACACATCGGCTGCCTTGCTGATCTTTAAGGAGTCAAGATTAGAATGGTGCTGGAAAAAGCACAGCAGGTCAGGCAGCATCGGAGGAACAGGAAAGTCGACATTTCGGGCAGGAGCCCTTCATCAGGGATGAGGCCTTTAAGGAGCCCAATTCTCTTTCTAGTTCCCCTTTTGTCCTTGATATATTTGTAGAATGCCTTTGGATTCTCCTTAACCCTATTTGCCAAAGCTCTCTCATGTCCCCTTTTTGTCCTCCTGATTTCCCTCTAAAGTATACTCCTACTGCCTTTATACTCTTCTACAGACACACTTGACTTCTGCTGTCCATATCTGACAAAAGCTTCCTTCTTATTCTTGACCAAAACCTAATCATCCAGCATTCCCTACATCTACCAGTCTTACCCTAATAGGACCATACTGTCTCTGAACTCTCTAACTCATTTCTGAAGGCTTCCCATTTTCCAGCTTTCCCTTTACCTGCGAACATTTACCCACAATCAACTTTTGAAAGTTCTTGCCTAATACAGTCAAAATTGGCCTTTAACTTTTAGGTCCGGTCTATCCTTTTGCATCATTATTTTAAAATTAGTAAAATTATGGTCGCTTGCCCAAAGTGCTGCCCCACTGACACCTCAGTCACTTGCCCTGACTTATTTCCCAAGATTAGGTCAAGTTTTGCACCTTCTCTAATAGGTACATCCACATATTGATTCAGAAAATGTTCTTGTACACGCTTAACAAATTCTTCTCCATCCAAGCTCTTAACATTGTGGCATTCCCAGTCTGTTTGGAAAGTTAAAATCCCTTACTATAACCACTATATTATTCCTACTGAGATCTCCTTACAAATTTGCTTCTCAATTTCCTGCTGACTATTTGGGAGGGGTCTACAATACAATCCCACTAAGGTGATCATCCCTTTCTTATTTCTCAGTTCCACCCAAATGATTTACCTGGATGTATTCCCAGGAATACCTCCCTAAAAATAATGTTATTCCTCATCAAAAATGCCATTTCCCCTCCTCTCTTCCACCACCACTCCCCCCCCCCCTCCTTTTCATCCTTCCTATAGCATCTATATCCTTGCAACATCAAGCTGCCAATCCTGTCCATCTCTGAGCCACATCGCTGTAATTGCTATGATATCCTAGTCCCATATTCCTAGCCAAGCTCTGAGTTCATCTGTCTTCCCTGTTAGGCCTCTTGCATTGAAATAAATGCAGTTTATTTTATCAGTTCTGCCTCATTCTCTGCTTTGTTCCTGCCTGCTCTGACTGTTTGACTCCTTTTGCCAACTGTACTAGCCTCAGACTGATTTCTTTCCTCATTATTTCCCTGCGTCCCACCCCCCACCTCCCCCTTACTAGTTTAAAGTGTCCCGAACAGTTTTAGCAAATCTCCCCACCAGTATATTAATCCCCTTCCAATTCAGGTGCAATCCAACCTTCTTATGTAGATCACTTCTACCCCAGAAGACATGCCAATGATCCAAAAAAACATCCTGGAAAAAAAGGCCTGAACCATCTCCATTCACCACCATCCTCCTCCGCTTGGCCGAGCTCATCCTCGCTTTGAACAACTTCTCTTTTAAGTCCCCTCATTTTATTCAGATCAAAGGGTGGCAATGAGTACCCTGATGGGCCCAGTTATGCCTGTCTATTGGTGGGGTGCATGGCACATTCCTTATTCCAGTCCTACACAGGTCCTTCCCCACAATGTTTTCTCCAATACATCAATGACATCATTGATGCTGCTTCCTTCTCTTATTCAGAACTGGAAAAATTAATCAATTTTGCTTCCAATTTCCACCTGGTTGCCACCTTCACCTGGTCCATCTCTAACTCCTCCTTTCCCTTTCTCAATATCTCTGTTTCCATTTCTGGGGATACGTTGGCCACCAGTATCCTCTACAAATCCACCAACTCCCAAAGTCACCTTTCAGCACAGGCTGCCCATTCTCTCCAACTCTCATACTCACTCGTTCAGATTCTCTTCTGCCCTGGCCAACTAACTATAATCACTTCATCTGCCTAACCCTTTCATATCTCTCTCTGAGCTTGTCTCCACCTATCCACTCACCGCTCCACCCCTATCTTCACCATAAATACCAACCTTTCCTAGCTGTCTTGAATCCTGATGATCAAAACATTAACTTTGCTTTCTCCGCACAGAAGCTGTGAGACCTGCTGAGTTTCTCTGGCAATTTCTGTTTTTGAAATGAATTAGCTTATTCGTCATCATTCAGAAATTTGTGAGATCGTCAAACACGGTCAGAACAGGGTGGGGAAGCCCTTATTGCAGGTTCATTGGTTAATGTGATCAGATGTAATGGCTAGTGGGTACCTCCTTCTGAGCCATGGTCCATTGTCCACGGTGGTTGAGTCTCTTGGCTTAGTCCACATCCATCTGAACTCACTTAACTACACCTAAATGATTTTGTGAACTATCAGGAAGCGAGTCATTCATGCTGATTGCCTCTGATGAGTGGCTTCTCAAATGTCAACTGTAATTAGGTAGATACGTGCTGTGAGTTATTTGTAATGTGATATTGTGTTATAGGCTATCGCTATTGACTCACTTACCAGCTCACTCCATTCATTAATACCGGGTTCCCATTCATTCATAACCCTTTACTAACCTGTTATTTACTATAACATGGTTTCATCTATTCATTCATAAAACCGCAGTTCTGTAGTATCCAAATTTAAAAACAATCCTTTCAAACCCATTACTGCATTTCTGCACGTTATCAGCATACAGAACAATACCATCCACACCAAGTCTGCACAAAACATTGTAATATTAATCAGCCCTTACCAACCATCTCCTGGACCTGAATAGATTACGTACCTGTTAAATACCTTTTAACTGGGTCACGATCTCTTTAAGAAACTAACTGACAAAACAGCGCTTGCAAGAAATTGCATGAATAAATGAAATTCATACTGGCAAATAGTAAATAAATCTCACCACACAGTTACAGTAATCGGTTTCATACCCTTTATTCTTTTATTACGATTTCTAACTTATTTAGAGCATATATGCCTAGTATTTTTTAATAACATTTACTAATTTAAAAGACAAAAGGGCTAACACCTCCTAATTATGCAAGCAGACTGGAGAGACATTCCATCAGAAGGAGCAGCCAGCACTTAGCACATTTTAAACCATCTCCTGTCTCCCAGGAAAGAAGCCCTTCAAACCTTTGTGTACTATAGATAAAAATGTAGCACCATAGTAATGACATTTTCGTACATGTAAGAAACGTGTATAAAGGGGATGTTGTAAGAACTCTATTTCGGAATTCTATTGCCGCCTTGAATTTGTGCTGTAATTGCTGAATAAAGAGGCTATTTTCGCCACTCATCAATTCCAGTCGTTACTGAACACGATCCCATAGCGTCCATCTTGAAAACTGCTGTTTATGCCACTTAAGATGCAGTTGTCTTTTTAAATTTATCCTTTGGTTTCAACCTACTCAATGAATAGTGACTTGAAAACTTGGGATTGGGATTGTATTCATTACAGTTTAGAAGATTGATAGAAATTTACAAGATAATACATAGTTTAGAAAGGGTGGATGCTGGGAAGTTGTTTCCATTAGGCAGGGAGACTGGCACCTGTGGGCATAGCCTTAGAATTAGAGGGGGTCAATTTAGAACAGAAATGAGGAGACATTTCTTCAGCCAGAGAGTAGTGGGCCTGTGGAATTCATTGCCACGGAGTGCAGTGGAGGCTGGGACATTAAATATCTTCAAGGCAGAGATTGAGAAATTCTTGATCTCGCAAGGAATTAAGGGCTACGGGGAGAGTGCAGGTAAGTGGAGTTGAAATGCCCATCAGCCATGATTAAATGGAGGAGTGGCTCAATGGGAAAAATGGCCTTACTTCCACTCCTATGTCTTATGGTCTTATGATTTCAACAATCAACAGTCTCTGGGATTCTGCCCTCTTTATTGTAGTACAATGTTATCCATAACTGAACAAATAGCAGTGGACTGGCATGATGCTGCCACTCGAGCCTGATAGTGGAGATGGTGCAATGAATTGGGGGCATCATCTCTAATGCAGCCCATGGGATCTGGTATCACTGAGATCATTGAGAATGATGGCATGTTACTAGCACATGGTTTTTCACAACTCCCCTCTCAGCTTCATCCTGATATCCAAGATGGCCTGAAAGCTGCAGGTAGTTTAATTATGGACCTCCTGATTTCCTTCTGACACTTCCCTCCTCCTGTGCACATTTCTCCCCATTCCTTTTATGTTTTCAGGACTCCTGCCTGGTCATTAGTTCAGGTCCTGCAGCTTGGACTGAGGTCGTGGGATCCACACTGGCTGGCATGCAGGCTCTGACAGTTACCATCATAGTTGTGAATCTCAGTGCACAAAGGAGCCAGTAAGATGCAACTTGTTAGGATTGCAGGGGTTCTGGATCCGGTGAGTGGCATTGGCACCATGTTGCAGAACCAGCTGACCTCTCTTCGAATGACAGTAGTATCCCTCACAGTACGTGTATTATGCCATTGCACTGGTTGTGGCATCTCAGCTAGCTCACCCAGGTTGCTACCAATCAATGGTACAGTCTGAAGCAGGATCCTCGAGGCCCAGAGCTGTTTGAGATCATCCCTTAAAGCCATCTGCTGTCTCACCAAGTCAGCATTCTTCCCCCACCCACACTGACTGACCAGCAGCACTAAGACAGGCAAAACGAAGGGTGAATCACTTGTTTCTGCTTGTATAGATAAAGATGTTAATGAGAACGTTTTTGTTGATGGTCTTTATTGTTGGATGGTTGTCAAGGAAATACTGTAACAGGGCATCTCAAATGATGGACCCAGTGTGGTCAGGCAAATGGAGCTTGATAATGGACTTTGGGACAATCTGCCTAGTAAAGGAGGAGTCAAGTCACTGGGTCCCTTGCTCCTCCTCCTCCCATTTTCTTTCTTCTCCTCTTTCTCTCATTATAGTAATTTTGATGAGGATGCTTTAGATTGCCACAAATGTTTGGAGTCATTTTGTAATATACTATAGGGCTTCTGAGTACTCAAGACAGCAGAACCATTATTGACCGGGCCATCTGTTTGGAAAAAACAATGTTTTAGGTTCTATGGCTTCCAATGGACACACACTCTCATCTGATGAGAGATAAGAAAAGGTCTGAACCACGTGTGGCTGGGGGAAACTAGCCTTTTCCTGAAGAAACTAGCCTTTGTTTCTCCCAGGAGGGCTGAGGATGTGACAACGGGCTGAATGAAGCAGTATGAATACACGTGCTGCCAGGCTAACAGGTATTCACTGATAACCTGCTCATGTCATAAACAATCTATCACTAACTGCAGATTTATGGAATGCTTTGTGTATATCCTCATTGTAAGGTAGCCCCACAGTGTCAGATTTGAGCAGGCAACTGCATCTGCAGTGTTGGGAGTTCAGGTGCTATGCTTCCTGTCTATTGAGTGAGAAGACAATATGCTAGTATTGTCTTAAGTAGATGATTCTCTGTATCTCGTAAAGGCTTCAGAAAATAATGTACTAGGAAATAATGGAGAGCCCGCCTTTATAAAAAATGCTGAAAAGGGGCAATTAATATTTACCACACAAAAGTGTCACAGTAAAATCACCTCCAACAAGTCAGAAAGTAACCACCTTCCCAGCAAAACATTGACTCAGCCACTATTAGGAGAGATTATTGCTAGACCATTAATCCAAAGGCCTGGATAATGTGCTCTGGGGACCTGGGTTTAAATCTGCCACAGCAGATGGTGATATTTGAATTCAATAATAAAATCTGGAATTAAGAGCCTAATGACCATGAAACTGTTGCAATTGTCAGGAAAAACCCATCTGGTTCACTCTTGAAGGAAATCTTTACCTGGTCTGGTCCACATATGACTTCAGAGACACATCCATATGGTTGACTCTTAACTGCACTCTGGCCAAGAAATGCTTACATCCCTTGAGATGAATAAAAGACAGCAACATCCTGGAGGTTACTATCGAACAGAAATTTGCCTGGTTCAGTCTCAAAAGTACATGTTAAAGGCTGAGAACTATACAATAAATAACTTGCCTCCTGACTCTTCAAAGCCTTTTAAATATCTATAAGATTTAAGTCAGGAGTGTGATGGAATACTCCCCACTTGCCTGGATGAATGAAGTTCCAGAGTCGATTCACCCATTACGAATTTGAGATGCTTAATTTTCTGGTAAGACAGAAGTTAGAACTAACTTGATCTTACCTAATTCTTAATACAACTTTAAATGTTGTATAAATAAACACACTTCTCAAATAATATTGAATTACATTGAATATTTATTGAAGAATTCCCACTAAAATTAGCACAAAATAGTGTTACACTGGGTATATGGGGTACAACAGTAAAGCAGTTGAAGGTCACATTTTCAGTAAAACGTACTTTATCATAAAGCATTTTTATATATCTGCAAAGTGCCACTAAAATACTACTTCGCCAGTTGCACAACTAAATTCTAATCAAACATAAATTTAAACACAGTAAATAATGGATACATGCATCAGCATTTAACAGTCAGAAACTGGAATAGTTTAGAACAAGCAGGAAGGCCTGCATGGAAGGAAGAGCTACGAAGACATTAAAATATTTCTTAAGGTGGGCTTTCAGACCGTATCAAACACAGCAGCACCTCATACTTGGTGGTATTATATGGTTTTGTTGAAAAGGGAGCAAACACAAAATAGCAAACATCCTTTTCTCCCCACTTTTTCCCTGTTTGCAATGTGTATTTAGACCATTTGTTCTCCAGCAAAATGAAGGATAGCTTCTTTGGAAAACAGAAACAAACCTGGGATAAAATGGACACCACACCACGTTTGTTTACACAAAGAGCTATCTGGTCAATTGCAATGACTCTTCAGCTCTTAAGTATTTTCTTGTAGGTTGACAAACGTGATCATAATTGGTACTGAAATTATGAAGGTGCAAGCTTGTCACTTAAAATCATAACTGCCCACCTAAAAAAACAAAGCCTATCAGAGATTGGCATAGGCCTATTTAAAATGAAAAGGAGGTTGGCACAGAAAATTTTGCTCTGCTGACTTAGTGAGAGTTCATCTGCTTGGCTCTTAGAACTAATAAATCTGAAAAACGTTGGCTCTAACTTATTGAAATGTGGAAAAAATGGAACGGACTCCTTGAGTGAAAAGAGAGTTTTGGGTTCTGCATCTCCTGCTGAAGGCAAAGCATTCTGCTACCATCCATTTGCTGACAAAGGGTCTTCCATTGGCAAGTACTTCTTCTTCAGAATGCATGTATTCTATGTAATATTACAATCTATGGATTCAACTAACATATTTCCCCAACCACCACACTACTTCCGAGTTGAGAAAATTATTGAACTTGAGAAGTTATTTTAAGATTGCTTTCTAGTCATATTTAGTATGTTTTATTCTTTAAGGATATAATTCAAAATAATAAACCATTGTCTCAACCTGCTGCTGAGTATTTAAAGATGCATTTTTAAATATTTCTTAAACTATGAAAGAAGTACCTAAAGGGAGAAAGTAATTTAAAAAGGTAAGGTTGCAATGCTGCAATTGTCCCTTTTTCTCTCAGGCACTTTCATGCACCTAGTTTGCTGTAAGTCAACTCTTTAGTCAACAGGTACTGCTCCTAGCCTAATAGATCCAATATGAAAGCCACCGCACATTCAGAAACAAGTCAATCCAGTCCAAAAAAATGAAAGCAATCAGAAAAGCATCAATACCCTCTCAGAACAGGGAAAATAAAAACAAAATTCCATCAGAGCTACCTTGCCAAGGAGCATATTTAAAATCCAAAATAGCACCATTCATCAGTGTCTCATATCCCGTGGCAGCACCTCAATCACTTACCACAAGGAAACAATGCATTACATACTATTACAGTATTTCTATACATAAAATTTACATGGCTAAAATATGAGGTTACATAGGCAATTGAAGATTTTAGACATACATTATGAACTAACAAGCTGAATACACTAAAAATAAAATGCAAGGGACTCTCAGCCTTTGTAGTCTAATGAAAACATTACATGTAAGAGAGGAAATGCTTTGGTTGTACACTTCCAATGGAGTAATGGAAGACAGCGCGGTGCATGGTACGAAAAGGCCTGAAGGCCCACCTGTATTGGTTGTAAACATTGTTGTTCACAGTGTGTGTTTATTAGTGTTTCCAGTTTAGTAAGACTGATATTTGTTGTTTTGTGGTAATATTATCCATGGTACAAATCAACCAGGTTCAGAGTCCCCTCAATTTGTTTTATCTAAAAATTTAAAGAAACACAAACAAACTCTGAAACTGTGCCAACTCAGCAAAACTCAGACAGCAGGTCAACACACATGGAAGAATAATGATCGAATATACAGTGACTCCATCGTCTAGTGGCAAAATATGGATCTGGCTCCATTGAGGGAGCCAGGTCCAAGACTTTGCTCTTATTGTTCCCCTTCTTGAAGCCAGTATTTTTTCCTGGTTGGAGACATGAAGCATTCCCTTTAATAAAAACAAACAATAAATCAACATGTATGTGTGATATAGTCCCTCAGAAACTTTTAGATTAGAAAATTTAAAAACAGCACAAAAATTATACTTCCAGAATGAATGCAAATGATAGCATTAATTAATGAGTGAATCTTTAATTTTACAAAATGCACAAAACATCCAATAATTAATCACTGACAGTAAAGGAAACAAGTAGGATTTTGATAAATTTGCTTTTTACATCAAGAATCTTTGCACACCACTTTGCACCCCAACTTTTAAAACTTTGCAATTTGCTGCAACAAGTTATTAGAACAGCAGCAAATGCATTTCCCCTTTGAGTGAACTTTAGCAATCTTATCTCAAGTGTTTGAAAAAAAGTCCTTTTTAAATCAGCATTCCAGATTGTTGCCACAACAAAGATTCTCACTACCTTTGTGAAAGTGGTAGAAGATATCAAAAATCCTGACTCCTCATCCCAAAACCTGGCAATTCATATTTTCAAGGAGATGGTCCATGAGCATTTCACAGAGACAACTGGCATTTAAATGGTCAGAAATGCTCATTTGAATGATCATGATCTGATCAGTTTAAATTAGGTAACAACAGCTCTGTTCTCAGTACATTAATGTTGGATAGCTTTTGAAGACTGAGTTATCCTGTACCGGACACTTTGTGATGAGAGCCAAGGAAGTTTTCGTCTGGGGGGAGGCAAGGTTAGCTGTCCTTCAGGATTGTTAACTGTTGAGAAGATTATGTGGAAAACGTATAAAGCCCTTTGAACTGTCCAACTAGTTAAGAAGGATCAAGACCTGTCAACAGGTAACAATGTGCTTTATGAGTCAGTGTGTTTCTCAATAGAATGCAGTTTGCAATGTAGCCAGTTTTAAGTGTTACAACTTTTTTTGTGTTCATTGGTACTTGTGGATATTAGAAGAGTTGGCATGGTAGGGGTTGGGTGAAGTGTAGTGGGCACTGGGTTAATTTAGGAGTAATAAAGAGGCGTAAAAGGTTAGTGCTTTCTGCATAGCCCAGCTCAACTCTTAGACCAGTTACAGTAACCCCTGAGTGTCAGTGGGAAGTGCAGGTGACCATTTAAACGTTATCCTGTCTTTGTACACCTGACCTAGAAACAAAACTTCGGGCAGTGACTTTTGGGTTTCATCACAGAATCCTTACACTGTGGTAACAGACTAATCTGCCCATGAGGTCCACACAACCCCTCCGAAGAACATCCCCTCCAGACCCATCCCCCTACCTCATCCCTGTAACCCTGCATTTCCTATGGCTAATCCACCCAACCTGCACATCCCTGAACACTAGGGGCAATTTAGCATAGCCAATCCACCTAACCTGGACATCTCTGGACTGTGGGAAGAAACCAGCACACCCATAAGAAACCCACTGGAAACTCTATTCAGACAGTCGCCCAAGGTTGGAATCAAACCCGGGTCCCTGGCATTGTGAGGCAGCAGTGCTATCTATTGAGCCGCAGTAGATAGACTTGAATATATAATCTGGACAGACATTCCAATCCTTACTATAGGAGAGATTGCATGTTGCAGATGTTATTATTCAGATGAGATGCTTAACTGAGGCCTGTCTTCTGTCTCAGATAGGCAGTAAATATCTTTGGTATCATTTGAAGAAGAGCAGTGGAATTGGCCAGAATTTCTTTTGAGCAGCACCATGAAAACCAGGTCCTGAAGCCAGTTATCATATTGCTGTTTTGGACAGTGTAGTATCAAAACTAGATTTGACATTTCCCCACCTGACAACAACTGCACTTCCTAACTAATTTCTTTGCTTTGAAGTACTTTGAAGTACAATCAATTTGCAACATAAAAACAAGTCACTCGTTTGTTCTGGTGATTAACCTCTACTTAGTCAAGTAGCTTCAATGACATTTACCCGGCCTGTTCCAGATACAACTGCTGTTCTTTCATTCATCTGTCTAATCTACTCTTGAAGGTCGATATAAGTTTCTGGAGGTAAATGCCACTCTCACAACTCCCCCAAATCGGTTTGAAATAATTTATGTATAATCTTTTCTCCATTGGCTCTCATTATTACATGCCTCAACTACTGGAAAATCTAGTGCTCAGCTTCACACATCTTCCTTTCATAATTTTAAATGTTCTATCGGAGGCAATGCACAATATTTTGTAGTTTACTTAGAAGGGTATTCACAGTAGAGGGGTCATAGAATCAATGTTCACAGATCACCGAAGGTGGCAGCAGAGGTGGATAAAATAGTGATGAAGGCTAAAAGGACAAATTATTTTTTTAGTCAAGGTATAGAATACAGGAGGTCATGCTCAAATTTTATAAAACTGTAGCTAGACCACAGCAAGGGTACAGCATATGGTTCTGATCACTTGCAGGAAAGATGTTAATGCACTAATTGGGATTTTTAAATTATGAAGGAGCCAAATAGATAAGAAGGACTTAGCAAGAGAAATCAATCAGGAAACACAGATTTAACATTACTGGTAGAGTGATGCGTGGAGGCAAATCTTCATCTGGAGAATGGCTGGGGTCCGGAATTCATTACCTCTACAAATGGAAGAGTCAGAAGGCCTTGGAAGCATTTATTTTATGCACTTGAGGCACTGTAGGCTACAGGGCCAGAGCAGAACAATGAGATTAAAATAGTTAACTCTTTTTCAAACAGCACAGCAAGAATGCTGTTCTCATAGAAGAAATGTATACTTACTAAGAATTTCTTCATATTTATTCACTATTAATTTTTTGTTTTAAACCCACTATTTTCTGTCTCTGGTCATTTGGTGTTTTACTTCTAATTTCCACTCCCTGAAGTCTACAGAATGCAGATTTTTGGTGGAGAATTTGTTTAACCACCCATCACTAGACCCGCTGCACTATGTATGCATTATCAGATACTGCTCTCCATCACTGCCTACAGTTCAAAATTCATTCAGGAATGCAAAGATAACCCTGCATTCTCTTCACCACAAACTGCCTTCTGAAATCACTGTCCACTGTCTCCTCCATGCTAACAAGGGGTGACTTATAGAAACATAGAAAAGCAGGAGGAGTAGGTCATTGAACTCTTCAAACCTACTTTGTTATTCCACGTCATGCTGATAAACAATCAATTCATGCTATCCCAGAAACCCTGGATGTCATTAGTATATAGAAACTTACTGATCTTGATATTGAACATTCTCAATGACTGGGCCTCCAGCAGAAATATTCAGTCCACCAATTCAATGGTCTCTGTTGCTTCTCCAAGCTCACTAGGCCTACATAATCCTTACCTCTCCCACTGTCTGAGTTCTATTTCAAGTTCTGTTTCACCTCTTCTTTATTGCCCTCAAACTCAGAACATCCACAAGATCCAGCTCCCTCAATCTTTTTCCAACCAAGCCCTTCTTGGGCTCCACGTCAGCTGATATTTTTAATGGGTTTCTCTACTCAAATATTGTCTCCCACTATGATCTGTCTCCCCTAATACCCACTCTTGGTGTTTATGTCCTTGTAAGTTCTAACTCCAACATGAACCTCCCCTTTCTTGCCAAAGTTCTGGAATGTCTGGTTTTTTTCCCAAATCTATGCCCAAGTTTTCAAAGATTCCATGATTCCACTCCAGTCAGGGTTCCAGTCTTGCCACAGAACTGGAATGGCCCTTATCAAAGTCACAAAGAATGTTTGCCTGAAACAATATAAAACTCGGCTTCCATTTTCAATTGTTCAAAATGTATAGCCAAAAGCAACGTTAGCCCTGGATTTTAAAAAAAACTTCAACAATTAGCTAAATGACTCCAGTATGATGGTGATGGTGCATTACAGTTTGCTGAGGAAGTCAGAGTTGCTGCGGCAACATGGAAGCCGACATGTATGTTGCAAGCTCAAAAGATACTGGCTCTGAGAAAGAGATGCTTCCCATTGTTTCTCAAGTCCTCTCAACTCAAATGTTGAGACTATGAAATGCAAATGAACTAAAGATAGTCATTTCATATTAGGATTTAGGATATGTTCCGAAATTGCTCAAACTTCATCGGGATTTTATTTAATCTTGGCAATTGATCCAGGCTGGACTTCTGACAGATTTTTGCTGAGATCAAGAACCCCAGGCAGGAAATCCAGGTCACAGGGAACTACTGGCTAATCAGAAGCCAGCAGCTCTTCCTTGCAGGCAGCATTAGTAGGAGAGTGTTGATAATTGTTAGTAATGGATATATCAGAAGCCCAGGATCATTGAGGTAACCAGGCCAGAAGTGAGTATGGAAGGAGTTGATGCCACAGAGACAGAGCTGTTGGCTAAGGGAAGTTGGAGGGTGATCCAATGCCAGATTTCTTAAATCAGGAACTGAGTGTCTTTGAATGAGGGCTCTCCCTGACCACGAGGAGCCTGTAAGCAAATCCTTTATGTTTAAAACCAGCATTTGGAGAAAAAGGCATTTATGTGAGTATGTTATCAGTTGATATCAGAATGGAAATGCCATCTACAAGCCTTCCTATCCCACATTTAAATCAGGGCAGAAAAAAGAAAAAGGCTGAGATTCTACCCTGAGCCCACCTCCATACTCATATTGGAAAGAGAGTAATGAACTGCACCCTCTGTTCCAGGCAAGTTCATATCCTTGTCAGCTTGAAACAGAGGCAATGCATTCATTGTGGGCACTTTAACATGCACATGGACTGAGATAAGCAAATTGGCAAGAATGGTCACGAATTAATTTTGTAGAACATTTTGGTAACAGTTTCTGAAGCAATACATTATGAAACTGGTTAGGTATAAAGCTTTCAAAGATCTGTTAATGTGTAATGAGGCAGGAATAATTAGTAATGCCATGTTAAAAGATCTGCAGGAAAGTAATGATTGTACCACACAATTTCACATGAATTTGAAAGACACTCTAATCAGAAACAAAAATTTTAAATATAACCTATATCAATTTCCAGGGTACAACTTCATTGGTCACTCTTAAGACCCTAGGATAAGGTCCATCTGGATCTGGAAACTAATGAACCTGTTGTTCCATCACTCTGTTTAGTACTGCATCCTGAGTGATTTATAATTTCACCTAGTTTAATCTCCCCTTAATAAATATTACTGAGATTTTTTTCTATCATATTGAGGAAACAAAATATATAACCATTACATTTGACGTATCTTTAAATCATCTTTTAGAGTGCAACACTTTTTTTTTTCCTTGATAACTATGGAAACTCTTGCCAGTTGTTTTTACATTTCTAGCTAGCAAACTCACTGCTCTAATTTGTCCTGATTTACTTTCTATTGTTTGATGCTGTTCTTTGTTTTCTGACCAGTCATCTGGCCCTTCGCCTGTGCTTAATGTTTTTTCCTTAAGTTTGATGCTCTTCTCATTTTCCTCTAGTTGACCACCAATGGTAGGACCTCCACTTGAATTAGAATTCATTTTTAACTCCTCCATTTCTTCTCAGCGCCTTATTGAAATTTAAAATTCCCCTTTTTATTGTCTCTTTATATTGCTGTGTTTAATTTGGTGTAATTTATATGTCACTTGGAGTACTCCTTGGGATTGACTTCTATGCTGAAGGCATTTGAGTATAATCTAAAGTATTTTCACTTCAGATATATCAACACTTACCTTTGAAATTGTAATTAAGCTGAGGTTAAAATGTTAGCTGTGATGTTCAGCAGTAGAAAGGAAATACCTGTCTGGAAGAGGAGGCAGTAGCCGAGTTGTATTATCACTGGACTGTTAATCCAGAGACCTGACTACAGTTCTGAGTCTAATGAACCTGGGTTCGAATCCTGCCATGGCAGATGGTGGATTTTGAATTGAATAAAAATCTGGAATTAAGAACCTACTGATGACCATCAATTCATTATTGATTGTTGGTAAAGCTATATGGTCTACTAATTTCCTTTAGGGCAGCACAGTGGTTAGCATTGTTGCCTCACAGCGCCAGAAATCTGGGTTCAATTCCCGCCTCAGGCGACTGACTGTATGGAGTTTGCACATTCTCCCCGTGTCTGCGTGGCTTTCCTCCGGGTGCCCCGGTTTCCTCCCTCAGTCCAAAGATGTGCAGGTTAGGTGAATTGGCCATGCTAAAGTGTTAGGTGAAGGGGTAAAATGTAGGGGAATGGGTCTGGGTGGGTTGCACTTTGGCAGGTCAGTGTGGACTTGTTGGACTGAAGGGCCTGTTTCACACTGTAAGTAATCTAATCTTAAGAGGGGAATTGGCTAAATGGTTTGGATCTATGGACCAACCCATAATTATCAACTGCTGTCTTGCTGTTGCAACCTTCTAATTTTCTGTATGAATTCTTACTAATGGAGCGAAAGAATTAAGTAGTTTCCTCCGGCATCACTTGAACACAAAGGTGCACAAGAGGTGTGAAATGATAGTTGCCATTTTAACTCACTTTAAACGTTGAGCACAAATACTGGCTGAAATTGAATGTCAGGAAATGGAAAATGAACAAAATTCCAAAGGGATCAGTCTCTTGATTCTCCTGTTCATTTGTAATTCATTAAGTCGATAATGTTTCTAGCAGAACACTCTTCCATGTTTTCTTAAGTTTCTGCTGCAATTTGTCACTGAAGATAAAAATATTTCATGATTGTATATTCAGTTTGGTTTGCCAGCTAGCTATTTGAAATGAGTGGCCTAAGCCTTTTGCTTCGCTCCCTTTGAGTGGGACCACTTCCAGAGAACAAAGGGATGTACAGTATTAAGAAAGGGAAATGGAGTATGAGAGTTGCGGGGAACATGCAAACTGATTGTAAAAGCTTCTATAGGTATGTTAGGTGAAAAGAATGTGTGAAGGCAAATGTAAGTCCTTTACAAATTGAAACAGGGGATGTTTTAACGGGCAACAAAGAGATGGTAGACTAATTAAATACATATTTTGGTTTGGTCTTCACAAAGGAGAACATAAATAATGTCCCAAAAATGTTGGTGAACACAGGATTTAGTGAGAGGGAGGAATTGAATGAAGTCCGTATTAGTAAGGAAACTGTGTTGGGAAAATTGATGAGATTGAAGGTAGATAAATCCTGAGGGCTCGGTAATCCACATCCCAGAGTTCATAAGGAAGTAGCCCATGAAACAGTGGATGCATTAGTGGTCATCATTCTTTAGACTCGGAATCAATTACTTTGGATTGGAAGGTAGCTAATGTAACCCTACTATTTAAAAAACACAGAGAGAAAATAAGACATTATAGACCGGAATGCTTCAGATCAATACTAGAGAAAATGCTAGAGCCTATTATAAAAGATTTAATAACAAAGCGCTTGAAAAACAGAGGCAGGGTTGGATGCAGTCAACATGAATTTACAAAATTAAAATCACGCTTGAAAAGTCAATTGGAATTTTTTGGAATGTAACTAGGTGAGTTGATAAGAGAGAGCCACTGGATGTAGTTTATTTGGATTTTCAGAAGGCTTTTATTTAAGAAAATAGCATGTAAATTAAAGCGTGTGGAATTTGGGACACTGTACTGACATGGATAGAGAACTGGTTGGTAGACACACAACACAGAGTAGGAATGAACAGACCATTTTCCAAGAGGCAGTCAATGATTACCTTGCTCAGACTCCAGTTATTCACAATATATATTGATTTAGATGAGGGAAATAAATATAACATCTCCAAGTTTGCAGACAGCTCAAAGCTGAGTGGGAGGATGAACTGTCAGGCAGATACAGCAATCCTTCATTGTAATTTTGACAAGTTGAGAGCTGGGCCAAGGCATATCAGTTGAAGTATAATGTGGATAAATGTGAGGTAATCCACTTTGACAGCAAAAACAGGAAGGTAAGTTATTATCTGAATGGGGACAGATGGGAAAGGAGGAGTTGCAATGAGACCTGGGGGTACCTGTTCACCATTTTCTGCAAGTGAGCATGCAGGTGCAGCAGGCAGTGAAGAAGGCAAACTGTATGTTGACCTTGATGATGAGAGGACTCAAACACAGGAACAAGGATGTCTTGCTGCAATTATACAACAAGGTGAGGCCACACCTGGAACACTGAGTGCAGTTCTGACCTCCTAATCAGAGGAAGGAGGTTCTTGCTCTAGAGGAAGAGCAGGGAAGAGGAAGACTGATTGCTGGGATGGCAGGACTGACATAGAAGAGACAATGAATTGATTAGAATCTTTTCATTAGAATTCAGTAGAATGAGGGTTTTTTTTCACTATAAAACTCGAACAGGACTAGACAGGTTAAATGCAGGGAGTTCAGAACCAGGATTCACTGTCTAAGGACAGGCTATTTAGGACTGAAAGATGGAGAAATATCTTTCACCCAGGGAGTGAAGGCTGCGGAATTCTCTGCCACAGAATGTGATTGAGGCCAGAACCTGGAATGTTTTCAAGAGGGAGTTAGATATAGTTCTGTGGAACAATTTAGCTGGTCCCTACAGTTCCTACCCAACAGCTTTGCAATTTTCATTGTCTATTAGGTGCTTATGTAATTCCCTCCTGCAAGTATAGACTAACTCTGCTTACACCACCCTTTCTGTCAGTACATCCCTGACTGGAACTGCATGCTGTTTAAATTTTTTTTTTCTCTCATGTGGTCTGTAACATTTCTGCCAATTACTTAACAATTCTAACCCCTTTGTTCTTGACATTACTGCCAAAGCTTAAACTGAGAAGGTATAGTCCTGTGACAATAAACGTAAGTAGAACTTTACGTTTTTGCCATTGTATTTTTATTAAATGATAATATTCTGACTGCAATTCCAAAAAACTCTCTACTGTTTATGCTGCTAAAGCCTCTCTGACAGATACTCCAATGGTATTATGGTAACACATTTTGAATATATATGGAAGAGTAGACAAAACCACCCTCAGGAAAGCAGCGCAGAGGCAACCCTCTGTGTTGCTGACCATCTTCCCCTACCCTTGAACAGATGAAATGTTGTAATAGGGCAGGTAGTTTAGTGCAAAGTCCTAGCATCTAGTTTCATCGTTAAGTTGCAAAATATATCGCAACTTCACACTCAGTTTTAAATAATCTGAATGTCCTAGATGCACTTGATACCTCATCATATCTTCTCTAACACCCAGTATTATTAAACATTTTAATCAGTTTTGAGGAAGAGAAACAAGCAGAATAGAAAATAGACAACAATATTTTCTAACTAATTTGCAAATATTCTGCCTTTCAAAAACTGCATTTGAAAACTTTCATACACCAGAAATGTTTCACTCCTTTTCAATTTCTGTCTTCTGATTGTCTTGTGACAACAACTGCTTGGGAAGTTACAAAGAGTACAATGAAAATGTACCTATTTCAATAATCATCTCGTGTATGGAAAAGAGGCCTTGGGTTTGAGGCTAATTTACTACTCAAAATCATGTTGTGAGAGGCAGGCTAAAATCTGGGATGACATCCAAAAGGCATTGTGCTGTGCAGTTCCTTCCAGCTGCAAAAACAGTTTTTTCTTGAACTTTTTCCATTGTAAAAAGTGTTTAAAATCCCATATGGTCAGAGATTATTGATTCCTCAGAAAGAAAGGAAGTAAAGTTCATTTTAATGGTACTGTACTAATTCTCAGTGCAAGAAAGACAAAGATCAGTTTGTTTAGAAAAGAGCCATCTGGAGGAGTCTTGTCCTTAACTGCATACATTTCAGGTATGGAATAGTCAATAATTTTCCTGAACTAGCTGTGATTCCCTTTGTGTCTTGCATTGCTGTGTAACTTCTAAATATCTGTAAAACGTGTTTTTTTTTTATTGCTTCAGCACAATAACAGGATTCTTTAGTCACTTGTCCTGATGTAATACTGCAAGCATTTTCCCCTTATGCCTCTGTAAAGTGCTGCATTAAAGATACTGAGAATGAAATCCATTAATGTTTTCTTGATCACTTGCTGTAATGGCAGAGGGTGAGTTTGGTAAAATGGCATTAGCAATGTCTACTTTGTCTTATCACACAGGCTGGAAACTCTTGCACCAAAGTCTATTGCTGACAAGTGATGAACTTTCCTGGAAATTCACTCCCACTATGCAAAATCAAGGCATCATAACCTTAATATCATCAGTGCTGCTGTTGAAATAAACCTCAGTGAATGAAGGGAACCTTTGAATTTCTGAACTTGCAGTTCAGGAAGCATTAGTAAGTAGGCAGCATTCTATTTTATGCACTTTTAATATAATTGACTTTTACCACAACTAAATGTATTAACTGATGTCTCAGGTGAATAGATAATTAGTTGCAACTAGACGGGTTCAATAAGGTGAACTTGACCACTAACTGAAATGGGAGGTCGGTAAATAGAACTCAGGTGTCGAAAGACTTTTTTTTCATTGTATTTATTTAGTCTGCAGTTCTATGCATTACTGTCCAGGCTAAAGTTTGTTAACTTTGGAGCCGTGCCTTGTTTGGCAGCATGTGAATAATTCACATTGAGTAAATCAATGGTGCCTCCCAAAGGTGACAGCTACAACATATTATGCTCATAATTAAATCTCTTACTGAAGGAAGGCTTCCATCCTTGGCACTGGTCTTCAGCAGTCTTGAGGTAACATGGGAAACACCAGTTCAAAACTTTGCCAGGCCTTTCAAAAAAAGCAGACAAACATATTGTTTTTCTTAAGCTATTGTCAAAATAGCAGCAAAAAGTTAAATGTAATCCATTTTACATAGTTGTAAGACAGATGTGTATTATACTGGATATAATTTAGTAACAGGCTGTTAGTTAGTTAGTCAGTGGCTCTTACAACACACACAATTGGAGATCTAAGAAACATTGGGCTGTGGAACTTTGCACAGTCTGCTTAAACATTTAGAGTTGTAAGAAACATGAAGGCTATGAGAAAGTAAAAGCAGTGACATGGTTCTACGAATGAACAGTGTTTTCAAGCCTACTGTAAAACACTGAAAAAGCTGTTGTAGATAATAGAGAACAACTTAAATCCACCAATGGTTTCAAGGGCTCTAAGTGATGCATTAAGCATTTTACACATTTTTTGAGTTATGTCTTCAGACAGTGTCACAAAGGAATTGGTAGCCAAAATTTTAAATGTTGTTATCAGTAATACAGTTAACTACAAAAAAGGCCATTACAACAGAAAATAAGTCAATAAATAACATGATGTTTAAACTGGTAGTTGGAGCAAGCATTAGACTACAAAAAAGCTCAAGCTTGTCCTCTGGCACCAAGTACAAAGGCTTCAAGTATTTATACACTTTTAGATACAAAGGTCAAATGCATAAAACACCTCTCCTCAAAGTTACCTGGAGTCACCCTGATGCCACTGAATGTAAACAAAAAAAAATCAAATTCTCATATTGTGAAACATATTGTTAATGGAGTGAATTAAATAAGCTCAAAATTTATACACTGTGTACTCCAAGTTTCCTTAAGGAGTGACATTTTCTACACAATGAGCTGTAAAAATAAGGGCATTTTAAATAAGCTGTAAAAGGCCTTTTGACAAACATTTTGCATTTTGTTGTAAGTAAGGTTGTCTAAACAACTGGCATGGTACCAAGATAACACGTGGAAGAAATGCAACATCTGCAAAAAATTACATTAAAGCAACTTCCTGTCCAAAGAAAATATCAGCTGATTCTTTTTACATTGAAGAAGTTAAGCATGCAACACTTATCTCAGTACAGTAGTTAATCTTGAGATGAGAAAAGGTACATTACTGTACCATAAGGATTCATTCCAGAATATAGCTACAGCAGCCAGTTTTCTGCAGCAAACTTCACTGATGCAATTCTAAAATTTACTCCAGGCCTGGATGAGATCAGGGGAGCACTAAGGAAGTAAAGGCATGAAGAGTGTTGGCATTTTATTAGATGGAGTGAAAGGAGAGCATTGTAAAGAAAAACAGTACAGCTGCAACAAAAGACATTCCATATGGAAAAGGAGATTACTGGAATTGAATTGCAGGACTTCAATAATATCACTGGGGTAGTCATTTTTACACCAAACTGTCTGGTTTTATCAGGAATACCAAAATATACTAAGTTTTAAGGTGGCTTTACCACATGGTTGAAAAGTTGACAGTTCATTTATTCATTTATTGCTGTTGCACAATTTAGGTGTGGCCAGTTTTCATGGAAAACCAAGATCAAATCTTGAAAATTGATACTAACATGTACATTTGGCTTTTAAAATTTGCATTCAAAGCTTCACTCAATAGTGATTTAAAAAGTTTTCTTGCCACAGTTGCTCAAAGGGGGTTAACCAAATCACACAATGGCCCAATTATGAATCACTTCCTACTCCCAGAGGCTGCTTGTGGAGGGGTCTACAGAAAGAGCCCTGGAGACAACAGCTGTCCCACGTTCAAGTTGTGGCAGTCACTATACCAACCATCCTCCCCATTTGCCCAGGGCCACACACCTAGCCCTGGCTCCCACACAGATGAACCCACTAAGGCTTTTTTGTTCTTCATATGCAGCCTCAGCAATTGCCAACACTAAAGGTGGCACTGCTGAGTACTGGAGCTCCTCGGCAGGAGCTGACATCCTCAACTGGATAGCAGTTCCAAAGGGGGTCTGCTAGCTGCATGCTACCAGCAGAAATGCCACCCTGTGAAGCAGAGAAGGATTATTACTGAGAGACTGTAAGAGATCACTGTGCAATAGAGAGGGACCACTATAGAGACTGGAAAGCAGAGATGGATCCCAAAAATGGAGCAGGAGAATCAAACCGCAACATCATAAGTAGGTCACAGGGTAAGTTCCTGTTACTAATTTGAGAGATAATTGGGAGCGACAACAGTGAACAGGGAACAATGGGCAGAAGATAAAGTGAGCAAGAGAAAAAGAGAGAGGAAGAGAAATGGGAGCAACGGTGTTCTGGTGATGCTCCTAAGTTTGGCTAAAAAAAAGGAGAAAGAAAAATCAAACAAACCAACAAAAACAAGATGGATTGATTAATGAGTATTGCTGCTGAATTCCTCTCAGGAATGACTCTAAGCAGCTGTGAGATTGTACTGGTACTGGTTCTCCAGGTTTAAGAGATATGAATAGAAGGTATGTAAGGAACTTCGACAGCAGCTTCCAAACTCACAACCTCAATTACCTAAAATGACACTGGGCAGCACATATATGTAACACCACCACGTGCAGTTTCCTCCCCAAGCCACACACTGTCCTGATTTGGAAATAAAAATTTTAAAATTGCCATTCATAGAATTGTACAGCACTTCAGTACAATTTGTCCATGCAAACTAGTCCCACCCTTCGTTAATATCCTGGAACACCCTCCCTCACATCAGTGTGCGTCTATCTACAGCAACAGTTTACCATCACAGCACGGTGGCACAGTGGTTAGAACTGCTGCCTCACAGCACCAGTGACCCGGGTTCAATTCTCGCCTCAGGCGACTGACTGTATGGAGTTTACACATTCGCCCCGTGTCTGTGTGGGCTTGCTCTGGTTTCCTCCCACAGTCCAAAAATGAGCAGGTTAGGTGAATTGGCCATGCTAAATCGCCCGTAGTGTTAGGTGAAGGGGTAAATATAGGGGAATGGGTCTGGGTGGGTTGCTCTTCGGAGGGTCGGTATGGACTTGTTGGGCCGAAGGGCCTGTTTCCACACTGTAAGTAATCTAATCTAAATTCACCTTCTCTAGGGCAACTAAGGACATGCAATAAATACTGGATCAGCCAGTGATATACATCCATGAATGTATAATAAAAACCTGTCTTTCTTTGATTTTTAACTGGAAAGGTTTATTAGCATAAGTAGTTAATTATTAGCAGAAGAAGGTTTATGAGTATAAGGTTTATCATTTAACCAAGGAATGGCAGTCCCACTCGACATGTAATATGTGTGAAATCCAGCATGCTTCCTGTATCCTGGATAACCAATGCAAGGAAACTATTGCCAGTTATAGAATCATAGAGATGTACAGCACAGAAGCAGACTTCAGTCCAACTCGTTCATGCCGACCAGATATCACAAATTAATCTAGTCCCATTTGCTAGAACTTGACCTGTATCCCTCTAAATCCTTCCTATTCATATACCCATCCAGATGTCTTTTAAATGTTGTAATTGTTCCAGCCTCCACCACGTCCTCTAGCAGTTCATTCCTTACATGCACCACTTTTGCATGAAAATGTTGCCCCTTAGGTCCCTTTTGAATCATTCTCCTCTCACCCTAAACCTACGCCCTCTAGTTCTGGAATCCCCCACCCCAGGGAAAAGACCTTGTCTATTTACCCTATCCATGCCCATCATGATTTTATAAACTTCAATAAGGTCACCTCACCCCTCAGCCTCCAACGCTCCAGGGAAGACAGCTCCAGTCTATTCAGCCTCAAGCTCCAAAGCTCCATCTGGAGAATGCAGCCAGAGCTAGGTTCATGGTGCCATGTGTGGGTTAGCGCTGTAGGTGGGCATAATGAAGACTTGAAGAGCAGTCACAATAGCAGATTTGATAGTTGAAACATTTAGGCGTTGCTGCAGCACTACAATGGCAATTACCGGTGCAGCCCAAGGTGAAGCACTAAAGTACAGAAGTGACCAGTACATGGATTCAAAGGAGTGCCATAAGAGTTTACAGACTGGCACATGATACATGCCAAAATCGGTGGATGTGGAACGTGCGCATCCAGTGCCTACAGCATTAGTTTAGACTGCTGGAAATTTAGCTCAGTAACATTATCATATCACCATCTGTGTTCATAATAAGAAAACTACCAGTGAGCAATAGAAATTTACTGTTATCTTTATATTGAGGAAGTATCCAGAATCAAGGCAACTTTGGCAGAAAGGAGAGAGGCTCATTGGAGCTTTAGGTGCTCCATTCACATCTAATAAGAAATGATTTACCGGCGCATGGTGAAGATCGGGCTCACAACTAAATTGTAAATGCCTGATTTAAATATTATAATAAACTCCGGCCTCTGCACAGCAGCACATAAAAACACCATGTAACCACCATGCTAAAATGGCAACAGGCCGTGTGTTTGGTTGTGATCTGTGATCTTTCATTTTCACACGTCCTGACCGTTTCCTGTATGTTTTGGAGAGGGGTTAACACCGGAAGGAAAATATAATGTTCAATTAAAGTTTTTTTTAGCCATTCCAGGGTCTCTGCTCTTGCAATCAGCTCAAATAAACATAGAAACATGGAGGAGTAAGCCATTCAGCCCTTCAAGCCTGCTCTACTATCCCAATATGATGATGGCTAATCCTCACTCTTAACGTCATATTACCACTTTCACCCCAAACCCTTGATGTTCTAAAATCTGAAAATGGACCTACAGATGTTTCTTTGTTGAATACTCAGTGACTTGGCTACAAAGTCTTCAAAGGTTCACTGACCTTTGAATGAAGAAATCTTTGCTCATCTCAATTTTGAATGGCCTACCCCATCTCCTGACATTAACCCCTGATTCTAGACTCCACAAGAAAGAAAACAAGCTCCCTGCAGCTAGTCTGTCCATCCTTGTTAGAATTTTATACATTTCAAATAGACCTTCTCTCATCCTTTTAAACTCATCCTTTAAAGTGAACACAGGCACAGTCAAGCCAATCTCTTCACATATAAAGGTCCTGCCATCCCTGTTATCAACCTAGAGAACCTCTGCTGCACTCCCTCTATGGCACGTATAGCAGGGAGATCAAAGCTTCACTCAATATTTCATGTGTGGTCTTACCAAAATCCTGTATAACTGCAATAAAACATCTCTATTTCAGTGAAGATCAACATACCACCTGCCTTCCAAATTACTTGCCGCACCTGTCTGTTTTCATTAACTGATGTTCAAGGACATCTTGATCTGTTTGTAGATCCACACTTCCCAATACACGACCACTTAAATAATACACTTTCTTTCTGTTTTTCATACTAAAGTGTATTACTTCACACTTAGACACGTTGTACTGCATCTGCCATGTGTTCACTCACCCACTCAACTTCCATAAATAACCTCAAAGCCTCCTTGCATCCTTCTCACAATCCTGCCCCGTTTATGTATTTGACAAATTCACCATATCGACCAGTTCTGCCTTATCTATTCAAACAGTTACATCCTCAAAAAACTCGAATAGATTAGTTAAGCATGATTTTCCTTTCATAACCCATACAAAGCTGGGCTGGGTTTGTCCAATTCCATAATGCTCTCCAAAATGTCCTACTGTCATGTCTTTCATAACAGACTCTAGCATTTCCCCATTACTGACGTTAGGCTAACTGATTTGCAATACTGTTTTGTCTCTCCATCAGTTTCAAATAACAGGACTACATTTGCCACCCTCCATTCAGTAGGAACAGCTCCAGAATCTATAAAAGTTTGGAAGATGACCAGCAATGCATCCAATTTTTCCAGGACCATTTCCTTTAGTACACAGGAATACAACTTATCATGCCCCGGTGATTTTTCAGCCTTTAATGCCATTAAATTCCCCAGCACTATTTTCTTATTAATACTGTTATCATTGAATTCCATCTTCACTAGACGTTTGGTTCTTTAACATTTCTGGGAGCTTCTTTGTGCTCTCTTTGTGAACACAAAACCAAAGTATGTACTCAATTCTTCTGCCATTTGTTTGTTCCCCATTATAATGTCCCCAACTTCTGACTGTAAGTGACCAACATTTGACTTTAACCAGCATTTTCTCTTTGCATATTTATAGAAGCTTTGACGGTCAGCTTTTATCTTCTTTACATTGTTACTTTCATACTCTATTTTCCCCCTCTTGATCAAACATATTGTCTTTTTTTGCTGAATTTGAAAATGCTCCCAATCCTTTGCATTGCTGTTTTCTCTCTGGCAATCTAAAATGTCTCCCTTTCGATCTAATATTATCACTAATGTCTTTTGTAAGACATGGTTGAACCACCTTTCCACTTTTAGTTTTGTGCCAGACAAGAATTGCTGCAAATCATGTACATGTTCTTTAAATATTAACCATTGGCTGTCGGTCATCATCCCTTCAAGTAATGTTCCCCATTTATCATAGCAAGTTCACACCTCAAACCCCTGTAGTTCCCTTTATTTAGATTCAGGACCCTAGTTTCGGATTTGGTTACTTCACTCTCCACCTTATTGAAGAATTCTATCAATGCTCTTTCCCCAAGGCACCCTTCACAAGACTGCTAATTAATCCACTCTCAGTGCACAGTACCCAGTCTCGAATAACCTGTTCTTTGGTTGGTTCGTCAACATACTGTTTTAAAAAAATCATGTACACAGGAACCTCAATTATCCGAATGACACGGGCAGAGAGTATTTTGTCAGATAATCAAATGTTCAGACATTCGAATGCCAGATAATACAGTTTAGCCAGGCATCGGGATCTTGCGATCTTGTCCGCATAATCCGAGATTAAGATTATCGAATGCCAGATAATTGAGGTTCCTCTGTATACACACCAACAAACTCAACTCCAAAATTTGGGAGGCAGTGAAGTAGTGGTAATGTTGCTGGACTAGTAATACAGAGACACAGGTTAATATTCTGGGGAAGAGGTTCAAATCCCAAATAGTGAAATTGGAATTCAATAAAAATATGAAATAAAAAGCTAGCCTAATAGCTGCAATGTAATTGTTTCTGACTAATAAAACCCACCTAGTTCACTAATGTCCTTTAGGGAAGAAAATCTGCTGTCATTACTTGGTCTAGCCTACATGTAACACAGCAATGTGATTGACTCTTAATTGCCTCTGGACAATGACGGATGGGAAATACGTGCTGGCCTAGCCAGTGATGCCCACATTCCAGGAACAAATAAAACAAATCATTGCTAGTTTGGTTTGTCCAATCTATGTGTAAATTAAAGCCATCCATGATTACAGCTGTTCACATGTTGATGCATGAGGCCTATAAACATTTTCAAATTCTTTTTATAAGCAAGAATATTTGGAAATTTGTAATAAATGGATCTGTTACTATTACATTTTTATTATTCATTTATGTAGGTATTATTGGCTAGGCCATCATTTATTGTTCATCAGCAAATGTCCAAAGGGCAGTTAAGAGTTAACTACATTGCTTCGGGTCTGGTGTTACATGTAGGCCAGACTAGGTAAGGATAGCAATTTCCTTCCCTAAAGGAAATTAGTGATCCTGGTGGGTTTTTCCCTAACAAACAAAAATGGCTTCACAGTCATCATTAGACTCTTCATTTCATATTTTATTGAATTCAAATTCCACTCTGGATTTGGACCCAGGTCCTCAGAGCATTACCTGGGTCTCTGGATTAATTATTAAGCAGTAATACCACTAGATCATCACCTCATGCTATTTGGTTCTATGTGTTTAAAAATATGAACATTAGTCAGTCCCTATGTTAACTTTTTCCATTACCTTTAATGTACAGGGGAACTTTGCTACAACTTCTCTGTTATCAATTCATTTGTTTCAAATAGGCAATTTAACATTAACATGAATCCAGTTCACTGGCTGTACTAAATATTATGGTCTATTGCTTCTCATAACAAGTTAAAGTTCTGTGGTTTTAAAGCTCATGGCCAGTGCAAACTTTGCTGATTTTTACATAAAAATGTGGATTAATCAGTGCTTGAATAAATGTTTTAGTAAAATTGTGACATTTAGTAGCTTGCAATTGGGGACATGTCTGTGATTAATAAATTTTAAAGTGACTACTTGTTGGATATTGCTTTGAGGTAAAGAGAAATCAAAAACTTCAAGTCACACTAATAGAGCCTTCTACTATTTCAGAAAAATCAAGCTTCTTCACATACTTATTAACAAAATAATCCTGAACCGATAAAAACATTATTATTTTCCAGTACAAATGTAATCACATAAAAGAATGTTGTGCAACATATCATATTTAGCCTATCCTCATTCCTGTGGAGGCCATAAAGAATGTACTTTTTTTTTGCACAGCACTCCTTTCAAAGGGCTGCCTGTCAGCTTCTGAGGTCATCCAAGGATAAGTACATGCACAGACGTGAATCGATCCAATATATTCAAGCACCATGGGTAATGGCTTCAGGCTGCAGGTGGTAGTGAACATTCAGATGGAATTCATCAATCTGGCTTACAACAATCTGGTCAGCTGGCCAGATGTTTGGATGAATTTTCTATTTTTCTTTCGGAAAACAATGAGTATTTTGAGTTTATATAAATTATAGTTTACTTGCTAAGTAGCATATACACTGCCTTCAAGGGAATATGACCTCAGCTGACAATTCATGAGGTATTCATGACAGCACTCATTTTTCAGGGACGAAACAGGCTATTCTATTCACAGTTTGGAAAGCAGGAAGCATTTATACATTTCCAACTGGAAATGTACTGTAAGCAAATTGCCTTGCAATGATCATACACGAAACAGGCTTTATGCTGTTGCATATGCAAAAAAACTAGCTTGTGTATTTAGGTCACAAAGAAAGCCATGTCATAGGTCCTTTATTACTAATGGGATATACGTTTGAAATATAATCACCTCAATGTCAAGGCAGGAAGAACAGAAGTACTCCATTCCACATTTAAAGAATTTGGATTTCTTTGGCTCATGTCTGGTCCATTCAGTCACTTTCCTTGAACTGGCCTCTGATTTTCTTCCCAATCTAGCCACTGGTCTCACTTCCCAGTCTCTGACTTCCTGACCTAGCCACCAGCTGGAAAGAATACTGAGAGTACCAAGGGAATATACGCTGGGCACAGACCCTCAAAGTGGCTTAGCAACATCATTACTGACTGAGCTGGCAGAATCCCAAAGCATTTGCCAACTAGACCAGGTCTATGGCAGGTGGTGACAGGACCAATAAGTAAAAGCTACTTGACCTCATCCTCACCATTGTATTGCCTCAGATGTATCTGTCCATGACAGTATTGGTAGGAGAGACCAGTACGCAGATGTACAGTCATACAGCACTGAAAGAGACCCTTCGGTCCACCCAGTCCAAACATAATCCCAACAAATACTAGACCAACCTGCTTGCTCCTAGCCCATATCTTTCCAAACCTTTCCTATTCATGTAGATATCCAACTGCCTTTTAAATGTTGCAACTGTATCCACATCTACCACTTCATTAGGAAGTTCATTCCACACGCGAACCACCCTCTGTGTAAAAAATTTGCCTATCATGTCTTTTTAAAAATTTATCTCTTCTCACCTTAAAAATGTGTCCCCTAGTCTTGAAATCCCCCCCATCCTAGGGAAAAGACAACTACCATTAGCACTGTCTGTACCCCTCATTATTTTATAAACTTCTATAAAGTCACCTCTCAATCTCCTACGCTCCAGTGAAAGAAGTCCCAGCCTATCCAGCCTTTCTTTATAACTCAAACTTTCCACACCTGATAACATCCTGGTAAATTGCTTCTGAACCATCTCTTTGTGTCGTACTACCATTCTGTGAATGGAATAGATTCAGGCAGATCTAGAAGACCAAAATGAGACACTCAGGAGGTGGTGTTGGTCACTAATAGCAGCAAAATTGTATTCAAACATAACATGTATCTTCATGATCTGCCATGGAATCATCAAGCCAGGGACCCAAACCTGGTTATATGTTACATATGGAGTGCAGGCAAGCATGTCAGTTTCAGCACCAAGCATACCCAGAAATGAGGTGCACACACAAAGAAGCTGCAACAGTCTTCTATACGCATGTTAAGCAACAGAACCCAGTTTGTGATAGCTTAAGTAAAAAGGTAAAGTCATCATAGTTTTAGGTGACTATCAGCTGCTTTCTCATTAGAGAGGGATAATGAGTGATGGGTTTAACCTGAGGGTCACCAGACTTCAGCCAAGGCTGAAAAGGTGGAAACTTCATGGTAACCTCAGCCAGTACAGGAATTGAATCTACACTATAGGCATCCCAGCCAACTGAGCTAACCAACACCAAGTGATCCAGTAAATGATCCACAATTAACAGATCAGGTCAAAGCTCTGCACTCTTTCCACATCCAGTCATAATTGACAGTGGACAATTAAGGAAGTAAACAGAGGAGGGGATGCCACAAACATCCTCAACTATGGGAGAGGCCAGCACAACAGTGCAAGGACAAGGTTGAAGGGTTTGCAAACACTTTCAGACAGAAGTGACAAGTGAAAGATCTAACTCAGCTTCCTCCTGAGGCCTCCAGATGCCGGTCTTCAGCCAGTTCGATTTACTCCATGTGATATTGTGAAATGGCTGAAGGCACTAGGCATACCAAAGACTATGAAATCTAACAATACCCAACTGTCGTACTGAACACATGCTCCAAAACTAGCTAAGACCCAGTCAAGTGGTTCCAGTACGGGTACAATGCCAGCATCTACACAACAATGTCAAAATGTAGCCATATTTGTCCAATTCACAAAGGTCAAATCCAATCCAGTAAATTGCCACCTCAGTTTATTCGCAATTATTAGTCAAGTGATGGGAGGTGTCTTTGACAGTGCTACTTGCTGGCAGTTACACAATCATAACCTGCTCACTGAAGCTCAGTTTGGGCTCCACCAGGCCACTCAGTTCCTGACCTTTGCTGTAAAGATGCACAGAAGAGTTCAATTCAGAGGGCGGTGGGCGTTTGGAACACATTGCCAGCAGAGGTGGTAGAGGCAGACACAGTAGATTCATTTAAGATGCATCTGGATAAATGCATGAGTAGGTGGGGAATAGTGGGATGCTTAGGAATTGACTGTTTAGACAGTACATTTGGATCGGCTCAGTCTTGGAGGGCCGAAAGGCCTGTTTCTGGGCCGTAAATTTTCTTTGTTCTTTGTATTCAAGAGATGAGGTGAGAGTGACTGCCCTTGACATCAAAGTAGCGTGTGACATCAAGGAGTCCTGAAAATCTTAAACTAATTTAAAATTTAAGGCAATTTATGAGAATTTAAAGCAAACCTTTCAATGGTTGGAATCATATTGGGCAGAAAGGAAGATGGTTGTAATTGTTGGAGGTCACTTGTCTCTGTTCCAGGGCATTTCTGCCAGAGTTTTTCTTGGGAGAGTCTTTCGTTGCTTCATTACTGACCTTTCCTTCCCCATAAGGTCAGAAGTGGGGCTGTTCACTGATGATGACAATGTTCAGTACCATTCACCGTTCCTGATACTGAAGCAGTCTATGTCCAAATGCACCACGTGAACATTAAAGATTGGGCGAAAAGTGACAAATAACATTCAAACCACCAAGTATGAGACTGAGACCACCTCCTACAAGAGGAAATCATACCATCTCTCCTTGACATTCAATGACATTACTATTGCTGAAAAGCCCACCCCCAACACTCTGGCAGAACAGTGGGTTTCATTGATCAGAAACCTAAAAATCTAACTGGACAAGTCATATCAACACTGTGAGTACAAGAGCATGTCAGAATGTGAGTTCTCATCTCATCTTCCCAAAGCCTGTTCATCATCTAGGTACACAGTTTTTCAAAACATTTTCTCATGCCTTTGTTGTCCATCCTCAATTTCACTTGAGCTGAATGGCTTGTTCAGTCATTCCATGAAAGGTAGCTAAGAGTCAACCATTACTTAAGACTATCTTTCAGCACCAGCTTTACTGACTGAATTTATAACCACCAGCTACCATGGTGCAATTTGAACTTGCGTCTCCTGAGTATTAGGTCTACTTAACTGGGCATCCCAATGACTTTCCCACTATGCCACATCTACACCTGCCTTGAGTGTGCAACTCCACCAAACTCAAGAAGCTGAATAGCATCCAAACAAAACTGTTCTGAATCGTCACAGATTTCGCTGTTTGTTGATACATGTATTTTCAATGAGGGCCTCTGGCCTTGGAGTAACTGTGAACAGTTTAGTGCATTAGAAATAGCAGTAGAACAGACAAAAATGTTGAGACACCTCCCAAGGTGTCCTATGATACAGGGAGTCAGAGACAGAATCAAGTTTGTTTAAAGAGTGCTGCTAGTTCAGCAAACTCTAAAAAGGAAGGTTTGGGGAAAATTGTCCTCAGTAGCTTGGAAGAAAACGCCAAAAGCAGAAAACAGCTCGACGCTGAGTGGATAGAGAATCCATCTGTTTGTTCTGACAGCATTTAGAAGTCAATGAGAACAAAGCTTCAGAAACCAATTTCAGCCATGCGAACTGCAGAAGAAACTTTTAAAGTGTGTTGACACCTCACTGAGGTTTGAGTAACCGTAAGACTGTTGTATAAATAAATCTTTTATTTCTAATAATTGTAATAAAACCATTTCATATTGTAATTGTATAGTGTAAAACAGATTTTTTTTCTTTTGTGAGTAATAAACTTTGATGTTCTTTTGTTGAAAGTACATTGGCAGCCTCCCATGAATATGTTCAGAGACTGATCACCACAATAAACAAATAAGCAAAAGTAAAACAGGTTATCCATCAAGCCAGGCTTTACTCTGGGATCTGACTGCCCGGTATTACCATCAGATAGGATCAGAACAACATGAAAGACACAATGCTGCCAAATGTCATTGGGTACAGGTACAGTAAAACCAAGAGTTATGGCAGTGGAGTGGTTGTGTTACAAAACTAGCAATCTGAAATGAGATTTTAGACATTAAAGCCCAATTAGCTAATAATGCCCATTGGGGAAGAAAGTCTGTTGTCCTTATCCAGGCTGGTCTATATGTAACAATTATTATGAAGGGTACATATGTCTTTGTAGGTAGAAGCACAGAAAAATGGTAGTAACATTCACATTAGGTTCGACTGAGGAAGAATATTATATTTTTCAAATTGTTTCAAAATTGAGACAAGTATCATTTGTTCAGATGCATAGAGGACCTAATAGTCATAGAATCATAGAATCTCGATAGTGTGGAAAGACACCATTTGGCCCATAGAATCTGCACTGACTCTCTGAACAGCATCCCTTCCAGACCCAGACCCAGACCCCCATCCTATCCCCGTAATGCCGCATTTCCCATGGCTAACCCACCTAGCCTGTACATTCCTGGACACTATGGGCAATTTAGCACAGCCAATCCACCTAATGTGCACATCTTCGGACTGTGAGAGGAAACTTGAGCACCTGGTGGAACATTCTGAAAATATCAAGCAGTGCATAATCCCTAATAAGCATATTTTAAAATCTTATTATTTCATTATTTACATTGCAGCACCTGGCAAATAGGAGTTAAGAATCATTTTTAAGAAAACCTTTTAAGATATATTTCCTCAACAGTTAATACACTGTACCTCTTTCCTAAGAGATTACACCATTAGCACATAGGGCCCTGCATTCTATTCTACTTGTCATTCCACTGGCAATGTTCCTTCAATTCCAATTCCTAAGGTATAAGCATATCTGGTATAGACCCAGTTAGTCATTCGTTATTACTCTGGTTAGTCACATAAAGAATTATTACCCATTGCTAATACTACCAGCCATCTCTCCTGCCCTCTCCACCCTCATCACCTGCAAGTTTCTCAAGGGCTTCTTTGTCAATAACATTTGGGCCATTTTTTTCATCTGCCATTGCTACATTAATCCACTCTCCACTCCCACCAATACAGCACTCACTTTCCCATCATGTCAAACTTCCATTTCCTAGCTGCTACCTATCTTAGCCCTGCACCTTCGTTTCTCTTAGTTTTCTCCAATTTCTCACAGCTTTTCCAATTCATTTTATCCAGCAGAACCAACTGCTACTCCCTTGACACCATGCTTAATAAAATATTGATCACCCAACTTACCTTCCTGACCCATACATCAAAATTAAATCACCCCCTCTTTTAAACTCACCAACACCACCTCTTTATTTAGACTAACACAAACTCTGTCCTTGAAAACTACATCACCACATCTAACCTCTCTTTACTCTCCACCATGCTCATATGCAAGTAGTCTACCAAATTCACCACAAGACTACCCTTCACATCATGTCTGAATGTCTCCAACCATATTAAGTAATGGAAAGACTGAAACCACTGTGTTTGACCCCTGCACAAATCCTTTGTCCTCGTCATTGATTTCATCTCTGAAAAGTCGCAATTGTCAACAGGACCAGATATTTAGCAGCCATAGTATCTTAAATAATTCCAAGATGAATCATTCATTGCAAAATCTCCTTGCCATAGACCTTCCCTACTCATCCATTTTGATCTAGTTGCTGAAAACATCATTTATGTCTTGGTCACTACCACTTGTAGAAACTCTTAAAGTGCTCCTGGCCAAACTCTTGAACTCCTATATCATTTAACACTGCTGCCAAATATTCTATCCTGTACCAAGTCCCACTCATCTAGGACTCTGTCCTTGTTGATTTATATTGACTCCAATTAAAAATTTCCATTTTGGCTGTCAATAAAGGTAGAATTCAAAGTTGGATGCAGTAAATTCAAATAATTTATTACTACAGGCACCATCTAGCATCAACTTCCAGTTACGCCTAGTCCCATGTGTCTTTTTGGCAGAGCAAATATGATCTGGGATTTCAGTTACTCTTAGTTGGATGAAAACTTTAGAAAACTATGGTCCACTTCAAGAAAGATTGTATGTTTAAGAGTAAAAAGCAGCTTAGATTGATAAACACATGACCGCTACCATCTTGAACGACAAGGGTAGTAAATACATAGAAATACTACCACCTTGATGTTTCTCTCCAATCCACCAACCATCGTGACTTATTACTGCTCCTTCAGAGTTACTGGATCAAAATCCTGGAGCTCCCTCCCTTATGGCATTGTGGGTGTACCTATTGCAAATGGACTGTCGCAGTTCAAGAATGCAGCCAAACAGCACCTCCTCAAGGGCAACTAGGGATGGGCAATAAATGCTTGCCTCAGTCATTGACACCAACATCTCATGAATGAATTAACTCACATTATAGTTTTTGTTAATAAGAATATTTTCATGTTTTCATTTGCCAAGATTCTAAATTTTGGAAGTCTCTCCTAAAATATCTTTAAAATATCCCTTAAAACCCACATGTGAATTAATTCTTGGTCACCTTATATCAAATTATAAACTAAAATAACACACTGAATGCTCTTTGGAAGATTTTATTCCTTCAAAGACGCTATAAGATTGTTGCATTCACAATTCATTCTGAGTAATAAAAGGAAAAATTGATTACAATTTTTGCATTCCAATAATTCAGAGTTTGTGAAAGATATCAACCAAGAACAATTTATTATTGAGTAATTGCTTTAATATTTTACTGTTTTTAGCTTACTAAATCATTATTAGCCATAACACTTGATTTACACTTTAAAAGTTGAAAGTTTAAAAATAATTTAATTCTATACTGACTATTCAAAAGTAACAGAATTATTTTAAGAATGAATACAAAAGCTCAATGAAAAAATTAACAAGAAATAAAAGGTACTACTTGAATAATTTTAAGTGTAAATGAGAACCTGATCATTGGAATTCAGCAAGCTGCGCCGAAATGTTGAGACATGGCTAAATTCAATGGGAGGAGACTAGTGTTGGGTATAAATTCCAACACAGACTCTTTAAGACTGAATGACCTGTTTCTATGATGTATACTTTTTGCAAATTAAAATATAAAAGAATCAATGTAACAACAATAAAGCCTTTACTGAGTAAATACAGGAATTCAAATCATTCGAAGACCCAAAATCCAAAAGATTTTATTAAATTAATACATGCATGAAATTACTGAAAAATTACCAAATTGGTCAATATATTTGGAAAATATGTGTTAAAAATGTAGGTTCTCAAAATGAATATCATTTCAAAATGTCTAGTTCCAGAAAATGAAAATTAATAGATGAATTAAGCCCCCCCCCCCGGTCTGAAATAGGATCACGTTCTAAAGGAGTTTGGATAAGATAAACCAAAAAACTGCACACCTATATGTATGAACTATCATTGGTGATCAATTATAAAAGCATCCATTTTCCCAAGGAGATGAATAACCGTCGGCTTTAATTTGCAGCAGCGTACATACAGATATGTGATTCGTTTGACATTTATTAACCAGGAACGCTCTAAATCATAACTACACATTTTTGTTTGAGACGATCAATCCTTACCCCTAACTGCATGTTTTGTTGGCAGAGGCGGGACTGCAGGCAGGTCTCCCCAGTTCCTAAAGGGGAACAAACTATGAGGGAAAGAACATGCACAGTTTTTATATATAATTATTTACAATGTTATAACAATGATTTTTTTCAAACACATATACCTTAATATCTGAAATACCAAAAGAAAGATGGAATTTAAAGCAACCTAAATGTACAATAACCAACATAAAACCACGTTCTAAATCTGCAATGGTTGAAAGAAAACTAAGTCGGACCATTCGCTTCTAAGACAGAAAGAACAAAAGGACGCTCGTAAGGATAGCTCAACACAGCGCTTACCACTACAGAACGAGCTGGTCCAGAGCAAAATCAACATTGTTAAATAAAAATAATGCTTTTAAAAGCTGAACTGCAGAATAGATTGCTTCACGGTACAATACTTACAGACAAAGCCCTCTGCCCCGCTCCACCTTCTACCCTACATAGAGATCTGCAATGTAGCTCCCAAAATAGGGAGCATTTTTTTTTCCGTAAAGGCACTGATTACTGCACTCCAAAAAATGAAGTACAGTCAGCGTTTGAAAAGCTCCCAAAAAAGCTGGTTTACTGTCTACCCCAGTGCCCGTAGTTGGAGTGTACGGAACAATGAGCTAATTCTGTAGCTTGTTGGCATTAATCCAAACATTCAGCACTGGTAGTGGTGCTGCTGCAAAGCCAGACTGCTTACTCTGCATGAATAATCAACTCAAAGTCCCCCCTGTCTGGGACTGGCAGCCAATCAGCGACGACCAACCCGCGATGCCACCGCTCAACCCAACCTGCTTACCCAGGCCCAGCCTATCCCCTCCTCCCATTGGTGCCATGACGTCACCGGCGTTCTATTTTGGAACGTTGCTAGCCTCGAAGAGCGTCGCGCGCGCTGCAGCTGCCTGTCAATCAAGCGACAAGAGACCACAGCAAGTTAGGATGCGGGCCGCTTTCTATATCCCGTACAGTACTGCTGTGTTGACTCATTGCCAGGGACACTCCAACTGGGAGTTGTGGGTCTCATGGAGCTGATGTTATATAAGGTAATCGAGCAACATTTCAGACTCGAGCCAATACCAAAAGGGGAAAAAAAGCGTGCACATAGTCTAATATTAACAATCAAAAAATCCAGTGAACTGCCAGCACTGCACGTTATTCCGAAATACTTTTGGAAAGTAAGATGTATCATTGCAAAAATCATATGCTGCACTTTAAAAAACATCAATCAAAATATCATCATCGGTGCATTCTGTTTGCATCCATAAATATTTGGGTATATGCTCCTGCTGGAATATCCGCAAGATGGCACAATTTTAGTATTGGTATTTACATAGTATTGAAGTTGGAAGGTGCAAAGAAAATGCCATTTAATTATTGTTTTACAAACCAAACAAGAAGCTCTGACTGCAATAAATTGGCACAATTCCTTTGATGATACCAAGTAGTTCCTGTCCCTTTAAACGGTTACCGAGCGAGGTTATAATGATGTAATCGCTATGTACAATGCAGACATAAGTGCAGCGAACCCCAAATTTTGTTGATTTCTCTTTCAACACTGGTAATACATCTTTTCGATCCAGATTCTGTCCTTTGAGTCTCTGCGGGTACTTCAGGGTCCAGAAAGGCACATACTTTCTTTCGGATTGAGCTGCCATGGAAACCTCATTTAGAAAGTAATCTACCGCAAATTCTGGGAATCTGAAGTAGAAGCAGCATATGATGGAAATACAGGCAGCGGCTGTGGAAGGACAAGCGCGGTTAACCGGCCGAATCTTCCTGGAAGGAAGGCTACGGGTTGCAACCAAGGTGTATTCTTGCACACTTCAAATGCGACTTTTAATCATCATTCCCAGTTACACAGCTTCCTTATCCAATATTACAATTAATCAATAACATTAAAAACATTTCAATGTTCTCAGTTATTTTTCTGAAGTTGCTTGCAGCAGTGTCCTGGTGATTAATCTTTTAATTCTGAGCACCTCAGGACCATCTAGGAGAGTTGGTATCCCTATGAAAGGGTTAGTGAACTGTCAGAGTTCTTTAAAAAAATCAAGAACTGAGGATGCTAGGAATCAGGAACAAAATCAGAAATTGCTGGAAAAACTCAGCAGGACTGGCAACATCTGTGGAGAGAAATCAGAGTTAATGTTTTGGGTCCTGTGACCATTCTTCAGAACTAATTATAGCTAGGTAAAGGTTGGTATATAGAACATAGAACGAATGAGCTGAAGATGGTGTGAGGGGGAGGAGGGAGTAAATGATAGGTAGAAATAAAGCCCAGACAAAGGAGTAGGTATAGATCAGCCTGGGATAATGAATAGCTGCTTAATGGCGACTCTTAATGGCTGACAATGGGTTGTTTGTGGTAGCAGCCCATGTTTTGTGGGGGTTGGGATAAGGCGTTCTTCCTCCAGGCGTTGGGTGGTGAGGGAGTGACGATGGAGAAGGCCCAGGACCTGCATGTCTTCGGCAGAGTGGGAGGGGGAGTTGAAATGTTCAGCCACGAGGTGGTGTGGTTGATTGGTGCGGGTGTCCCGGAGATGTTCCCTGAAGCGCTCTGCGAGGAGGCGTCCGGTCTCCCCAATGTAGAGGAGACCGCATCGGGAGCAACGGATACAATAAATGACGTGTGGAAATGCAGGTGAAACTTTGGTGGATGTGGAAGGCTCCTTTGGGGCCTTGGATAGAGGTGAGGGGGAGGTTTGGGCACAGGTTTTGCAATTCCTGCGGTGGCAAGGGAAGGTACCAGGAGGGGAGGGTGGGTTGGTGGGGGACATGGACCTGACCAGGTAGTCACGGAGGGAATAGTGTTTGCAGAAAGCAGATAGGGATGGGGAGGGAAATATGTGGACGAGATGCGTTGGAGGGCATCTTTAACCATGTGGGAAGGGAAATTGCAGTCTCTAAAGAAGGAGGCTATCTGGTGTGTTCTGTGGTGGAACTGGTCCTCCTGGGAGCAGATGCAGCAGAGGCAGAGGAATTGGGAATACGGGATAGCATTTTTGCAGGAGGTAGGGTGGGAGGAGGTATAATCTGTGGGAGTCGGGTTTGTAAAAAATGTCAGTGTCTAGATTAGAGTGGTGCTGGAAAAGCACAGCAGGTCAGGCAGCATCCAAGGAGCAGGAACATCGACGTTTCGGGCAAAAGCCCTTCATCAGGAAAGCTGCCTCGGATGCTATGCTTTTCCAGCACCACTCTAATCTAGACTCTGGTTTCCAGCATCTGCAGTCCTTGTTATTACCTTATAAAAAATGTCAGTGTTGAGTCAGTCCTCGTGGATGGAGATGGAGAGGTCTAGGAAGGAGAGGGAGGTGTCAGAGATGATCCAGGTGAATGTGAGGTCAGGGTGGAATGTGTTTGTGAAATTGATGAACTGTTCGACCTCCTCATGGGAGCACGAAGTGGCGCCAATGCAGTCATCAATGTAGCGGAGGAAGAGGTGGGAGTGGTGCTGGTGTAACTGCAGAAGATGGACTGTTTTACATAACCGACAAAGAGACAGGAATAGCTTGGGTCCATGCAGGTGCCCATGACTACCCCTTTTGTCTGGAGGAAGTGGGAGGATTGGAAGGAGAAATTGTTGAGGGTGAGGACCACCACCCTCCTCCCTGGAGGGTTATATGTGTCTAGTGGTGATATCCTGCAGGAGGTGGCAGAAATGGCAAGTAATGAACCTTTGGCTGTGGATACTGGGCAGATGATAGGTGAGAATGAGGGAGGGCCCTGTTGTTATTGTGGGAAGGAAGAGAAGGGGGTCAGGGTCGAAATGCGGGAGATGGGTTGGACCCAGCTGTTGGCACTGTCCACCATTGTACTGGGGAATCCTCGGTTGAGGAAGAAGATGGACATTTCAAAAGTTTCCTTGTGGAAGTTGACATCATCCAAACAGTTGCAACAGAGAAGGACGAACTGGGTGAATGGAATAGAGTGTTTGCAGGAAGTAGGGTGTGAGGATGTATAGTGAAGGTTAACTGTGGGAGTTGGTGGGTTTATAGTGGATACTGGTGGCCAGTGAATCCTCAGAAATGGAAATGGTTGAGGAAGGGAAGGGAGGAGTCAGAGATGGACCTGGTGAAGGTGAGAGTGGGGTGCAAATTGGAAGCAAAATTGATTCATTCTTTCAATTCTGGAGAGAGAAGGAAGCAGCACTGATGATATCAAAGACATATAGGAGAAAGAGTTGTGGGTGGATGCCGGAGTAGGACAGGCAGGCATAACTGGGGCCCATGAGGGTACCCATGGCCACATCTTTGACCTGAGGAAACTGGGAGGAGTCAAAGGAGGAGTTGTTCGGAGTGAGGACAAACTCTGTCAGGTGGTGGTGAATGGGGATAGTTCAGGTCTTTTTTCCAGGAAGAAGCAAAGAGCTCTGAGACCATCCTGATGGCAATGGATGTGTAAAGGGATTGCATATCCATGGGAAGAGGAGGTGGCTGGAGCCCACAAGCTGAAAATGCTGAAACTGACGGAAAGCATTAGATGTATCACAGATGTAAGTGGGAAGGGACTGGACAAGGGAAGATAAAAGTGAATCGATGTGGGAAGTGATGAGTTTCTTTTTAATCCCTACAGTATGGGAACAGGTCCTTCAGCCCAACAAGTCCACACCGACCCTCTGAAGAGCATCCCACCCAAACCCACTCCCCATTATTCTATATTTAATAGACTAATGAAATTATCATTGACTTTGGTAATTGCTGTAAGTGAATGTGCATGGCCAGACAGGCCACATTAGAATCTGACTAATGTAGACTAACCTAATCTGTACATCCCTAAACACTATGGGCAATTTAAGCATGGCCAATTCACCTAACCTGCATATCTGGACTGTGGGAGGAAACTGGAGCACCCGGAGGAAACCCACGCAGACATAGGCAGAATGTGCAAACTCCACACAAACAGTCACCCGAGGCTGGAATCAAACCTAGATCCCTGGCGCTGTGAGGCAGCAGTGCTAACCACTGAGTCATTGTGCCACCCCCATTCTGTGTGGCAGGAGCAGGCAGAAGTACTGGTTGTGCCCAGGCAGTCCTGTTAGTGGACTTTGGGAAGGAGGTAGAGGCGAGCTATGTGGGGTTAGGAGACTATGAGCTTGGAAGCAATGCAGGGGGGAGATCACCAGATGAAATGAGATTAATGACTGTTGTGGACACAGTGGCCTGGTGTTCTATGGTCGGCTCATGGTCCAGTAGGAAATAGCAGGAGGTGTTTGAGAGCTAGCACTCAGCTTCTGCAATGTGGAGGTTAGTGTTCCAGACAACAACAACACCACCTTTGTCAGCAGGCTTAATTACAACACTAGGATTGGATCTGAGAGTATGGAGTGCAGCTAGGTCCAAGGGAGAAAGGTTGAAATTCAGTGGGCTGGGGAGGGGAGTGGTGTGCAGAGAAATTGAGGCAACCAATGTCACATTGACAGTTCCTGATGATCAGTTTGAGTGCAGGTACAAGGCCAGAGGAATGGGTCCAGATGGAGGGAGATTTTGGAGGTGGGTGAAGGGGTCTGTGGGATGAGGAGAGGACTCCTGTTCAAATTAATGGGCATGAAGGCAACAGAAGAAGTTCTTCCTCATTATCACTCATAATCTGCCCCCAGTTTCAGGATCTGTATTTGCAGATTAGCAAAGAATTAAGGATCAATCACTAAAACTGATTCTACTGACAGATTCTAATGTGGCCTGCATGCACATTCACTTACAGCAATTACCAAAGTCAATGATAATTTCAACTTTCCTAATCCCACACTTACTAGAGACCTCATAAAAAGTAACTCTTTGTATAAACAGGAGCAAATATGTTTTAAGGGCTAATAGCATATTTATTGTATTTGAACTTTTTGATTTGTCACACGTGCCTAAGAATAGCAAAAAGACTTGTTTTACGAGCAGTACAAGCAGATCATTGTAAACAAGGACACACAGATCATCGGGTGCTTAGACAGAGTGAGGTAACAAGATTATGTCTGCACAAGAGATGCAATTGCAAGATCAACATTATCACGACAGCATTAGTTGAAGCTAGAGGCATCCATTCAGCATTCTAATAATAGCAGGGAAGAAGCTGTTCTTGAACCTGTTGGTGCATGTGTTCAAGCATCTGTATCTGACTACCTAACTGAAGAGGTTGGAAGAGAGCATTACCGGGCTGGGAGGGGTGTCTGATAATGTTAGCAGTCTTTCCGTAGGAAAGAGAAATGTAAATGGAGTCAGAGAATGGGAGGTTGGTTTCTGTGATGATCTTTGATAAGCAATATCATTAACTCTGAAAAATAATTCTGTAATAATAGACTGCTGTTAATTGATTTATCAGTAGATTTTAAAGATAACTTTTCAAATAATGGTATTCAAAAAAAAGTTCAAATTGTTTTAGCTTTGAAATATTTTCAATCAAATTGGCTCAGAGGTATATTTTAACTTCTATAATCATTTAGACAAGGTAGACTAATCAAGGAATACCAGCATGAATCTGTAAAGGACAAAGTTTGTTTAACTAACTTGATTGAGGTTTGTTTAATGAAGTAAGAAAGAAAGTTGAGAAGGAAATATGCAACTGGCAACAAAAAAAAACAAAATGATTAAAAAGGAGAAATTAACATACAAGAGAAAGTGAACTGGAACAATAAAAACATATATTAAGAGTTTCTATCAATCTTAAGAAGGTAACAGTTAACAAAGTGAAATGTCAGTTCTGTAGAAAGGGATTCTCCAAGAAGAAAAAAAAACCTTACTTCCATCTTAAGTTGTTTTCTTTATTTTAAAAAGTAATCCTCTAGTTCTAGATTCTCTCACAAGAGGTACCATCCTTTCCATATCCACACTGTCAAGATCTTACATAGCTTATATGCTTCAATCAAGTCACATGCGATAAGAAAATTCTAAAATACTGGTATTGAACCTACTCCTCTCTCCCTTAAAGCGAGTGTAAAATTCAATCATATTATGATCACTGTTAATAAACGGGCACCTTCACTATTAAGTTGTCAAATAATTCTATCTCATTGCACAATATCAGGTCTTCTGTAGAGCCTTGCTGTCTAGTCAGTTCCAGAACATGCTATTCAAAGAAAATATCCCAAAACATTCAGTGAACCCCTCTTCTAAACACTATTTGCCAATCTAATTCTTCTATCTATATGTAGATTAAAATCCTCAATGATTGTTGCCTTACCTTTGTGGCATGTTCCCATTATTGCTTTTTTATACTCTATCCTACTGTGTGGTTGCTGGTAGGAAGCCTGTATACCACTCACACAAGTGACTTCTTGTCTTTATAATTTTTCGTCTTGACACAAACTGCTTCTATTTCCTGGTTTCCTAAACTTAGGTCATCCTTCCCTATCATACTAAAACCATCATTAATTAATAAAGCTGCCCTTCCCCTTTTGCTTGCTTCTAAACCATGTTAAATGTTCTGTAGAATATAATGTTCAGTCCCAAATTTATGTCATCCTGCAGCCATGTCTCTACAGTAGCTGTCAGGTCATTCTTACTGAATTAGTATTTGCAATATCAGTTCATCTGTTCTGTTCTGAATGCTATGTGTATCACTGACACAGAACCTTTAGCTTTGTCCCTTTATTACTTTTGTAACTTTTACTATTGTCTGTTGATTTGCTTTTGGTATTTATTCTCTACTCCTACCTGTCTTGTCCTGTTTACCATTTTCCATATTAAAACATTTTCCACTTTCTGTCTTCCTCTTTCATTTACCACATTCTCCTCAATTTGATCTCTTGCCCTACTATTACATTCAAAACCCTTTTCACGTTCTTAGTTATGCACTTGCTACAACACTAGCCCAGCACAGGACCATCCCATAGGTGCAGATTCCACTTTCCCAGACCATGACTGGAATCTACTTCTTCCATGCCAGGTTTCAAGGAATGCTTTCATTTCTCTAATCTGATTTGCCCCAGGTCATATAATCAATTAATAATATTGAACCTTTGAGGTTCTGCTTTTTTAGTTTGATATCTAACTGCTCATACTGCCTATGCAGAACCACTTCCCTCATCCTGCCCAAGTCACTGATATTCACAAACATTACAACGACTACATCCTTCCCCGAAACAGATGTGTAGGCTTTTGGCCCTGGCAGGCAACATGACCTTCCGGGTTCTCGCCCTCCACTGCAAGAAACAGTATCAATCTCTTCACTATATTGCTGCCTTACTTGAATGTCTTTCTGCTCTATGGTTATATGGTCACTGTGAAACCTTCAATCTCTTCCAAAGCTGGCAGTTCCTCAAACATGCTGGACAATTACAATGAGGTTCCTGTGTTCTTCTCTTCTGGTCCACCTTGTCTGCTTCACTTGGAGTCTCACTCACCTGTCTCGGACCACAAACTAAATCAGAAGATCCTATCCTAACGGGTGTGACTCTCCTGATACAAAACATCCAGGTAATGTACCCAGAACTGACTGTGTCACAGTTTCTGCAACTTGGTCACCGCAGTAATCCATCTCCTCCAATGTGTTGTAGTCTCTTACTTAATAAGTTATGTACCTCTCTTCACAATTTGTCCATTGCAGCATGCTGACTCCAATCCCCACAATTGATTTTCCTAACTTACCTATCATAGTGGTGGTTCCTGATAAACTCCCTTGACTTGAAGTGAGCAGAACCCTCAGGACTAACCCTGGTCAATTCCCCTTATCAACCTGGAATGACAGCCCTGACTGACAAGTGATGGAACTCCTGACTGATACTTGCCAACTGTCTGACTGACTTACCAGTAGTCCTCAGACAGGTTGCACTGGAACTGCTGATGTATATGCTGTATGTGCAGAATATTTCATTAATGGTGTGGAAACATTGATGTTCAAAAGGACCTTGGTGTCCTTTTTATACGTCAATGAAAGCAAACATGCAAGTTACAAAAAGAATTGGTTTGTTGCCTTTTATAACAAGAGGATTTGAGTATACGAGCAACAATGCCTTCCTTCAGCTGTACAGAACCTTGATGAGACTGCACTTGGAGTACTGTGTACAGTTTTGGTTTCTTTACCTAAGGACGAATATTATTGCCATAGAGGGAGTGCAGTGGTGACTTACCAGATGGTGGCTCTGATCTAAGTGAACACGCTGAGACAAGGTCTGTATTCTCTCAAGTTTGGAATAGTGATAGTTGATCTTATGGAAACTTACAAAAATTTAAAGGGCTACGTTGTGTAATGTAGAAAAAAATGGTTCCTGTGGATAAGTCCCTACTCTGCCCCTCTGGGGCAGAAGTCCAGAACCAGGGATATAGTTTCAGAGTGGGTGGCAAGCTATTTAGGGCTTGAATGATGAGGAATTTCTTCATACAGAGCAGAGTGAATCTTTGGAATTGTTGTCGTCAGAGGGCTACGGAAGTCTGTCATTATGTTCAAGATTGCAACCAATAGATTTCTGGATTTTAATTGAATCAAGGGATATGAGAATACCATGGGAAAATGGGACTGAGCTAGATGATCAGCTGTGATCTAGAATGGCAAAGCAAGAGTAGCTGAAAGGACCTTATGTACCTGTGTAAAGTATTTGTGTTCTGAGATTATTGAAAGGTATTTACAAGTATTGTATTTACAAGTCTTTAATTTGTGCAGTTTGGGTCTGGTAGAGCACACTCAAAGGAATGAGATAGGAGAATAGAAATAACCTGACTTCAAAAAAGGTTAATATCATCATAAAATATTCATCAGGAGGGCAAAAACAAGTGATGGTGACCCTATAGTTTAGGCAGAAAAAAGGTTAAATGACACAACATTGCAGACCTGACTTCCCATTTGTTACATAAACTGGTACCTGTTTGGCATTATAGAGCACACCTTCTATAAAAAGGTGTGCAATGCCTGGTAAAAAAGTTGCTAGACTATTTGGACACAAAAATAAATATAGACCAATGTTGAATTATAATAATACCCAATAACCATTGTGAACTTCAAAATGTGCTTGTCAATCTACTGTATATCTACTGATTATCCATGTCAAATACATTTGCTTTACAGCTCTCTCACTGTATCTCACCAAACTACATTGTTATGGACTAGACCAGACCACTCAAAACATTCTTGAGCAGGCAACCCAGACCATAACTTTGCAATTTGTTTGGTAAGTGTACAGTGAAAGTTACCTGGAGTAAGTTAGCTAGGTTGACCACCAGGCTTTAAAACAGGCAAAAGTTTATTCACAAAATTACACAATAAAAGACAAAGAACAGAATAAAGAACCCCTACAGAACTCAGTCTATCCAAATGAGACATAATTATGCTGTTTGGAATATACACAACAGTCCCATTAAGCAAACCCCCTTAAAAACCAGTACAAATGCAATACATGCTTACATGTTGAAGTTAGAAGGGTAGAAAGAGAGAGAGTGTGTTCCACACAGCTCACTGTTGAACTCCCAACTAGTTCTGGACTGAACTGCTCTGCTCAAGAGCTGACCACTCCCCTTTCATTAGATTAGATTAGATTACTTAGATTAGATTACTTACAGTGTGGAAACAGGCCCTTCGGCCCAACAAGTCCACACCGCCCCGCCGAAGCGTAACCCACCCATACCCCTACATCTACCCCTTACCGAACACTACGGGCAATTTAGCATGGACAATTCACCTGACATGCACATCTTTTGGAGTGTGGGAGGAAACCGGAGCACCCGGAGGAAACCCACGCAGACACGGGGAGAACGTGCAAACTCCACACAGTCAGTCGCCTGAGGCGGGAATTGAACCCGGGTCTCCGGCGCTGTGAGGCAGCAGTGCTAACCACTGTGCCACCGTGGTACAGATCACTTCTAAAACAGGACCACTTTGGCCTGAAGTCGCAACTGTTTACATATAAACAAAAAGGCCTCTCAATACCCTTTAATCTCTGTACCAAACCAGACTTCTCAGAACCAAGAGCTGTTTATTACATCTCTGATAAAAAAAAACTAAGGACATAGTATCCTTGAGAAAAGGAACAGCTTTTAGAGAAAAAGAAACCAGCTTCGTGACAACATATTTAAGCTATTATTTACAATTCAAAATCTTGCATGCTCATACTTTCCAAAGAATTCATATATCAAATGATTGTGACATAAATATGGACCCTTACCACACCACATAAGATGAGTTTCAGGTTGGGCAAAAGCAGTCAACCACAGTTCCCTCTAGTTTGCAAATGCAGCAATGCAGTGACAATAGGAGCTATTTCAAGCTATGTGATAAAAAGAAGAAATGAAAGTTTTGAGCTATGCTGACTAAAGCATCACTCACCTGTTTAATTTATCTGTGAACAGCACATTAGTTGTTTTTAAAGTGCTGGCCAGGAATGAGCCATACTGCTAACATTTGAGAGCATTATTCATCTTGCCAACCACACAGTGCTGACAAGATGTTTGAACGTGGCTGAATGGTCTATTTGCTGCAGATGGCAAAGTTCGGCAACTGACTTCTCATTGACCTTGAACAAGTTAAGCCACTTGTTGATAATTGGCAGGCATTATGTTATGGTCTACAGTCATGGTCTGGTTCATGTGAATATTCTTGGCACATCTCCTTTTACCCTGTATTATCTCAAGATTGTACCATCAAATACAATATTTCAGATAAAACAAATTTATTCTGAGTGAAAAATAATTTGGCTACACATTCTTCATAGAGTCTTACCCCCTTTTCAAAAATATGCTAAAGTATTTAATGAAGCAGCACTAAAATACTATTAAGGTACAAATTGTTTGTTGTCATAATGATCAAGCACAATACCTTTTCTGTTTGCCTTCCTGCTGTCTCTTTATCCAACAGACAAATAATCTTTGGAATGACTGTGAAATATTCAAAATTATTTTCATCCTTTCTAAAGGACTGATGATTTTTCACCTCTCCCATCCTACCTCCTCCATCCCACTCTCTGCACCTGGCTGAAAGTATGCAGGAAGCGTCAGAAGATTATACAAACTTGATAAATAAAGGATGTGAGAAGCAGCATGCCTCCAACAATGTGTTTCTTTGAAACCTTAGATGGAATCTTCTTGCTCTCACAAAGTCTGGTTGGAGGAGAGATAGGGAGTAAAATCTAAAGATAGTGCGTAGAGTCAGGTCAGCTCCCCTTCGTACCACAGACTCCAAGCGATTTTGCCGGAAGCAGTGTCTATTGGCCGTGGTTACTTGCCGGCACACATGGGGAGCAAATTGATTGCTGACAGTGGTGGGTACTTGTTGAAGTCCGATGCATCCTTCCCAGCCTCCTCCTGCTCCCGCGCCCCCAATGCTGCCGTACCTCTCGGTGATAGCGTTGGGGCCTACCTGAAGCATTCCACCCTACAATTTTGGAACCAACCCCCACACAGCTACATGCAACCCTATTTTCAAAAGGCTTCCATGATCATCTTTGTTTTGAAGCACACTCACACTCTGCCTGACAGTCATACACAGTTTGTAGTCCTTTGAGAGAGCCTCTAGCCTCAGGAATCGTCCTGTCAATCCTAATTGGATAATAAAAGAGTAGGAGGCCTCTAAATTGGTCCCACCCATAAGATGGCATTCTGTTTGGTCACCAGATACCATGAGGATCAATCAAGTCCCCTTTTAGTCCTGATGCAGACAGCTTTCAAAGCTGGTAAGACTGCCCCCCCTTATGACTTCAAGAGAGCACATCTCAAGCTGACGAAGGTTCCTAATTGTGCTAGGCTGTGTGTCAGGGGTGTTCAAATGGAGGTACTACCTTATACCTTTAGTCAGTTGCATCTTACTGGTACGGTGGACTGACATAAATGGTCCTAATCTATGCCAACTCTCCTTGTTGGCTCAAAGGTGTACCATCTCACTATAGTGAGGAGAGAAACGATGAACAAGATGTCATCTGAGCAGATGTCTTCCTTGATAATGATAATTGCCAGTTTAGAAGTATTCCAAACAGCTCAAATGACTGAGGTGATCATTGTTTTCTGGACCAAAGCCATGCCAAACCATAATTCATGGAATGTGGTTGGTTTATTAACGATAAATAAAATATTTTCCTCAAGCCTTGATTAACAACCTATGTCAGACAGGGAGCTCTGAATCTAAACCCATTGCAGTGAAAATGAACATCTACTCTTGGAACTCTATGCAGAAAAGCAGCTGTCCATAATGAACAAAAGAGATCATTTCAAGAGAACATAGATGTATCCCTGCTGTAAGCACTGACATCTGATACACTACATTTTGGTGTGCCAGTGTGATGTAAAGGAGGCTCTGCATATTTGAGTCATACTCAGTACTGACTGCAATACAGGGCACTGGGTTATTCACTCAAAGCTGAACTTCCATTTCAATGCTAAGCCCTCAAGAACAGACCAAGAGAAAACCAATCAAAGAAATTTTCAGTCAGCAGCCTATACACCTCACCTTGAAGGGATGGTTACCAAACAATTTTACAGATCAGACTGGAACAGCCTGACCTCACTGTTGCCTGACTGTAGGAGATGCTGCGAACACCTCAAAGTTGGAGTACTGGATACATCCAACAAGGTGTTCAGATAAAGTACCAAGAAGAACAGGGACTGCAATACTGGGCACTGGCTTATTCACTCAAAGCTGACTGGCCAGGAGAGAAAGACAGCCGACCACCCGTAACACCTTTCTTTGTAAACTGGTAAACATGATTAATGACTGGTGGATAACCCTTACAGTAAAACCTCAACTGTATTCTGAAACGGGTGACATAAAAACTTCTATGAAGTACTAAGATCTGCAACATGCACCAGCAGAACAAACTGAAAATTAATGTCCACTCATGTTCCTGGCGTGAAAAAGTATTTTCATGAATATGTGCATGGACCTCTGTAGAGTGAAAATGGAGATTTAATAATAGATAACCAGGAAGTGGCAAATGAAATGAACAAATATTTTGCTTCAATCTATGCCGTAAAACATACAAAAATCATTCTTGCCATAGCTGTAAATTAGGAGAAAGGAACTTGGTAAAATCACAATCACTAAGGAAGCAGTATCGAGCAACTATTGGAACTGCAGATTGACAGAGCCACAGAGCCTAATGGACTTCATCCTACACTCTTAGAAGAGGTAGCCAATGAGATAATAGAAGCCGTTATGGCCATGGATCAGAACTCTGAAGTACAGTATTATGGACACGTTTAACTAATAATGCCAGAATATGTTTCTTTCAATGAAGGTTGAAATAGCCAAAAGTGATCATGAATGTGAATCGAATGGCTGTCTTGACAGAGATCCACAGAATTTCATACCTAACAATGAAAAGAGAACATCAAATAACTCTTTAAAGGCAGAAAAGGCAAATCAGAACATACTTAAAAATCACACAACACCAGGTTATAGTCCAACAGGTTTAATTGGAAGCACACTAGCTTTCGGAGTGACGCTCCTTCATCAGGTGATAGTGGAGGATTGAGCCCTCCACTACCACCTGATGAAGGAGCGTCACTCCAAAAGCTAGTGTGCTTCCAATTAAACCTGTTGGACTATAACCTGGTGTTGTGTGATTTTGAACTTTGTATACCCCAGTCCAACACCGGCATCTCCAAATCAGAACATACTTGTCTATGAGCCTTTGTGACTACAGTAATAATGGAATGCTGGTGAAACTCTGCTCAGCAGCAAGTGACCCCTGCAGGTTAAGTCCCAAACTGCAGACACCTTTTGATTTTCCCTCTGTAGAATACACAAGGCCAGGGATTAAAAACCTTGTTTCAACTCTAATGTTTGCTTGTGGAACTTCACATTCTTGTGTGTGCTAGAAGGCTGAGGTGCCTATGTAAAATAATTTGTATTGACGCACTACCATGGTGTGAGGATTTGAGTTGAAGAACTATTTCCCATCTGCCCCTGAGTTCCAGGAAAAGTTAGTCTGTCACTGTGAGTGCTACCAGCCAGCTCACTAGTAAACCAGGCAAAATAAACCAGAACAACAAAAGCACTCTCTCTCATCACATATGCTGAAATTCAGTCACACTCAAAAGGAATCAGAACAATAGAGTATTAACCACCTGAAAAACGAAGATTGTTGAAGTTGACAGTGCTATCGGTAACCTCTACTGTAACAATTGCAATGTTCATAGTTTCGCTCTTCATAAACAATTCAGAAACTGGTCCATTTTTTTAACTCTCAGAGGGTCGCTTGACTTTGGAACACTGAAGTGTGGAATTTGAAACACAAACAAATCCACCATGATTTTATTGCATGCAGAGCAGGCTTGAGGGACCAAACATCCTGCTTGCGCTCCTCCTTTTTATCTATTAATATATGTACGTGTTTGCACCAATTTATATAAAGGTTTATGATTGATAAGAATTTTGCTATTCACAGAGCCTGTCAGGAATTTGATGTTTGTAAGCTTCAGCCTTTCCAAATGAACCAAATGAAAATTACAATGAATGAAAATGTTCAGAAACTATTCTTAAGAATAGTTGAACTTTTCTGTATCACACCAAAACAAGGTAAAGTCTGAACATTTTTTGAAGTAATATTGTCATAAAGCAGATCTATACCTGAGAGTTCAGTTGTGGAAGAATGTCTGTCCCAAAAATTGCACAATATCTTCAAAACATGATTTGTTGGAGGCATTGTTTTGCCCTTGGACGTTTGGCAGGACCACTGTAGAGATGCTACATTGATCAGACGCCTTAAATTTCCTTCAGCTCAGCACCTTAACCTTGAAGCAAAACCTTTGGTACTCACCCGCCTACTCCAGCACACATATACAAGAATACTTCAGTTTCACTACTTGGCAATGCTTTAGAAGCATATGCTTCCCCCACAAATCCAAAATCAGATTGTGTCAATTGCCTGCCAGTTATGGGCATATGGGAAACCTTCAGCTATGTATAACCACTGCCAAATGTGTCTTGGCATAATTGTGTTCTTCTGTCGGGAAGGAACTTATTCTCTTGCTGGCAAGTACCTTTTCTCAATAACTAGCAAAGTTCCATTTCAAAAACCTTCTGTAAGTCTCTCTGAACAGATGTTTCCAACCTTGACCCTAATCATTTCACAAATATTCTCATCTATGACCAAATCATTTTAAAGTAAACTGACCTCTTACCACCCACTGCTTGTGCTTAGAGAGAAACGGTGTCGAATAGAACACTCTCCAATATTACAGGCTCTTCCAACCTTCACCACTTACTCCAGAGATTGATGCTTTGCAGCAGCATATTTTGGTTAGTGGGGGAGGTGGGTGTTGGGTGTTGAGTTGCCACTCCTGCTATAGCAGGGTAGTGTAAGGACACTCGATGTATCAAATGATGAAACAGAACCCAGGTATAAAAAAAATTTGCAGTTGGCAGTGAGGAGATGTGGTAGAAAGAAAATACAAACCGTGCCAGTCTTTCACTGATTCTATATTGTTCAATCTGAAGCAAAGGAATTTTTACAAGAGGGCTAAATTATGTTCAGGAATAAGGATAAAGCTGGGAAAATTTTAATTACACTGTACTGTTGCAAGATCCGACTGCTCCCTGTTCCTTTCACAACTTGGAAAGGTCAATTAAGATCTTCTATTATTGATTAGCTGCAAGGGGAAGTCTGAAGGAGTGATCACTCTGAACCATTTTGTTGCTCCTTCTACCAAGCCAAATAACTGGGTCACCCCGCATGGTGACATCTCAATGAAATGTCCTCACATTTGAGCCTTGCTGCTCTGAAAGCCCACCAGGTTCAGACATTCGAGTAAGTAAAACTGTTCCAGACACATAAGGTCCTTCCCGGGTAACAGAGCAAGTCCTGCACAATAGGCCAGTGTGTGGAGGCAGTATGGCCTCATGTTCTGAAGCTCGGCAGGCATGAACTCATGTTGGAAAAGGTGTAAAACTTGTGTACTTTAAATACATTTCTTATTCTCATTCTGGGCTTTTAAACTCTGTATTCCCATGCTAATTTTTTTTACTTTTTCAATTCTATGACAAGACTTAAAATATCTGTACTTAGGTATCCATTACATAAGATGGCGCAGAGAGACAATAATACAAATTTTTCATTTGAGCGCATGTGACAATAAAGGCTATTCTATTCTATTCTATTATAATCTAATGATTAAAGGGAAGTTAATGATGCTGGGCATCTAGACCTCACTGTGTTAAAGGGTTTAGAAGCAAACATCTTCATGGCTGTCATAAAAACACTTCGATATGTACTTGGAGTGCTGTAATCTACGGGACTACAGAGCAAAAGCTGTAAACTGGGATCAGGATGGATGGTTCTTTTACAGCCTGCATAGACATGCTGGGCCATATTACTTCCTTCTGTGTCACAGATCTTGTTTCTAATGTTGTGTTTGTTCAAAGCTGCACCAGAAGTGGACAGGAGTTGCATGGACACCATTTTACATCTGTACCGGCAGCCCAAGCATCCAAATTTCTAGTGCCATGCAGTTTGCTGTGTGTTGTTGCAGTTGCATAAGTAATCCATCATACTCTTAACCTTTGTTGTGTAGATGGTTGAAAGGCTTTTGGGAGTTGGAGTTGAGCCACTCACTGCATTAGCTTCAGGTCTGACTTGTTCCTACATCCACAATATTTATGGTAGCCATGATGTGGAGGTGCTTGTGTTGGACTGGGGTGGACAAATTTAAAAATCACACAACACCAGATTTTGGTCCAACAGGTTTATTTGGAAGTACTAGCTTTCGGAGCACTGCTTCTTCGTCCGCTTCAGGAGAGAAAGAGATGTAAAATAGGTGTTAATATTAGGTGCGAAAAGGAGAAAATGAATCCATTCTGCTGAGCAAAGGTAACAAGGCACAGACAAGACATGGCTGGTGGAGGATGGGGGATATAAGAATAATGGGGCACAAAGATCATACCCTCAAGTAGTGAAACTCAATATTAAGTACTGGAGGCTGTAAAATGAAAAAATAAGATGTTGTTCCTCCAACTTGTATTGACCTTCATTGAGACACCTGAAAAATTAATGCTGTTTCTCTCACTGCAGATTCTGTCAGAATGCTGAATTTCTCTAGCACTTCCTGTTTTTATTTCAGGTTTTTAGCCTCTGCAGTATTTTATTTTAATCAAGAGCTTTTTGGATGATGTTATCAAGGTTCAAATGAGAAATATATGGGGACAAAGAAGACATCCTTCAGGAATGCCAGTGATAACCATGTAAGAGTGCAAAGAGGTGCCATGGCAAATGACTTTCTGGATAAATCAGAGTAGAACCTGACAAGTGCATTCTCATCCTATTGGACATCACAGAAGAGGCATTAAAGGAGGATGATGTGATTTCACATCTAGAATTGTCATAGATTGTTACTGATTTAGATCGGTTCACATTTCAGCTTATATTTCAGGGTATTGAATGCTTATCCTGGGAGCAAATTTCCAACTAATACTTTGGAACCTGAATTTATCTTTTAGTAAATTGTTGCCTGTTTTTGAGGTAAGTCACCACAGAAAAACAAGCCAGCAAGGCTTCCACTGAATTTCTGTGCCTAGAAGTAGCTGGTGGAATTTAGTTCTGCAACCCCTGAAAGCACTAACTGCCCATACAGTGATTTCCCATCTTAGCACATGTAAATGGTGGGAAGTGAGTAGGGTTTAGTCCCACATTTAATTTTCCTCAATCATTACTTTGGTTTCACCAGCAGTGTTCAGATTTGTTTGTTGGCAACAACTAGCCGGTATGCATACTGAAGATCACCAAATTTCTTTCTAGAAAAGGCAGGACTATAGGAAGATTTGGGAATTGAACTACTTGATTGCTGTTCAGGGAGTTGGCATGCAATCTGTGAGCTAAACGATGCTATCCTTTATTCCCTGTTTGGTTATATTACTTTCTTCAATTCCTCTGAATAATTATTTGCAGATTTTCCATTGTTTTTACGAAGTCATTGGCCTATATCTTTACATTGCTGCCATGAATTAAATGTTGCAGTAGTATTTTCTTTTCTTTTATAGGGATGGAGTCCCAACAGAGTGGAGACGTTGTGCTGAAAGCTTACCCGGCATGTGCAATTGGCCTCCATCCAGAACTTGGTGAGTTCACATTGAGGTCATCTGATAGTTGGAAGTCCTCCCCTGCCCCATTTCTGGCAGGAATTCTGCAAATAAGCGAAGTCCAGGACTATAGTACATTATGTACAAGTTCATTTTTGCACTCTTTTTGATACAATGGCATGTCCGTGCAACTTTACTCAACATGTTCCCGCTGAAATTTGGATGCTGTACAAATAATGGAAAACTGAGGCCCCAATTCACCTACAGCACTGAAGCAAAGCCATTTTTTAAATTACTAATACTGTACTTAATGTGTTCAATCCTCCGAACGTTGTCTAAGTTTCTTGAGGAATGCTCATTTGCAATCCATGGTAAATAAGAGCATTGTGTAAGTGCAGGTTGACAATAGAAAATATCCAACTTTATCATTCTAACATTGAAGTCATTTTGAAATACTGACTTGTGAACAAGCTAGTACTTTGATTTGGCTTATCAGCATCAAAACATTATATCAAAAAATGTAACAAATTCACTCATATCTCACATATCACACTTTGTAGTTGTATTATGTCTCTTCAACAGTCTAGGTCTCCTTATGTACTTAATTTCACTGAACCAAGGGCCAAATAAAGTATCATAGCCACTGGCTCAAATGTTTATCATCTATTGAACTCTGAAAAAGCACAGAAGACTGGGCAAATTTAAGAGTTTGCTTTGCTTTGACATCATTTGGCAGGGAGTGAAATGCCCTTTGATTTCTTGTCAGCATTGTGATGAATGTAGAGGACAGTCATTCTGATCTGGAGTGAATTGTGCCATTTAACTGGCACACTAAGGATCTCATGCTGCCACACTAGGCATTTCACCAGTTCTGGGTGAGCCCTCTGCCACGTAGGGTGACTTCCTGGTAAGTTGGGCCAGCTTAGCTATTTGTTCAGGAGAGCTCTGGGATGGCTGCTGATATTGGTGACTACTGTTGATGTTGAGAGAGATGTACTTTGGTCAAAGCAGGCAAGTGACTTTACCCTAACATGGGATCCCTGGACAACAAGAGACACCTACATGTCCATGCAATGGATCTTACAATTTTTGACTCCAGCAGTAACAGGACTGAGCTTGTTCTCATATTTATGGAAGACTTCACAAAGTTCATGCAGATCATTCCAACCCGTGAATAAGCTGCAGCTGCAGCCAGAGTGCAGACGTGTAACTGGTTTGTCCATTTTGGTTTTCAATGTCAGATTCACAGGGATGCAATACTGAGAGGGTGATGCTATGGGAATATTGCAAAGCCGATGGCATGACCAAGAACTGCACCACCCCTTATCACCCAGAGGGTCATGGATAGTGTGAATGCTTCGACCATATACTGCATGACCCTCTGTGCACTTAATCACATAGGAATAAATGAAAGTGGCCTGAGTATTTTCTGAAATTAGTTTGTACTTACAATAACACCCTACACTCATCCACAGGCTTTTCTCTACACTACCTCATCTTTGGTTAAGACACATTCCTTCCCACAGACCATTTTCTTGGTCTCACCATGTCTTCTAGTGGAGACGGTCAAGTCAATGAGTGAATAGTCGAGGATAAGTCATGTATTCAAATGGTGTCCATGAGGACTGAGAGAAGCACTGAGAATAACAGCATTGAATGATCACATGGCTGCTGGGATTGACCTTCCAATCTGAAAAACAATTCCTCCAAAATCAGAATACCAGTTGAAATAATGCGTGGGACCCTGAACCCTGCAGAGGCACCAGGCAGCTGGACACAAGTGTTATTAAACCAATAGCTGGAGGCAGCCTCAGGAAATAGTTCTCAGAGAGGAATTGATTGGGGTCAGAGTCTGGTGGATGATGTGTAGGCAAACATCTCCCTCAGTGGCATTGAGGGACCTGGAGTGTGGTGTAGTATGGCTCCAGTGAATTGGAACCGGATAGCAGTGAGGAGTCATGGAGTGGCCTATGTGTTGTGATTTTGGTTGTGGGCGAGTACATCCAGTGTTTGGGGGGTCTATTCTCATCCTGGGAAATTGTACATAGAGGACCGACCAGGAGGTGGAAACTGAAACAACTAGAGCAGTCAGTCATACAGCTCCTGGAGAGCTGTCCAACCTAGGCTCCTGTGTGGGTGAGCTGCAGAAAGCCTCGATTCCTTGGAGGGTACCAGGACAGGTTAGGGCTGAGAAGGTCATCTGGAGCAAATGGTAGGTATCATCCCAATCTTACCATTGGCCCAAACCAGTGATGTGAGAAGAGATTTCTGGCTCTCTATGTGAATTGAATATTCTAGCCTTCATGGTGCAATTAAAGCTGTGAATCACTAAACTGCTTCTCAATTGGTCACTGAGTGCAATGTGTGGGTGCACGATCAGCAGGTTTCCAGCAGGAGTGTGTGTGGGGGACCTCCAGAAGCAGGTGGAGATGGTGAGGGAGCGCATCAAGCATAGGTGGAAAAAAAGTGGGTCTTTAAGGAAAGCCACCTTTTGTGATTGGGTCCTTATCCAATGCAAGCCTTCAGTGACAAGTTATCAGGTACGTAGGTTCTCCTGGTTGTGATAAAATGTCTGGGAACGAGTGGTTTTAAATGTTTTAGTTCCTCTCCTGATTATACGTAAACTCTGGCAGATGTTTGAGAGGCACAATGATGTTCACAGTACAACATTGGTAGGTGCAGAGGAGTAACAAACATTCCTTGCACATGAGGCATGTGATGGAGATGGAGACCCAACCTTCTGTGTGCCAGTCTTGTCCAACAGTGTGCTGACACGGGGTATGAAGCATTGAGTAGATAGAGACACGTACCATACTCTGGGAATGTGCAGTGGACTATTCAGCTTCTTGAAGCGTTGCATCTGCTCTGACCTCTGGTTCCCACAGGTGCTAACCTCTGCAGCTGCTTTGGTCCAGTCTTTGTGATTTGATATGGCCTCTTGTTGCCATCCATGAAAAACAGCATACCTTTCCTTTTATAGACACTTTGCAGGAGAACTTTGAGAAGATAATGCTGAAACATGGGGCATTCTTCCAACATGCCTCAGGCATCTCTAGGTTTGGTGGCTGTGATGAGACAAGGCCCACTGCTGGTCCTGGGTTGCAGAAAGAGAAGAAAATTGCAGATGCTGGAATCCAAAGTAGACAAGCTGGAAGCTGGAAGAACACAGTAAGCCAGGCAGCATCAGGAGGTCAAGAAGTCAATGTTTTGGGTATAACCCTTTTTCAGACATCTCTTGGATGTGTTTCTGTGCTTTCCTATTACTTTTCATACACAGCTCCTGGGTGTAAGCTCAGGACTGCTACCATGGGATGTGTTTGTCTGCATGTGTAAAAAATGTCATAAAACTAACATGGCTCATTCCCCTTGACAGCTGAGCCCTGGGAAGGACCTGGTGTGAACTGCACTTTCTTTACAACTCCCTGGACAGCTTGGCTCAGTCTCTCACGTCATCTTTGAGTCAGCTTCTGAAGTGTATGGTTTGACTCCTGGTCATGCGCTGAGGCCTGGATAGAACATAAAACATAGAACATTATAGCATAGTCAAGGCCCTTCAGCCCTCGATGTTGGACTGACCTGTGAAACCAATCCGAAGCCCATCTATCCTACACTATTCCATTATCATCCATGTGTTTATCCAATGACCATTTACATGCCTTTAAAGTTGGCATATCTATGACTGTTGCACACCCTTACTACTCTCTGGGTAAAGAACCTACCTCTGACATCCTATATATCACCCCTCAATTTAAAGTTATGACCCCTCATGTTCGCCGTCACCATCTGAGGAAACATCTTATATGTCTCTATTAAGTCACCTCTCAACCTTCTTCTCTCTGACGAAAAAAGCCTCAAGTCCCTCAGCCTTTCTTAATACCTGGCAACATCTTGATAAATCTCCTCTGCACTCTTTCCAATGTTTCCACCTCCTTCCTATAATGCAGCGATCAGAACTATACGCAATCTCCAAGTGGGGTTGCACCAGAGTTTTGTACAGCTGTAACATGACCTCATGGCTCATAAACTCAATCCCTCTACCAATAAAAGCTAACACACCATACACTTTCTTAACATCCCTATCAACCTGGGTGGCATCTTTCAGGGATCTATGCACATGGACACTGAGATTTTCTGCTCATTCACACTACCAAGAATCTTACCATTAGCCTAGTACTCTGTGTTCCTGTTACTCCTTCCAAAGTGAATCACCTCACACTTTTCCACATTAAACTCCGTTTGCCATCTCTCAGCCCAGCTTTGCAGCATATCTATGTCCGTCTGTAACCTGCAACATCCTTCTGCACTATCCACAACTGTACCGACCTTAGTGTTGTCTGCTAATTTATTAACCCATCCTTCTACACCCACATCCAGATCATTTATAAAAATGACAAACAGCAGTGGCCCCCAAAACAGATCCTTGCGGTACCCCATTAGTAACTGAACTCCAAGATCAACATTTCCCATCAACTACCACCCTCTCTGTCTTCTTACAGCTAACCAATTTCTGATCCAAACCGCTAAGTCACCCTCAATCCCATGCCTTTGTATTTTCTGCAATAGCCTACCATGGGGAATCTTATCAATGCTTTACTGAAATCCATATACACCACATTAACAACTTTACCTTCATCCACCTGTTGGTCACCTTCTCAAAGAACTCAGTAAGGTTTGTGGGGCACGACCTACCCTTCACAAAACCATGTTGGGTATCTTTAATCATACCAGTCATTTCTGAAACATAGACTGGAGTTGTGTATCAGGAGCCTGCAGAATCTGTTGGCATAGCAAATTCCAATGGAATTGCCCAGAAAATTGAAGATTCCGCTGGCCACTTCTCCTGCACCTAGAACTTTCTGAAAGTATCCTTAAATCAGAGAATTAGGTGGGTTCCAGTGCAGTTCAGCACATAGTTACTCAAGAAATGTTAGACTGTCAAAAACGTAGTCTAACTCCCAAGATACTTTACATCTCCCTAAATCTGTGAACACTTATCCTCTACCATTTAGAACCTGACCCCCTGCCCTAATCCTATGACCTGAAACACCCCACCACCTGACTCGATGGCCCCTCTTTTTCCAGGACAAGACACTTTTTCTATAACCCTGTGACCGGACAGCAACTCTATTCCACTTGGGAGGTAGCATCCTACCCCCAGCTTTCTTTTACATATAAGTGAGATTACCTTATATATTCCAAATGTGCCATTGATGATATACTGGGGATACCAAAGTAGGAAGTTCAGACATCAGCAGCAAATGAGCCACTGATTTCGATTGGTGCACAGAGATTTTGTTTGGTATCAGTCAAGGGGTAGAAGGTGGGGCTATGGGGTGTGGGGTGGGGTGGGTATGGACATGGAAATAGAGGTGTCAGGAGAATCAGGGCAGGACTGGCAGAGTTTATCTTATAAGAAAAATAGTGCTATTGTCCCTTCAGAGTCTGTACCAAGTAGACACAGCATACCGGGAATATGGGAAATGAGCAGGCCACAAAGGTTGAGGGGAGGATGGGGGTGAGGTCAGAAACAAGGACAAGGGACAGCTCTCAGTTGGCAGCTCCTTTCTGATGCTGAGTCACTGGACCAAGTGCAGAGTTTTTGAGTAAGGAATTCCCCACCTCCCCATCCCATTCCTTGACCCCCATATCCCTCCAGGGACCCTCCCTGCCACCCTTACAGCGGATTAAATATCCTCCCACCACCAAACTCTCAACATGGGGAGGGCACACAATTCTGCACTTTGAATGCATAACGGTCTGCACAATATAATACGCTTATGAGGAAAATGGCTTGTTAAATTGATAGGACTATTATCAAATCCCTGAACATGAAAGACCTTAGGGGAAACAAAAAAAACTGAATAAATCAATAAATGTAATGTTACAAATCCACTCATCCTTCAGAAGTACTGGGTACTCCTAAATGATCATAAGGATCATTTTAACATTTCAGAGATGGAGTTTCAGGTTTTCGTAATATTGCAATGTGGAATGTTGGTTTTAAGATTATACTTAGCAGGTATTGCTTCTTATATCTACTGCATTAGATTTGTTTCAAAAATAAATTGAACTATGCTACTATATATTTAGATAGGATTATATATTTAGCAGGCACAATCTCAATTAAATGCTCCATTTCATGGCTGTGCAAAAGAATAGTGAAAGAATACCAGCAAACAGTGAATATTGTGGATAAGGAAGATCCATTGATAAATTGAATTAATATTGGATTTGGATTCAATTATTTATAACATTTGAAAGAGGACAATAATGGAATAGTCTGTTGGTCAGAAGAAAATACAACCAATCTGGGTTACCTTCTTCTACACCAGTCTGCCCATTTGTAGGAATGCTAAAGAATTAGAGGAACAGAGACTTCTGTGATTTTTTTTGTGTGTTCTATGTTCTATGTTCTATTTTTATGCAGTTGGCAAATGGGCTTTACGGAGAATGGTAAAGCCATAAAGGTAAGTAGTTCTTAACATGTAAAATTAATAATTGAGACCAATTGAAAATTTGAACTAATGTATGCTACTGAAGATTGGAGTGATGTGGGCAAATGTTTTATGGAGGGTGGAAACTGAGGCCTAGAGTTTCATTACCATGGAAGGCAGCTTGAGTCAGGGAATTTCTCTATTAGCCAGACCTCACCCACCCCTCAGTAAAAAGACAACCAAATGACTTGTACCAGGGTAGATGGGTACACAATAGAATCAAGTCCATTGCCCCAAAAGCAGGTGCCAAGGTGGACTAGTTAAAAGCCCCCCCTCAGTTCTCTGGGACTTTGTTCCAATTGTACTGAGATATTTTGGGCCCTCTAATCCTTAACCATGCTTTTGGCCCAACCCACCCTCTTCCCATGCCTCCCTCATTTTAACTCATCACTGTGGTCCCTTATAGTCACCTTGCCAGCTCAGAACAACTAGTGCATACTGCATAGAGAACAGGTGAGCAGTATAATAATGATGGAAAGCATGGAACTTCGCAGAAAAGAAAACACCCTTTCATCTTTTAAAAGAGCAAAAAAAAATGGAAAATGAGGGTTGTGAGTTTTTCCATGCTTGCAATTGTGTGAAATATAAAATAACTAAATTTTCTAACTCATTCATTTATATGAAACTAAAGCTACATTTACAAAATAAATCTGCTTAAATGTATTTGTCTACATTTAGTAACTATTCATCTGAGAAACAAAGTTGGGATCAAAAAAATGTTGCACAGTCAAGCCCATATTGATGTGAAAAATATTGTAGTCGCTCCTGACTGCATATGCTTCATGGTGATACAGTTTCAAGTGTCTTGAATGGGAAATTTGAAAGAGATACCTTCAAAGCCAATGATGTTAAACAAGGCCGTGTTAAAGCCCCCATGATACTGACAATCTACTTGTCAGTGACTGTACTCACCTCAAAGATCAATTGCTCTCACTACCATTAAAGTAGCTTGAGTATTAAGTACTATCTAGATGGGACACCCTGTAACATCAGAATCTTCCATGCCCAAACTAAATTGACCAATGTAAGTAATGTCACAAATATATAATTATAAATTTAGTAAAGAAGCCTATTCTGTCTTTCTGTGATGGGTATAGAATCTTACAAGATGGCACCAAGAACTGCTCTTGTTGACTCACAGCAGCCAAAATTGGACAGACTAATGTATTATCTTAAGAGGACATTAAATAATTCATGAAATTTCAGGACTGTCTATTAAAAACTCAAAAGGTATGACGACTCAACAGCTTCTGTTGATCAGAAGATTGGAAAGATACTGCAAGGAAGTCCAGCGCTTAATTTGTGGAATAATGATTCATCAATGTTAACATCAGCAGCCATTGTGCTTGATTGTGATTAACAAAGAGCAGATACATTTTTTATACTCCCTGAAACTGTGCTATCTACTGATTCTACCTACATGGATAACCTCTAATTAAATTATTAGAGCTGCTGAATTCTGACTTCAATTTTTCAATCCCTTCACATCAGAAAGAGAATCTTCATGTAAGTCATAGGCTTGCAGAGATAGTAGACTGATTTTACTTTAACTTATATAAGAATCTTGTATCCATACCTACTGATAATCTTTGCATTTGTATTTTTAGCAAATATTTTTATTATTTTTATTTGAATAACTTACTGCTGCAGTAGTTTCACAATAAACTAATGAAATCTTGTTTTGACACTGATTTGTTATAAATTGGAACGCTCTAAAATAGGAACTAAATAAGCTATACAAATACACAAATTAATCTGAGTATATGCCTGGTATAATCTACAGCTTGCAGATGACAACAGTGCCATTGCTCACTTTGCATATAGTTTTCAAGTTACTTTTGATCTCTTCAATTCTGCACAGAGGAAACTTGCCCTGTCCTTGAATGTTACTAGAACAAAACTCATATCAATACATAATCCATCAGCCAAATATTCCACATTCCACAGATGGTAAAGGAGAGATTCTGGAATATGTTGATAATTTCCCATACCTTGGCAACCACCATTTTCAAAGACATTGATGAGATATGACACTGCCAGCTCACCCTTTCACAAGTTACGACGTCAGCAATGTCCAAGTGCACAGATCAGTTGTCGTCATCGTACTCCTGAGTGGACTTACCTACAAATCCTAGTGTCCTTTATGAAACTAGCTTCATACACATTCACAGAAAGCTCCTGAAACATCAGCTTCAATACTGTGCATTGGACATTCTCACTTGGAGAGGTCTGACAATGACTTGGAGGTGTGCTGCTGTCACTTAAAAATCATCACCATTACTTTAAATATTCCCACCTCTTCCAAGAAAAACATTAGAAAACAACTCCACCAACATTCCTTGCCTCCTGAAGTATAAAGTAGAAAGAAGAAAATCACTGCAGTAGAGTTCTGGATAGGATTAGGGTAAAGATTATTAGTTTCAAAACTCTTGCAGAAATGCACTTAAGAATTAATTCCATGGTCATGTTTAATATTGGTAATGTACTATTTGTAAAAAGTTTATAATTTGAATTTGAAAAAAACTGCCTGATGTTTCTAATTAAATTGAAATTCAATACTTGAGCAGTGTCAATCCAATGGTTTTTACTGTCAATAGTGATCATTTGTATTTGCTCTGACAAGCAATATAGAGTGTCCCATGACATTACCTGCTCTACAACAATGAATCTTTATGAGAATTCCTGGGTTGTCATGTGCCATCCTACCTACAAACTGCCACTGGCTCATAAGCATCTTGCAGCGACCAGACACAATAGCAACTACAGAGGCCTGGCAACACTAATATGTATTCCTGTGCAGATACCTACATTAAAAGACAACAGGATAACTGGATAATGATTCAAGGCTAAACTTGCCACAGGAAAAATTGAGTTATATTCTGTACAAATTTAATTAAAATACAAATTTAATAAATTCAAATGATTGGCCCCAGACCCCAGCCTCCTCTCACATTTCCCATTAGTGATTCAGTTAAAGTTCCGAGTACAGCGTAACCGAGCTCTTGTGGTGATGTGGCAGTGTCCCCACCGCTGAGACAGGAAGCCTGTGTTCAAGTCCCACCTTGCTCCAGAAGTCTGCCATAGGTTAATTAGAATCTAAAGATCCAGTGTTAAGTCTCACTTAGAGTCATAGAGTCATATAGCATGAAAACAGAACCTTTAGTCCACCCTGACCATGTTCTCAAATCAAACTAGTTCTACTTGCCTGTGTTTGGCCCATATCCCTCCAAATCTTTCCTATTCATGTACTTATCCAAATGTCTTTAAAATGTTGTAACTGAACCTGCATCCACTATTTCCTCTGGCAGTTATTATACTTGCAAACCACTCTCTGTGTAGAAAAGTTGCCCCAAAGTCTATTTTAAATCTTTCTTATCTCACCTTAAAAATACATCCCCTAATTTTGAACTTCTCCACCCTATGGACAAAAAAAGCTCTTGCTATTCACCTTATCTACACCCCTCATAATTTTATAAACCACTACCTCCTATTCTCCAGTGCATAAAGTTCCAGCCTATCTTTATAACTCAAACCTTCCATTCCTGGCAACATCCTGGTAAATCTTTACTGAACCCTCTCCAATTTAATAATATCCTTCCTATAGCTGGGTGACCAGAACTGTACACAGTACCCCAGCAGAGGCATCACCAACATCCTGTATAACCTCAACATGACGTCCTAATTCCTTTACTCAAAGGTCTCAGCAATGAAGGCAAGTGTGCTAAATGCCTTCATAATCACCTTGTTTACATTTACCCCTACGTCTCTCTGTTCTACAACATTAACCAGAGCCCTACCATTGATTGTATAGGTTCTGCCCTTGTTTGTTATACCAACATGTAATACCTTGCATTTACCTAAATTAAACTCCATCTGTCACTCCTCAGCTCATTGATGCAATTGACCCAGAAAAGTGTCATAACCTGTCTGAACAGGTTAATTGAAAATACCTATTATTGGCAGGTGCATTTGGAAGGCCAGGTCACAGGATGTAAAAATGTTGGAAGGTTCCAGTAGTTCAATTCTGCCTAGGTTCCCAGAACCGTCTGCATGAACTGACAGGTCAGCGATATGAATAAGCTATTTCTGAAAACTGTAACGTAACCAGTTTTATTCCCAGGTTCATTCTTATATCAGGAGAGATTTTCATCCAGAAAATTGAAGAACTATGATACCACTCAACTATTCTGAAGTTGTTGTGTGTCTCTACAGTTGGTAGCTCTAAAAGTGATGCTTCCCAACACTATACTGCAGGAACTCGTGATGCAGGTCAGGCAGCCTCAGTGGTGAAATTATGGCAGGATTAACATTTCAGTTGCGACCCTTGGAACTGAAAGGTCACGGACCTGAAATATTCTTTCTACTTTCCTTTCTTCACTCATGCAGTCCAACTTGTGAGCATTGTCAAAATTTTCTGTTTGCATTTAAATTCTTCTGTTTCCTCCAAATCTGAGAAGATAATTGTCAGATCTTGCATACCATTTCCAGAGGACCTTGGCTGCAAAATACATCTCCATAGCATCTGCTGGTTTCACTGCTCCGGGGCAAGATAAATAAGAAAATGTTGAGAGATTCACTCCAAACTGCTTCCAACCTGATCCACATGGACTGTAATGCAGTGGGTTCATAACAAGGGCCTCCTGTGCATGCAGCAGAAGCAGGTGAAGTGGGAGGATTGTGACATGGATCAGCGCCAGTTTGATGCCTGCCATTTTGAATCTTGCTACTCCTGCTAAACGTGGGGAGCAGAACGTGTGTGCAGCGACATAAAGAACATCTGCTGGTGCTACTGAAAAGCATCATCATTCAATTTTCACTTTTGATTATTTATTGCTTCTGCAGAATTAGTGGGAAGCTCGATTCTTGTAGGAGAGGTGCTGAGCCATGTTCAATTTCCCTACGCACTTTGGAAGGTCTCTGAGTATACCAAATGATCTCAGGTACAGGCCCTTCAATTGCAGGTCCCCTTTAGCAGAAACATCACAGGGAAAAGGAGCAAAACATCAGGGTATAAGATGCTCACTAGAGAGGAGGCAGAGGACTGCATTCATGGAGTATGTTTCTGACTGCCAGAAGCAGTGCATTTCATGGCTGTCTTTCACCAAGGAGGTAATCACAGAAATGTGCCACCTCCAACATGGACCTGCAGGGTAAGGACCATTCTGCCAAATGCCATCAGGATGACTCAGTTATTAGGCCAATGGTCCTTATAAATGGAACAGGCACCATGAGCCCTGTCCTCGCAAGCTCCTTCACTATTTGGGAGATTCACATGGTATATTTGTGCGAGCATAAGAATTGTGTGATTCCCTGTAAAAGATCTCAGTAGAATAAAAAGGGAGGACTGTGAGATATTGTATTCTAGGTCCCTTCACTAACCCACTCAGAAGTGTTTTATATTTCCCACTCACAAGTACTTTATATCAACTCTTTCAAAACTCCTTTACTAACTCATTCATAAGCAAACACTGCGTTCTTGTTTCATTAATTCATAACTCCCTGCAGGAGATGGGGGAGATACTAAATGAGTGTTTTGCATCAGTGTTTACTGTGGAGAAGGACATGGAAGATATAGAATGTAGGGAAATAGATCTTGAAAAATGTCCATATTACAGAGGAGGAAGTGCTGGCTGGCTTGAAATGCATAAAGGTGGATAAATCCCCAGGACCTGATCAGTTGTACCCTAGAACTCTGTGGGAAGCTTGGGAAGTGATTGCTGGGCCCTTTGCTGAGATATTTGTATCATTGATAGTCACAGGTGAGGTGCCGGAAGCCTGGATGTTGGCTAACGTGGTGCCATTATTTAAGAAAGGTGGTAAGGACAAGCCAGGGAACTATGGACCGGTGAGCCTGGCATCAGTGGTGGGCAAATTGTTGGAGGGAATCCTGAGGGACAGGCTGTACATGTATTTGAAAAGGCAAGAACTGATTAAGGATAGTCATTGTGGCTTTGTACGTGGGAAATCGTGTCTCATGAACTTGATTGAGTTCTTTGAAGAAGTAACAAAGAGGATTGATGAGGGGAGAGTGGTGGACCTGATCTATATGGACTTCAGTCAGGCGTTTGACAAGGCTCCACGTGGGAGACTGGTGAGCAAGGTTAGATCTCATGGCATACAGGGAGAACTAGCCATTTGGATATAGAACTGGCTCGAAGGTAGAAGACAGAGGGTGATGATGGAAGGTTGTTTTTCAGACTGGAGGCCTGTGACCAGTGGAGTGCCACAAGGAGCGGTGCTGGATCCACTACTTTTCGTCATTTACACAAATGATTTGGATGTGAGCATAAGAGGTACAGATAGTAAGTTTGCAGATGGAGGTGTAATGGACAGTGAAGAAGGCTAACTCAGATTCCAATGGGATATTGATCAGATGGACTAATGGGCTGAGTGGCAGATGGAGTATAATTTAGATAAATGTGAGGTGCTGCATTTTGGGAAAGCAAATCTTAGCAGGACTTATATACTTAATGGTAAGGTCATGGGGAGTGTTGCTGAACAAAGAGACCTTGGATTGCAGGTTCATAGCTCCTTGAAAGTAGAGTCGCAGGTAGATAGGGTATAGAAGAAGGCATTTGGTATGCTTTCCTTTATTGATCAGAACATTGAGTACAGGAATTGGGAGGTCATGTTGCAGCAATACAGCACATTGGTTAGGCCACTTGTGGAATATTGCGTGCAATTCTGGTCTCTTTCCTATCAGAAGGAAGTTGTGAAACTTGAAAGGGTTCAGAAAAGATTTACAATAATGTTGCCAGAGTTGGAGGATTTGTGCTATAAGGAGAGGCTGAATAAGCTGGGGCTGTTTACCCTGGAGCGTCAGAGGCTGAGGGATGTCCTTATAGAAGTTTATAAAATCATGAGGGGCATTGATCAGATAAATAGGTCTTTTCCCTGGGGTGGGGGAATCCAGAACTAGAAGGCATAGGTTTATAGTGAGAGATGAAAGATACAAAAGAAACCTAAGGGGCAACTTTTTCATGCAGAGGGTGGTACGTGTATGGAATGAGCTGCCAGAGGAAGTGGTGGAGGCCAGTACAATTACAGCATTTAAAAGGAACCTGGATGGGTATATGAATAGGAAAGGTTTGGAGGAATATCGACCGGGTGCTGGCAGGTGGGACTAGATTAAGTTGGGATATCTGGTCGGCATGGACAAGTTGGACTGAAGGGTCTGTACATTTCTATGACTCTATGACTCTACTATAACATGGTTTCATTCATTCATAAAACCGCAGTTCTAAAGTCATAAAATAGACCAAATTTAATCATAAGATAAACCAAATTTAAAACAACCCTTTCTAATCAAAACAACCCTTTCAAACCCATTACTGTGTTTTCACACCTTATTAGCCCTTGCTACAGCAGTGTTTACCTCTGAATAAGTGTAGTGTACAGAATAATATCACCCCCACCATCATGTCACCACGAAACATTATAATATCAATCAGCCCTTACCAATCATCTCCTGGACCGGAATAGATCATGGGACACCAAATAGTTTCCCCAATTAGTATGTACTTCTTAAATATCATTAACCCTTTAAGAAACTATATGTCAAAAAAGTGTTTAAGTGAAATTACATGAATGAATGAAACTACATTGGCAAATAGTAAACAAATCTCACAACCCAGCTGCATTAATTAGTTTAATGTCCTTCATTCTTTTAAGTACAGGTACAATTTCTAACTAATTTAGAGCTTGGAAAATTAGTATCAGAGCATCCACTGTTTCTGGTATTAATATCCTAGGATGCATTCTATCAGGTTCAGGGGATTTATCATTCATTAGCTGCATTAGTTTCACTACCATGTTTTTCTAGTGATAGCTATTGTAGTTATTTCATTTTCTCCTATTGCTCCTTGATTATTGAGCAATTACTACTGTGCCTTCTACTGTGAAGACTGATGCAAAGTATTTATTCAACTTCTCTGTCATTTCCCGGTTTGCCTTTCCTATTCTTAGCTTCATTTTCTAAGAGAATTGTGATAACTTTGGCCTTTCTTTTATATATATATATATGTATGTACATATATTTGAATGCTCTTGCTGTCTGTTTTGATATTATTTACAATTTTACCCTCAATGTTTATCTTCTTTCCTTTTTATTTTTGGTTGTCTTTTGTTTTATTTTAAAACTTTCAAAATCTCTGGCTTACCACTAATCTTTGTCAAATGTAAGTTTTTTCTTTACATTTGTTACTATCTCAACTTCCCAGGTTAACCATGACTAACTTATTCCCTTCCTAGATCTTCCTTCCTCACTGGGATATGTCTTTGTTGTGAACCATGAACTATTTTCTTAAATGTCTGCCATTGTTCTTCAACTGTCTTTGCTGCTAAACTCCTTTCCCAATCCAATCCAGTCAGCTCTGTCCTCACTCCTTGTCATTACCCTTATTTAAGTTTAGCACAGCTGTTTGCTTACCTCAAAGGCCTGTTGAGGCTGGCTTATTAAGTGTATTCAAGGTTGAGGTAGACAGATTTATAATTAGTTAGGGCAATCAAGGATTATGGTAAAATGGCAGAACAGTGGAGTTGGTTATCAGATCAACCATGATCTCATTGAATACCAGAGCAGACTTGATGGGCTCAATGGCTTACTTCTGCACCTATCTCTTGTAGTCCATGATCTTGTGGTTTTACCTTCTCAAACTGAATGGTAAATTCTAAAATGTAATGGTCACTGTATCCTCAGGAATCTTCAACTCTGAGATCTTTTATTAAACTTGCTTCATTACATATCATCAGATCTAAAATAGCCAGATTCCTCATTTGATACATAACACATTGTTCTAAGAAATTGTCCTGAATATACTCTGAATTCTTCCTCATGCCTACCTCAGCCAATTTTTTTATCTCAATCTACATGAAGTTTAAAGTCATCCATGGTTGATGAACTGCCTCATTATCTCTTGATTTATTCTCTGTCCCACGATATAGCTATAATTAGGGGGCCACTCCTAACAGTGTCTTCTTTCCCTTTTAATCTTCTATCTTTTGTTTGTTCATTCTCAGGGATGTGGACATCACTGGCGAGACCAGCATTTATTGCCCATTCCTAATTGCAAAGAGTCAATCGCATGGCTGTTGTGGTTGTACAAGACATTGGTAAGCCTCTTCCAGAGTACTGCAAACAATTCTGGTTGCCCTGCTATAGGAAGGATGTTGTTAAATTAGAAAGGGTACTGAAAAAGTTTACAAGGATGTTGCCAAGACTGAAGGGTTTGAGTTATAAGGAGCAGCTGGACAGAACATAGAACATAGAAAAGTACAGTACTGTACAGGCCCTTTGGCCCTCGATGTTGTGCCAACCTTTTATCCTACTGTAAGCTCAAACTAACCTACATACCCTTCATTTTACAATCATCCATGTACCTATCCAAGAGTCGCTGAAATACCTTTAATGTATCTGATTCTACTACTACCACAGGCAGTGCTTTCCATTCACTCACCACTCTCTGTGTAAAGAACTCACCCCTGACAACTTTCCTAAACCTTCCTCCAATCACCTTAAAATTATGCCCCCTTGTGATAGCCATTTCTACCCCAGGAAAAGGTTTCTGACTATTCACTCTATCTTTGCCTCTCATCATCCTGTACACCTCTATCAAGTCACCTCTCATCCTTCTTCACTCCAATGAGAAAAGCCCTAGCTCCCTCAATCTTTCTTCATAAGACATGTCCTCCAGTCCAGGCAGCATCCTGGTAAACCTCCTCTGCACCCTCTGTAAAACTTCCGCACCCTTTCTATAATGAGGACTTTTTTCTGTGGAGTGTCAGAAGCTGAGGGATGACCTTAGAGAGTTTTATAAACTCATGAGAGGCATCAATAAGGTGAATAGCCAAGCTCTTTTTTGAAGGGTAGAAAAGCCGAAGGCTAGAGGCTTAGGTTTAAGGTGAGGGGGAAGATTTCAAAGTGACCTAATGGCCAGATCATGTAAGGATGGCAGATTTCCAGCTCCAAAGATATCAGTGAACCAGATGGATTTTTATGACAATCGATAGTGTAAAATAATTGTCTTGAAGCTATCTTTTTTTAACTAGCAGATATTTTTATTGAATTAAAGTATCACCAACTGCCATGGTAGGATTCAAACTTCATGTACTTAGATCATTAACATGGTGGTCTGTACTTGTAGCCCAGTGGCATTATCAATGTCACTGTAGAAATGGATTCTACATCTTCCAATAAAAAAATCATTTCTTGCTATTGTCCTTTTCCATCCCATACTAACTCTATCACCTTTTCTTTTCATGCCTATCTTTTCAAAATGTCATATTCCCTTGAATATTTAGTCCCCAGTTCTAATCTCCTTGTAACCATGTCTCCACAATAACCATAAGATCATACCCATTAATTGCAATTGTGCCTAAAATATATTTATTTTATTTTGAATGCTATGTACATTCAAATAAAGAGCCACTAACGTTGCCGTTTAACTGTTTTTCCTCTTTGACCCTATGCATTGCTGCTTTTCTACATTGGTATACTCTGTCCTTTCCTGTCTCACTCTGAGTATTGCTATCCAAATAGCTCCGCTGTAATGCTGCCATACCTTCATGCTTTGTAAGCCTAAATTTTCTTTCTCTCAAAGCACTACTTCTTCCCATGAATCCTATAGCAGCAGTTATTTGATTTGTCAGGATACTGACTCCAGTTCACTTCAAATGGAGCTTTTCCCACTGGAACAGCTCCCTTTTATCCAACTGAAACACATCTATATTTTCGGTGTAAACCTGCTGCCTCCAACAGAAGATGGAATTGTTCAAGACTATAAAGGCTGAAGTGAGAGGCAGTTAGGGCCAGGGAACTGGAAAATGTCAACATGGTGGTGGACATCAGAAGAATCGCAGATGTAGGTGGGCAGAATCTGGACAAATGGTGAGTGGGTGGAGTCAAGGTAGGAGAAAATGAGCTCGCTGGGGCAGGCTGATACAATGGGTCGATTGGTATTGTCTGGTTTGTGGATTTTGGGAAGGAGGCAGAAGTGGGCTGTCCAGAGTTGGGAAATTATAAGGTGAAAGGCAGTGGGGGGAAGATCTCCAGAGGTAATGAGGTCGGTGACTGTCCTGGAATAAATGGCTTGATGTTCAGATGTGGAGTCATGGTCCAAGGAGAGGTAGAAAGATGTGTCCGTGAGTTGGCATTGAGGCTCTTCAAGATAAAGATCAGCGAGCCAGACTACATTGGGATCACCCTTTGTGGGTGGATTTGGTGACAAAGTTAGGATTAGAACTGAGAAAGTGAAGGGGAAGGTTAGAATAGGTGAGAGGAGCAGAGGGATTGATACGGCTGATGTCACGCTGACAGTTCTTAATGAAGATGTCAAGGTCAAGTAAGAGACAAGAGGAAGGGGTCCAAGTGGAGGGTGAATACTGGTGGTAGATGAAGGGATCATTGGAACGGGATTTGGGTGGATGAGGAGAGATAGGATTCCTGCCTGAAGAAGTGAGGCACGGAGACAGAAAAACCGTTCAACATCATGGTGAGCCTATTCCATGATATAGAAGCTTCAGGTCAGTTGGCAGGATGTAGAAGACGCAGTGTTGCAATATTGATCAAGGGATCAATTACTGCAGGAGGGAGAGATGATATCTTATAAGGCACCTCAAATGAGGCCATTGAACTTAAAATCAAAAATGGAGCCATCACATTCACTGGTGGTGCATTATAGACCCCCACATAGTCAGAGAGAGATGGGAAGACTGATACGTAAGGCAACCTCCATGAAGTGTAAAAGTAATAGGGTAGTAAGAGTGGGGGATTTCAATTACCCAATATTATCTGGGATACACAAAACATGAAAGGCACAGAGGCCACAGAATTCTTAAAATGTGGAGAGGAAGGCTTTATGGGCAGGAGGCTTAGTGGGGATTTGAGAAAATATTTTTCATCCTAAGGCTGGTGGGTATCTGGAACTCATTGCCTACAAAAAGGGTGGGAATGCTCAAAACAGTTAAGAACTGTTGCCCGGTTACTGTCCTTGAGAACAGTCATTGGCTTGGCACAAACAGGACAAGAGTCAAGTCTGTATTACCAAACCACTACCTTTATTAGTTTAGTTAGAACAGAGATACAATTCACACCATTTGGTAAGGAAAAGGTTAACAGCAGGCATGCAATTCATACAAGGCAAAAATTCAAGTGCACATGCAGTGAGTTTGACATTCCCTGAACAGTCAACAAAAACCATGGCTTATACCCAAGAATAGCAAGCAGGTGGAACTAGTTTAATTTGGGATTATGTTTGGCATGGACTGATCGGACAGAGGGGTCTGTTTCCATGCTGTCTGACTTTATGACTATGTGACTACAAAACTAAATTGATAATTGACTCATTATTGGTTTTGCTTACTTGATGTATGTGTAATACTCTGTACTCATTAGACTTTATCATATTTTGTGCTTTGCAATCTCCACTGTTCAGTAAATAAATACATTTCTTGGCTGGTAAAATTTCAGTTTGCACTTAATGGGGTGTGACTTCTGATAGATTACAGAAAAGTTGGAGTGTCCAGATTATAGTGGACTGGATCCACTTACAAGCAAAAATGAGCTGATGAGTGAGAAACACTTATTTACAATATAAAGTTGCTGTGAGCATATTATATTTCTATCAAATATATGGTAGAAAATTCAGAAAATAGGCAAGCTCCCAGACTTAATGAATTCCTGGTGCTTTAGAAGATCCTGCTTAGGCTTTTCTCAGCCTTTATAAGATCAAGTGAGCAATGAAGGTTCCCATCATTGTCATTTCATTCCCAATGTTTTAGTAAACAGTGCAGGATTGGTAATGAAGGGCATATGTGGGCTCTGCCTAGGATTATGATCTGAATACTCTGAAGGGGAGCTGATGAGACCTTTGAGGTGGGGGAGTTCAGGGAATGGGATGAACCCAATAACCCCACCCTTGTGTTGGCAGTGACAGCTTTTGGCAAAGGTGCATATTCAAAACATGTCCTTAGTGGGGGAGCTTGCCAAGGAATTCAAATTGATTGAATTTAGCCAGAGAATATACATTATACAGCAGCCAACAGCTGAGGTCATTGATGGACCCAATTTGCTTGAAATTCTGGCCCATAAATGTTTAAACTCAAAGTTTGCAACAATTACTGGTATGTATTTGCAATTGTTACCATGGAATCATTTCAGTTGCAAGTGACTAACTAAGTGTTAATAGCTGCCTACAAAAATGTATTAGTCAGAAATATTGTAAAAGGAAAGTTTGTAGTATAATTTATGTAGCCACTATGTAATTATAAACTCTCAATTCGTGTTACCTATCTCTGGCAACAGTGATAAATGTGCAATGAATTGAGTTGAAGCCCTTATACGTTGCAGATACTAAGTGCTACCTATTTAATCTGGAATCAAAAAGCACACACGCAGTCATGAAAAAGCAAGTTTACAAAAGATAATAAAGAAAAAGTTGACAACATTATAAATGGTATGTAATGTAAGAATAAATTGTATTGAATGAACACCATGACACATATAGCGACTCAGAAATTTGATTAGGGGCTTTAGTTGCAAGTTTCATTTAATATCTCAGTAGTCAACTGGTACTTACAAATTGCAGGGGTTGAATTTTCTTTTCCTCATCTCCCACATAAATGATGACTACAGGAGGGTGAGTGGGATAGGTGAGAAGGTGAACACTAAGGTCAGAACTTACTGCTGTGTGCCTCCTACACTATGATTTTGCTATTACTCACTCAGAGACTCCCTGGCCCAATGCTAATGTAGAGGGGAATGGGAACAGTGCACAGAAATCTCAAAGCAAATAGCCTGCAGGGCTGGAGCTCCAAAATTTGCACCCTGACCCAATCAACACAGTCAGAGCTACAACCTGACCGACAGCTGGGTGTGAGAATTTGACAGCAAGATACAGCAGCTGGGGAACGAAGACTAGAGAGTATGCCCCAGTAGACACTAACTTTAGTTCAGACTTGGGGCAATGGAGTCAGATGGGGCTGCCCTGGATAAGTGAGGCCCAAGCCCAAATGTGGAACCAAGGCTTATAATTCGGACTTAAAAGAACATTTTAAATCTCGCTGTTTCAGGAACTATCTGGGAGGTCTGGTCTACCAGTGAAGTTGTCACGACTTCCTCCCTTAGCGTCCAATCAAAAATGTCAATTTGAGTCCAAATTGCATCATTGAACATATGAACCTATGAACAAGGGAAAGGATTAAACCATTCGGCCCGTCAACTCTGCTCCACCGTTTAAGATAATGTCATCATAACATCAAATCCACATTCCTGCCTGCCTCTGGCTTGACAAGAATCTATCCACCTTTTTCTTAAAAATATCCAAAAACTCTGCTTCCACCATCTTTTAAGGAAGAGAGTTCCAAAGACTCATGCCCCTCTCTGACAGAAACATTTCACCTCATCTTTGTTTAAAGTGGGAAACCTCTTACTTCTAAACAGTGGTCCCTAGTTATAGAGTCATAGAGTCATACAGCACGAAAACAGACCCTTCGGTCCAACAAGTCCATGCCGAACATAATCCCAAACTAAATTAGTCCCACAGCCTGTGCTTGGCCCATATCCCTCCAAACATTTCTTAGTCATGTAATTCTCTAAATGTCTTTTAAACGTTTTAACTGTACCCACATCCATCACCTCTACTGGAAGTTAATTCCACACACGACCCACTCTGTGTAAAAAAAATTACCCCTCAAGTTTTTTTAAAATCTTTCTCCTCTCACCTTAAAAAAATGCCCCCATTCTTTAAATTCCTCACCCTAGGGAAAATACACTTGCCATTCACCTTATCTATATCCTTTATGATTTTATAAACAAGATCACACCGAACCTCCTATGGTCTAGTGAAAAGAGTCCCAGCCTATCCAGCCTCTCCTTATAACTCAAACTTCCATTCTCGGCAACATCCTGGTAAATCCCTTCAGAACCCTCTCCAGCTTAACAATATCCTTCCCATAACGAGCGACCAGAACTGTGCACAGTACTCCAGAAGAGGACTCACCAACATCTTGTACAACCTCAATATAACGTCCCAAATGCTGTACTGAAAGGTCTGAGCAATGAATGCAAGTGTGCTAAATGCCTTAACCACCCTTTCTGTATGTAACACAGATTTCAAAGAAATAGATACCTGAACCCCTTGGTTTTTCTGTTCTACAACACCACTCAAGGCCTTACTTTTAATTGTATAATCTTGCCCTTGTTTATTTTACCAAAATGCAATACATTGCATTTATCCAAGTTAAAATCCATCTGCCACTCTTCGGCCCATTGACCCAAGTAGTCAAGATCTCTTTGTGATCTTAGATGATCTTCTTCACTGCACACTATACCACCAATTTTGGTGTCATCTACAAACTTACTAGTCATGCCTTCTCTATTCTCATTGAAATCATTTCTGTAAAGGACAAACAAAAATGGACCCAGTACAAATTCCTTTGGAACACTGTTGGTCATAGGCCTCCAGTTCAAAAAACAGCCCTCTAGCATCACTCTCTATCTCCTGCCGCTAAACCAATTTTGTATCCAATTAGCAAGATCACCCTGAATCCCATGTGATCTAATGTTACCAATTAGTCTGAATGTAGAACCATGCCAAAGGCTTTACTAAAGTCCAAGTAAACAATGTCTACCACTCTGCCCTCATCAATCTTCTTGGTTGCTTCCTCATAAAGGCTTGGCAGGAAGGTTTAAGGAGAACCCAAAAGGCATTTTACTCATATGTGAGGAATAAGAGAATGATCAGTGAGAAGGTTGGGCTGATCAGGGATAGCGTAGGGAACTTGTGCGTGGAGTCTGAGCAGATAGGGGAGGCCCTAAAATAGTTTTTTGCTTCTGTTTTCACTAAGGGATCTTTGAGGAGCGGAGAATCAGACTTGAACAGATCAAGATTGATCAACTTAATGTGCAGGAAATTTTAGCAAACATTAAGATTGATAAGTCCCAAGGGCCAGAACAGATTTATCGTAGGTTGCTCTCGGAAGTGAGAAAGGAGGTAACTAAGCCAGTGGCGAAGATCTTTTCTTCCTCACACTCCACGGGAGTCATACCGGAGGATTGGAGGGAGGTGAATGTTGTTCCTCTTTTCAAGAAGGGGGATAGGAAAATCCCTGGCAATTACAAACCAGTCAGTCTTATATCTGTGCTCAGCAAGGTTTTGGAAAGAATTCTGAAGGATAGGATGTATCACTATTTGGAAAAGAATAGTGTAATTAAAGGCAGTCGGCATGGCTTTGTGAGGGGCAGGTCATGCCTCACAAATCTTATTGAGTTCTTTGAGGAGGTGACCAAACAGGTTAACGAAGAACGAGCAGTGGATGTGGTGTATATGGACTTCAGCAAGGCATTTGATAAGGTTCCCCATGGTAGGTACATTCATAAAGAGAGGAGGAATGAGATACAGGGAGATTTGGCTCTCTGGGTTCAGAATTGGTTGGCTGACAGAAGAGTGGTTGTAGATGGGAAGTATTCTGACTAGAGGTCAGTAGTGCATGGTGTCCCGCGGGGCTCTGTTCTTGGGCCTCTGCTCTTTGTAGTTTTTATAAATGACTTGGATGAGGCGGTTGAGGGGTGGGTTAGTAAGTTTGTCAATGACACAAAGGTTGAAGGTGCTGTTGATAATATCAAGAGCTATTGCAGGCTGCAGCGTGACATTGACAGTATGCAGAGCTGGGCTGAGAAATGGCAGATGGAGTTCAACCTGGATAAATGTGAAATGATGCATTTTGGAAGGTCGAACGTGAATGCTGAATTAGGATTAAAGACAGGATTCTTGGCAGTGTGGAGGAACAGTGGGATCTTGGTGTTCAAGTGCATAGATACCTCAAGGTTGTCACCTGAGTGGATAAGGTTGTTAAGAAAGCATATGGTGTTTAGGCTTTCATTAAGAGGGGGACAGAGTTTAAGAGCCGCAAGGTTTTGCTACAGCTTTACAAAACCCTGGTGAGACCACACTTGGAATATTATGTCCCAGTTCTACTCACCCTGTTATAAGAAAGATGCGGAGGCTTTCGAGAGAGTGCAAAGAAGGTTTACCAGGATGCTGCCTGGACTGGAAGGTTTGTCTTATGAGGAGAGGTTGACTGAGATCTTTCTGGAGAGAAGGAGGAAGAGAGGTAACCTGATCAAGGTGTACAAGTTAATGAGAGGCATGGATAGAGTTGATAGACAGAAACTTTTCCCCAGGGTAGGATTGACTGCCAGGAGGGGTCACAGTTTTAAGGTGTTAGGAGGAAGGTATAGAGATGTCAGAGGTAGGTTCTTTACGCGAGAGTTGTGAATGCATGGAATGCGTTGCCAGCGGTAATAGTGGAAGCAGAGTCATTAGGGACATTTAAGCGACTGCTGCAATGCACATAGACAGCTGTGAATTGAGGGGAGTGTAGGTTAGGTTATTTTATTTTAGATTAGAATTAATCCTCGGCACAACATTTTGGGCCGAAGGGCCTGTGCTGTACTTTTCTATGTTCCATGTTCTAAAAAACTCAATCAAGTTTGTGAGACGTAACTTCCCTCACACAAAACCATGTTGACTTTCCCTAATCATTCGCTGCCTTGCCAAACGTATATAAATCCCATTTTTCAGAATCACTTCCAACAACTTACCCATACGAAGTCGGATTCACAGGTCTGTAGTTCCAAGGCTTCTCCTTACATCCCTTCTTGAACAAAGACACAAATTTAGCCACCTTCCAGTCATCTGGAACTCACTCGTAGTTATAGATGATACAAATATTTCTGTAAGAGGCCCTACTGTTTCCTCCCTAACTTCCCATGACATGCTGGTGTACACTTGTCATGGTTATCAGCTGTGCTCACATCACGTATTTTACACTGTTTCCATGTCCATTGTGGTTCTGAAGAGTAAGAGGTAATTTGACTTAAGTACCTTGACCAAATAGGTATGGAGAGAATGGTTCCTTTCATCAGAGAATCTAGAAATCAGAGAAAGAAATGGAGGCTAGAGAACTCCAGGAAATAAATACAGATGTTTTGAAAACAGTTCACATTACAGAAGAGTAAGTGTTGGAGGTCTTACAAAATATAAAGGCAAATACACTAGATCAGGTCTTGGAAACTTATTTCCTTTATATTTTGTAAGACCTCCAACACTTACTCTTCTGTAATGTGAACTGTTTTCAAAACATCTGTATTTATTTCCTGGAGTTCTCTAGCCTCCATTTCTTTCTCTGATTTCTAGATTCTCTGATGAAAGGAACCATTCTCTCCATACCTATTTGGTCAAGGTACTTAAGTCAAATTACCTCTTACTCTTCAGAACCACAATGGACATGGAAACAGTGTAAAATACGTGATGTGAGCACAGCTGATAACCATGACAAGTTTAGAATGGGAGGCAATGGCCTGGTGAAATTATCATTAGATGATTAATCCAGAGACAAAAAACTGTAGATTCTGGAATCCAAGGTAGACAATCAGGAGACTGGAAGAACACAACAAGCCAGACAGTATCAGGATATGGAGAAGTCGACGTTTTGGGTGTAACTCTTCTTCAGGACTGGGGGTGGGTGTAAGGACAGTTGCAGATAAAGTAGGTTAGGTTGGAGTGGGTGGGGCGATGAGTTAGGGATAGATGAACACAGACCTGGTTGGTCGACGGGAGGAATGAATCCGGTTGGTAGCTGGAAGGAAGGGTTGATCAGAGGAACAGAGGGATGGTGGAGGGTCTGGGAAGGGAGTTGGGGGATAGGAAGGGAGGTTACTTGGAACTGGAGAACTCGATGTTGAATCGTCCAGATTGTAGGCTGCTAAGGTGGAAGATGAAGCGTTGTTCCTCCAATTTGCAGTCTGATTCGCTGTGGCAATGGAGGAGGCCAAGGATGGTCATGTTGAAAAGAGAGTGGGGAAGAGAATTAAAATGGGAGGTGTCTGGGAGGACAGGTTGGCCTCTGTGGGCCCAGCTGAGATACTCAGTGAAACGTGCCCTGATTTTTCTCCCCGATGTAGAGAAAACCACATTGGGAGTACTGGATACCATAAACTAGATTGGAGAGAGGCAGATGAACCTCTGCCTCACCTGGAAAACTGTTTGGGGCCCTGGATGGAGATGAAGTACCGGCAGGTTTTGAACCTTTTCTGGTTGCAGAGAAAGGTACCTGGGGGATCGGGGGATTTGGTGGGGAGAGTGGCGCAAACCAAGGACTGTCAGCGGGAACAGTCCTTGCGGAAAGCAGAGATGGGTGGGGAAGGGAAGATGTTCTTGGTGGGGGGGGTCTAATTGGAGTTGGCGGAAGTGTTTAAAGATGATACATTGGATGCGGAAACTGATGGGGTGGTAGGTGAGGACAACGGGGGGTCCTATTTTTTTTGCTTTTGGAGGGGAGGTTTAGAGGAGTGGAGCGGGGAATGGAGGAGGTATGGTGGAGGGCTTCTGGATGAGGTGGGGGGAAAGCACATTTTTTAAAATATGTGGACATCTGGGATGATTGGGAGTAGAATGCCTCCTTGTCCAAGCAGATACAGTGGAGGCTGAGGAATTGGAAGAATGGGATGGAGTTCTTGCAGGATATTGGGTAGGAGGCGTTGTAGTCCAGGTAGTTATGGGAGTCTGTGGGTTTATAGTAAATGTCCATCGGGGATTGTCACCAGAGATGGGAATGGTGAGGTCAAGAAAGGGAAGGGAGGTGTCCGAGATGGACCAAGTGAATTTGAGGGTGGGGTGAAAGTTGTGGGGTAAGTCAGTGAACTGCTCCAGTTCAGCGTGGGTGCAGGACGCTGCACCGATGCAGTCAGCAATGTATTGGCGGAAGTTTGGGGCACAGTGCCTGTGTAAGTATTGAAGGGGGTCTGTTCAATATAGCCAACAAAGAGGCAAGCGTAGCTGGGGCCCATCCAGGTGCCCATGGCCACCCCCTGGATTTAGAGGAAATGGGAAGAGTTGAAGGAAAATTTATTAAGGGTGAAGACCAGTTTGGTGAAGTGGAGGAGAGTATTGGTGGAGGGGGACTGGATGGAAAGGAAAAAGCTGAGGGCCTCAAGGCCATTCTGTTGGGTATAGGCATGTATAAGGACTGGATGTCCATAGTGAAGATAAAGCTGGTGGCCGAGGAACTGGAAGTTACTAAAGAGGTGGAGAGAGCGGTTAGTGTCATGGATGTAGATGGGAAGTGTCTGAACCAAGGGGGAGAGGGTAGAGTCGAGGCCAGATGAGATGAGTTCAGTGGGGCAGGAGCATACGAAGGTGATGGGTCAGCCAGGGTAGTTGGGTTTGTGGATCTTGGGGAGCAGGCAGTGCAGGGGTGGGGAACTCTAAGGTTGGAGGCAGTGGAAGGTAAATCACTGGAGGCAATAAGGTCACGGAGAGTATGAGTAATTTTGGCCTGATGGGTCATAGTGGGGTCATGGTCACGACAGAGGTAGGACGTGGTGTCGGAGAACTGGCATTCGGCCTCTGCAACTAGAGGTCCATCCTCCAGACTACCAATGGAGGGGTTTGATGGTGAAATGGGGATTAGTGTGGAGAGAGTGAAACACTGCATGTTTGGAAGGGGTGAGGTTGGAGTGGGCAAGGAGGGTGGAGAAATTGAAGAGGCCACTGTCATGTTGGCAGTCAGCAAGAGGTGGGTATGAGGCTGGTGGGAGGTGATCAAGTGGAGGAGGAAGATTGGAGGTGGGAGATCCAGGTAATATTCTGGGAACCCAGGTTCAAATCCTGCCATGGCAGATAGTGGAATTTGAATACAACAATATCTGAATTAAGAGTCTAATGAGGACTGTGAAACCATTGGTAAGGGAAGAAAACTGTCATACTTACCTCTCTGATCACTTAAGAATAGGCAATAAGTACTGGCCTTCCCAGCGACGGACAAATGCTCCAAATGAATAAATCAAAAGCTTCCTTTGTGTCTGTGCTAAATGACAAGGCAAGACAGAAGTAATATGAGCCTGGTAGCTCTGAACCATCATATAACCTCCTTACCCCTTAAGCTCAGTGAGTGAATGCTATCACAGTGGATGAAGAGGTGAAAGATGAAGCCTGGTCCAATCCAGAAGCTGTCTATGTGTCCCTGAATGCATAGTGTTATCACAGCAGCATTACAATGAGAGTTGCCGGTGCAGCAGTGAAGTGCACAAGCATCCTGGAAATGGACCTGAGAAGTGCAATGAAAGCTCTTAAAGGTACAGGAGTCCCACAGAAAAATGCAAAGGCAGTGCTAATGTTAGGACAGAATGGCTATTGATGAAGAGTATGTATTAATGTTAGTTGTTAATAGCAAAATATAAGTCAGCTGTCCTGAGGGTAGATCCAGGCAAACAAGACATTGGGATTATAGGGGGAGGTTTGGGGGCTAATCAAAATAGAGGATAGAGTCTGAAGAAATGGAAAGAGTAGTGGAAAGATATGGGGAGAACTCTGTCCTCCATTTGATCCCCTTCATGTATTTTTCAGGGTTCATTAGACCTATCATCTGTTTAATTAAGGGGTGTATAGCAATTGTATGTAGTATCAACATTTAATTCATATTTTCAAATTGTGGTTAAGAATAGCAATTAATTTCAAGTGATAAACAAATTACATTTAACTAAGCAGCACAAAGACAATGGTGGAACAGGAGATGTGTAACAGCTGCTGAAAGTGGAAGTTTCTGGTCTCTGAAATGATCAAAGGCAAACAAGTCTGAAGCAAATGTCTAAAACTCCAGGAATTCCAGCTCCGGGTTATGGAAACATTGCAACACATCTGGGAGAGGGAGACATAGGTAGACACTTTGTTCCAGAAGGTATCATCACACCTTTCATTAAGGAAGTCCAATTCAATCAGTTATGATATGTCTTTATGTCAACATAGAAGGTCCAATAAGAGATAGTGCAGTGCTGAAACTAATTCTGGGGAAATTAAGCCAGACAGGTGTCTGAGGTGGCAACGGGGAAGCATTTAGTGACAGTGACCACAAACTGTACAATTTAAGTTTGTTATGGAAAGGCAATGAAACATTCTGCAAAAGATAATGGTTTTGGTTTGGTATAAGGCAGATTTTATTTTAGAAAGGCAGGAATTGGCCAAAGTAGACTGAGAACAGCTGATATTTACACCTGAATAGTGGGGGTGTGCTCAAAAAGGTAATGGGAAGAGTGTAGGACTAATATGTTCCCTTTCGGGTGAAATGTAGGAGCAACAAGCTTAGAGGACTCTGGGTGTTGAGGAATATTCAGCGCTGGACAAAGAGAATCTTTTAGCAGGTACAAAAGGAGCAAATCAACTGAGGCCCTAGTGGGAAGTGCAGAGGAGCATTTAAGAGAGCAATTAGGAGAGCATAGACAGGGCCTGAGAAAACACGGGCAGAAAAACAATTATAGTGAGACTCCCAAGGTATTCTGTAAGTATATTAAAGGGAAGAGGATAGCCAGGCAGACAGTAGGGTTCATTTGATACCATGGGGGTAATCTGTGTGTGGAGCCAGAGGGCATTTTTAGGGTGATAAACAAATATTTCACTTCTGTTTTCACTTGTAAGAAGAAGGTACAGAATTTGGGGAGATGAACTGTGAGGTTGTTGAGTAGATTGGCATAGGGAGTGAGGAGGTATTAGATGTTTTGGTGGGCTTAAAACTGAACAACTGAATAGTATTTGCTGCAGTGGGAGATGAGAAAGGAAATTACAGGGGCTTTGATATAATTTTTAAATTCCTTTTTGGTACAGGGGAGATACCAGAGGACTGGAGGACAGCCAGTGTGGTTCCACTTTTCCAGAAGGGTGGTAGGGAGAAACCAGGGAACCATAGTCCAGTGAGTCTCACATCAGTGATAGGGAAAACTATTGGAGAAAATTCTGAACGAGAGAATTAATTTCCACTTGTAGGTGCAAAACTTGATCAGGGATAGTCAACATGGATTTGTCAGAGGGAGGCCATGCCTCACAATTTGATAGAATTTTTCTAGGAGATGACCAGGTGTATAAATGAGGGTAGTACTGTTGATGTAGTTTTTATAGATTTTAATAAAGCTTTAGATAGGTCCTACATGGGAGACTGATAAAGAACATAAAAGCACATTTGTCACTTAGCAAGATGGTCCTAAATTTGCCTTAATGGTAGGAGACAGATGGTAGAGGTAGAAGGCTTTTTGTGTACTTGGAGGCCTTTATCCAGTGGCACACCACAGTTGTGGAACTCTTACTATTCATAATATATATAAATAATGATGTATATAAATGATACAGAAGAGATGTTGCGGGGAGATGACAAGTAAGTTTGATGATGACATGTAGATTATGTGGGTGGCAGTGAGGAAGAGCGTCTGAGGTTACAGGAGGATATAGGCAGAAGGCTCCGATGGGGTGAGGTGTTGGAGTTTCGAAGAAGTAGCAAGACAAAGGATTGTGCAACGAATGGCAAGGCACTGACCTCAGAGGAACAGAGGGATCCTGGGGTGCTCGTCCACAAATCCCTGAAGGTGGCAGGACACGTTCACGTAGTCAACAAGGCAGACAGGATACTTACTTTATCAGTCATGGAATAGATTATAAGAGCAGAGAGATTACTTTGGAGCTGTTCAAGTCTTTGGTCAGGCTACAGTGGGAGTATTGTGTGCAGTTCTGGTCTCTACATTACAGGAAGGATGAGATTGTACTGGAGGGGGTGCAATGGAGATTCATCAGGGTATTGCCTGTGTTGGAGCAATTTAGCTACGAAGAAAGACAGGATAAGCTCAGATTGTTTTCTTTCGTGAAGTGAAGGTTGACAGGGAATCTGACTAAGGTGTATAAGATTATGAGGAGCATGGATAGAATGCAGCTGTTTCCCTTAGTTTAAGGGTCAATGATGAGGGGCATCATTTTAAGGTTAAAGGTAGGAGATTTAGAGAGGATTTGAGGAAAATATTTTTCACCCAGAATGTGGTGGGAATCTGGAATGCACTGCCAGGAGGGCGAGCAAACTCACAACATTTAAAAAGTACTTGGATGAGCACTGCAATGTTATAACATTGAAGGTTATGGTCTAAGTGGAATTAGTGTAACTAAGTCAGTGCAGACTCAATGGGTCGAAGGACCTCTTCTGTGCTGAGGGGATTCAGGCTGCGAACACCTACTAGACTCAAGTGCCAGGAAAAGTCTCCACCAGTGGAAAATCAAAATGGTGGGACAATTTGGAGTAATAGTGTCATTTGATGAAGAGACAGAATATTGGATGCTGTACACTGAATGCATTTAAATACAATATGGTAGCTGAAGACATTATGGTACCAGTTTTCTTGAGCAGCATTGGGAGCAAGACCTTAATGGTTCTAAGGAGACTGGTGCAACCAGAAACAATCATAGGGAAGACACACCAAGAACAGTGCAAAGTGTTGGGAATTTCTTTTGTACCAAAGCCACTGATGATCGGGGAACATTTCCATTTTTTTCATGGGTGCAGCCTGAAGGAAAGTTCATTGTCCAAGTTATGGCCACCTTAAAGAAGTTAGCAGAACAATGTGTCAGTGGGTTCTTCCAAGATGTCTTCTGGGAACATTTGGTTTGTGGCCTATGACACAAAGCCAAGCAAAGGAAGCTACTACCAAGGAGATAGCTGGATTTCAAGGCAGCTTTTGAAATTGCTACCTTGATGAATTTGGTCACCAGTGAAGCAACACAGTTGAGTGATGATGCCCAGATGTGGAGTGTATACCAGAAACTCAGCAGAAGGTGGTACCAATCACAGAATGCCACCAATGTGGCAAGACTGGTCACAGGGAGCCATTGTGTTGGACTCGAGAAACCTAGTATTGCAGGTGTAAATGAGTAGATCATATTGCCCAAAATTGTCAAGTACAACTCAAGCAAGAGAAGGGCCGTCCAACAGAGATAGTTCAGAGAACAAGGCTGAAGGTACATGCTGCCAGCCAGGGAGTAGACTGGGAGCCAGGCAGGTTTGCAGAAAACCAGAAGGCCCAGAGTCAGCAGAGTTTCAGTTAAACCTGCAGTCAGTATGGGATGAAGCTGATCATTTCTGGGTTCTCATCAAAACAAATGGTAAGACTGTAAAGCTAGAAGTGGATACGGGTGCAGCAGTGTCTATGATTCCTGAATCAATATATAGGGAAATGTTAAAGGCACTGGAGCCTGCCATGATTACACTAGGGACATAGACAGAACAAGTGGTGCCACTGAAGGGCTATGTACTGGTAAAGGTACAACTTAAGGTACCTGTGAACTGAACTGCCTCTCTACATTGAGAGAGATGACTGCCCTGAATTATTTGGACTCTTCTGGTTACAGAAATTAAAGTTAAATTGGGGCATAGTTAATAGGTTGGCCAACTCAAAAATGTGTTTGCAAGAGATATTGAATGGGTATAAGGATGTCTTCAAGGAAACTGTAGGGGAAATGAAAAAAATGGAATTTAAACCTGAGTTGAAGTGGGAGGGTTATCCAAGAAGTCTGAAGGCACAAACAATAGCGTTCGCCATCTGGCCTAAAGTGGAAGTGGAACTGGAATGGCTGGTGAACCTGGGAGTGTTGGAGCCAGTAACCACCAGTACTCCTATCATTTTAGTCTTAAAAACAGATGGCGCAGTGAGTTGGTTCAACCCAGCCCTGAGTGCGGATCAATACCCCCCTCCACACCTGTTCAATGGACTGGCAGGGGGGAAGAAATGCCCAAAAATGGATCTGTTGCAGGCCTACTTGCAGATGGGGGTCTCGAAGAAGTACCAGCCACTACTGATGACAGTGACAAATAGGGAATTGTTCCCCTACAATCAATTTCTTTTTGCAGAAGTTGGAGGCCAGCTTATGTACAAACTTTCCATAATAATTTACCAGCCCAAGGAAGGACCTAAGCTTGGGAGATGTACAGATGTGGAAACTGGAACACTTCTGATCACCCTCACTTTATCCTCCAATGGGTGTGCCCTGGTCTTGTTGACCCTATAGCCCAAGTAGGTCACTTGGGGGGATTGGAACACATATATTTCCCTTCTCAGGTATATGCCTGCCTTGAAAAAAATGACTTAGGAGTATATACAAGTTATCTAAGTGTTTCTTATTAGTTTTCCCTGTTATTATCACATCATCTAGATAAATGGTGATCTGGGGTAGACCTTGTAAAATCTGCTGTAAAATGGTACAAGCTGACAATACCTCAGATGGCAGTCTCATATATTGGTACAAACACCAATGGTGTTAACTGTTGCATACTTTTGGAAATCTTCATCTAACCACAATTGCGAGCATGCGTGGCTCATGCCCACCTTTGTGAATGACAGCCCCCTGCCAGCTTTGCGCAGAAATTCTTGATGCGAGAGATTGCATTTTTATCCAGTGGTTTACTATTTGTTTAAAATTCCCATAAAGGAGAATCAACCTGTTGGGCTTCACAATTGGTGTGACCGGTGCTGCCCATTTCATAAACTGGATGGGTTTGATGATTCCTTCACTTTCCAGCCTTTTGATTTCTGCTTCTAATTTTGCAAAAAAGATAAATAGCACTGGGTGAACATTGCAACATTGTAGAATTGCTTCCTAGTCAACATACACGGTGGCCTTGACCCCTCTGATAGCCCATAGCCCTTCCTGAAAGACTTCCAGGTATTTAATTAGGACCTCACTCAGGCAGCCATTTTTTAATTGATAAATGTTGAGCTAACCTAGGTGAATCTTTTGCAACCAATTTCATCTCATGAAGGTTAGGCCTGAAGCTTTTACTACAATCACGAGTAACCAACTGCCTTTCATAAGAGACTGAACTGAAGTTGATCTGCAAAGTTTCCCTGTTTAGGTTCTCAGCCTAGCTGAGGTCTGGTGCAAAGTTAAGGCTGGAATCCAGAGCAAATTTTGTTAAAAACTGGTTCTGTGATTACTGATACAGCCGTGCCAGTATCGACCTTCATTGAAACTGGATGACAATTTAACCAGATATTTATACTGGTTCTCATTTGGATGTTGCTAAGCAATTTAACTCTTCCAAACAAGATCTAGGTGGACATTTCATAGTATGAGAAAGTGAGGACTGCAGATGCTGGAAATCAGAGTCGAAGAGTATAGTGCTGGAAGAGCACAGCTGCTCAGGCAGCAACTGAGGAGCAGGAGAGTTGATGTTTCGAGCATAAGCTCTTCATCAGGAATAAGAATTCTCGTTCCCGATGAAGAGTTTGTGGTCGAAAAGTCAACTCTCCTGCTCCTCAGATGCTGCCTGACCTGTTGTGCTTTTCCAGCACCACATTCTTTTCATGGTATGAACGGGATACTGGCCTATGACTTCTCTTACTCAGTTTATGTCTAGTAGGACTCCTTTGCAGTCTCAAGTCTGCATACTGGCAACAAATACAATGGCTTTCAACCATTTGTCCAAGCATTGACTTTGTTTTGGGATTTTGCTGTGGGCCAACCTAGAGTCCCTTTGATTAGAATATGTCCTGAGTGAGGTATGCAATTGTCTGCACTCAAGTGGTGTTCCCAAGTTCAGCCAGATTGGTGAGGGTGTCCACTTCCATCGGAATACCCTGCAACTCATATGCTCCACTTTCTGCATTTTCCTATGATAAAGCCAGTTGTAGCACTTGTTTGAATTCCAGTTGGGCTACATTTAGTTGGCGTTTTTGCATAGTTACATCATTAAGCTTACATACAAGATGGTCTCTAAGCACCTCATTAAGGGTTAAACCCAAATTCACAGGCTTCTACCAATTGTCTTAACCTAGTCAAAAATCTCAATACAGATTCCCCTGGTTCTCCAATTATCAAGTAAAAATGATGCCATCGCAGAGGTAGAGGAGGCTTGGGGTCATAATATTCCTTAACTATCTCAGTCAAATCTTGAAAGGTTTTAACATCCTGTGCCTCTGGGCACATTAGGCTCCTAATGACAGAGAAAAGAAATACAGTACCACAGGCTGTCAGGAGAATAATTGGAAGCACACTAGCTTTTGGAGTGTGGCTCCTTTATCAGGTGTCACCTGAAGGAGCGACACTCCAAAAGCTAGTGCTTCCAAAGAAACCTGTTGGACTCTTACCTGGTGTTGTGTAATTTTTAACTTTGTACACCCCAGTCCAACACCGGCATCTCCAAACCAGGAGAATAATTGGCTGTCTTTATCTCTGCTACAATGTCGTTTGCTCAGACAATATAATGCATTCTTTCCACATACTGAACCCAGTCCTTAATGGCAGGATTGAAGGAGTCAAGTTTCTCAAACAAAAACATGATATAAAAAATGCTTTCCCCAACTCAAAGATGACAATTACAACCAGGTTTCTTCAGGAATGTGCTTTACTCTTGTCAGCACTAAAGTAACTCACAGAAGCTGGTATCTTGTCACCAAGTCATCCTTCATTTACACATGAACAGTCCTTGACTATAATGCTGCCTCATTCAGAGTCAGTACCGGAGTGTCAGTATCACTGACATTCACCCTTTTTTTTTGATTTTTCTTTTATACAAACCTTTATTCAATTTCCACTACCAGGAAGAAAAGAAACACCCAAGTGGCCAGTGACAAGCAGTGCCCTTCACATCAAAGGGCAATGCTGTGTGATCAAACAGTGAAGGGGCGGGCAGGGGTTAAATCAAAATAGAGTTGGAACATTCCGGTTTACTTTTCTTTATTTAGAGTGAATGGAATCCCTTACACTCCTGGTTTTTTTTTGTCTTTTTTTTCTTTTTCTATTTTACCCCCACACTACCGCCTAACTGCGGTAGTGCTTATTTTTTCCCCAGCACCCATGGTGTGTGTGTGCAGGTGTGAGACACAGTGAAAGACACAAGGTGCACAAATCTTTATTCGGTTTCCACCACCAGGAAGATAGGAAAACACCCAAGTGGCCAGTGACAAGCACTGCCCTTCACATCAAAGGGCAATGCTGTGTGATCAAACAGTGAAGGGGAACATTCATCCTTTATTTTTTAGCCCTCAGAGTGAATAGAACCTCAGACACTCATGTTTTTTTTTTCTTTTTTTCTTTCTTTTACCCCCACACTACCGCCTAACTGCGGTAGTGCTTCTTTTTTCCCTGAGCACCCATGTTGTGTGTGCAGGTATGAGACACAGTGAGAGACACAGGGTGCACAAATCTTTATTCAAATTTCCACCACCAGGAAGAAAGGAAACACCTGAGTGGCATTCACTTTTTTTTTCTTTTTTTGTCTTTTTTTTGTGAACAGAACCTCTAACACTCCTGTTTATTTTTTATCTTTTAAACCCCCATACTACTGCCTAACTGCAGTAGTGCTTATATTTTTCCCCAGCACCCATGTGTGTGTGTGCAGGTGTCTCTCTTTTTTTATCTTTCTTTTTTTCTTTTTTTTCCCTTCGGTTTCCACCACCAGGAAGAAAGGAAACACCCAAGTGGCATTCACCCTTCTTTTTAATAACTCCAAAAAGGCTTGTATTTCATCACCAAGTCAACCCTTATTTACATGTGGATAGTCCTTGGTATTGATCCAGCTCCCTCAGAGTGAACAGGATATCTAACACTCCTGTTCTTTTTTTCCTTTCTTCCTTTTTAACCCCCACACTACCGCCTAACTGTGGTAGTGCTTAATTTTTTTCCCCAGCACCCATGTGTGTGTGTGCAGGTATCTCTCTTATTTTTTATCTTTCTTTTTTTCTCTTCTTTTTTTCTTCAGTTTCCACCACCAGGAAGAAAGGAAACACCCGAGTGGCATTCACCCTTTTCTTTTTCTCTGATTGGGACCGTTAATCTGATCCAATCAGGGAACTCATGTTCTATGAGGTCCGGTTGGCTGACTTTGTTATAATCACCACAGCGTACAAAGTTAATGAAATAAATACATGGCTCAAAAACTGGGATGGGAGAATTAGGTTCCAGTTTGTAGAAAGTGAAAATCAGTACTGAGAATGTGTGGACTTTATCATTTGGATGGTCTGAACCTCAATTGTGCTACGTTCTAACGAAATATATAACTAAAAAGGTAGAGAGTGCTTTAAACTAATTCAATGGGGTGAGGGATCACGCTTGGGTAGACGTAACAAACCAAAGGGTAAAGTCAGCAGAGGAAAACAAAATAGTAAAATAGGAAATCGAGTCAGAGAATGGCAGAGAGAATAAACTTAAGCACACCCAACATTAGATGACTAGACAAAGATAACAAAATGAGAAAAGACTCTGTCTCTGAATGTTGCAGCACTGATAACAAAGTAAAATGAATTGAAGTGAATAAAGATGAGACAACAGCCATTATAGACATGTGGGTGCATTATGACAAGGATTAGGTCTAGAATATGGAGGATTGTATGACATTCAAGAAAAAGATCAAACTGGATAAAGATAGTTGGAAAGCTTTCTTATCAAGATCTTGTGAAACTTGAAAGGGTTCAGAAAACATTTACAAGGATGTTGCCAGGTTTGGAGGATTTGAGCTATAGGGAGAGGCTGAATAGGCTGGGGCTGTTTTCCCTGGAGAGTCGGAGGCTGAGGGGTGACCTTATAGAGGTTTACAAAATTATGAGGGGCATGGATAAGATAAATAGACAAAGTCTTTTCCCTGGAATCGGGGAGTCCAGAACTAGAGGGCATAGATTTGGGATACTCAGCAAAGGATGGAGCTGTAGGCTGACAAGTCCCTAGGGCCTGATGGCATTTATCAAAATGTCTTAAGAGGTGGCTAATGAGGTAGTAGATGCGTTGCTTTTAATCTTCTAAACTTGGTTAGATTCTGGAAATGTTCCATTAGACAGGAAACTAGAAAAGATGACCTCTAAATTCAACCTAATTAAGTTAAACCTAATAAATTCCATTCAAGAAGGGAGGGAAGTAGACAAGAGGAAACTATCAGCCACTTAGCCTGATATTTGACATGGCAAAGGCAAACATGGAATGTTATGTGAAGGGAAATCATGCTTAGCCAATTTTGTTTGTAGTTCTTTGCAGTACAACAGGCCCAATGAACAAAGGGAAACCTCCTTGGATTTCCAGAAGGTATTTGCCAAAGTGCTATATAAAAGATTCTTGTGCAAGATAATGTAGGGGATAATACACTTAAATAGATATAAGACTAGCTAGCTAACCAAAACAGAAAGTATGCCTAATTGAGTCTTTTGGTAGAATGTGATGATCAGAATATTCTAGAGGTCTCTACAGGGACCTTACCATTTTACAACATAGATTAATGATATGATGAGTTGTGTGAAGACATGGGAGCTAAATTATCAGATGACAATAATAGGTAGGAAAGTATGCTGTGAAGAAACCACAAGTAGACTCCAGATGGTTATATTTAGGTTGAGTGAGTGGGCAGAAATCTGGCAGATGGAGTGCAATGTGGGAAAATATGAAGTTTTTTTGGCAATAACAAAAGCAGAACATTGCTAAATGGAGAATGTCTGCTGGATTCTGAGGTGCAGAGATGTCTAGATGTGTCAATGCATGAGTCGTAAAAGGTTAGTATGCAAGTACAGAAAATAATCAAGATGGCTAATGGAATGCTATACTTTATTATGAGAGGAATTGGATAAAGTAATGATTTTATGCTACAGATGAAGTTTAATCTATACAAATGTGAGGTGATGCATTTCAGACTGTGAAGTGCAGGTGGAAATTATACAGTGAATGACAGCACCCTTAGGGAGTATTGATATGCAGAGGGATCTGGGTGTGCAGGTCCACAGGTCGCTGAAGGTGACATTGCAGATAGATTAGGTTGTAAAGAAGGCCTATGGCATTCTTGCTTTTACTGGAGTATAAGAATAGTTAAATTATGCTGTAGCTTTATAGAACTTTAGTGAGGCCACACTTGGAATATGGCATATAGATCTGGTTACCACACTACCAGAAGGATGTGGATGCTTTGGAGAGGGTACAGAAAAGGTTTGCTAGGATGTTGCCTGGAATGGGGGATTTTAGCTATAGAACATAGAACATAGAAAAATACAGTGCAGTACAGGCCCTTCGGCCCTCGATGTTGCACCGACCTATTGCCAAAAGTTTAGGTAGACTGGGTTTGTTTTCACTGGAACATAGGAGATTGAGACGTGACCTGAAAGAAGTTTATAAGATTGTGAATGGCATTGATAGAAACGAAAGTATGAGGCTTTTTTTTCCAGGGTGGGGTGGGGGTCAATTACTAGGGGACAAAGGTTTAAGGTGCAGTTTAAAAGAGATATGCAAGGCAAGTTTTGCACACAAACATGACGAGTGCCTGGAACGCACTGCTAGAGGAAATGGTGGAAGCAGACACAATAGCAGCATTCAAGAAGCATCTGGACGAAGACGTGGACAGGAAGGGAATAGAAGGATACGAATCCTGTAAGTGAAGCCAGTTTTTGTATGGAAGGGTATAATTTGTCAGTGCAGACTTGGAAGGCTGAAGGGCCTGTTCCTGTGTGGCTTGATTACAGGCTTGCTAGAAAGGAGCTCAGAAATGGACTGAGGAGATCCAGGAGGGGGTACGAAAAAGGCTTGGCAGGAAGGATTAGGGAGAACCCAAAGACATTTTACTCATATGTGAGGAATAAGAGAATGATCAGGGAGAAGGTAGGGCCGATCAGGGATAGCAAAGGAACTTGTGCGTGGAGTCTGAGCAGATAGGGGAAGCCCTAAATGGGTTTTTTGCTTTGGTTTTCACTGAGGAAAGGGACCTTGTTGTGAATGAAAACTTTGAGGAGCTGGGATACAGTCTTGACCAGATCAAGATTGATGACGTTGATGTGCTGGAAATTTTGGAAAACATTGGATTGATAAGTCTCCAGGGCCAGACCAGGTTTATCCCAGGCTGCTCCGGGAAGCGAGAAAAGAGGTTGCTAAGCTGCTGGCGAGGATATTTGCCTCCTCACTCTTCATGGGAGTCGTACTGGAGGATTGGAAGGAGGCGAATGCTATTCCACTTTCCAAGAAGGGAAATAGGAAAATTACAGACCAGTTTGTGGTCAGCAAAGTTTTGGAAAGAATTCTGAGGGATAGGATTTATGACTATTTGGCAAAGCATAGTGTGATTAAAGGCAGTCAGCATGGCTTTGTGAGGGGCAGGTCATGCCTCACAAATCTTATTGAGTTCTTTGAGGAGGTGGCAAAACAGGTTGACGAAGGTCGAGCAGACGATGTGGTGTATTTGAACTTCAGCAAGGCATTTGATAAGGCTCCCCATGGTAGGCTCATTCATAAAGTCAGGAAGTATGGGATACAGGGAGATTTGGCTATCTGGATTCAGAATTGGCTGGCAGACAGAAGACAGAGAGTGGTTGTAGATGGAAAGTATTCTTCTTGGAGGTCAGTGTTGAGTGGGGTCCCGCAGGTCTCTGTTCTTGGGTCTTTGCTGTTTGTAGTTTTTATAAATGACTTGGATGAGGAGGTTGAGGAGTCGTTTAGTAAATTTGCAGAGCTGGACTGGGAAATGGCAGATGGAGTTCAACCTGGATAAATGCAAAGTGATCCATTTTGGAAGGTCAAACTCAAATGCTGAATATAGGATTAAAGACAGGATTCTTGGCAGTGTGGAGGAACAGAGGGATCTGGGTGTGCAAGTACATAGATACCTCAAAGTTGCCACCCGAGTGGATAAGGTTGTTAAGAAAGCATATGGTGTTTTAGCTTTCATTAACAGGGGTATCGAGTTTAAGAGCCACGAGGTTTTGCTACAGCTTTACAAGTCCCTGGTGAGACCACACTTGGAATATTGTGTCCAGTTCTGGTTGCCCTACTAAAGGAAAGATATAAAGGCTTTGGAGAGAGTGCAAAGAAGGTTTACCAGGATGCTGCCTGGACTGGAGGTCTTGCCTTATGAAGAAAGGTTGAATAAGCTCGGACTTTTCTCTCTGGAGAGAAGGAGGAAGAGAGGAGACCTGATTGAGTTATACAAGATAATGAGTGGAATAGATAGCGTCAGTAGCCAGAGACTTTTCCCCAGGGCAGGATTGACTGGTGCGAGGAGTCATAGTTTTAAGATATTAGGAGGAAGGTATAGAGGAGACGTCAGAGGTAGATTCTTTACACAGAGAGTTGTGAATGCATGGAATGCGTTGCCAGCTGAGGTGGTGGAAGCAGAGTCTTTAGGGACATTTAAGCAACTGCTGGATATGCACATGGATAGCAGTGAGTTGAGGGGTGTGTAAGTTGTTATTATATTTTACATTAGGATTAAACCTCAGTACAACATCGTGGGCTAAAGGACCTGTTCTGTGCTGTACTTAGATTTTATGTTCAATGTTCTATGTTCTATGTTCTAAATTGGTTGGAAATGGTTCAGAGGAGGTTTATTAGATTAATACCTGGAAGGAACAGATTTTCTTTTGATAAAAGATTGGACAAATTGGGCTTATTTCCACTGGAGTTTTGAACAGTTAACAGTGACTTAATTGAAGTATATAAGATCCGAAATGATTATTCCATTTGTGGATGGGTCCAGAACTCAGCCCACTGTGTAAAAACATGCAATCTCCTGTTTAGGGCAAAGATGATGTGAATGGTTTTACTCTCAGAGAGTTGTGCAACTGTCGAACTCCCCACTTCAGACGATGGTGGAGGTGGACTCATTAAATATTTTTATGGTGGAGGTAGACGGACCCTTGTTAGGTTAGGGACTCAAAGATAGATAAGAATGTGGAGTTCAAAACACAAACAGACTAACCATAATGCTACTGAATGTCAAAGCAAGCTTGAGTGGTTGAATGATTTAATTCTAGTTCATATGCCTGTGTTCATACTCAGACAATTTCCTATTTATTCTATGAACATTGATTTCCAAATTCTACAAATCTCAATTCAAACACTGTTATAAAATCCAAATTAGAATCCTTCACTTGATTTTCTTGCAATCATTTTAGATATTGTATCAAATATTTTTTGTAAACAAGAGGCATAATCAAGTGAAGGTCAATTCCACTTTTTCCCATGGCCTTGGATTCCCTTCTTCAATAAAAATATGTCTATCTCATCTTCGAATACATTTAATGACACATAGCTTTCTGTATGGTCAAAAATTCCATATGTTGATATGAATTGGATGAGGGAAATGAATGTATTGTCACCAACCATACAGATGACACAAAAATAAGTGGGAATGGAAGGGGGAAGGATGAGATGACTCAAAGTGTCTGCAAATGGATATAGATGGGTTATATGAATGAGCACAAACTTAGCAGATGAAATATAATTTGGGAAAATATGAGGTTTTGCTCTTTGGCAAGAAGAATAGAGGGGATAAATATAATTTAAATGGAGAACATAGAATCCCTACAGTGTGGTAAGAGGCCATTTGGCCCATCCAGTCTTCACCAACCTTCCAAAGAGTATCCTACCCAGATCTACCCCCCCAACCACTATCCCTGTAACCCCACATTTACCATGGTTAATCCACCTGGCCTATCCATCTTCAGACAATTTAGCATGGCCAATCTACCTAATCTGCATATTTTTGGAATGTGGGAAGAAACCAGAGCACCCAGCAGAAGACCATACAGACACAGAAAGAATGTGCAAACTCCATTCAGCTCATCACTCAAGGCTGGGATTAAACCTGGGTCCCTGTCTTCATGAGGCAGCAGTGCTACCCACTGAGCCACCATGCCACCAAGTAAAACAGGGAACACAGATAAGTCAAATTTGGTGAGAAAGGCAGGAGAAGACCAGACACGCACAAAACTGGCTTGGTTTGAGTTTACTGAGGAGGTAAGCAACCACAGTCTGTCCAAACATGTGGATCCAACTTTGGAAACATTACTCTGATCTGTTGAGGTCTGGCAATTTGTGAGCTCTATATCTGTCAGCTGCTAGCCACCACTCTCTCTCTCTGACTTGTCTGGCAGTTTCCCAGACAGCTATTATTTGAGCTACACATTCTGTTGCCAGGTACATTCCTTTCTCTTTAGGTTCCTCCCCAACTTGCTATTCCAATAGACAGCACTAACATAACCAACTCAGCAATCCTTGACAGAATCTTTACAGCATTACAACCCAGAACACATCCAACATAGGATTCTTCTGTATCAGAACAGGAATATGAGCTACCTGCCTATTGTCCTGGTGAAATGACAGCTCGGAGAAAGCAGGTGTAGGAACAGTTTTACTTGCATAAAGGAGATTGCATTGTGCTTACTGTCCTGTTACTGCCATATGGATAATGTCTATTTCAATGATATCAGCATTATGCTTGTTATGATATCATAACCCAGTTGTGATGAAAGGTATACAATATGTTATTATCATTTGGTGTTTGGATTTCCAATTAGAGGCTGATGGATTTTGGTCAATTATGGAATTTTTTTAAAAGGCCAGAACATATATATTTGAGTATATTTAAGACTGAGATAGATATGTTCTTGAGTATCAAGGGGATCAAGGGTTACAGGGAGAAAGTGGGAGAATGGGGTTGAGAAACTTATCAGCCATGGTTGAATGACAGAGCAGACTCAATGGACTGATTGGCCTAATTTCTGCTCCTGTGCCTTATGGTCTTATAGTCTAACATATTTGCAGCACTCAACTTCAAGTGGACAGTGAAACATAGATAGTTCAACTGTCGATTTCTTGGTTCTGCAGACTATCTGAAATTCTTCTGTGATATTTCTATTTGAATTCACTTACTAATCAGCTTCCAAAGCAACAGAATCCTTTAACTGCAATGATTAATGATTAGTGACTAATGAATAGTTTTTTTGACATTTGCTTTTATACAACACCAACACTCAAACCCTGACTGGTACACATAATTACCTCAGCTCACTAGTACACATAAACACTACAGCTCACTAACACACATAAACACCACAGCTCACCAGTACACAAACACCACATCTCACCAGTACACACAAATATCACAGCTCACTGGCACATGCAAACACTCAGCTCACTAGGACACAGAAACACTTCAGCTGACTTGAACACACAGACACCTCAACTCACTAATAGACACAAACACCTCAGCTCACTAACACAAACACATCAGGTCACTAACAGACATAAACACCTCAACACACTAACACAAACACATTAGCTCACTAACACGCCAAACATCTCAGCTCACTAACAGACACAAACACCTCAGCTCACTAACACGCCAAACACCTCAGCTCACTAACACAAACACCTCAGCTCACTAACAGACACAAACACCTCAGCTCACTAAAACACCAAACACCTCAGCTCACTAACAGACACAAACACCTCAGTTCACTAACACAAACACCTCAGCGCACTAACACAAAAGTAATTACACCGGCACCACTCCCCACCTCTTCCTCTGCTACATTGATGACTGCATTGGCACCACCTCGTGCTCCTGTGAGGAGATTGGGCAATTCATCAACTTCACCAACACATTCCACCCTAACCTTAAATTTACCTGGACCATCTCTGACACCTCCCTCCACTTCCTGGACCTCTCCATCTCTATTAATGTCGACCGACTTGACATTGACATTTTTTACAAATGCACAGCTACTTGGATTACACCTCTTTCCACCCTACCTCCTGCAAAAATGCCATCCCGTATTCCCAATTCCTCCGCCTCTGCTGTATCTGTTCCCAGGAGGACCAGTACCACCACAGAACACACCAGATGGCCTCCTTCTTTAGAAACCGCAATTTCCCTTCCCACATGGTTAAAGATGCCCTCCAACGCATCTCGTCCACATCCCGCACCTCCACCCTCAGACCCCACCCCTTCAAGCGTAACAAGGACAGAACGCCCCTGGTGCTCACCTTCCACCCTACCAACCTTCACATAAACCAAATCATCCGCTAACATTTCTGCCACCTCCAAATGGACCCCACCACCAGGGATATATTTCCCTCCCCACCCCTTTCCGCTTCCGCAAAGACCATTCCCTCCGTGACTACCTAGTCAGATCCACGCCCCCCTACAACCCACCCTCCCATCCTGGCACCTTCCCCTGCCACCGCAGGAATTGCAAAACCTGCGCCCACACCTCCTCCCTCACCTCTATCCAAGGCCCTAAAGGAGCCATCCACATCCATCAAAGCTTTACCTGCACATCCACCAATATCATTTATTGGATCCGTTGCTCCCGATGCAGTCTCTTCTATGTTGAGGGGACTGGATGCCTCCTAGCAGAGCGTTTTAGGGAACATCTCCGGGACACCCGCACCAATCAACCACACCGCCCTGTGGCCCAACATTTCAACTGTCCCTCCCACTCTGCCGAGGACATAGAGGTCCTGGGCCTCCTTCACCGATACTCCCTCACCACCAAACGCCTGGAGGAAGAACGCCTCATCTTCCACCTTGGAACACTTCAACCCCAGGGCATCAATGTGGACTTCAACAGTTTTCTCATTTCCCCTTCCCCCACCTCACCCCAGTTCCAAACCTCCAGATCAGCACTGTCCCCATGACTTGTCCTACCTGCCTATCTTCTTTTCCACCTATCCACTCCACCCTCCTCCCAACCTATCACCTTCATCCCCTCCCCCACTCACCTATTGTACTCTATGCTACTTTCTCCCCACCCCCACCCTCCTCCAGCTTATCTCTCCACCCTTCAGGCTGTCTGCCTGTATTCCTGATGAAGGGCTTTTGCCCGAAATTTTACTGCTCCTCGGATGCTGCCTGAACTGCTGTACTTTTCCAGCACCACTCTAATCTAGACCCTCACTAACACAAACACATCAGCTCACTAAAACACCGAACACCTCAGCATACTAGCATGCACCGCCCATGGACGAAGCTCATTTTTAACACCACTTACAGTTCAGGTTGTAGTGCATTTCTCCTTTTGAAGCTTCTTTAATACCATTAGGTCTGACATTCCAGAATTTCTGTCCAGACAACCACTGAGTTGACATCCACAGTCATCTTTTGGCTGACTCCTCTTTTTAAAAAAAGCCATGTTGTAATTAGAATTTCATTATGGCCACAGGTGATCAGCAATTATGATGTGTGGGCTTGACAAGTGATATTTCTCTGGATTTCAGTATCTTGTAAAGGGAGTGTTGGGGAACAGGCCAAAACTTTGTCTCGCTGTTGAGTTAAGATTTTTCTGACGGTCTTTTGTATATCTAGCTTTGTTTTCTTTTTTCTACTTTTGAGTAATAGGCTCATGTTGTTTAAATTTAGCCTTTTGTGAATGTGTTTTGATGGCTAACCACTATGGTAACCAACAAAAAAAAAACAAAATTTATGGTCTATCAAGCCAGATTTCATTTTGGGATTTGACTTCTCTTGTGTTATCATTAACCGGGATCATAAGACAAGTAACGTACAGCTGGTGAATGGCCTTAGTTTCTCAAAAGATGATGAAACACTCAAAAACTGTAATGGGTTGGGTAGGCCTGTAGTCAATGAACGGAGGGGTATATGTAGGGAAATTACCTCCATACGGTTTGTGATGGGATGAGTGCAATGCTACATGATAGTACTCATCTAAAGCAGGCCTTGATGAGGTCATTGCAGGTCTCCAGTTGTAGGCATCAACATCAATTCAGGATGTTTGTTTATCTCTTCTTCCTCCAAGGATCTTGGTATTTTCCACCTTCCCCTGGTGCTACAGTGATCTCTGAAGTGCCAAATTGTGCAGGACACAGCAATGTCTTGTCAAACAACAAGTCAATGACTTGCTCAGTTGTGGCCCTGTTAGGTGGATTTGCTCATGTGCTTCTGTGATGGTGTTCCTCACTGGGCTAGAAGACAGGTTTTGAGCAAGTATCCCTTGTTCCCAAGAAACCGTCTGGTATTGGGAAGATCAGTGCAGTGGCCTGATGCACATTGAAGGAATGGAAACCCTTGCAATTGAGAAAAACATCTGCCTGCTCCTATAGTGTCTTGATCATCATGAGTGCAGTCTGCAATGCTGTGTGGAAACCTGGCAAAAGAGGGGAGGGCAAACAGTTCTCTGGTTTGACTGGTTGCCTCCATCTCAATGTTAATATATTTGGATGATCCTGACAATGTTACACCAGGACCTGGGTTATAGTTTATGGCTTGCAGATTGTGATGTCCCATACTTATCTGCTACTCCTTGGAATGATGGATGGAAATGGAAGACTGTGGTCATCTTAACTGTTACAGGCAAATGGTGGCAACCTGCTCCAATTGGCTTTTGGCCTTCCTCCAAAAGGAAACATACTCCTTAACATGAGAGCTGCAGTCTTCAGGGGCACTGCTGGTAACCGAGGTTGAGAAAGTTGCTCCTTGGCATTGGGAGCTGTACTCAGGATAATGCACTCTCTTCATCCTGCTGGTTTATCTAGTTATATCTGGCTGTATAGGATGCTGTAGCTGCCAGTCCTCCTGGAGGTGCTGCCCTTGCTACTGAGGGTGCTGAGCCAGAGGATACAATACCTCTTCCTCCGAGATTCAGCCAACTTCAAATGTGTAGACCCAACAGCATTTGCAATGGGCCCAGAGTAAGAAGCACTTGCCTTCAGATGTGTCCAAACCACTGAAATAATGTGATATTAGGTTCACACACAAAGGGTTTAACCTGAAACATTGGCCTTTTGCTACACAAGAACCTGACTATGGCTGACCTCCAGGTTTTCTCCAGGTCATTCCCAGCCTTCAATCCCAAAAGCAAAAACTCTGGGTGCTGTAAGTGTGAAGTCCCTGTTGCACCAAATTAGTATTCTCAATCTCATGTTAAAATATCTTCATGACTTTATACTTTTCTGACTCTACAATTTTCTCCAGCCTGACAACCTACAAGAACACTGCATTCCTCCAGTTGTAGTCTCTTGTCTATCCACATGTCCTCTACCTCAGCTTTTGTAGTGTTCAGTCATCCAGACCCAACCTCTGGAATTGACTCCCTAACTCATATATTTCTACTGTAAAAATATTCTTAAAAATGGATTCTGACCATATTTAGTCAGCATATCTAGCGTTTCCTTCTTTTATTTTATTATTTAATTTGTGTCTAATTATTCTTCAGTAAAGTGCCTTGGTACATTTTTCTACATTAAAAGATACTGATATAAATGCCAGTGCTTAATTGAGATTAATCTTAATCATTTATTATGCAGTTCTTCGTATTCTTTATGGTTGTGATTTACTGAATAACAAAATACAATTCTTAAGACACAGAAAATGCTGCAGAAATTCAGCAAGTCTGGCAACATAATTGGAGGGAGAAACAGAGTTAATGTTTTGAGTCCAGTATGACTCATCGACAGAACTGGGTCCTGACTAACCTTCAGTTTTGAAGAGGAGTCATTGATCTAAAAACAGTAACTCTGTTCCTCACTCCACAGACGCTGCCAGATCTGTTCAGTTTCTTTGACCTTCTCTGTGTTTGTTACATCTTTCTAGCATCTGCAATACTTTGCCTTTAAAATAAAATTCTTGTTCAGGCCAGTCACTCTATACTTTGGTTTCCTGCACAAAATGTGAACAGAATTGAAACACAATTCAGACCAATGAAACAAAGGTGCAATCACAGTTTCTACTTATTCTCCCCATTTTTAAAGCAGGCAATCTCTTTTCATAACATGATTCCAACGATGCACGGTGGAAGTACAAAGCAAGGAATTCCAAGGTCAGGTGCTCCAATATAAGGGAGGAATGGTTCAGATAACATACAATGTGCATGGCAGTACAAGTCTAGTTATCCTTGTCGCTGATTCAGTATCTACATTTTGATGCTGTTTACAGGGAAAATTCTTCAAAAGCCCCAATCCAGAGATCTCCATTTAAATTCAGATTAATCAATGGCTAAAATCCTATTATACAACAAATTTGAAGAACCTAAGTTCTATTAGGCACAATTATGAAATGAACAATCAGTTAGAAACTTGGAAGGAAAGCGATGCATCTTGGACATTTGTGTACGACTTGTCCCTCCAACCTGTCCTCATTAACATCAACAGCTCTTCCAACGCCAACACACATCAAAGAGGAGTTTGATTTTAATAATAAATTATAATTCATATAACAGCTTTATGTAACACTTTTCATTGTGTAGTCTTGAATAAATTTTATTGTAAGGCTTCAAAACCAATGGAAGCAGTCTTCAATCTTAGAACTCAGGTGCTAAGGAAGCAGATAAGTTGGTAAGAGCAAAACTATAAAATAGGAGGCAGTATAGCTAGAAGTTATTGTTCAGTAACATCGGATCCATCATAGAAAAAAGTAATTAAATTGATAGCTAGTTTAAGATACTTGATCTATGAGAAGTGGTTGAAAAGAAACAGACTAAAATACTTCAGATGGGCCTGGAATATGCTACTCTTTGTATTCAAAAGGAACTTGTAGATTTGTGACAGAACAAACAACACATACATAAGCAAACTGATATTGTTAAATACTCAGAAAAGATCTGTACAGAAGAGAACCGTCTTACAACCTGATTTATTTTCCTCTCCGTTAACCAAACTCAAAACACCATGCAAAATACATTACAACAATTACCATAAGTTCCAGTTTAATTTTCTGAAAGTTTATTAATCTAACATATCATTGCCTTGCATGTGGGTATTCTGTTTGACAGCCCTTTCAATCCCAGCATCTCTACAAATTACAAATCATCCTTACATTTCTGAAGTACTAGTAGTAGTCATTATGATTATATAGAGAATCAAAACAGGATTGGCAACAGAAAGTGATCACAATTGAGAATTGCATTGCATAGAAAATACTGACATCTTATTGCAAGAATGAGAGTTGCTTTGTATTTAGTCAAAATGGGCAGCAGTTTTCTGTGGGTTTTGAGATTTGGATCCAATTAGTGGTATGTGCTAAATGGTCAGCACCACACATCAACTCTTATTCATAGGTAACAGGGATTAACACTGCTGTGTTAATTCACTTAAATCTCTATTGGATTTGCAACAGTTAGCTTGTAGTCTGCATTTTCTACACTGTTTTAGTTCAACTATATAGGATGTACAACACAGAAACAGACCATGCAGCCAAAATTATCTATGCTGGTATTGATACTCCTCAAAAGCCTCATCCCAGCCTATTCATCTAACTCCAACATCACAATCTTTTATTCCTTTATTTGCATGTTTTGTCTAATTATCTTTTAAATAGATCTATACTTTTACTACTTCTTATGCTAACAAGTTCCGCATTCCAAACACTTTCTAAGTAAAAACATTTCTCCTGAGTTCCCATTAAATTCATTAATGACTACCTTATATTTATTGAATTCTGAAGGGGAGTCATTGAATTTAAAACATTAACTTTGTTTCTCTCTCCACAGGTATTGTCAGACTTACAGAGTTGCTCCAGCACTTTCTGCTTTTAAATTTATTGTCCCTTTTTTTAGTCTCCCTGACAAGTAAGCATCAATGGGACAGTATTAGCATTTTTAAATAAAGTCTTGTTTACAATATGGTTGTTACTTTGTTCTGAATTAAAAATGCAATCCAGGGCCAGATACGTTTCACTATTAAAACAGTTTATCTGTTTTCATTTCTTTTTTCTGTTTGGCTTACTTTAAATATTTAACTATATTCACTGTGATCCTAAACAATCTAGATGGAAAAACAAATTTGCTGATTCCAATACCTAATGCCCAAACGATAGTAGATAGGCTCCACTAACTTATATTCACTACACCTTTTAGAAGAAATATTTTACAACACTGTTAATGTCGCATCCTTATGTACAAATATTTACAGAAGAGTGCACTGTATGCTTTCAGAAATATGCAAGAAATTCTGATCACATGTACAATGTAAAATATTTGATATTTCAGTGCACTGAAATTAGTATAGAGACTTAATAGAGATTAAGTACAGCAAAAATAAAGCAAATAGTTACATTCTGAACAAGTGAAGATGAATTATTGTCATCTAGCACTCAATTGTTCAGCATTTCTCTTACCTGGAAAAGCTTTAAAAGAAGTTAGTCACTTCATTTGAGTTTTAATTTAATGATGTATAAGATGTGATCTATTTTTTGCAAGCCCATTTATGAAGCACCTCATATAGATGGTATAATTTATACATTGACAGTACACTTGGAGATTGAAATAAAGCATTTTCATGGGAACAGTCTACTCAATACAGTAAAGGTAATACTTTTAAGGTGTACTGAAATAGCAAGAGCTATTCTTCCATAAGACATAAAACAATTTTTACTTGTTCATATCGTTGAGAAATGTAGAACGCAGTAAATGCAGTAGTTAAACATGCCAGGATTAATTAAATTTAAATGTTTTGCTTGCCCATGTACATTGACAATCAATGTTTTACAAACATTTCATTATATACCAAAGTGTAGAAAAAGCTTGTACACATGTTTTAGAAAATATATTTTCTTGGTCCCAAAGTCTGTTTTCAATATAATTTAGTGTTCAGTTACTTAACAGCATTTGACACATTGCTATAGAAAATCAAACTTTAAAAGAAAATTCGGAATATATAAATCCAGAAAATTATTTGATATCAATATAAAAAATGATGGTCATAAATTCCAGAAAGACAATCCAAGATACTAGCTTCAAAACAAATTGTCTCTCATGGTAATGCTATAGTAGAATTGTTCCTACATCATTGCATGCCCAAAGCTTTCCTCAATCGGTAAGTTAAAGGAGTCAGGTCTCAGTCTTGATCCGTGGTGTCTGCATAGTTCTCAAAGTTTTAACACTGAATTTTGAATCCCAGTCATCACTTGAAGTGTGTGTCTTTCTTTCTGTTGTACAACTTTCAGATTTATTTCGCTTCTGTTTACAAAGAAATTTTAAAAAAAGAATGCTTATTCATCTACTTATTAAACAGCAATTTTTACAGCACAAAATTGGAAATTCCTGCAGGATGTATCATAAACCATTGTGATCTGTAATCTCCTGGACTAGCATTTCCCATCAAGGTGAGTAACCTTGATTCAATGAACAGTGCACAAGGGCATGCCTGAAATCAAGCAGACCTAAAAGTAAGGTGTCAGTCTAGTGAAACTACAACACAGACTACCTGCAGGAAACAGCATAAGCAGCTGTCACATCAGTCATTAATCATAATGGCATCAAAGAATTCATGGGGTGGGGGGGAATGTTGTCTCACCATTAGCATCCTAATTCTCAAGAGATGCACTTTTGCATGGCAGTCCAAGAGACCAAGCTGAAGCATTTGCAACCACCTTTAGCCAGACATATTAAATGAATGATCCATCCCTACTTCTTTCTGAGATCTGTACTATCACTGATGCCAGTCCTTAGCTAATTCAACTCATTCCACATGATGTTACGAAATCAATGACAGCATTGAATACAGCAAAGGCCAAGGAACTCAACACATCCTATTTGTAGGACTGAAGATCTGTGCTGGATACAACAGTGGTATCTATCTAACACATACTAAATTATCCAGGTAGATCCATGCCACTCTGGATATATTATACCTGAGCATATTGGGAGCATGCCATAAACTGCTAAATAATAGGAAAGAATGCTGGGCTAGCATGCAAGCCAGGAATGAACTTTTATAAAGTAGTAATTATGAAAAACATATTTTTAGTTATCCTATAGTAGACTAAATTAAGACAGAAGTGATCAAAGTTTACAAATAGTAAATTACCTATATTTTATATTGATATGGATATAATACAAATTTAAAAAGTAACAATAAATCTTTAATTAATTCATTGGTTATGCCGCAGTGAAAATATTGATGTGAATTTCTGCTTGTTTGAGGCAATATCAACATTAGATACCCAAAGTCAGTATAAAGATAAAGGAATTTTAAGTGGAATATTTTATACTGACTTAAGAACATAAGACCAAAAGTCAGCTCTGAACACAAAACTGACCATAACTCCAGATTTTAAAAAATGAAACCGCTATTTTTGACCCTTCAAGAGAAAGCCTATCAGTGAAGGGAACCTTTGCGTGTGGGAGTATATCTAAGAATTTGGTTTAAAGTGGGAATTCAACTTACACATATTTTTCAGTTTCAATTTTAAGTAACATTTAGATTCAAATCTTGACCTTTATGTTAAAATAATCTAACTAAATGGCAGTAACCAAATGGTGACAATTATCAAACACCAGAAATCCTTTGTCTGAATGAAGTGACTAATTTTGAAAGAAAGGAAAGTGACAAATTGAATTTGCTTGGGTGTTGTGGTGCTATGGTAGTCCTGAATTTACTCCCTCTGGATTCAAGTCTCACCTGTCCCAGATATATTTCTTGATAAACAGACTGTTTTTTTTAAAAAATGATCAAAATTTTATCTCAAAGGGATTTTTAAATCCCATGATCAGTGTGAAAGAGCTTTCACCTGAGTGAGACAGTGGCCTAGTGATTACACCTGGGAATGTGATTTTAGGAGGGAATTTGGTGCAGTTTGGGATAGAGCTGCTTCAAGTAAGGTTACTGCAAGAAGGAAAGTCTCCAGAGTGAGAGATAAATGGGAGGTGATAAAAGCTGTGGATCAAGAGGCCCATCTGCAGGGAGACCAGTAACAGAGAGAGACATCATGAACTACATGTGAGTGCAGGGAGAGAGCTGATTGGTAGATAGGATTGTCAGGTATTTCTAATCTTTATTGTAAACAAATTCTTTAGTTTGCATTGAGTTCTTTAGTCCTTTCTCTCTTTATTTTAAAAGTAGCTTTGTAAGTATAAGATTGATACAATTTATAAAATATACAATAAAGTGAAAAGAGTGGAGATATTAGAGTAATTAATAAATTACACAAAATACAATAGTGATGGCAGGATCATGAGCTGCTGGAGACTGAGGTGATTCTGTAGTAAGTGTTTGCAGCTTGAAGGATTTCAGATCTGAATTGAGGAGCTAGAATCTGAACTGCAGACGTTGCGCTACATCAGGGAGGAAAGTTACCTGGAATCTTTGCTCCCAGGAGGTGGTCACCCCCCTCAGATTAATCACTTCAAATTTGATCAGGAAGAAGAGACAGATATGGAGACCTGGGGGTAATGTTAGAAGAGCCTAGGCCTCTACAATTGTCCACCAGTTATGAGGTTTTTGCAGGCTGTGTGGCTAAAAGAAGGGCATGCAGGGAGGATGAGTGAACTGTTGATGGCACTGTGATACAGGGAGTCATTCATGTGGAGGGATGCAATAGGAATGGAGTGGTGATTAGGGACAGTATACTTATAGGGATCGTTATTGTTTTCTGTAGCCATAAGTGGAAGTCCCAAAGTGTGCTGCCTGCCTGGGTGCCATGGTTAAGCAAATTGCCTCACATGTGGAGAGGAACTGGGAATGAAAGAGGAATTATTCATTTGTTGTCATTTACTTTGGTACCAATGACTTTGCTGGAACTAGAAAGACAGTTCTGTTGAAAGAGTTTGAACAGCCAGGAGCTACGTTAAAAAGCAGAAACTCCAAACTAACAATCTCTGGATTACTATCTGAGCCATGGACAAATAGAATGGGGTAAATAAAGTCAAAAAGTTAAATGTGCAGCCCAGAATCTGGGGTGGGGGCAAATAGAGTCAGAGAAATGTACAGCACGGAAACAGACTCTTCAGTCCAACTCATCCATGTCAACCCAATCTAGTCCCGACTGCCAGCACCCAGCCCATATCCCTCCAAACCCTTCCTATTCATATACCCATCCAGATAACTCTTAAATGTTGCAATTGTACCAGACTCCACCACATCCTCTGGCAGCTCATTCCATACACGTACCACCCTCTGCGTGAAAAAGTTGCCCATTAGATCTCTTTTCCATCTTACCCCTCTCGCCCTGTAGTTCTGGAATCCCCCACCCCAGGGAAAAGACTTTGTCTATTTGTTCTATCCATGCCCCTCTATAAGGTCACCCCACTGCCTCCAGCGCTCCAGGGAAAATAGCCCCAGCCTATTCAGCCTCTCCCTATAGCTCAAATCCTCCAACCCTGGCAACATCCTTGTAAATCTTTTCTGAACCCTTTCAAGTTTCACAACATCTTTCCGATGGGAAGGAGACCAGAATTGCATGCAATATCCCAACAGTGGCCCAACCAATGTCCTGTACAGCCACAATATGACTTCCCAACTCCTGTGGTCAATACTTTGACCAATAAAGGAAAGCATACCAAATTGCATAGGTTTCATTTCATTGTGTATGGACTGCATCTTTTTACTTTTGTGTTTTGAAAAGCTGGTGACTGAAATGAGAATGAACTTTTTTTTAAAAATGTATTTGAAAGAGTGGCTGCTGTTTTGAAAGCAAGTCACTTGACACCCATTGTAGGTATCATGTAAATAACTGTTTGAACAAATGATTTGGAGATGCCGGTGTTGGACTGGGGTGTACAAAGTTAAAAATCACACAACACCAGGTTATAGTCCAACAGGTTTAATTGGAAGCACACTAGCATTCGGAGCGACGCTCCTTCATCAGGTGATTGTGAGCATCGCTCTGAAAGCTAGTGTGCTTCCAATTAAACCCGTTGGACTATAACGTGGTGTTGTGTGATTTTTAACTTTATGTTTGAACAAAGCAATTGAAAAGGAATTCTCGTAACAGTTGTTGTAAACTGTGATAAGTCCAAGTCTTTTTCTGAGAGTAGAAGCCACCTGTATCACTCACTAGCCAGTGGAAACAACCAGAGAAAGGTAACTGTAGCTCCGTACTGGTAGCAGAAAAGTCATAAGGATCATCTCAACAATAGCGTGCTGAAACAAAGTCTACTGAGCTCTCTGTCCAGTCTCTCTCTCTATCCATAACATATTTAATCACGTCTGTCTATGTATGTAAGGGAGAACTTAGAGGGATTAGAGTTTTAATCAATAGTATTAAATGCCAATGGATTAGAACTGTTTAACAGCTGTAGCTGGAGTTTAATTACTTGCCATAAATAGTGACTCTTGAACAGTATAGAAACCTGGTCCTTGTCTTCTATCAATCTGGGTCAGAAATTCATGTAAATTGGGGATTGTTGTGTACTTTATAAAATCTTCACTTCTTGTGATGACCCTGGGAATAGCATGGGGCTTGTTTACAATGTCCTTCCCAGTGAGTTGTAACAATGAGGCACTGGTACCAGCACTGGAGTAGAAGGGAGCTAGTTCCGATGGGACAGGCTTCACTTGGAACTGTTTATGATCGGTGTCATGGCTAGTCAAAATAGTAAGGATATACAGCATGCTTTAAACTTAAAAATGGGGGATGGTTCTGCAGAGGGGAACAATGGCAGCAAGATGCTATTTACATAATTTCACCAGCATGGGACACAAAAGGGCAGAATCTACAAATGTGAGAAAACAGCAGTCAATAAGGTCAAAAGATTTTAAAAATGTTAAAAGGTGAAAATAATGACTCATTACTTAAATGCATATAATATTTAGAACAAAACAACTGATTTAATGGCACAAACAAAGGTTCAAAATCATGAGTGGGTTTGATATGGGGCAACTATTGACATTGTACTCTATGGAAACTAGTAAATGGTACTGTATTAACTTTTAAAGTCATTTTAGATATTTAAAATCAAATTACCCACAGATAGAGGACCAGGTGAATTTAGTAAAAATGCACATTTTGTTTTCACTTGCACTAATAAGACTATAATACAGAAGGATACCAATCTTATAGGCATCAAGGAATGCCCTTTAGTGCAAGAAAAGTAAACAAATAAATAAATCTGCTGCACAACGTGTCAATTAGATTAGATTCCCTACAGTGCGGAAACAGGTCCTTCAGCCCAACAAGTCCATACCAACCCTTCGAAGAGTAACCCACCCAGACCTATTCCCCTACTCCCTACTAATGCACCTATCAGTATGGACAATTTAGCATGGCTGTGGGAGGAAACCAGAGCACCCAGAGGAAACCCATGCAGACACGGGGAGACTGTGCAAACTCCACACAGACAGGCGCCTGAGGCAGGAATCGAGTCCGGGTCTCTGGTGCTGTGAGGCAGCAGTGCTAACCACTGAGCCATCATGCTGCCCTCGTTGTACTGGTTCATGGAAGACTTTCAATTTATAATTATGCAAATAAATGAGAAGGAACTTGAACAATAATTTCACCTCAGAACCAAGGAAAATTTCAAGACTAATTTGGCACAGGATTGTAGAATGTGTCTAAAACAGAAACTCTATACCATTGTTCCAGTTTTGGGTGCTTTACATTAAGGAGGATGTCAGTGCTATGCTGCAGTAGAGATAAACTAATCTGGTAAAGCCAGTTAAAATTGAAACAAACACAGAGGAGGCTGGAGAAACTCAGCAAATCTGGCAGTATCTGTAGGGAAACCAGTAATGCTTCAAGTCTAGTATGACCCATCTTCAGAAGAGGGAAAAAGTGAGGACTGCAGATTCTGGAGGTCAGAGTCGAGATTGTGGTGCTGGAAAAGCACAGCAGGTCAGGCAGCATCCAAGGAGCAGGCAGATTGACGTTTTGGGTATAAACCCTTCACCAGGAATGTTCCTGTTGAATTCCTGATGAAGGGCTTATGTCGATTCTCCTGCTCCTCGGATGCTGCCTGACTTGCTGTGCTTTTCCAGCAACACTCTCTCAACTCATCTTCAGAAGAGTCTTGTTTCAGATTTCCAGCAGCTTAAATTTAGATTTTTTTTACAAGGTAAATTTAGTGAAACTGGTTTTACAGCCCACTGAGTTGATATCCAAATGATATAACTCTAGATCATGAATGTATATCAAGTGCCCTATCAGAAACAATGCTCAAAATAGTACTGAAAACAAAAAATTCTGGAGATCACAGCATTCATGGAGAAAAAACAAAAACGTTTCAAGTCTAGATGACTCTTCATCAGAATGTTCAAAGCAGAATGCATTTTTTTTAAACAGGAACTAGATCCACTGATTGAAAAAGACAAAGCTAGTAAATAAGGACTGGGTTTAAATTGAATGGCTCGATCTTTCAAAGTAATAACACAGTCTTAAAAGGTCGAATAGGCACCTTTAGTACAGTAATGAATTGCATTCTCCAAACATAATTCTGGGCCATTTCTCTTATCCCAGATAACATAAACAGACATTTGAAGAACCAGACGAGATAGCGACAAAAACATATTATCAATGCTTCAGAAATTCCAAGTCCTCTCTACATGTTCAGACTCGGACTTCCTCTTCTTTCTGGCCAGAGTAAAAGTCAGACTTGATAACTGTTTCTACAACAAAAAAAAATAACTTATCACCTCTCTGGAAAACTCACAATATTTTCATGCTTTGACTATCTTTTAAACAAAACAGAAAAATGTGTCTGTTTCATTTTTGCAGTACAGTTATCAGGAATATTTTAGCATAGAACAAAATACCCTGGTAAAGCATTTCCCTCCAGCTTCACGAGAAATGTAGCATTCTTCCAGAAACAATTTAGCATAATTTGAAGGAATCAAGAAATCAGATATCCTACATTAGATTTGAGTCGTTTCCCAGTTTGACTCCATTTTTTCTCCAAATACTAATACATTATTAGTAAAATTGTGGCATCCAGTCTGCCATGGCCCACAGTGACTTTTTTCACACAATCTTCCATTCTTCATTTTATTATTTATGCAACTGAACTCACAGCGTCCATTTTGTACAATCGCATAACAGGAAAAATGAAAGTGTTCACTGTTGCCAACACTTTGCAATGTTTGCAGCACCAGTGCTGTATTTAAACCCCAGTGCCACAGCACTTCAGATGCTGCATGCCAGGAACTAACCTTCACGCTGTGGTCCTGTGCTGTTATCCTCAAGGACATGGCACAGAGAGGCAAGTTAGCGCGTTCAGTGCACTGACAGGAATCCAGATGTCATGTGGATATATGAGCATTGCTTTTTCCTGTTGACTATCAAATGAGGCTATGTCATCAGCCTCAGCCAGCCTGGACTATAACAGCAGCTCAGGCCAGAGCAGTGCCTGAGGTGAAACACAATACACAGGTTAATGATCTTCTACACTTGGCAAGTCTAAGCATCGCTAATCTGTCTGCTACTTTACACTTCCACGACTGCCACTTACCCTAACTCTAAGACACTTCTCACCAAAGCTGATGGGCGACAACTCGGGCTACCACACACAGCATGTGCACTCAACAACTCTCACCATGCTTATCCTCCCAAACCAGTAACCACTCCTGTGGTCTGTGCTTCTTACTCACTCACTGTGGATAGCACACCACCTCTCCTGCCCTTGCGTCACCACTAACAGCTCTCCCATTCAATTCCATCAGCGTCAATCCTTTTCTTTGGTCCCTACTGGAAAACCTGGTCCAGCCCCTGACTGATGTTTCCACAGGATCCGACTGACCTAACTGTCATCGCCAGACTGGATGAACTGTACCTGCAGGGCTGACTGTTACCTCATCACTGGATTAAGAAGATCCCCAGATCCTAATTGGACCAAACTCCTGCCTGATCATGGTCAAGCCCTGGATTGTAAGCAGACAAGTCCCTTGACTGCCTGCGGTAGTATCTCCAAAGATACTGTGGTCCACAATGACTCCACTAAGTACTGGCCCCTTGTGTTTCAGACATTGCAATTTGTTTAAGTTCCCTGCAATATGTTTGCCATATAAGCTGTTAACACTTGCTGGAGGTGTGACATTGACATAGCATGGTGCTGCACAATGACACATTCACTCCCTTAACTATTCAATACTCTGAACCATGACAAGTTGTTTTCCTCTCCCTCTGGGACAAAATTTGATGCATCCAATGAGGCTGGCAGCCTTCGAGTAATTGCAGAGTGAGTCAGTGCTAAGAAATGAAGCTAAGAGTCATCAGATGCATCCTGTGGAGATGCAAGCAATGCATGAGTGGCCCTGGGTGCAAAGTGACCTATATTCATGTTCTCATTGCATGGATGATAGTTAATTGAGAATCATGACAGTTTTACGTATTTTTGAAGACTATTGAATGTAGCCCCTGTCAGTCTGCATACATATATAAGTCATGATTCAGAGATGCCGGTGTTGGACTGGGGTGTACAAAGTTAAAAATCACACAACACCAGGTTATAGTCCAACAGGTTTAATTGGAAGCGCACTAGCTTTTGGAGCGATGCTCACAATCACCTGATGAAGGAGCATTGCTCCGAAAGCTAGTGTGCTTCCAATTAAACCTGTTGGACTATAACCTGGTGTTGTGAGATTTTTAACTACATATATAAGGGCTTCTATCCCTCAGCACACATATATAAAACAAAATGTCCTGATTATTCCAAAGTACACAAGGTTCATACCCAACTCTGCCATCTTTAACTGGTGCCCAATGTATGTTACTTATTTGACTAGGGTTATTTAAGTAAGGCTAACTTTTGGTGATGATTGATATGGTAAAACCATGATTGAATATTCCTGTACAGCTTAAACAACAGCACATCATATTCCAGCCAGACTTCAGGAAATTAAAATGAAAGTATTACATTGACAGGAATTCTGTTCATCATTTTCCTAGCATCTGTTCACAGTGTAAAATCTCTTTCACCTGGAACATGCCGCAAACTTGCACTCAAACATTAATTGTGCTTGTGTGGAAAATAATAGTTTTTGTCCAAATTCTCAATCATTGCTGATGAAAAGTGGGACACTTTCCAACATTGTCTCTACATTCTGGAACTTGCTCAATGCTGCCAAAAGTTTCTTCACTATGACTTGCTCAAATACATCACACAGCTTTGTTAATATGGTTTTAATGGTTTGAACTAAGCTTACTTGATTTAGTGTGGAAGACGATCCCTGACGGTCCTGAGCATCTGAAGCACGGGTCACAGGCAGTGGTGGCACCAGATCAGTCCTGGCACTGAAAGAAAGTGGAGAAGTCTACATTATTTCATCGTAATTTGTGAAGAAGTGCAATTTCTATGAATACTGCCATTGGCCAATAATCAAATTAGCTTTGTTACAATGCCACAACTATCACAAATACTTCAGTGTATATGAAATGATGTTTACAGTCACCAAGAATTCAAAACCTAATGACCTGAATCTTCTGCAAAGTGGAAATTAATGTCAGATTGCTTTTCCACTTTGACTTTTCTACGACGTGGAGGTGCTGGTGTTGGACTGGGGTGGGCATAGTCAGTGGTCAAATAACACCAGGTTGTAGTCCAGCAGGTTTACAGGTATTTGAAATTCGGAGCATTGCTTCGAAAGCTTGTGATTTCAAATTAACCTGTTAGACTATAACCTGGTGTCATGTGACTTCTGACTTCGACTTTTCTACACACTGACACAGCTCTGCATTTCTGACTGGGTCTTCCAAATCTAATTGCATCAAAAATATGCAGCAATAGTTGAATGAAAAGCTCCAATGTACTGAAGATAAGCTGCAACCCCTTTTTATCAGCACGAGCCGTAGTAAAGTATGTTTGAATATCCAACTCCGGTTTGAATGCTAGTGAATGGGCAGGGTCCTAGGATGGATGACGAGTGAGCTAAGTGGGTACAATGAAAAGTGGACGAGTGATCATTAGCTGCATGCAGGAAATGGTAAAAGGCCAAACTGATGATTTGTGTTCTTTGGTTGTTGAGGTCTAAGAAAATAAACTTGATTCTACATCAACTATGCTGTCTCCAATATAAAAACAAAATGCTGGACATGCTCAGCTAGCCTGGTAGCATCTGTGTACAGACAAATACAGTTTATATTTTATGTTTAAAGATTCATCTTAGATTCTTTGAACTCAAAATGTTAACTCTGTTTGTCTCCACAGATGCTACCTGACCTGCAAAGTTTCTCCAGCATTTTCTGTTTTTATTCCAAGTTTCCAACATCCCTAGTACTTTGCATTTATTTGAATGTGCTATCTGGAGCCTAGATTTACTTACTGCTGACAGGATAGTTAATTCCTGAGGAAAATATTCGATTTGTCACAAGTATCCATCAACGTTAAAAAAATAAAGTTCACGCGTGTGCACAAAATGAAGAGCAAACAGTTACACTCAATGTCCCAGAAAGTACCATCACCGTCACTGGGTAGGTCCTGTCCCACTGACAGGACAGACCAACCAAGCTGGCAGCATAATGGTAGAAAGTGGGAAGGAGTTGCCCTGAGAATCCTCAACATTGACTGTGGAACTCTTGAAATCTCATGCCATCAGATCAAACATGGGCAGAGAACCTCCTGCTGATTACCACCTACTCCCAATTGGTTTATGAATTATCTTCACCGTTGAACAAAAATAGAGGCAAGAGTGCAAAATGTACATGGATGAATGATTTCAATGTCTATCTCATAATGTGCCTTGAAAACACCACTACTGAACCAGGTGATTCCCCAAGGAAATAACTGTTTGATTGGGTCTACAGAAGGTAGTGAGGGAATTAACAGGAACAGAAAACATACTTGATCATGTCCTCAGCAATCTGCTGGCCACAGATTAATTCATCCACAAAAGTATCAGGAAGAATGACCACCCTACATTCCTTGTGAAGACAAAGTCCTGTCTTCACATAGAGAATACCACACATTGTGTTGTGCTGCACGATCATGATGCTAAATGAAACAGACTTCAAACAGATCTAGCAACTCAGCACTGAGCATTCAAAAGGTGCTGTGGGCCATCAGCAGATGCAGAATCATACTCCAACACAACATGCAACCAAGAAGATTGATGAGGGCAGAGTGATCGACATTGTTTATGTTGGACTTGAGTCGAAAAGTATGGTGCTGGAATAACACGGCAGGTCAGGCTGCATATGAAGAGCAGGAGAGTCGATGTTTCACGCATAAGCCTTTCATCAGGAATTTGGAGGGAGAAAGGGGCTAAGAGATAATAGAAATGTGGGGGTGGGGCTGGGGGAAGATAGATGGGAAGGCGATAAGTGGATGCCAGTGGTAGTAATTGTGATAGGTCAGTGGGGAGGGTGGAGTAGACAGATGGGAAGGTAAATGGACCGGGAGGACAGGTAAAGAGGGTGGTGCTGAGTTGGAGGGTTGGATCTGGGAAGAGGTGGGAGGAGGGGAGATTTGGAAACTAGTGAAGCCTGAAACATCGACTCTCCTGCTCTTCAGATGCTGCCTGAACCTGCTGTGCTTTTCCAGTGTCACATTTTTTGACTCTGACTGTCCAGTATCTACAGTCCTCACTTTCTCCTACTTTGGACTCGAGTAAAGCCTTTGACAAGGTGCATATGGTAGATTAGATAGTACAGTTAGAACATATGGGATTCTGATTGGATATAAAATTGGCTTAATGGCAAGAGTCAGAGAATAAAGGTGGAGGCTTTTTATTGACTAGAGGCCTTATGACCAGCAGTGTTCCATAGGACTCGGTGCTGGGTCCACTTTTGTTTATCAGTTATGTAAATGATTTAGATGAAAATATGGAAGGCAAGGTTATTAAGTTTGAGGATGACACCAAAATTGGTGGCATTGTGGATATCATTGATGGTCATCTAAGATTATGTAGAGATTTTGACCAATTGGATCAATAGTCTGAAGACTGAAGATGGAATTTAATTTGGGTAAAGGTGAGGTATTGCATTTTAGTAAAACAAACAAGGGCAGGACATATAATTAAAAGTAGGGCCTTGGGTAATGTTGTAGAATAGGGAGACCTAGCAGATCAGGTACATAATTCTTTGAAGTTTGCAACATATAAGGTAGTTAAGAAGGCATTTAGCACACTTGCATTCATTGCTCAGACCTTTGATATAGGAGTTGGGACATTATATTGAGCTTGTTCAAGACGTTGGTGAGGCCTCTTCTGGAGTATTCTGTGCAGTTCTATTACTCTGTCAAAGGAAGGATATTATTAAACTGGAAAGGATTCAAAGGAAATTTACCAGGGTGTTGTTGGGAATGGAGGGTTGGTTTATAAGGAAAGGCTAGGACTTTTTCACTGGAATGTAGGAAGTTGTGGGGTCACCTTTTAGACATTTATAAAATCATGAAGGGCATGGATAAGCTGAATGAAGGGCATAGATAAGGTGTATTTTCCCTAGTTTGGGGAATTTCAAGACTAGGGGGCATATTTGGCACAAAGGAAGGAGGTTATGGTTGTTGATGGTCAATCATCTCAGCTTCTCGACACTCTGCAAGAGTTCTTTAGGGTAGTGTCCTAGGCTCAATTATCTTTAGTTGCTGAATTAATTACCTTCTGTCTATGATAGAATGAGAAGTGGGAATGTTCACTGATGATTGCACAATGTTTAATCCTAATTTGTGACACCTCAGATACTGAGCAGACCATGTCCAACTGCAGCAAGATCTAGACAACATTCAGGCTGTGTCTGACAAGTGGCAAGCAAAATTTATGCCACACAAATGCCAGGCATTAGCCTTGTCTAATGGGAGAGAATTGAACTATGACCCATTGATGTTTATTGGCATTATAATTGCTGAATCCCCCCCCCATCAACAATGTGACCAAAGCTTTCCAGCTTCCCAATCCTTCTCAGCCAGAACCCTTCAGGTGGAGATCCACAAATACGTAAGACAAGTGACTGATGACGTCAGGGCTGGCAATTATGTGACCACCTTTGAGTTACCTGTGATCATGTCAACCAGATTGAGTGGGTGCTTTGGTTTGTGTTTCTGGATGTTTTTCCACGGGTGAAGAATCTCATTGATTACAAAATTATCATAATTCCAGCCCCCTCGGGTTAACCATCAGTATGTGCCAAATACGAGGTCTCCCACTCCATCAACATGACTGGGTGTGCAATGACAGAAAGCATTTCTGCAGATAGGTTCATAGAGTCATAGAGATGTACAGCACAGAACAGACCTTTTCATCCAACTCATCCATGCCGACCAGATATCCTAACTTAACCTAGTCTGATTTGTCAGCACTTTATCCATATCCCTCCAAACCCCACCTATTTATATAGCCATCCAGATGCCTTTTAAATGCTGTAATTATACCAGCCTCCACCACTTCCTCTGGCAGCTCATTTCATAAATACATCACCCTTGTGTGAAAAAGTTGCCCCATTTAAATTTTTCCCCTCTCACCCTAAACCTGTGCCCTATAGTTCTGGAGTCCCCCATCCTGGGAAAAGACCTTGTGTATTTACCCTATCCATGGCCGATCATGATTTTATAAATCTCTATAAGGTCACCACTCGGCCTTCAAATACTCCAGGGAAAACGGTCCCAGCCCATTCAGCCTCTCCCAATAGCTCAAATCCTCCAACTCTTGGGCATAAGATTTCCATAGTGCATCCAGAATGTTTCTGTTACTCTAACATCTCGGATATATTTGAACTGCTAGCAGATTTAAGGGATGGTTGGATGCCTTCTTCAAGCTAGGCTGATGATGTCCAACAAAAATCTGACCAGTGAGGTTGAATAATGATTGTTGCAATGAATGTCATATAGTATGCCTTATGATCAAACTATCCATGTGGAGAAAGTATGTTTCCAATGCCCAGACAGATCCAGAGGTAGCCTTCAGTACATACCAGCAAGGCTATCCAGACTAGTAGTCATGTGTTACACAGCATTGTGTAGCAGAGAAGTTTGGATTTCAGGGAGTAAGTAGATAAAGAAGAAGAACCCAATGAGGGCAATACAGCACCAGTTTTTCTACTGTGTTGCCCCTGTTAGTAGATGGTTTACTGAAGGTATACCAGTGTGTCAACATGTAAAGCAGATGCAACGGCTCCTCTTCCTGCCTTCACTAATGCCCCTGACACAGAACAATCCTGCAATCAACCAACTACCTCGTGTAGATCACCCATTGGTCATTACCATTTCATGTTTTCCCATTTGTCTACCAGTTAATACAATTATGACTTATCATCCAGCAAGCAAAAATAGGCAAGATTAGAACATAAGATTAATAAATTCATGTGATCTATTGAAGAATAAAGTTAAAATCACACGACATCAGGTTATAGTCCAATAGGTTTAATTAAACGTACAAGCTTTCAGAGCAATGCGCCTCTTGCCTGGTGAAGTAGCAGCACTCCGAAAGCTTGTAGTTTCAAACAGACCTGCTGGACTATAACCTAGTGTCGTGTAATTTTGCCCACCCCAGTCCAACACCGGCACCTCCACATCATATTAAAGAACAGATATCTTACAATACAACACTTCTTCATACATCCACATGCACACTCCTATGCAACTATAAAGATTTTCTATTCCTCTTCTTACCTGTATCATTCAACCCTTGTAATATTGGCAGAACTACAGACAAGTTGCTGAGATCACTACTCTGAATACTGAGGAGCTGCCGGACAACTTTGAGATTTTGAAGTGTCTGAAATGTCCAGCAAAGCTTCTTTCACCTGAATCTGTACAGAGCTAAACTCAGCCATCAGGTCACAGGGCAACATATAGACTACTCAGTAAGAAGGTGGCAACAGGTGAGAAATGAAAGCACTCTGAGTGGTGTTCCCACTTTCATGTTCCCTTTTATGATTATCTTCTCATGAGAGTCTGTTTAAAGTGGCAAACACATTGACATTTAGAGAATGTAAGGCTAAGGTCATGTGTAAGAATTAGGCATATTGTCACACATACTCAAGTTACAAAAGAACTGCAGTACAATGAAAAGTGTACAAAGTCGCCAACACATGACAGCATCTTAGGTACAAAGTACCTGGGTACAAATGAAAGGTACAGCAAATAGAGAAAATAAAGGAAAAATGTTACACTACATTTCAGATATACATTGTGTAAGTTAGGAAAATAAGAAATAAAGCTAAATAGATAGATAATACAGTGTTTCCAAAAGGGTGTCCAGAAGGACTCCTCCAGTTCCCAGCCAGTGCCAACTTTCGCTCTAGGCCCACTGGCCAATGTCCATGTTCTGCTTTGGGTCACTGACCATCCCAGCTCCATTCCAAATCACTGGCCATTCCCACTCCATTCCTGGTCACTGACCATCCCTGCTCCATTCCGGATCGCTGGCCATTCCCACTCAATTCTAGTTCACTGGCCATTCCCACTCCATTCTGGGTCCCTGGCCATTCCCACTCCATTCCGGGTCCCTGGCCATTCCCACTCCATTCTGGGTCCCTGGCCATTCCCACCCCATTCTGGGTTGCTGGCTGTCCCTGCTCCATTTCTTTTCTAGACCATTAGCCGTCCCTCACTCTGCTCTGGGCCTGTTGACCACCGTTCCCCCCCTCTGTGGCTGCCACCCCCGCTCCGCTCTGGGCATCTTACAGAAGAGGAAATGGATAGAAATTGGTAAAAAAAACACAAGACAGAGAAAATAGCAAAAGGAACGGACGGAGCAGACACATTCTGGCTGGAGTGTCCTACTCCGCCGCCATTTTGGTGTGATTGCAGTATTTGACATTCAACCAAGCTGATCACTCAATATATATAGCAAGATACCACTGGAATGTTCTGGATATGAGCCAACACATGGGTGGCACACTCATCTATTCTCTCTGCAATAATTGTCAGACAATTTTGTGTCAGTACATGATTCATTCTGTGCTGCTTCTCAATGATCCTCCCTTTCAGCAGTGGTGTATAGCGGAATAGAGTTGGAATAATGATTAGCTCTTGTTCAACAAGTAAAATCTGAACTCTGATGCAGACTCCACAAGCTGTCCCTACCACCTCCTGCTTGCACTCACTTGTGAAATGAGTCAGCAGGTGAAATCCCAGCTCTGTCTCACTGATGAGAGTGTGAGTAACTGTGCTGGGTGCGTGGTATACAATTCCTGTGACAATGTATCCTCGGATGAAAAATGATAATCCTCTTAAAGGTTTGTCATCCATGAGTTTCATGGATTCCTGCTGCATGTATGATGGTTGTGGTAAAGACAGAATGTGGAAATTGGTCAAGGCCAGATAGGTGGCTATTGAGTGAACACATGTTAGTGCAATCACTCCAAACCTAAAGTACAGGGTTGTGCAGACATCTAGGAAGGGTGTGAGAACCTGAGACCAGCCTCCACAGATTCCCATCAAACAATCTCTGAGGATGAACATGTTTTATGAATGTAATCAAGTCAACATAACAGAGGGTAGCACTGTGGCTCCATGTAGCACTGATGCCTCACAGTGCCAGGGACCCAGGTTTGATTCCAGCCTCAGATGACTGTCTGTGTGGAGTTTGCACATTCTCCCCAGGTCTGCAAGGGTTTCCTCTGGATGCTCCAGTTTCCTCCCACAGTCTAAAGATGTGCAATTTTGGTGGATTGGCCATAATAAATTGCCCACTGTGTCCAGGATGTGCAGGCTTAGGTGGGTTAGCCATGGGAAATGTAGAGTTACAGGTATAAGATAGGGGGTGGAATGTTCTTCAGAGAGTTTGCATGGGCTGGATGGACCAAAAGGCCAGGTTCCACACTCTATGGATTCTATGATTCTAACTGACTGTTCTGGTGAAAGGTCATCAAATTGAAATGCTGACTCCATTTCTCTCCACATTGCAGTTGACCTGCTTATGACTTCCAGCATTTCTGTTTTTATTTCCAATTTCCAGAGTATTTTGCTTTTACATGACTGAGGGTTTTATAATTTAGATTAGATTACTTACAGTGTGGAAACAGGCCCTTCGGCCCAACAAGTCCACACCAACCCGCCGAAGTGCAACCCACCCATTCCCCTACATTTACCCCTTTACCTAACACTACGGGCAATTTAGCATGGCCACTTTACCTGACCTGCACATTTTTGGACTGTGGGAGAAAACCCACGCAGACACAGGGAGAATGTGCAAACTCCACACAGTCAGTCGCCTGAGTCGGGAATTGAACCCAGGTCTCTGGCGCTGTGAGGCAGCAGTGCTAACCACCGTGCCACCATGGGTCCCTGATCTCTAATTGTGACTGGATGGATTAGGAGATCCCTGTTTCTGATGGCCAAGTCAAAAAAAAATACGATTTTGAGCACTTCCTCCTTGGAGGTTGTTTGATGGGAATCTGTGGAGGATGGTCTCAGGTTATAGAGTCATAGAGTCATAGAGATGTACAGCATGGAAACAACTCGTCCATGCCGACCAGATATCCCAACTCAATCTAGTCCCACCTGCCAGCACCCAGCCCATATCCCTCCAAACCCTTCCTATTGATATACCCATCCAAATACCTCTTAAGTGTTGCAATTGTACTCGCCTCCATCACTTCTTCTGGCAGCTCATTCCATACATGTACCACTGTCTGTGTGAAAAAGTTGCCCCTTAGGTCTCTTTTATATCTTTCCCCTCTCACCCTAAACTTATGCCCTCTAGTTCTGGACTCCCCACCCCAGGGAAAAGACTTTGCCCATTTACTCTATCCATGCCCCTCATAATTTTGTAAACCTCAAATAAGGTCACCCCTCAGACTCCGACGCTCCAGGGAAAACAGCCCCAGCCTGTTCAGCCTCTCCCCATAGCTCAAATCCTCCAACCCTGGCAACTTCCTTGCAAATCTTTTCTGAACCCTTTCAAGTTTCACAACATCTTTCCGATAGGAAGGAGACCAGAATTGCATGCAATATTCCAACAGTGACCGAACCAATGTCCTGTTCAGCCGCAACAGGACCTCCCAACTCCTGACCAATAAAGGAAAGCATACTAAACGCCTTCTTCACTATCCTAGCTACCTGTGACTCCACTTTCAAGGAGCTCTGAACCTGCACTCCAAGGTCTCTTTGTTCAGCAACACTCCCTAGGACTTTACCATTAAGTGTATAAGTCCTGCTAAGATTTGCTTTCCCAAAATGCAGCACCTCGCATTTATCTGAATTAAACCCCATCTGTCACTTCTCAGCCCACTGGCCCATCTGGTCAAGATCCTGTTGTAATCTGAGGTAACCCTCTTCCCTGTCCACTACACCTCCAATTTTGGTGTTATCTGCAAACTTACTAACTGTACCTCTTATGCTTGCATCCAAATCATTTATGTAAATGACAAAAAGTAGAGAACCCAGCACCGATCCTTATGGCACTCCACTGGTCACAGGCCTTCAGTCTGAAAAACAACCCTCCACCACCACCCTCTGTCTTCTACCTTTAAGCCAGTTCTGTATCCAAATGGCTAGATCTCCCTGTATTCCGTGAGATCTAACCTTGCTAAACAGTCTCCCATGGGGAACCTTGTTGAATGCCTTACAGAAGTCCATATAGATCACATCTACTGCTCTGCCCTCATCAATCCTCTTTGTTACTTCCTCAAAAAACTCAATCAAGTTTGTGAGACATGATTTCCCCTGCACAAAGCCATGTTGACTATCCCTAATCAGTCCTTGCCTTTCCAAATACATGTACATCCTGTCCCTCAGGATTTCCTCCAACAACCTGCCCACCATCGACGTCAGATTCACTGGTCTACAGTTCCCTGGCTTGTCCTTATTACCCTTCTTAAACAGTGGCACCATGTTTGCCAACCTCCAGTCTTCCGGCACCTCACCTGTGACTATCGATGATAGAAATATCTCAGCAAGAGGCCCAACAATCACCTCTCTAGCTTCCCACAGAGTTCCAGGGTACACCTGATCAGGTCCTGGGGATTTATCCACCTTTACCCGTTTCAAGAGATCCAGCACTTACTCCTCTGTAATATGGACATTTTGCAAAATGTCACCATCTATTTCCCTACAGTCTCTATCTTTCATATCCTTTTCCACAGCAAATACTGAAGCAAAATACTCGTTTAGTATCCCCCCCCTCACACCCTTTTGAAATTTCTGCACAACCCTGTACTTCATGTTTGGAGTGATTGTACCAACATGTATTCACTCAATAGTGCATTGCCTTTATGAGAGTGACTACCAGGGAAAGGCTTGATTTACACAAAGCTGAGAGTAAATGGCAGTGGATGAGAAAGTGAGGGAGTACACAGAAAGTGAGGATGGGTGTGTTATCAAGGTAAGTGGATGTGAAGAATGATGGGATTCAGTAGGCTTGACAAAATAGAGTGAGAGGTTACAATAATCCGCACAGCAGGATGAATGTACAAATGTATTCACCTTTCCTGATCTGATTAAATCATTAAAGCATTACATGCACTGAATCCAGGAGAATAGCACAACAATCCTAAACCCAACAAAATTGGCTATGTGCCAAGATGAATTAATCACTTTGGGAATTTTCACTAACTCCATTCTTTTGCAGGCCTTTGGGAAAACTTCAAATACTTTTTTAGGTCAAAAGAACATTGATAGACACATTTGAAAAGCTTTTGAATTTAAAAAAACTAGAAACTAATTCTGTATTTTAATAGAACTAACAAAGGATTCAGTACATTTAAATGTAATTTCAGTGCTTTAAAATTGGGCTACTCACTGTTGTAGAGTGACACTGATTAAAATACTTATCCAGCAAGCCCATTGTCAGCTGTATTAATACTTCTTGATGTATTTAAAAATTGTATGTTTAAAGTACGTTTTTTCAGAAATCCTGTTTTAAAATGTTGGTTGCCTGATAGTTCATTACACAGTTTACATTTGGCAATATGCAAATATGTGTTTGAGCAGAACCATTCAAAAACAATATGGTTTTCAAAACGGTGTGATTTTGGCTGTAATTCGAATTGGATCAATTACTAAGTCCCAAAGTAAAACACTTGTTTTAGATTCTTCAGGCTTTAGATAATCTTTAATGCAACAGATGATTATATTGAGAAAACATTCACAACAATACTGTCTTTGGTGTAAACAACATGCGTCTTATAAGTTCATGCTCAAAAGGATTTTTCTGTAATATGGTCCAATTGCAAAGTTATCTCATATTTGGGTTTCAAGCGACAAGTGATTTTGAGAGTGGATATTCAGTGAAACCAGACCATGCTTGTTGGTAACTATTCATAGCAGACAAATAAATTACATTTGGCTGCTTTTCCTCAATGCGCAGACACAAACAGAACCAATGCCTGTTTCAATACTAATTCTCTCATCCGTTTCCATGATAAGAGAATGGCACAACCTATCTTAACACATAATTCATGAAATGAAACATTAAATTCATTTTTAAATTGCCACTAAAAGGTTGTTAAACATGTTTGAAGTGAGCAGAAAGAATATAGAGAGCCTGCCAAATCTTTGGTGTATAGCTAGAGAATGCAATAGGCATTGCCAATTCTGAATGCTGGCTTTACGGTCAGAAATTTATTTTGACTGAACAATAAACTACAGAGAAAGCATTGTTTCACAGTAACATACTTGTATTTAAAGAACTGATTATTAAACTCAAGCATAACTATGACATTCATGCACTGGCTAATTTTAGCTAAAAGAATTAAAAAGGAAACAGTTTTTCCAGACAAATTGCATTTTAAAAATAAAAAAAAGGAAATATTTGTCAGATTCTGCCAGAAAATATATTGTGTCAGACAATGAAGGAAAGTTGACCAGAAAGCTGTTTCAATGTATTTTGCTTCCAAATGGTACTTTCAGCATTTCCCATAATTTTACAAAAGTACCTCCATCCACATAAGTGTACATTTTATAACTGTGTTCAAATAAGGAAAATATATTTTACAGCTTATTGAACCTTAGAAACAGCATAGCAATTAACAACTGTGGCCCCCTACCTCCCACTATGTTGCAAGAGAATGCCTTTAAATTTGAAAGGACAGTCAATCAGAATGCATTGGATTGTAAAATTGGGAGTGGAGTTACAATTTCTATGTTAAAAATTGTGTCATGATATGCAGGCTCCCAAAATAGTTAAATGAACCTGATCCTGGCTTATGAGCTAGAGGCAAGACAAGGATTAAGCAGAACTTCTATCCAGCATAAAATTTGTTCCTATTATTCTCCACAGAAATTTATACAAATTTTCTCTCCCTACCCATCCTTTTTAAACATTGTGAGTTCTGCTTATGTGCAGTTCCAGAGGAAGCAATCACTCAAAAGTTTGCACTTTTTTCCTTAATTGCTAATAGGCTTATATCAGGACTGTTAATGCTTTTATATTACTTTACGAGAAAATATATAATATCTTAGGAAACAGGATGCAGACCATGTGACCAGAAGCCATTGCGTTGTCAAGCTTCCATCAGGTAATATTTGAGAGAGTTCCTGTTTCTATTTCCTCAAGCAGTAATTGCTAAACAGAAAGCAAACAATAGAAGCAGGGTAAGGTCATTTGGTCCATCAGGCTCCCTCCACCATTCAATATGATCACGCTTTATGTATTGGTCTTTTGAATTCCACATTTCCATTTATCCCTCCAGAGGCACAGTGGTAATGTCACTGGACTAGTAATCAAGAATTCCAGGCTAATGTTTTGGGAACATGGCTTTGAAACCCACCATTCCAATTGATGAAATTTGAATTCACTAGCACCTGGAATTAAAAGCTAACCATGGAATGAGCTGCCAGAGGAAGTGGTGGAGGCTGGTACAATTTACAATTACTGTATTTAAAAGGCATCTGGGACCGGTGATTCACCCTGACCAAGCCTGCGCTGTACTGGGCAGGAAGATCGCTGAGAGTCTCACATCCTCAGGGATATGATCGCCTATGTGCAAGTCAAGGGGTTATGGATACCTGCCTCATCAGCCTGGACCGGGAGGAAGCCTTTGACAGAAAATCCCACACATACAGGAGAGATGTGCTCTCCAAAATGGGCTTTGGGGAGGGAATCTGCAATTGGATCCGACTGCTCTCCACCAACATTGTCAGTGCAGTCTCAATCAATGGTTGGGAATCAGACAGCTTTCCAGTCTGATCTGGAGTCAGGCAGGGCTGCCCTCTCTCTCCTGCCTTGTTTGTGTGCTGCATAGAGCCATTTTCCGAGTCCATCAGGAAGGATGCGAGCCTAAGAGGGATGACTATTCCTGGCAACGGGGGCCTACAGGTTAAGGCCTCCCCGTACATGGATGACGTTGCCATTTTCTGCTCTGATCCACTGTCCGTGCACAGATTCATGTGCATCTGTGACCAGTTTGAACGGACCTCGGGGACCAAGGTAAATTGAGGCAAGAGTGAGGCCTGCTCTTTGGAAACTGGGCCGACCAACCTTCTATCCCCTTCACCATCAGGACTGACCATCTGAAGGTGCTGGGTATTTGGTTCAGAGGGGCTGGACCGTGCGGCAGAAACTAGGCAGATGGCAGCAATGGTCACTCTCCATCACGGGTTAAAACCTGGTCATCAGGTGTGAGGTACTCTCAGTGTTGGTATATATGGCACAGGTCTGGCCTAATGCCTGAACCTGTGCTGCCACAGTCACCATCTTCCACTTCATGTGGAGATCAAAGATGGACCAGGTCCAAAGGGACACAATGTAAAAGATCTGGGTAAAGGAGGAAAAAACACACCCAATGCTACCCTCACCTGGATGGCCACCTTTGTGTGTGGTTGCATCAAGCTGTGCGTGGATCCCTGGTACGCAAACACCAAGTGTCACTATATACTGGGGTTCTACCTGTCACCAATATTGTGTGAAGGGTGGGCCTGGCCTCGCTGCCACGGAATGCTCCAAGTAGTTGGACCATTCCGTATCACCTTTTCTTCGTGGAGAAATTTGTGAAGAAAAACACCTTTGACCACAAATCCATCAGGAAATGGTCAGCACGTACAGTCCTTCGGGAAAAGGAGAAGATGGATCCTGTTGAGCGGTTCCCTGGGCAGACTGTCAAAGTCATTTGGCAGAATGCCTCATTGCCAGAACTTTCCAACAAGCACCAAGACATGGCTTGGCTGGTGGTGAGAAGGGCTGTGCCGGTGAGATCCTTTATGCACGCCCAGACTCTCAGCCGCACCGCACGCTGCCCTCGAAGCAGCTGTGGGGGGGAACGAGACTGTCACACACCTCCTTTTGGAAGGTGCCGATGCAAAGGAAGTCTGAAGAGGATTGCAGTGGGGTTTGTCGAGGTTCGTCCCAGCAGCTCCATGATGCGCACACTGTTGTGAACATCAACTGCACCTGGAGGATCATCAACTCGGTGAAAGACACACTTTGGTCAACCCGAAACTTGCTGGTCTTCCAGCTGAAGGAGTAAACCCCGACTGAGTGTTGCAGACTGGCTCATTCCAAGGGAGGGTTTAGAGGGATTTGGGCCAAGTGCTGGCAAATGGGACTAGATTAGGTTGGGACATCTGGTTGGTATGGACGAGTTGGACCAATGGGTCTGTTTCCGTGCTGTATATCTCTGTGACTCTATATCATGTCTGTTGTCATTAATATCCAGCTGATTCACAAATGTCCTTCAGGGAAGGAAATTGGATATACTTACCTAATTTGGCCTCCATCTGACAATAGACCTATAGCAATGTGGCTAACTCTTAACTACCCTCTCAAATAGCCCAAATGATTAAACTGCTACAAAGTCTAACTGAAGGAATTAAAGATGTCAACCCAGCAAAGTCTTCCTGACCAATATCTGGAGGCTTGTGCCAAGACTGAGAAAGCTAACTAACACCTAAGTCAAGCAACAACCTGACACTCTCTGTAATGAGGAAAGCAGATGTGTGGGAGATCCTGGATTACTAGTCCAACCCTGCTAAAAAAAAACACTATAGGGCAATCACTGAACAGCCCTATCCATCCTAATCTGCAACATCATCAAGGAGATTGAAAGTGTCATCAACAATGCTATCAAGCAGTACTCGCTTGGCAATAACCTGCTCAATGATGCACAGTTTGAGTTCCAATTGCAATGTATCAATCTGTTCTCAATCATCAGCGAAGTGATGGAATAAGTCATGGACAGTGCTATCAAGCAGCACAACGAAAGGAGTAACCAGATCACTGAGAGGCAGTTTGGATTCCAGCAATGCCATTCAGCTCGTGCCTTCATTACAACCTCGGTCCAAAACGAAACAAAAAAGACCTGAAGTTCAGTGAGGAAGTGAGAGTAAGGCAAGAACTGATCCAGGTTAGTCAGCATGGCTTTGTGCCTGGAATATCACGTCGCATAAACTTGTCTGAATTTTTTGAGGATGTGATCAAGAAGATAGATAAGGGTATAGTGGGAGAAGTTGTCGATATGAACTTTAGTAAAGTCTTTGACAAGATTCCGCATGGTGGACTGGTTAGTAAAGTTAGATCACACGGTTGTTAAACACGTTTGAAGGGAGCTGAAAGAAAAAAGAGAGCCCGCCAAATCTTTGGTGTATAGCTAGAGAATGCAATAGGCATTGCCAATTCTGAATGCTGGCTTTACAGTCAGAAATTTGTTTTGACTGAACAATAAACTACAGAGAAAGCATTGTTTCACAGTAACATACTTGTATGTAAAGCACTGATTATTAAACTCAAGCATAACTATTACATTCGCTCACTGGTTAGTTTTGGCTAAGAGTTAAAAAAAAACATTTTTTCCAGTTAAATTGCATTTTTAGAATTTTAAAAATATCTGTCAGATTCTGCTGGGGAATACATCATGTCAGACAAAGAAGGAAAATTGAACAGAAAGCTGTTTCAATGTATCTTTGCTCCTGAATGGTACTTTCAGTATTTCCCATAACTTTATGAAAATATTACCTCCATCCACATGAGGACAGTTTGCTAATTGGATATCTAATTGGATTATTGAATTGCTAAATGGCTTGACAACAGGAGACAGAAGGTGTTAGTGAAGGGTTGGTTTTGGATAGGAGGCCTGTGACCAGCGGTTATCTGCAGGGATTGGTGGTGGGCTGTGTTTGTAATTTATATAAGTGATCTGGATGAGAATTTAGGAAGCATGGCATGGGACAAACACAGGCAAATGGGATTAGTTTATTTTGGGAAACTTGGTCAGCATGGATGAGTTGGACCAAAGGGCCAGTTTCCATGCTGTATCACTCTGACTGTCCTTGACATCGAGGCTGTCGTTTACCAACTATGGCATCGAGGTGCCTTAGAAAAATTGGAACCAGTTGGAATTGTGGTAAACATTGCCACTGATTGAAGTCATGCTTGCATAAAGCAAGGTGGCTGTTGTGATTGGAGGTCAATCATCACATCTCCAGTCCATCTGTGCAGGTGATGCTCAGGTTAGTGTCCTAGATCCAACTATCTTCAGCAATTTCATCAATGGCCTTCCCTCCATTATAAGGGGACTTTTGCTCACGATCTCATAATAGTCAACACCATTCATGACACAGGGCGAAGGTTAGGACTGCAGATGCTGGAGATTAGAGTCAAGATTAGAATGGTGCTAGAAAAGCACAGAGTGTCAGGCAGCATCCGAAGAGCAGGAAAATCAACGTTTCAGGCAGGAGCCCTTCATCAAGGATGACGCTGGAAGCATCGGGGGTGGAAAGATAAATGGGAGGGGGTGGGGCTGGGGAGAAGGTAGCTGGGAGTGCAAAAGGTGGATGGAGGTGGGGGTAAAGGTGTTAGGTCAGAGAGGAGGGTGGAGCAGATAAGTGGGAAGGAAGATTGATAGATGGGACAGGTCATGAGGATGTTGCTGAGCTGGAAGTTTGGAACAGGAGTAAGATGGGGGCAAGGGAAATGAGGAAACTGGTGAAGTCCACATTGATGCTCTAGAGTTGAAGGGTTCCGAGGTGGAAGATGAGGCGTTCTTCCTCCAGGCGTCCTTCCTCCAGATGTCTGGTGGTGAGGAAGCAGTGGTGGAGGAGACCCCCGGACCTGCATGTCCTCGGCAGAGTGGGAGGGGGAGTTGAAATGTTCGGCCATGGGGGTGGTGAGGTTGATTGGTGCGGGTGTCATTGAGATGTTCCCTGAAGCGCTCTGCGAGAAGGCATACAGTCTCCCCAATGTAAAGGAGGCCACATCGGGAGCAACGGATGCAATAAATAACATTGGTGGATATGCAGGTGAAACTTTGATGGATGTGGAAGAACTTTGGGGCTGGGGTGGGATGGGTGGATCTATGTATGGATGCAGGTTTTTCAATTCCTGCGGTGGCAGGGGTAGGTGCCAGGATGGGAGGGTGGGTTGTTGCGGGGCGTGGACCTGACCAGGTAGACACGGAGGGAACGGTCTTTGCGGAAAGTGGATAGGGGTGGGGAGGGAATACATATCCCTGGTGGTGGAGTCCGTTTTTAGGTCACGGAAATGTCGGCGGATGATGCGGAGGTTGGTGGGGTGGATGGTGAGGATCAGGGCAGTTTTGTCCTTGCTGCAGTTGGAGGGCGGAGGTGTGGGATGTGGATGAGATGCTTTGGAGGGCATCTTCAACCATGTGGGAGGGGAAATTACAGTCTTTAAAGAAGAAAGCCATCTGGTTTTTTTTTTAAGATTCCCTACAGTGTGGAAACAGGCCCTTCGGCCCAACACGTCCACATGACCCTCCGAAGAGTAACCCACCCAGACCCATTTCCCTCTGACTAATGCACCTAACACTGCGGGCAATTTAAGATGGCCAATTTACCTGGCCCACACATCTTTGTGACTGTGACAGGAAACTGGAGCACCCGGAGGAAACCCATGCAGACACAGGGGGAATGTGCAAACTCCACATAGACAGTCACCCGAGGCTGGAATTGAACCTGGGACCCTGGTGCTGTGAGGCAGCAGTGCTAACCATTGAGCCACCGTGCCACCCTGGTCCTCCTGGGAGCAGATACGGCAGAGGCAGAGGAATTGGGAATTCAGGGGTAGCATTTTTGCAGGAGGTAGGGTGGGAGAAGGTATAATACAGGTAGCTGTGGGAGTCGGTGGGTTTGTAAAAAATGTTGGTGCTGAGTCGGTCGTTGTTGATGGAAATGGAGAGGTCCAGGAAGGGGAGAGAGGTGTCAGAGATGGTTCATGTAAATTTAAGGTAGGGGTGCAATGTGTTGGTGAAATTGATGAACTGCTCAACCTCCTCGTGGGAGCATGAGGTGACACCAATGCAGTCATCAATGTAGCAGAGGAAGAGGTGGGGAGTGATGCTGGTGTAATTATGGAAGATGGACTGTTCTATGTAGCCGACAAAAAGACAGGCATAGCTGAGGCCCAGACAGGTGCCCATGGCTACCCCTTTCATCTGGAGGAGGTGGGAGGATTCAAAAGAGAAATTGTTGAGGGTGAGGACCAGTTCAGCCAAACGAATGAAAGAGAAGAATAGGAGAGGAAGAAATGCAGGGCTTGGATGCCCTGGTCATGGTGGATGGAAGTGTAGAGGGACTGGATGTCCATGGTGAAGATGAGGCTTTAGGGGCCGGGGAAACAGAAATCTTGGAGGAGGTGGAGGGCATGTGTAGTGTCCGGAATGTATGTGGGGATTTCCTGGAATGGGGATATAGGACAGTATCAAGGTAAGTGGAGAGGAGTTTGGTGAGGCAGGGGCAGGCTGAGACAATGGGTCGGCCAGGGTGGTCAGGCTTGCGGATCTTGGGAAGGAGGTAGAATTGGGCGGTGCGGGGTTCCCGGACTATGAGGTTTGAAGCTGTGGGTGAGAGATCTCCTGAGGTGATGAGGTTGTGTATGGTCTGGTAGATGATGGTTTGGTGATGGGGGTGGGTGAGCTCATGGTCGAGGGGGCGGCAGGAGGAGGTGTTTTCAAGCTGGCGCCTGGCTTCAGTGGTGTAGAGGTCAGTGCACCAGACTACCACTGCACTCCCTTTATCTATTGGTTTGATGGTGAGGTCAGGATTGGAGCAGAGGGAGTGGAGATCTGCGTGTTGTGAGGGTGAGAGGTTGGCGTGGGGGAGGGGGGGTAGACAGGTTGAGGCAGTCCTGGCGGCAGTTGTAAATGAAGAGATCGAGGGTGGGTAATAGACTTACACAAGACTTACAGAAGGCATCCAGTCTCCCCAATGTAAAGGAGGCCGCATCGGGAGCAACGGATGCAATAAATGTCATTGGTGGATATGCAGGTGAAACTTTGATGGATGTGGAAGGAAGGGTCCTTTGGGGCTGGGGTGGGGTGGGTGGGTCTATGTATGGATGCAGGTTTTTCAATTCCTGCGGTGGCAGGGGTAGGTGCCAGGATGGGAGGGTGGGTTGTTGCGGGGCGTGGACCTGACCAGGTAGACACGGAGCGAACGGTCTTTGCGGAAGGTTGAGGCAGTCCTGGCGGCAGTTGTAAATGAAGAGATCGAGGGTGGGTAATAGACTTACACAAGACTTACAGAAGGCAGTTGTAAATGAAGAGATCGAGGGTGGGTAATAGACTTACACAAGACTTACAGAAGTCAGTTGTAAATGAAGACATCGAGAGTGGGTAATAGACTTACACAAGACTTACAGAAGTCAGTTGTAAATGAAGACATCGAGGGTGGGTAATAGACTTACACAAGACTTACAGAAGGCAGTTGTAAATGAAGAGATCGAGGGTGGGTAATAGACTTACACAAGACTTACAGAAGGCATCCAAGGTGTCCAGGTAGATGGAGTGTGTTGGAGGCGGGCAAAGGCATCCACGGAAGGTGGGCGGGAGTCCTGATTGAAAAAGTAAGCACCGAGGCAGAGGCGGCGGAAGTATTCAAAGTCATGGTGTGTATTGAATTCATTGATGCGTGGACGGAGGGGGATAAAGGGAAGGCCTTTGCTAAGGACTGATCATTCGTCCTCAGTGAGGGGGAGTTCTGGGGGGGATAGTGAAAACTCAGCAGGGCTGGGAGCTAGGACCTGGTATAGGTGTTGAGCTGGGAGTGGGGGCAGAGCCTGTAACTATAGGAGCGTGGTAGTAGGGGGGAATGGAGTGGAGTCATGAGCAGGGGTGATGTTCCCCTCAGGGTTCTGGGGGTCAGGGATTGTGACAGTGGGATCCTTGGGGGGGGCAGCGGGGGGGCATGATGGCAGTGTGCAGGTAAGTGGGGGCGAAAGTGGTGGCCACAGTAGTGGGGGCAGTAGTGGGGGCGGAAGTCGCTGAACGCGTGGCATCAGGGGTGACCTAGGGGTCAGAAGTGATGTCAGAGGGGGTAGAAGTGGCTGCAGCTGCAGCAACAGAGGAGGCAGAAGTGCATTCTCAGTTGGACCTTGCATTGGTCTCGGCGGTGGCGGATCTCGTGGTGATTGTGGCGGTGGTTAGTAGTCCATTCATGACACCTCAGGTACATGAACAGTCCCTGTTCACATAGAAATAGCCCTGGACAACATCCAGACTTGTGCTGACAAGTAGCAAATAATTAGGGCAGCACGGTGGCTCAGTGGGTAGCGTTCTGCCTCACAGCGCCAGGGACCCAGGTTCGATTCCAGCCCTGTCCGACTGTCTGTGTGGAGTTTGTGCATTCTCCCCGTGTCTGCGTGGGTTTCCTCCGGGTGCTCTGGTTTCCTCCCACAATCCAAAGATGCCAAAGGGTTTTTACAAATATATTAAGGACAAAAGGGTAACTTGGGAGAGAATAGGGCCCCTCAAAGATCAGCAAGGCGGCCTTTGTGTGGAGCCACAGAAAATGGGGGAGATATTAAATAAATATCTTGCATCAGTATTTACTGTGAAAAAAGGATATGGAAGACATAGACTGTAGGGAAATAGATGGTGACGTCTTGCAAAATGACCATATTACAGAAGAGGAAGTGCTGGTTGTCTTGAAATGGTTAAAGGTGGATACATCCCCAGGACCTGATCAGGTGTACCCGAGAACTCTGTGGGAAGTTAGAGAAGTGATTGCTGGGATATTTGTATCATTGATAGTCACAGGTGAGGTGCCGGAAGACTGGAGGTTGGCAAATGTGGTGCCACTGTTTCAGAAGGGCGTAAAGACAAGCCAGGGAACTATAGACCAGTGAGCCTGATGTCAGTGGTGGGCAAGTTGTTGGAGGGAATCCTGAGGGACAGGATGTACATGTATTTGGAAAAGCAGGGACTGATTAGGGATAGTCAATATGGCTTTGTGCGTGGGAAATCATGTCTCACAAACTTGATTGAGTTTTTTGAAGAAGTAACGAAGAGGATTGAAGAGGGCAGAGCAGTAGATGTGATCTATATGGACTTCAGTAAGGCGTTCGACAAGGTTCCCCATGGGAGACTGATTAGCAAGATTAGATCTCATGGAATACAGGGAGAACTAGCCATTTGGATACAGAACTGGCTCAAAGGTAGAAGACAGAGGGTGGTGGTGGAAAGTTGTTTTTCAGACTGGAGGTCTGTGACCAGTGGAGTGCCACAAGGATTGGTGCTGGGTCCTCTACTTTTTGCCAATTACATAAATGTTTTGGATGCGAGCATAAGAGGTACAGTTAGTACGTTTGCAGATAAAACCAAAATTGGAGGTGTAGTGGACAGTGAAGAGGATTACCTCAGACTACAACAGGATCTGGACCAGATGGGCCAATGGGCTGAGAAGTGGCAGATGGAGTTTAATTCAGATAAATGCGAGGTGCTGCATTTTGGGAAAGCAAATCTTAGCAGGACTTATACACTAGGTAAGGTCCTAGGGAGTGTTGCTGAACAAAGAGACATTGGAGTGCAGTTTCATAGCTCATTGAAAGTGGAGTCGCAGGTAGAGAGGAGAGTGAATGCAGCGTTTGGTATGCTTTCTTTTATTGGTCAGAGTATTGAGTACAGGAGTTGGGAGGTCATGTTGCGGCTGTACAGGACATTGGTTAGGCCACTGTTGGAATATTGCATGCAATTCTGGAAAGATGTTGTGAAACTTGAAAAGGTTCAGAAAAGATTTGCTTGGATGTTGCCAAGGTTGGAGGTTTTGAGCTATAGGGAGAGGCTGAACAGGCTGGGGCTGTTTTCCCTGGAGCGTTGGAGGCTAAGGGGTGATCTTATAGAGGTTTACAAAATTATGAGGAGCACGGATAGGATAAATAGGCAAAGTCTTTTCCCTCAGGTCAGGGAGTCCAGAACTAGGGGGCATAGGTTTAGGGTGAGAGGGGAAAGATATAAAAGAGACCTAAGGGGCAACCTTTTCACACAGACAGTGGTACATGTATGGAATGAGCTGCCAGAGGAAGTGATGGAGGCTGGTACAATTGCAATATTTAAGAGGCATTTGGATGGGTATATGAATAGGAGGGGTTTGGAGGGATATGGGCCGGGTACTGACAGGTGGGACTAGATTGGGTTGGGATATCTGGTCGGCATGGACTGGTTCGACTGAAGGGTCTGTTTCTGTGCTGTACATCTCTATGACTCTATGACTCTGTGTGCAGGTTAGGTGAGTTGGCCATGCTAAATTGTCCATAGTGTTAGTTGCATTAGTCAGCGGGAAATGGGTCTGGGTGGGTTACTCTTCGGAGGGTCACTGTGGACTTGTTGGGCCAAAGGGCCTGTTTCCACACTGTAGAGAATCTAATCTAAAAAAAAAATTTGTGCCACTCAAGTGCCAAGCAATGACTGTTTCCAACACGAGAGAATATAACCATCAACAATAATGTTCAATGTCATTATCATAAATCCACCATTTTCAAATGTCTGCTTTGATCAGACAGTATTGAATACAAATACTGTGGCTGCAAGAACAGGTCAGAGGCTAGGAATCCTGTAACAAGTAATTCAATTTCTTTCTCCTAATGTCTGCTCACCATCTACAAAACATAAGTCAGGTGTGTAATGGAATACTCCCCAGTTGCCTCTAACAACACTCAAGAAGTTTGACACCATCCAGGACAAAGCAGACAACGTGACTGGCACCATACCCACAAACATCCATTCCCTCCACCACCAACGAATAGTGGCAGCAGTGTATATAATCTACAAGATACACTATAGTAACTTTTCAAACAAGGTTCCTCCGACAGCACCTTCCAAGCCGCACTCCATCCTGACCTGGAACTATATTGCTGATCTGTCACTGTTGCTCAGTCAAAATTCTGGAATTCACTTCCTACTTGCCTACAACATGAAAATAGCAGCGGTACAAGAAGGGAGGTCACCACCATTTTCTCCAGGGCAATTAGCAATGGAAAATAAATGCTGGCCCAGCAAGCAGCACTCACGCCCTATGAATGAATGAAGAAAATGTTTCACAGTCTGAGTGATGAAGCTGTTGTACACTCAACGCTGATTGAAACCTTTCAAAAAGACTTGTTGGTAAAAAACTGATAATATCGACATACTGCTAAAAAAACCAGAAAATATAAAACCATTGCAGCCAAACAACAATTGCAAGCTTTAAATGCAACTACCAATATTGATGCAGTAGCTGGACCCAGAAAGCTAGCCAATTGTATGCAATGTGTAATCTGCCACATCCCTTGCTATGCCTGACCTCTGTTCCAAGACCTTTGCAAGTCAAGACCTTTAAAACGACATTGGGCTCACCTATGTAGTAAACCTGGTTCTGGAGATGCAACCAGAGACTACAAACCAAAACCAAATAAAAAGCATGTGCAGTGTACTGGCAACAGGAATACACTTGGGACCCATATAATCACAAGCATATTCATGAGGTTAGCAGCCAGACAGATCTACAAGTAGATTCAGTGTCGGAATGTCTCCAGCTGGAAGTGGACAAACTTTCCTCATTGTGAGTGTGATACAATATACAAGTGAAATCAAACAGTCCAGAACCTTGGTTATTATCAGCATCATATGCCTGAAGAGAAGCAGCAAACACATGTTCACAGCCAGAGTTAACACAGGAGCAGGTACAAACATCTGACTAGTCAGAATCCTGAAGGATATGTTTCTGGTTCATAAGAAGTCAATGATACAACCTACAACAGCTAAACCAACAGTATATAATGGGTTACCTAGTCCTTGCATTGATACATTTGACATTGAAGTGCAGGCATAGCAAATCTGCATCAAAACGACAGCAAGCTAACTGTGGGCATAAGTGGGACCAGCAATAGCAGGGTTACTGACATTTCAACATCTCAATCTTGTGACCATGAGACTCAGTAGATGTATTTTGACTCATAATAGATATATTAGATTAGATTCCCTACAGTATGGAAACAGGCCCTTCGGCCCAACAAGTCCACACCAACCCTCCAAAGAACAACCCACTCAGACCCATTCCCCTACCCTTTTTTTACCCCTGACTATGGGAAATTTAGAATGGCCAATTCACCTGACTTGCACTTTGGACTGTGGGAGGAAACCGGAGCACCTGGATGAAACCCACGCAGACACAGGGAGAATCTGCAAACTCCACAGAGACAGTCGAACCTGGGTCCCTGGTGCTGTGAGGCAGCAGTGCTAACCACTGAGCCATTGTGCCATCCACTATTATCTTATAAAAATGTGATGTTGTGATATCATTGAAGGAAATGAGCAAATAATCAGATGTAGAGGGTAAGATCAGTAGCCCTTACACAGTCCAGCTTGCAGCAGTGAGAGAGTTGCTGCTCTGCTGTGACAAAATTTGCTGAATCTTCATGGTAAATCTATCTGCTGTGCACTTTTTGAATATATCTTCAAATACACTGATCCTACATTTAGTTTGCCAATCGTGGCGTGAGGGTGATGACTTTGTATTCAGCAAATATGTAACCACAACAGTTTTGACCATTTAATTGTTTAAGTAAAGTCATAGAGATATACAGCACGGAAACTGACTCTTCAGTCCAACCCGTCCATGCTGACCAGATATCCCAACCTAATCTAGTATCATTTGCCAGCACTTCGCGCATATCCCTCCAAACCCTTCCTATTCATATACCCATCCAGATGCCTTTTAAATGCTGCAACTGTATCAGCCTCCACCACATCCTCTGGCAGCTCATTCCATACATGTACCACTCTCTGCATAAAAAGGTTGCCCCTTAGGTCCCTTTTATATCTTGCCCTCTCACCCTAAGCCTATGACCTCTAATTCTGGACTCCCCAACCCCAGGGAAAAGATTTTTATCTATTTATCCTATCCATGCCTCTCATGATTTTATAAATCTCTATAAGGTCACCCCTCAGCCTTCAACACTGCAGGGAAAACAGCCCCAGCCTATTCAGCCTCTCCCTATAGCTCAAATCCTCCAACCCTGGCAACATCCTTGTAAATCTTTTCTGAATCCTTTCAAGTTTCACAACATCCTTCCAATAGGAAGGAGACCAGAATTTCACACAATATTCCAACAGTGGTTAAACAATGTCCTGTACAACTGCAATATGACCTCCCAACTCCTATACTCAATGCTCTGACCAATAAAGGAGAGCATACCAAACGTCTTCTTCAGTATTCTATCTACCTGCGATTCTATTTTCAAGGAGCTATGAACCTGTACTCCAAGATCTCTTTGTTCAGCAATACTCCCGAGGACCTTACCATTAAGTGTATAAGACCTGTTTAAGATTTGCTTTCCCAAAACGCAGCACCTCGCATTTATCTAAATTAAACTCCATCCACCACTCCTCAGCCCATTGACCCATCTAATCAAGATCCCACTGTAATCTGAGGTAACCTTCTTCGCTGTCCACTACACCTCTAATTTTGGTGTCATCTGCAAACTTACTAACTATACCTCCTATGTTCATATCCAGATCATTTATATAAATGACGAAAAGTATTTGCCCCAGCACTGATCCTTGTGGCACTCCACTGGTCACAGGCCTCCAGCCTGAAAAACAACCCTTCACTACCATCCTCTGTTTCCTACCTTTTGAGTCAGCTCTGTATCCAAATGGCTAGTTCTCCCTGTATTCCAAGAGATCTAACCATACTAACCAGTCTCCCATGTGGAAACTTGTTGAACGCCTGATATAGATCATGTCCACTGATCTGCCATCATCAATCCTCTTTGTCACATTTTCAAAAAACTCAGTCAAGTTTGTGAGAAATGATTCCCCACATACAAAGCCACGTTAACTATCCCTAATCAGTCCTTGCCTTTCCAAATACATATACACCCTGTCCCTTAGGATTCCCTCCAACAACTTGCCCACCACTGATGTCAGCCTCACTGGTATATAGTTCCCTGGCTTATCCTTACCACCTTGCTTAAATAATGGCACCACATTAGCCAGCATCCAGGCTTCTGGCACCTCACCTGTGACTATTGATGATACAAATATCTCAGCAAGAGGCCCAGCAATCACTTCCCAAGCTTCCCACAGAGTTCAAGGGTACACCTGATCAGGAGAAAGTGAGGACTGCCAGATGCTGGAGATCAGAGCTGAAAAATGTGTTGCTGGAAAAGCACAGCAGGTCAGGCAGCATCCAAGGAACAGGAGAATCAACGTTTCGGGAAGAAGCCCTGAAGAAGGGCTTATGCCTGAAACGTCGATTCTCCTGCTCCTTTGATGCTGCCTGACCTGCTGCGCTTTTCCAGCAACACATTTTTTAGCTTCCACCTGATCAGGTCCTGGGAATGTATCCACCTTTATGTGTTTCAAGACATCCAGCATTTCCTCCTCTGTAATATGGACATTTTTTCAAAATGTCAGCATCTATTTCCCCATGTCATTTTCCACAGTAAATACTGATGCAAAATATTCATTCAGTACCTCCCCCATCTCCTGAAGCTCCACACAAAGGCTGCCTTGCTGATCTTTGAGGGGCCGTATTTGCTCCCTAGTTACCCTTTTTTCCTTTATGTATTTGTAAAAACCCCTTGGATTCTTCTTAACCCTATTTGCCAAAGCTATCTCATGACCCCTTTTTGCCCTCCTGATTTCCCTCTTAAATATACCCCTATTGCCTGTATACTCTGCTAAGGATTCACTCGATCTATACTATCTATACCTGACATATGCTTCCTTCTTTTTCTTAACCAAAACCTCAGTTTCTTTAATCATCCAGCATTCCCTTCACCTACCAGCCTTTCCTTTCATCCTAACAGGAATATACTTTCTCTGGACTTCGTTATCTCATTTCTGAAGGCTTCCCATTTTCCAGCCATCCCTTTACCTGTGAACATCTGCCCCCAATCAGCTTTCGAAAGTTCTTGCCTAATACCATCAAAATTAACCTTCCTCCAATTTAGAGCTTCAACTGTTAGGTCTGGTCTATCCTTTTCCATCAATATTTTTAAACTAATAGAATTATGTTCGCTGGCCCCAAACCGCTTCCCCATGGACACCTCAGTCACCTGCCCTGCCTTATTTCCCAAGAGTAGGTCAAGTTTTGCATAATAGGTACATCCACATACTGACTCAGAAAACTTTCTTGTACACTCTTAATAAATTCCTCTCCATCTAAACTCTTATCACTTTGGCAGTCCCAGTCTATGTTTGGAAAGCTAAAATCCCCGACCATAACCACCTTACAGATAACTAAAATCTTCTTACAAATTTGTATCTCAATTTACTGCTGACTATTAGGGGGTCTATAACACAATCCCAGTAAGGTAATCATCCCTTTCTTATTTCTCATTTCCACCCAAATAACTTCCTCCCTCAGCACAGTGCAATGCTGTCCCCTGTCAAAAATGCCACTCCCACTCCTCTCTTGCCTCCCTTTCTATCCTTCCTGTAGCATTTGTATCCTGGAATATTAAGCTGCAAGTCCTGCCCATTCCTGAGCCATGTTTCCTTACAAGTTTGTTTCTCAATTTCCCTCTGACTATTAAGGGGTCTATAATACAATCCCAATAAGGTGATCATCCCTTTCTTCTTTCTCAGTTCCACCCAAATCAGAATACATTTTTTTTGTGGGAAAGTAAACCCAAGTTACACATCAAATTATTTGATATAACACAGAATAGATTGACTGATGTGTGCAGCCGTTTCAATGGATCTTTGAGCAACAATAGATTTCATAAGAAATCTTCAATGATCCCTTCAGACGGAATTCCCAGCAATGTACAACTGCTCCAGTGCCACATTAGCCTATGGTTCAGAAATTAGATCAGTACAAATCTTACAATCTCAAATGTTTTAAAGTGGGATTGTTTTAGAAACCATTTTTAAATAGCTCAGAACAAAGTGAATTGTTTTTGCAATTGACCCTCGCCTCAAATCATGAAGGATGTCATTGGCAATTGTAGCATTTGTAATTTCCGAGAATACATACTTTACTTCTGAAAGAACAGATCGTTCACCATCAGAACATTGAGAGCGTCGATACTGACGAAAACTTCGAGGTGAATGTGAATGCCTGATGCGTATGGGGTTACCTTGAGTCCTGGTGATAAAAAAGTTTGGGAAATCACTGAGAAACAGAAAACATCATACAAATTTTTTAAAGTGTATTACGTTTTATGTAATTTAAAATCTTGTATAAACGTTCATTGAACTACATTAACAGAACTCTCTTCTCACCATCATTTTCTCATTTTTCTGGCTCAGTCAGGGTACAATTTCCTGGGTTTAGCTGCTCTCCAATATAGCAGCTAACTGGCTAATCTGCAAGCGTGAGCCTACTGAGTGTTATCAAGCTATTCAATTGAGGTACTATGCAAATTAAATCATGCCACGAGCCAAAATCCACAAACAGTTACAGGTCAGCTTTAGGCCAATGTGTAGCACTGCTGTCTTTGAATCAAATGTTGCAACTTCTAGTCTCACTCCCGAAACTTGAATCTGAAATCTAGACTGAGGCTCTCATGCAACACTGAGGGAGTGGTGACTTGTTGGTGATGAGACATCCAAGATTCTTGGGTGACTTGGCAGGATAGATGCTGAGAGGTTGTTTCTATCTGTACAAGAGTTTACAACCATTGGGCATTATCTCACAATAAAAGATTGCCCATTGAGGCAGAGATGACAAGATATTTCTTCTGTAACAAGTTAGTAAATCTATGGAAATATGTACCACATAGGGCTTTAGATGAATGGTCATTAAGTGCATTAAAAGCTGACAGACAGATTTTTCATCAGTGAGGGACAATCAAGGGAAAAAGGCAGGAAAGTGCAGTTGAGGATGATCAGATCAGAGCAGATGTGATGGGTTAAATGGCCTTCATCTGCTCCTATGTCTAATGGTTTTATGTTTTGCTTGGTGCTGTCTTTTCAGTGGATCCTAAAAAACACATGGAGTTTCTCTTTGTGCCCTGACCTTCAGCAAATGTCAATAAATTAAATCCTCTGTCATTAGTACATTATACAGCTTATTGTCCTTTTCCATGTACAAATTGGCTGCTGTGTTACCTACAAGTGTGACTAGACTTCAACAGTACTTGATTGACAGTAAAGTATTTTGGGATGTTCTGAGGTTATGAAAGGCACTGTATAATTGCAAGTCTAATGATCAAGACCAGTAACTATATTCAGCTCCCTGTCCCATCCCTGCTCAATCTAGATACAAAGGACAATGTAGTATTTTTACCAGGACGTATTGATGCAGTGATATTTATTAATCCAATACTCGAATCCAATAAAAAGCTGGAATAAAACAGCAGTCTGATGACATTGTTGTGAAAACTCTCATGGTTTATCACCATGTCTTTTAGGGAAGGAAATATGCTGACATGTGATTCCAGACTCACAGCAATGTGGGTTGACTCTTAACCGTCCTTTGGGCATTAGGGATGGACAATAAAAGCAGTAAGTAGTAAGCGATACCCACTTCCCATGATGTAAATACTTTGTTAAAACCAGTAAATACATTACGATCTACAATATTATAATCTAATTTCAAATTCTCCCAAAATTTGTCTTTAATGCTTAGGTTAGGGAAATTTAATTTAAAATATTTAACTATTTGTCCTTTACTTAATTTATGAACCACAATAAGGCACAATAAATAAACAGCACAGCTGTATAAGTTGAACAAACTCACTCTACTTTGGTGTATGGTATCTCTTTCAGCTCTTCTTCTGTTAAACCAATTGGATCTACCAGTTCTCTCCTAGAAAACAGAATTCAAGAGAAAATTAAAGCTATTCCATTAAGTGTATGTATAGTATATAAACAGAATTTCAACAAAAATTAAAGGAATTATAAAAGAAATACACTATTTTATCTGCATCTCAAGCTTACCTTTCCAGTATATTCCTGAGTCATCCTTTCTGTTGATTGTTGATGTAGTTACCTTTCCCTTGCTTCCTCCAAGATTGATTGCCATTTGAATAAAGCATAGGAGGACTTACAAACTACCTGTTTGGGTACAATATGCTCAATAGTACTCAAGGGGTGGTATTATCACTAGACTATTAATCTAGAAATTCAGGTAATGTGCATGGGACCTGAATTCAAAAATTGTCATGGCAGATGATCGAATTTGAATTCAACAAAAATCTGAAATTAGGAGTGTAATGATGACTGTGAAACTATTGTTGATTATCAGGAAAAAATACCTATCTGGTTCTGTAATGACCTTTAGGAAAGATATCTGTTGCCCTTACCTGGTCTAGGCTACACGTGAGTCCAGACCTACAGCAATGTGGTTGTCTCTTAACACCCTCTGGGGGCATTAAGAATAATAAATGACAACACTCACATCCTATGAATGTAAAAGAAAGCCCTGCTTTCATTGAGAATGCACATCACTGGTTGTAAAAATGACATTTTAAAACAGTTTTTTTCTGTGGAATTCTTTACTTCCTCACTACCCAAATTGTTTTTGAAGGTTTTTAAACTTCAGCTAGTCATTTCAATAATCTTTTAACTGAACTGCTAATGAATCAGTGTTTGAATCACACACTGATGAATCAGCAAAGGTTATAAAGGCTGAAAGAGGCATTTTATGGCAGCAAATGTGAAACCCATGGTCATTAATCAATTTATCCCTCTAATACATCCTTCCCAATGTATTAAAGCAGCACAAAAAAAAATCACCAGTGAAATTCTAAACCTAATCACATATTATTCCTAATTTTCCTCCAATGCCTTTTCTCTGTTGTTCTACTGAGTATAGTTCCATGCTTATGTCTCTGAATTTTAACTGAATATTTCCAGCTTCTTTGTTCTCTACATAGTATCCTCTGAGGTTTATCAATGTTTTAACTTAGCTCCTTGATCTTCCTCAGCTACATGTTGCCCCTCAGAAACATCATCTCCAGAAATGGAGTTAGCTTCCTCATTGTCATGGAAAGTAACTAATCCTACCCTTCATTCACTATTATTCCCTCTCAACGTGCTTGCTTAATATTCAATCTTGAAGAAACTTTGACTTACAGTTAACATTAGGAAGACTGAAATTATTATCTTTTGCTCACAAAACATTTACTTGTCTCTTGTCACCGATTAAAGTTTTCATAAACTATATCAAAATCTGGCATTTTGTTGCATTTTGAGTTAAGATCTGATCTCATATGCTCTCTACCTGTTACATCTTTGTTCTTCTCTGCCTCTGAAATTTTATTTTTTTTTATCTTGAGACTTCATTGTCCTAACAATTTGGTTCCTGAAGTTCCACTTGCAGTTTTCAAAACTCGAATACCTCCAGATCTCTGCTGCATGCACTAAGTCCCACTCATCTGTTAATGCTCTATTTCCTCATCTCCAGATGTCTCAGATTTAAAATTCTTGCTCTTGGCTTTAAATCCTGCATTGGTTCTGCTTTTTCCTCTAGTCCCCTTGAATGCTGTGTTTCCCTGACTCAACTCTTGTGCATCTCTTCTTCCTTCACTCATTAGTGGCCGAGTTTAATGTCTTCACTTTCTTCCTATATTTTCCAACACTTCTCTTCCTTTAAAGTATGCTTCAAAGTACATTTCCCATTGAGATGTTTATCTGAGAAGCAGATTAGATATGAAAGGCACTATAAAAATATTGATTGATTTTTATGAGCTATAATTTGTTTTTGACTGCTTTTACTATGAAGTGTAAACAGCATTTAATTCTCTGATCCAACGAAGATCATTTACATAATTATTCATAACTCCAGGTGTAAAGTCAAATACATAGAATCCCTACAGTGTGGAAACAGGTCATTCAGCCCATCAAGGCCACACCAACCCTTCGAAGAACATCCCAACCAGATCCAACCCTTCTACCCTACCCCTGCAATTTCCATGGCTCATCCAGCTAACCTGCACATCTCTGGACACTAGGGCAATTTAACATGGCCAATCCACCTAATCCACATATTGGACTATGGGAGGAAACCAAAGCACCTGGAGGAAACCCAGCAGACATGGGGATAATGTGCAAACTCCACAAGACAGTCACCCAAGGCTTGAATTGAACCTGGATCCTGGTGCTGTGAGGCAGCAGTGCTAACCACTGAGCCACTGTGCCACAAAGAACGCACAACTGGCAACAGAAGAAAAAACACCTTAAAAGTGATGCATTTCTTCAAAGATACATTATCAAACAAAATTTGACATTGATCCACATCGTGTTTTGAGGGCAGAAAGGAAGTAGCTTTCAAAGAACAGGAGAAAAGAGGAGAAAAGGGAGTTCAAGAGGCAATTCCAGAGTTTCAAGTCTTGATATCAGCAGTGCTTCTACACTTTAGCAGACTCTTCCACAGTTCACTATGAGGTGAGGAATACCACAGAAGGTAACTCACCTCTTGACTCCCCAAAGCTTCTCGACCATCTACAAGGCACAAGGCAGGAATGTGAATACTCCTCACTTGCCTTGATGAGTGCAGCTCCAACAAAACTCAAGGAAGCTTGAGTATCCAGGACAAAGCAGTTCGCTTGATCACTCCACATCCACAAGTATCCAATCCCTCTGCAACCAATGCTCAGTAGCAGTCCTGTATACCATCTACAAGAAACACTGCAAAAAATTCACCAAAGATCCTGAGACAGCACCTTCCAAACTCATGACCATTTCCATCTAGAATGACAAGGGCAGCAGATACATAGGAAGACCACCATCTACAAGTTTTCCACCAAACCACCCATTTTAATCATCCGTATCACCTTTCCTTCACTGTCGCTGGGTCAAAATCCGGGAATTTCCTTCCTAAAGGGATTGTGAGTTTACCTACAGCACATGGACTACAGTGGTTCAAGAAGGCAGCTCATCACTGCTTTCTCAAGGGCAACTAAGGATGGGCAATAAATGAGAGAATATAAAAAAAGTTCTGTATGAATTTGTATAATCAGGCACCATCCCCAAAAAAACACAGATGGAAATTCCTGGTGTCTAACAAAATAAAATTTTCATTAGTTGAAAGGTTGGTGGAGGGAATTCAGAGCTGAACATGGCTCCACAAAGACGTTGGGCGAAAGTGAGGATGGCAGATGCTGGAAATTTGAGCCGAGAGTGTAATGCTGGAAAAGTACAGCAGGTCAGGCAGCATCTGAGCAGGAGAATCAACGTTTTGGGCAAAAGCCCTTCATCAGAAATGAGGTGCTGAGCCAAAGGTGTAATGAGGTAAATGGGAGGGGGAGGGGAAGGGGGGGGGGGGGGGGGGTGAGGCTGGGGAGGGGGAAGATAGCTGAGAGTGCGATAGGTTGATGAAAATGGGGTTAATGGTGATAGGTCAGAGAGGACGATGGAGTGGATAGATGGGAAGGAAGATGGAAAGGTCATGAGAGCGGTGCCGAGTTGGAAAGTTTGAACTGGGATAAGGTGGGGGCAGGGGAAATGAAGAAACTGGTGAAATCCATGTTGATGCCATGGGGTAGGAGGATCCCAAGGTGGAAGGTGAGGCATTCTTCCTCTAGGCGTCGGGTGGTTAGTGAGTGGCGATGGAAGAGACCCAGGACCTGCATGTCCTTGGTGGACTGGGAGGGGGATTTAAAGTGTTCGTCCACGGGGTGGTGGGGTTGGTTGGAGCGAGTGTCCCGGAGATGTTCTCTGAAGCGCTCTTCGAGTAGGCATTCTGTCTCCCCAATGTAGAGGAGATCGCATCGGGGAGCAACAGATACAATAAGTGACATGTGGTGGAAGTGCAGGTGAAACTTTGATGGATGTGGAAGGCTCATTTAGGGCCTGGACAGAGGTGAGGGGGGAGGTATGGGCGCAGGCTTTGCAATTCCTGCAGTGGCAGGAGAAGGTGCCGGGTGGGAAGGATGGGTTGTTAGGCGGCTTGGACATGATGACAGAGTCACGGAGGGAATGGTCTTTACAAAAAAGGGGATGGGGTGGGGAAGGAAATATATCCCTGGTGTTGGGGTCCGTTTGTAGGTGGTGGGAATGGCGGAGGATGATGCGATGTATATGGAGGTTGGTGGGGTGGAAGGTGAGGGCCATTTTCAATTATTTCCAAAATCAACACTACTCCTCCATTTGCCAACAAAGCTCCAGCCCAGCCCCATACTGAGATCTAAAGAGAAGACTGGACTTACAGAATTATACCATTAATCTTTAATTACTCATTTATGGAATATGGGCATCATTGGCTGGGCCATTCATTGCCCATCCCAGGTTGTCCTTGAGAGGACCATGGTGAGCTGCCTCTTGAACTGCAGCAGTCCAGTTGATGTAGGTAAGCCCACAATGCCATTACGGAGAGAGTTCCAAGATTTTGACCCAGTCATGATGAAAAAAACAGTGTGATATTCCCAAGTCAGGATGGTGTGCAGGGACCTTGCACACCACAGGTGCTCCTATTTATCTGCTGTGTGCGTTCTCCTAAATAGTAGCAGTCATGGTTTGAAGCTACCTTCTAAGGAGCTTTGTTGAGTTTCTGTATTGTTTCTCATGGATGGGATACCCTGCTGCTGCTGTTTGTCAGTGGTGGAGTGAGTATTTGTGGATGTGGTGCCACTCAGCAATCTATCTACAGTACATGGACAGCAATGATTCCACAAGCCAGATCACCACCATCTTCTCAAGGTCAACTAGAGAGGGGCAATACAGCCTGGTCCCAGCCAGCAACATCAACATTAAATAAATGAAAGAAAAATGTTTGGGTTGCATGCCATGACTCAAACTCAAGGTGTCCACTTTTACTGCATTGCAGTTTAGTGAATCTCCTTGCACTTAAATGTCCTGACTATTACTGTTTACCATGACCTGAATGACACAACTCCCAACCTGGGGAAAGCAGCCATATTATTAGGAATGCAAAATTATTTCATACTCACTGAATATGTTTCCAGAGTTCTTCCTTTGCTTGTATGTCAGGACTTCTCCTACAGAAAATATACTAACTAAATAGTTGCAATGTTAACTTATACTACAGATGAGATCGAGAGCATCAGTTTTAAGAGAAATCTGATGCGAACGCAGGTCCTAAATAACATCAATAAACTTGTGCACAGAGGTTCTACATGATTATACTAAAGGAAATATTTTTAAATTTCTATAGTTCCATGATAAAATGCTTGTGTTAGTTTATAGCTATGAAAATAAGTAGGTGTTGAATTTCCATACACATAGTACAAAGTTGCTCTGTTATGGCTCAAGGTGCTGCTCTGCTGTTTGACTTAATATGATCCCAGTGCACTTTTTCACACTGACACAGACCTTCTGTTTCAACTGTCTCACCGTTTGTAATGTTTCATTCTAATTGCTGTGTGTTATATATGTACACTCGGTTATAAGGTGTAGTGGGGGATGAGTGAATTGAATTACAAGCCACGAACCTCATTGTTCATTCAGACTAGGAAAATCAATAGCAGAAAATTGCATCTCTCTGCAGTCCACAAGATTCTTAGATATAAATCTGGGCCATGCTTGATTGGTTCCAAATGGGCATCAACATTTAGCATATTTGAGAATCAGCAGTTCCACTTAGAAAGGTGATAAAGATTACCGCTGCAATGACTAGAAAAACAAAATCATGCTGACGCAGTAGGGAGACCTTTGCAGAGATTAGGAGCAAAGAATACTTTTTGGGCATTATTTTCATTTGATTATGCCATATTTGACCTATGAAAGCCTAATGCATGAAATCAATATCTAATAAATTATATATCATTAATTAGCATAATTAGTTCTTCAGATTCTCAATATTAACGGGCTGTTAAACACGTACGATCGTGACCTATGCTTTGAACGTCTGTTGTTGGGGTCAGTCATTGATCGTTCTTTTTGCCTCCTTAGTACTTGTTCCCATTGAGGAGCCGAGTCCACCATCTCATTCTCTTGTCGTGATCTGAACAATGGAAACATGACAGGTGTTAACTGCAGCAGAGTGCTTGAAACCAACGCAAATCAAGAAGGAAATCTCGATAGACTTAGAACACAAAAGACAAGACTGAATTCATCAAAGTCAAATAAGGATCCACTTATTTAGAGGCAAACCCTGTGGTATAAGGATTCAAATTCTAAACTCACCACAGCTTATCTGCTAAAATCTATACCTTCAGGAAGTTAATTTACTTTGCTCCAATTAATTGGCGATCTAGGTCAATGTAATGTTTAACTCTAGATTGCCCATTGAAGTTAAAGACGAAGTCTGAAGCATCTGTGGTAACTGGTATTATAATAATTAAGTTTCATTTTAGTTTAACTAGGAAGTGGAAGAAACATAATAGTACAGTTAATACTGCCATCGATTGGTGGACTCAAAGGTATTCCTTGCTTTAAAATAGTTTCTGTCTCACTATTGCAGAACATTTAGAACCAAATACACACATGCTCAGTGATTCGGTAATTTTTTTTGGTACATCTCTGACTTTTGATTTCTTCTCAGTCTCACTAGAAAAATTCAGCAAATTAAGCAGAATCATGTGTTTGGGTTTTAACTTATTCTTCTAATCATTCATTACTGTGCTAGATTGTTTTAAAAATTTGAAGATAGGCAAGATTAAAAATTGTCAAAATGTATACGTAATACATCGATTAGAAATTTCCCCCCAAATGCACATCTTATATTGATAATTGTCATTCCTTATTCTAACAATGCAGTGTGGGCCACCAGCTGGATATAATGAAACATTGCATAGGCTAGGTTCCTCAATAAAAAGAACAGAAGAAGGTTTCGGCTGTTTTATCATTCCACTGCACAATTATTGCGAATTGAAATGTATTTTTTGAGTTGGTTAAAGTACATTGAAGTGGGCTATTGCTTCTCTGCCTTTCCTGCGTGGATTTAACACTTGGTAAATGAATATTCCGAGTGAACTAAAAAGACCAATGTGCCAATTATTCTACACTGTGGTCTTTTATAGCAGCAAGTATTGCTTTCTAGTTTTAGTAAATTTCTGTCAATGCAATATCTTTTATAAAAAAAAGGATCATTTTTATGATTCAAAATAAATCTTTAGTAATACTTTGTTATTCATAATAAAGCATTTTCTATCTTGCCATATGATCCAATATATTATTGCTCTGAATGTATCATGAAAAATGTTTGTAAAGTTGTGAGAAAAGACATTGCTTTTAATAAATGTATCGGTACAATTACAATTGTCTATTTGCTGGGGTACAAAGGTTGCTTAGTTATCATTAATTATCATTTCAATAAAAGGCTATTTACTCCATAACTTATTTTGAGTCTAGTAATGTTAATGGGAAATTAACCTATAGACATAGTAACATCTTGAAAGTCACAAGGAGGTGAAAAGTAAGTTGCCATTTCCACAGGGGAGGGGAGCAGTGGGAAGATGGTGGAATAATATTACTGGATTGGTAATCCAGATCCCCAGGTTGTGGGGCACGAATTTGTGAAAGTGACAAAATTTGAATTGAATAAAAACCTGCTAGTCTAATGATGACTATGATGATTTCCCACTCCCCGCCTTTCCCTGGAACTCTTCAAGTATCCTTTTAGGGCTTTATCCAATTTTCTTTTGAAAGTTATGATTGAATCGGTCTCTAACACTCTCGGAGGCAGGGTATTCCAGATCCCAAACACTAGCTCAGTTAAAACTTTGCTCCTCATGTTGATCTTGTCAATCCCCTGAAATCATCAGCCCTTATTGCTTGGCTTTTCTGGCTTTGGAAACAGTTTCACTCTGTCTACTCTGACCAGACTATTCATGACTTTAAGCATATCTATAAAATTTCCTTCCAATGTTTGTTTCATTACAGACAACTCGAACTTATCTTATCTCTTCTTTAACCTGAACATGTAACTGAATTCTCTCATTCTTGGAACCATCCTTGTCAATCTGCACTGCACTTCACTTACTCCTTAAAGTGTAATGGTCAAAATCGGGAACTATTCTTTAGTAACTAATTCCTTAATCAATATTGCAATACCACTTCCTCGATTACATCCTTTCACTATTTTGTCTAAAATTTCCATACCCGAGAATATTGAGCTTTCGAGCTCTGCCCCTCCCTCAATCATATCTCCAATAACATACTTAAGCCATATGTTAATCAACACCCTCAGCACATCTGCTTTACTCACAATATTCCATAAGACTATAAGACTAAAAGATATGGGAGCAGAATTCAGCCATTTGCCCCATCTAGTCTGCTATAGCATAAATGACATTTGATGTTTCTCAATTAAAATAAATGGCATCCAGTCTTGTAACTTAACTTGACGATATTCACACTACCTTCTCACTGACTTGGTTCCTCTTCTGTGCTTGACCACACATCACCCCCTTACTGTACCACCACTCCATATACCATCCTCCTACCAAATCAGTTTAAATCCTCATCAACCAAACCAGCTAATCTCCACACAAGGATGTTGGTCCTGTTCTGGTCCAGATGCAAACTGCTGAACTTGTACAGGTCACATCTACCCTAGAATGAAAACTATTGATCCAGATATCTCCAACTCTATTGCCAGGCATTGATCTGTTCTATTCCAGCCTGTGGCACTGGGAATATCCAAAGATTTGATGCCCTGCTTTTTTATCTGCTAGTCAGCTTCCTAAATTTTTGTTGCAGGATCTCATTCCCTTTTTTTAACCTATGTCATTGGTCTCATTGTGAACCACAATCTCTGAGCTCTAAACCTACTGTTAAAGATGACCAAATGGATGTCACTTCCACAGATGTAGTCATCCAGACTGCCAGGAATGTCAAAGATTTCCCACATGCTGCAGGTTGTGCAACACACGGGGTCTGAGCTCCCCTGATATATCCTATCCTCACCATAAATGTGCTTCCTTTATGTTAACTTTACTCACCTTCCTATACCCTATTTTGGTTTAGTTATATCACTTCATTATATTGCTCCTGACTTTAACACATTTCAGGTGCTTAATAATACACTTTATTAATTTATTGCATTTTACGGAGAGTCTTAAACAGATTCTTACCAGCCAATAAACTTACAGATTTTCTGTAACGTTATTTCTGCTGTTTTTCAACAAACAACTGACTGTAGGACCCTCTTCCTAGTCAACACAGTAAACCAAACTCCAGGTCTAGAAGCCAGTTGAGTTGACCACTCTATTTTCTTGCTGTAAGACCTGACAACACATTCAGATGTTTGACAGCTTCCACCAGCATTGTCTGTGTCAAATCCTGAAAATCAAATGGGAGGACTGCCAGGCCAATGAGCATCATTGATGAAGTCATGTCTGTCAACATCAAATCCCTTCTCCTAAACACCTAACTTTGCTGTTGCATCCAGATGTCTGAAAACTGCCTCCTAAGGCAGTTGTCTACTCCCAGTTCTCTGTTGGACACTGATCAAAACATAGCCAAAGGTAAAGAGCATAAGGAGATACTCAGGAATATACTAAATCATGGAAGCATTGACACCGTTTACTGGAGGAGAAAGCTGCTTACCACTCAGAATGGCACCTCCTGATCCATTAAGGCACAAGCCACCTTGAGGCTCAATGACTCGATGATGAGCTGGAATGGTGGCAGAGGAATGAGAAGAATTCCACCACAGGGCTGCCCTTTCCCCATGCAACAATGTCCCCCACTGAAGTAAAACCTGGGATATGAGACATGGCTCCTCAGTCACCTGAAGACTCATCTAGCCTGACAGACATGAAGCATCTTAACCTTGAGGGACCACAGACAATTGACCTATCCTTTGACTTCAGTGGTCCATTCACTTTGACGAGCTCCATTTTCACACCCTCATAATTGTCTTTGTTTAAGTTTAAAATATTAGCTTTGGATCCACTCTGCTCTCTCTCAAACTGAATATAAAATTAATGATTGTTGTCACCTAGAGGGGCCTTCACTATGTGGTATTTAAGAAATCCTACCTTGTTGCACAATACCCGGTCCAGATTTGCTTGACTTCTCCTCAGCTCCAGACTGCTGTTCTAAGTTATTACTCTGAAAACATTCTGTTAACTCTTTTTCAGATGACTTTCACCTATTTGTTTTTCCAGTCTATAAAATGCATCAAAAGCTTAGTTTTCTATGAGATACATTTTCTCACTCTCTTGGCCGAGATGACCTACCACCCACTGTCACCATTCAATATCATCTGGACAGAAACTTTGGCCACTTCCAGGTGAAAACAGAACTCATCAACTTGGACATCCATGACCTTCAGTTTCCAGATGACTGCGGCAAATTCCCATATGCATATTCCCATGCCAACCACCTCTCCCAACAGACTACCATCAATGAGGATGTCCAACTGTGCCAGTGCTGCCTTATTCAAGCTTCAAGTCTGTGGCAGCCATTTTACAACAGGGACCTCTAGATGTCAAGAAGAGGCAGATCAGGTAAAACCTTCTACAAGTACAACTGAGGAACTAAGCTTTGCTTTAGCTTGCCTTTTGCTCCAGCAGCCTTCAGCCTGATCCAAAATGAAATAAAATTCCAACAGAAAAAGGACAGTCCCCTTATGAATCCTGAGTCCTGACACAAGATAGTAACATAGGAGGGACTTGGGAATCTGGTACATCTAACTCAATCTAGTGTAGCTGTTTAGAAAACAGCAATCATTGGTTGATTTGTCTGTCACTTGGGATGGGCTGTACCTCTGATTGGCTGCTTAGGATACTGACCATCCAGAGAGTCAGGTTAGTTTGGCAGTCAGCTGGGAACCCAGTGATCAGGACTGTCTGTAACCACCTTGCCTGGAGCTTGCTGGTTGACATGATAAGAGAGAACACAACCAGGGACCTCATGAAGTATCCAGGGGACAGTTTTTACAACTTTTCAGGTTTCTCACAGAAAAAGGGCAGCTGTTGCTGAAGAGGGACTAAGCAGATATGAGGATATTACAAATGGTTTGAAAACTGTACTTCCTCTTCATTGTTAAAAGAGACTTTGGTGACTTTTTAAAATGGCTTCCACTGACCGTCTGATGTTTTGGACTACAATAAAAGCAAAGTACTGGAATGCTGGTGATCTGATATAAAAACAAAGTATGGAAAAGCTCAGCGAGTCATGAGCGATAATTTGAAGATCCAAAATAGAGTCATTGGCCTTTTGATGTTAATTCTATTTCTCTCTCCATTGATGCTGCCAGACTTTGAGTTTTACTTGCACTGATTTTTTATTTTTGAACTACAGTTGGTCAAGCTATCAGAAGCTTCTAAAAGTAGATTAATGTTAGAACTAATAGTACCCCAGTTACTACTGAAAGCAACTGTCCATTATCGTATCAAGGGTTGGTCAATACATGACTGAAATGCGTTGATTTAAAAATATCCTCTTTTTCAAGTTTTGCAGTTAGCACAGCGACAGGGAGTAACTGAGCAAGCTGGAAGTAGCCCACCTGTGAAACACAAACACCAAGGACCATCAATCATTTCCCAAGATCCATTCTACCTATTCAGTCTCCCTAATAAAGCAACCTTTAATTATTCAACCACAAGAGCCATCATAACTGTTGAATACAACTTTCAAACGTCAACCCTTCACTCTAAACAACACTTCAACTGCAAGCTACAAGCTCTCAACAACATCTTAAAGGATCAAACTGAATTTCATCTTTAAAAGTAACACATCCTTTGTTATCTACATTTCATCTTTATTGAAGTCATTTAGTTACTTACTAACATTTTTGAAGTAACTTTGTGCAGCTGTGTAGAATAAACTAATTTTTTCTTGTTCAGTGTTAACACTTTGCTGGTACGTTAGTTTTAATCAAACTAACTCATTCTGTAATGGAGATACCTACATGCTCATTAAAGTTCATAGCTCAGAAGTAACTTTCAAGGGAATGCTTTCTAAATCGTCCATAACGCAGGGAGACAAAGAAGTTATGAGGAAGCTGGTGAATTGTTTTGTGCTACTAACCAAGCAGGACACTTGTAACAATTTGGTTTCTGTTCAGAAATAAGGGGACAACACAGGCAGGCCTCTTGGAAATTGAGGGAACAGAAAGATAATTGGATCTGGAAAACTCGTGAATGATTGTCAAAGGACACTTGAAGTTTCTACCTGGTGTAGCATGGGGAAATGTGCCTGTGAGTGACAGAACTACATATCGGTTAGAGGTGTGACGCTGCATGGTGTCTCTTCTGTTTCGTCAGTTGAATCAGATAGATTTTGTTCCTAATTCCTCATGTATACCCATAAGGAAAGAAGTTATTATGCAGCATTCATTACATCCTCAGATGTCTCTAATGGCTTCACAAGTAATTAATTATTTTTGAAGTGCATTCATTATTTTGTAGATTAAGATCTGACAAACAGCTCAACTTGCAGCATGGGGATTGAGCTTGCGATCCTCTAACTCAGAATGGAGTTTACTATCATTGACCTGGGCTTGACACTGAAGGTACAGTACACTAGAAATATTTCCTCTTGTTTCCTTCATTTAAACAATTTTTGAAAAACTTTAATAAAAAAATGCACACTACAACACCTATGTTATACATGTATCCAGCTCCAGCCTGTCTCTAGTGAGCCATTCACATTTTGGTGAGTTTTCCAGTATGTGCCTCAAGTGAGAAAATCACTCCAACAACACCAGATCCATCATATGATTCATTACGTGAATACCTGTTACGTCTTTTACGCTCTCTACTGGAATTTTCAGACTCACTACCACTGCCACTGGTGTTTCCACGGGACCGGGACCTTTGACAGAAAGAAAATAAATATTACTTCATCAGATTTAGCTGGATTAACATTTGGTAATTTAATTTACAATAACATTGGCTCAGATTGTGTGTCAGGAGTCACTGCAGAGTAATCGGACAGCAACTTCCAGATTCAACACATACAATCAAAGATGGAAATCCAGCAATTGCAGCCTGATTTGTCCTGTTCCCCCATAAACTGTACTACACTGCAGCCCTGCAAACAGACTCTGCATTGAAGCCAATGTAAGAGTTTGACATGTTGCATTTACCCATTTAACATGCCAGAAAAAGACAGGGCTGGTGTATTCAAAAGCAAGTGTACTTTTAATGCAGCAACAAATCTTAATTATGTTCAAACTACCTCTCAAACATATAAATGTTGAACTTTTTAAATATGGAGTCTCATTACTTCAGAATTCAATAATGTTTGAAGATTTTAAAGATATCTTTTGTTTATCTCTCTACCAAATGTTTCTCTTTCTCTCATTTGGCTTTTATACATGATATATATAATTAAATATTCTAATTTATATGTCCTAGTTTAGACATGGCTGTATGTTTTAGTGAGAAATCTTCAATTTGATTGTTTGAAGAGGCACATTGTTACTTGCCACATTTCCCTGTATAAAAATATAACACTGGAAATTATATCCAGGAATTGCTCAAGAGAATGTAGAAAATCTGTGGGCAGTTTTAGCTATTGTGGACAGTGGCAACATCACTTCACTCACCAACATTTTTTAGATACAGAAGGAATTCATAACAAAAAACAAATTTGGCCACTCAACAGCTCAATTCTGTTCTACCATTCAATAGGATCATGGCTATCTGATTACTTCACATATTCATCTATCACCAATAATCTTTCACTTCCCAGTTCATCAAGAATCTAACCATTTAACTTTAGAGCAGAGGTCAAGAAGACCTAATTTCCAATCCAAGAATGGACTCAATCTGCAGTGTACAGTTCACAACTTCATGGTGGAGATGTGAAGGCTTGTTAAGCACAGATAAGATAGCAGAACTGTCATGCTACCAAGATATTAAAATCCCTGCCTTTTAAATAAAAAAACTTTCCTTTGTTTCCATCAAAAAATAATTGGTTCAAGCAGTTTTAACGATGGTTCTTGACTAGGATTATCATTATGGGATTAATGTTGTTTGACTGTTATTACCTAAGTAAGGAAGGTCTCAAAGTTCATGGTTTGATTAACAGCTCCAAGAGATAATTGAAGGATTAGCTATAATTGATATGGGTTATGAATATAAATGTTTGCCTACATAAGGGTTTTAGTGATTGCAGGAATTTAAATGTGTTGAATAGGCTTCCATAAATGAAAATGTGTATATATAATGAAATCTGTAATATTGCTTAGAACTTTACTTCATTTCATCATAGTGTGCCTCCTGAAGTCTGTCTATGCTGAATATTTGGTATGTTGGCATGGAGGATGTAAGGATAAAGGATGGTAGCTGAGGTATGTGCTAGCATTAAATTTACATAGGGACTACAGGGGTCATGGAATGACAGGGTTTGCTTAGAGGTTGGTGGGGGGGGTAGGCATTGACTGAATGTTGGGGGAATGGTTTGATATGAATAGGATATTGAAGTGGGGAGGAGGCAAATAGATGTCAACATAAAAGACTACAGTGCCCAATACTGAATAAACTAAACTTGTACAAAGCCCCAGGAATCCATGGCAGGTCTTTGTACTGGCTCATGATGGTGCCACCTCTAAATGTCCAGCACTGATGGGACTGACTCCAGCTTGCATTCACCTAGCCAGCCACCCACCTACCAGAATGAAAGTCATATGTTTTGAAGTTCTTGCTTCTGAGGCAGGCACACTGAGTCTGGATATTTCCCATTTCCCATTTCTGCCTGTAACTGGTAAACACATCCTATTTAGGATGAAATTATTAATTGGCTTCTGATCAATGGCTGGTTTGACAAATGAAAGTTGAGTCATTTGCATGTAGGTCTGATCACACTTGACACAAAGTAAATAGCTCAGATTCTGTTCAGTCTTAAAGTTAATATTCACTGTTTTAGTTTAGATTCATGCATTTTTAGGATCTTTACCAATTTTAGGTAAAGATTTACAATATTTTCTCCTCCCTTATACTGTGAAGGAATGCTGTAAGGGACAACTTAAATCCAGAAATATATGTTATCTAAGCATGGTGCATATGACAAGGAAACGTGTCTAACTTTAATTCTAAAATATTACAGTAGCCAAACAAAAAGGAGACCACTCTATTTTGATTGTTCATTAGAAAATAATATCTTTTAAAATCAGCTTTCTATACTTGTTTGTTGAAAAATTAAGATCTTAACAATTTATTCGAAGGTCAAAACATCATAACTTTATTTCCTCAAAGTAGCTCCTGCAAAACTTGATGGATGAGGACACTCAACAATTCCAGTTTTCTTGGAAAATGTCACTGAATACAAACAAACAATCACCCAATAACCAGTCATGTAATTGCACTGTTGCATTTTCTAGTACTTATGTGCACATTGGCCACTTTTTAAAACAACTTACCTTCTCTTTTGTTGCTTTGAATCTATATTCCCTCCATTGTTTTGGTTCTTCCTGGTTGGGTCAAACAAGTTGAAATCAAATTACTTCTTTTTTCTACTACAGGATACATTAATCATCTACAATGAACAAGGATTTACTTCCAACGGAACAAACAAGCATCTCTGATTAAGGGTTTATGCATACAGAAATTTGGATGTGTACAACTGGGGTTTTTGTTCTTAAAACAGAGAAGGTTAAAAGGAGATTTAATAGCAATGTTCAAAATGAAAGGTCTTTAATAGAGTTAGTAAACAGGAACTCTTTCCAATGCTTTTCAATGGTTCCAAAAGGACCAGTACTCTAAGGATAAAGATTTAAGGTAATTGGAAAAGAACCAGAGGTGACATGAGAATTTTTGTATGTACATCGAGGGGAGTTCAAATTGAGGCATTCAAGATGATAAAAGGTGTGGATAAACTAGACGTGAAATGCTTGCTTCCTGTTGTGGGACATTCTAGGACGAGAGGTCATAGTGTTACGATAAGGGGTAGCAAATTTAAAACAGAGCTGAGGAGATACTACTTCTCCCAAAGGGTTGTGAATCTGTGGATTTCGCTTCCCCAAAATGTACTTGATGCTGGGACAGTGAGTAAATTTAAGAAGGAGTTAGACAGATTTTTAATGGTGATGGGTTGAAGGAATACGGAGAAAAGGCAGGAAAATGGGGGTGAGGAACAGGTCAGCCATGATTGAATGCTGGAGCAAACTTGATGGGCGGAATGGCCTAATTCTGCTCCTAAATCTTAAGAATCTATTCAGCTTATAACGTGGATTGCACTGTCTGAAAGGGTGGGTGATGTAGGCTTAATATGAACATTCAAATTAGAATTGGATTGATTCTTAAAGTGGAAAGAATTGCTGTATTATGTGGAAATAATAGACTCTTGAAGAAGCTTAATAGTTCCTTTACAGGGAGGCATAATGAGCTGAATGTCTTGCTGTATGAGGTTTGGCAGAAAGGGATCAGCTGTGGACCTAAACCTTCAAAATGTTGAAAGCCCGTCATCTTTTAAATGATATTTCACAAGCCCTCTTGATTCATACAGTTAATCCTAGCCTAACCCCATCAACCATCACTGAACGTATTAGCTTTAATTATTTCTTGAAGGTCTATTGAAAGACAGGTTCTCATAAGATAAGGTGAATAGTAACATATTGCAATTAAGATACTCAAGTCACAAATAGGCCAAACGAGATAGCCATTAATCTTCTCTGAAGAATATTAGTGAAGCATTTGTGGTTTTAAAACAGGATGATAGGTTTCATCATCATCTTCCTCACGCTAATTCACAAATGATAACACTTATTAAATTCAGGTTGCCACAACAGAATTTGAAATCACAACTTTGACTGCTAGAATAATCAACAATAATAAGTTACCAGAGGGTGGCTTATGGTAATGTCACAACAATAGCAACCCAAAAGCTCAAGCTAATGAGTTGGGGACATGGGCTCAAATCCCCCATAGCAGCTGGTAGAATTAACATTCAACTAATAAACCCATTCTCAATGATAATGACCATGAAACTATCATCAATGTTGTGAAAACCCATCTGGTTTACTCATGTCCTTTAGGGGAGGAAATCTGCAGACCTTACCTAGTCTGCCCTATATGAATCACAGCAATGTGGTTAACTATTAACTTCCCACTGAAATGGCCTAGCAAGGTATAAAATTCAAAGCCAAACAGGGACAGCAACTAATACTGGTCCTATGAGCATGGCCACATCCCAAATAAAGAATTAAGAACACTGGACTACCATATTTGTATACTTTATCATCATTAACATTTGTTGATTCTGGTTTCAACAGCAAGGCGCAAGAAGTGTTTGCAAGGTTGTTCTAGTTACCCTATGACATGACACTGTTGCAGTTCCCAGTCAGAACAATTTCACACTGCAACCTGAAAAAGAACAGCACCCTATAATATCCTCATCTAGTTTCAATATTTCTAAGAACTGTCTTTAATTTCGTTCTTATTCATTTAGCTGGTGTTGTATTACCTATTGGCATGTTTCTGTGAAGGCTGCCAAGTTTTAGTGCATGTGCGTACTAGGAAGAGGGAAGCCACGGAACAAAATGACATACAAAATTCTTGGGTTGGCACAGCTAACAATAAAATTTATTATTTTGTAAATAATTATTGGATAAACACTGTAATTGTTTTAAAACATCATGTTCCCAAGAAGATTATTTTTCCTAGAAGATTTTCCTCCTTTTTCTATAATTTATTCTCTTTTTCTCATCATTGGTCAGTATGAAAACATGGAGTTACATGTACAGCTGTTCCCAAGCTACTGCTAATGTCAATGTGACTAAACTAGTCTTCAGAAAGCTGCTGTTCACCATGATCCTTACAAGGAGCGGAATGCAATGTTACCTAATCCACACTCTTTTTCTCATTCTATGCTTCAAAATACAAGTACACCCCCAGATTCACAACATTTTGCTAACCTGGGCTACCTTCATGAATTTGCATTTATTTTCTGAAATACATCATGACCATTGTTTTGTTCTACTGTTTTAGAGTATTGTGTTACATATCAGATAGGTTTTGGGGAGAAGCAGCATGTTCTTGAACTGACCCAGAAATACAAGAGGCGAGGTGATTTCAGGTAACTCGCTTTTTGGATGTGTCCAAACAGGGGCTAGGAGGATTTGGGACTGTAGTGTGGGCTCTAGAATTTGGGGGTGTCAGGCATTGGTCAAAGCTGCAATGGAATCAACTTTAAAAATATAACAAAATCTTACCTTCGTCTCCCAGGCTGACCGGACTCATTATCGCTTCCTCCAGAAGGAGTCCGTCGTTTAGGATGAGGGAACTTTGGTGATTTGTTGCGTTCACTTGGAGAAATGTATAATCCGCTGCAAACAAAAATTCAGTATGCGATTAAATAATTAACTCTAATTATTGAGAGGTGCATTCGGTATGTTAGCAACTCTGGCAATTTGCATGCTAATGCTTTTCTTGGTATAAAAGATTGGAAATGAGTCAGATCGAGCCAAAAGACTTGGAGTATTTTGTTTTTTGGGGAAAGGGGAGAAGAGGATATGATAAACTGGAATTTTACTTGCAAGTCCAATCTGGAACCAGTGAGTCAGCAAGTTGTGCTAAAACTATACATCGAGATATCCTCTACAGCTGTGGAGGCAAAACTGCTCTGTGTTAGCTATGGGGGCAGATACGTCTGTACTGGGGACACCAGGCTGATCTTAGGGTGGGGTATCAGAGCTGTGGGTGTTGGGGGTAGATTAAGTTGTATGTTAAGTATGTTAAGTGTAGTTGCTAGCCAGTACCACTTGTGGTTGGTCAGTTTGGTGTTATCCTCCCCTTTTCTTGACTGGGTCTAAGGGCCAACTTGGTTTATGGTAGCAGTGGAAATCCACCAGAGAGTATTTTTCTATTTTTCTAATTCAACTTGTTCAGAGATGTTATTACACACCGCTGGAGCAGATGGGACTTCAACCAGGCCTCCTGATCCAGGTTAGGGACACTACCATTGCGCCATAACTAATGAGCTTCTCAATGAGAAGAAGCTCTTGTTTTAAATAAGATGTAGTTTATTGCATGAAAGCAATTTGCATTCGTAGGTTAAGCGTTGTTATAAAGACTATTACCTCTCAGAGCGGTAAGGGCGTGCCTGCCAATGTAGTTAACACAGCCACATTAGGGAGATTTAAACTATCCTTGGATAAGCACATGGATGATAATGGGATTGTGTAGGGGTATGGGCTTAGATTAGTTCACAGGTTGGTGCAACATCGAGGGCCGAAAGGCCTGTTCTGCCCTGTATTGTTCTATGTTCTATGATGGGCACCTAGAATAATGGTCTGTCATCTTGTGATGCTAAAATGTTTTGCTTACCCTAGTTCTTATGACATCATCAAACTGCATGGAGCTTAATGCTGTTTCCAACATTAACACTTTCAGAACCATTACCTTATTTGACCAATCAGATATCAGCGATGAGATGGAGGAATGTAGGGGCCTCAAGGGGCATTTGAGATTGAGAAGAAATGTTGGATACTTTGTGGAAGGAAAGAGCCCTTGGGAGGGATTCAAAGGCTTTCAGAGGAATCAGAGACTTGGAAATGGTTAAAGGTCTCAGTGGAAAGGATTCAGAGGCCTTAGGGTAAAATCAGAGGTTTTGGTAAGTGAGTGTAAGAGGATTTGTGGGGATCTTCATTAGGATCAGGATACATGAGCCCAAGGGTTTCTCAGGCAGATGCTGAATCTAGCAGGGAGGTGTAAAAGCACTCATTGCAAGTATCAACCAGATTTTCACCTCAGTCTAGCTCCCAGGTTTCTCAAGCCTGAAGAGAGCAGGCCAACATCAGAAAAATTCAATAGGTTGACAAACAATGAAGCTCACAACCTCACCATCATATGCCATGTATTGATCTGCCACTTTCTAACATAGAGTCATAGAGATGTACAGCATGGAAACAGACCCTTTGGTCCAACCCGTCCTTGTAGACCAGATATCTCAACCCAATCTAATCCCACATGCCAGCGCCCGGCCCATATCCCTCCAAACCCTTCCTATTCATATACCCATCCAAATGCCTCTTAAATGTTGCAATTGTTCCAGCCTCCACCACATCCTCTGGCAGCTCATTCCATACATGTACCACCCTCTGCATGAAAAAGTTGCCCTTTAGGTCTCTTTTATATCTTTCCCCTCTCACCCTAAACCTATGCCGTCTACTTCTGGACTCCCCCATCCCAGGGAGACTTTGCCCATTTATCCTATCCATGCCCCTCATAATTTTGTAAACCTCTATAAGGTCACCCCTCAGCCTCCGACGCTGGCAATATCCTTGTAAATCTTTTCTGAACCCTTTCAAGTTTCACAATATCTTGGACACTTGTCACCTTTCAACCTCCATTAAAGTCAAAAATAGCTGGGTTGAGGTCAGAAATCCAAGGACTATAAATCCTCTCCCACATCTGTCTCCCATCCACTGCTTCACTCCCTCCCCCCATTCTACCTCCCAACTTGTTTTGCCCCTAGGTTTGTCTATAAAGGATCTAAATGGAAAAGTATGTATACAAGAATTCAATATTATTTCTCTTAAAGAAGGCATTCATCCTGAAAATTTGAAACAAGAAACTGCTATTGTGCCAAATACAATTCAAAGTCACAAAATATCAGAAGTAATGCTTTCAAATCATTTAAGTGATTTGGTGACTATTTAAGAGAACAATTGGTAATTTCAAATACGATTTGATTTCTAATGTTAATTCCTACCCTTGGGGACCATTTTCTTTCCATGGTGCACTGGGTTTGGTTTGTGTGTCTGGACTACTATCCTGTTTGGTTACCTTGGAGCTAAGAAGAAGATAACAAGTTTCAATTTTCAGAACAATTAAATTCCACAGTGATAGATACACTAGATATAGTGAAGTGTTCACCTGATAAAGGAGCAGTGCTCTGAAAGCTTGTGATTTCAACTAAACTTGTTGGACTATATCCTGGTGTCATGTGACTTCTGACTACTATAAAAGGTAATGTATAAAAATGATTGTCACACAAATGCACAGATGCTGATTGACTTTCTACACATTTGATTCCTATATCAGTAGAGATATCACTGAAGCCCATTCACATTTTAACACGAACCCCATTTATATTGGATGACAAAGAATCTGTTACTCCCATAGGTTTCTGAACGAGGATTAATCCATACAGGCAATTGCAGTCTCAGTGATCCAACTAATGTTGAGTTCTCATATACCAACATCAGCAACACAGATCACATTGCTGTTTGTGGTACTTTGCTGTGCAGAATTTGGCTGATACTTTCTCACATCATAAAAGCCATTTCCATCCAAATGTACTTCATTAGCTGTAATGTTCTTTAGAAGAAACACTACTATAAATATAGGTTAATATTTTAACTATTCCAATGTTCTCCTGACCTTCTGCTTCTGACCTTCCACCATTTATAAACACAAGTTCACCCAAAGATCTGCTGCCTGCATACAAACTCACACTAGATCCTGCTGACTAGTTACACTCCCTCCAGTCTGGAAACAGCCCAATTTTAAAATTCTCATGCTTGTTTTCAAATCCTTCATGACCTTGTTTATCTCTATCTCAGTAATTGCCTCAAGTCCTATAATTCACAGATGTCTCTCATCTCCTCAAATTTCACCCTCTTCAGTACAGGGTATCTCTAATTTTAGCTGGTCCACAGTTGGCAATCATAGCTGCCTGGAATTACCTTCCTAAGCCCCCCCACTTCTCTGTCTTTCTTTTTCCTTATTTAAGATGCTCCTTAAAATCTGTCTCTCATCTGCCCTAATATCTCCTTAAGTGATCTGGTGTCAATGTTTTTGATAACACGCCTGTGATAAACACTGGATGTTTTACAATGTTTGAGGTGCTATATAAATGCGAGTTGTTGTTTTTATTCTGTTCCTATTTGATGCTATTATTAAAACAGGAAACTAGGGTCAAAGCACAGCATTAGCACAGATCACATTTTAGTTTTAAGCTATTTAAAGAAAATGTAATATCAGAATTATTTCAGGTTAAAGGTTTTCTCTATGGTACTCTCTTCATTTGTTTCATTATTTAGTAGATGAACTACATTGAGTTATAACCACACTTTTGCATATTTGCATATCAGTACTGCTTTCAGTAAAGGTGGTCAAATAGATTGCATTTTAAATTAATGTAGGAGCTTGTACATAACAGCACAAAGCTACTCAGGTAATCAGAAAAGAAAGTATTTACAGGATTATTCACAAGACAGGAAGTATTGTAAGGCAGCAAAGGGTGGAAATTATCCTTAAGAGACTGCAAGGATCAAAGATTTTATAAATGTCATCTTAGCTCCATCCTTACAAAAGATTCTAACCAGTATCGTTGGTCAAAATATATAGGACTGGACTAACATAATTTTACTAGGATTGTCAGTACACATCTGTATAAATGAAGCTCAAACTTTGTGGGTCACAGGGAGCATGACACTATATTTTTGTTCACCACAGCTTATCAAGCTAAACCCAATGTTACAGTCACAAGATATTATAAGATGGCTATGTTTTGGGACTGTGCTTTGAACTTAGGGTAAAATCTAGAAATAAAAATCAGGAGGGAGTATCATGTGGTCTATACTGAATTATTGAAACACAATAAACCTGAATAGTATGGTCGTTAAAAATTAAAGAGAAGACTAAATTGTTTTATGATGAAGAACATACAAGGTTATATGGCGTTAGGGGCACCTGTGCTCACAACGGATAGATTGTTATTTTTTAAAGTCACAGGAAGGTGATAAGAATATCAAGTTTTGTAAACAGTTACAATTTAATTGTCAATTGAGTTTTAGTATATAAGGTTTGGGAGTCTGAAGGATAGTTAGTCAGCATTTCTATCTAGATACAAGATCCTAGTGATTTTTGTTGCTATGGAGATGGACTTTGAGATGGGAAAAGTCCTTAAAAGCCAACAAGCCACTCACCAGATTGGAATACAAGCTTTTTTTGATCAATATTATGAAACTCCGTCTCCATCTTGTCTGACTACTATATAACCAGGAATGCTGAGCTACCAGCCCTTTCAGCCAAGTCTAGGTCATAGAAACAGAGAAAATTGCAAAGTAGGAGCAGGTGTAGGCCATTTAGCCCTTCAAGCCTGCTTCATCTATCAATACAATCATGGCTGAGCATGTAACTCAATAACCAGTTCCCACTTTCTCCCCATACCCTTTGATCCCTTTAGCCCTAAGAATTATCTCTAACTACTTCTTGAAAATATTAGATATTTGGCCTTGAATACTTTTTGTGACAGAGAATTCTACAGGCTCAGCATTCTCTGCATGAAGAAATATTTCCTCTTCTCAAGACTAAAGGTCCTACCCCAACCCCAATCCTGTCACTGTTCTCCAAATGCTCTAGAATTAAATGTTTATAACGGACACTAGCATTTTCCCTACTCTGATGTCAGCCTTACCAGTCTATAATCTCTATTTTATATAGAACATAGAACTGTACAGCACAGTCCAGGGCCTTCAGCCCGTGATGTTGTGTCGACCGCTTACCCTACTCTAAGATCAAATTAACCTACATACCCTTCATTTTACTATCATACATGTGCCTACCCAAGCGTTGCTTAAGTGTCCTTAATGTATCTGACTCTACTACCATCGCTGGCAGTGCATTCCACACACCCACCACTCTCTGTGTAAAGAATTCACCTCTGACATCTCTCCTAAACCTTCCTCCAATCACCTTAAAATTACGCCCTCTTGTGATAGCCATTTCTGCCCTGGGAAAAAGTCTCTCGCTATTCACTCTGTCTATGGCTCTCATCAGCTCATACACCTCTATCAAGTCACATCTCATCCTTCTTCACTCTAATGAGAAAAGCCCTAGCTCTCTCAACCTTTCTTCACAAGACATGTCCTCCAGTCCAGGCAGCATCCTGCTAAATCTCCGATGCAGCCTCTATCCACCACCTATACAGTGTTCAATGTGTCAACTAATTTGGTACAAGTGGGATATTTAATTTGTCATACAAAAGAAAATTTAATGAAGTGATTGGTTACTAGAATATAATAGTGTCTTTGGAATTGCATCAATTTTGTACCATGACTCCAAAGGAATCTTGTATGCAAGAAGAGACTCTCTTTATTTTTGAAGTTGATAGAATTGACATGTTACACATAACTTGATTAATGATCGATGTTTGTATTTATGCTGGGCTAAAATTATGTTCAAGCACTAATTTCCTGGCTTTCTCTTACCTACAGAACCTGTATGCATATGGTTTAGCATGTCTTCACCTAAAGTTGTGGAATTATGACTTGTTTTTGGATTTTAAGATCACATTCCTAGAGAGACTAAATTCCTCCCTGAATGACCAAAAAGAACATGCTTGCTTTCAGATTTGTTGGAAGTATTTAGTTCTCCCACTAATGATGATCTTTTTCAGCTGTTGCAGCTAGTTGTCAACTGACATAGCTGGCTGTATTAGCTTTGCATGGCAGTAACTGAGATTGATGTGAAGACTGTCTTCTAACAGAGATTCAATAATATCCACTTGTGGGAATATCATTGTTCTTTGTCTGATTTGGAAGTTGCCTCAGAGCATCTGTATTAGTAATTTGGGAACATGGTTTGTATAATGTTGCTACACTGCAGCTTTACATCTGCACAGAGTCATTGGCATTGGGGATTTGCACTTGTGAAAAGTTTTTGAGAGATATTTCTAGTAGTTTGTGTTTGATATGAACAATGAAATACTTGTTGGGTAAGTATATATCTAGCTATCTTATTCTGAAAACTAGAGCAAAAGTGTCTTTCTCAATGTTGGAGTATTTTTTCTAAATTGTTGTAAGGGGGCTTAGGCCACTTTTGGAATATTGTGTGCAATTCTGGTCTCCCTCCTATAGGAAACTTGAGAAGGTTCAGAAAAGATTTACAAGGATGTTGCCAGGGTTGGAAGGTTTGAGCTATGTGGAGTCGCTGAATAGGCTGGGGCTATTTTCCCTGAAGCGTTGGAGGCTTAGGGGTGACCTTATACAGGTTTACAAAATCATGAGGGGTATGCATAGGGTAAAAAGACAGGTCTTTTCTCTGGGGTGGGGGAGTCCAGAATTAGAGGGCATAGATTTAAGGTGAGAGGCAAAAAATTTAAAAGGGACCTAAGGGGGAAATTTTTCATGCAAAGGGTGGTATATGTATGGAATTAGCTGCCAGAGGATGTGATGGAGGCTGGGACAATTACAATATTTAAAAGGTATCTGGATGGGAATAGGAAGGGTTTAGAGGGATATGGGCCAAGTGCTGGCAAATGGTACTAGATTAATTTAGGATAATGTGGTCAACATGGACGAGTTGGACCAAGAAGTCTGTTTCCATGCTGTACATCTGTATGACTCTATGACTCTAACTTCAGAACCAAACAGAACCAAACCATGGCTTGTCATCCTACAATAGACGCACTCCAATGCGTTTGTGAGATGCATTTATATCCAATGTAGTAAAATTTGAGGGATCATTAGAGTGAAGAATACACTGGATAGATGATAAAAAATTTTTGAGAGACTAAAAAAGTGTTGGTGATCTTACTGTCACAAAAGTCATTGATTTTTTTTTAAAAATGGCCTGTTCCTGTGCACTCTGGCTCACTGCTTTCTTCTTATCTAACCTACTTTATCTGAAGGCTACAGTTCAAATGACTCTGCACGTGCAATGCCACAGGACATCAACTAATAGGCAATGTAAAGTCTTTGCCGAGCTCTGTTGAGTTCACTAGCCTGTTTACAGAAAAGCAAAACCAAGACAGTCTTCCTGATTTTTCAGGTTATTCTGTAACCATCACTCTGGCACCAAGTGCATTTAGATGCCATCAAATAGGGAGACTCAATCAGGAAGACTGGACGCTAAGTCAGTCCCATTGTAAATGATTAATCTTGGCACTCCAGCTGAAATATGTGCTCAAAGACTCACTTTGATTATGTTCTGCAACTGCTGAAAGTAATACTATATATCTTCCGCTTACTGCATTTGTGTTGGAGTGGTTTTATTCTTCATTTAATTTACTACATTGGGCTGAGGACATGATTACATGTAGAAACTTCAAAGAATAATTTGAATCCTTAATTCTTAAATTTAATCTGGATGGATTCTGTTTCAACTTCACTATTATCCCATATATAGTCTGTTTGCTTCCAGGCAGCAGCATCCTTCAGCCAGGAGCAGGGACAGTCTGGCCCAGATTGACTATCACTCACATTTCAGTCAGAGATGCCTGGAGAATATTCACAGCAATGTACAGTGATTGTTAAGTGCTTCTTTCCTTTCAGCACAAAATGAATCATCTAATTCAGTAGGCTGTCTGACAGCTTCAAAAACTTGTTTCCAGAAATAATTGATGGTCTTGAAAAATGGCTCAAGCCTTATGAAAAGAGAAATAAAATCTATTCACTAAATAAGGGTAAATTGTGAGTACCATTTTGTCTTGAGTTCAATATGTGAATGAGATATTTAAAAGTAACTGGAACGTAGTAGCATCAGCCTATGGTCAGTGATGGCATACTCACCTATGAGTCATAAATTATGGGACTAAGTACCACTCCAATCATCCTCATGTGGATTAAATGGTACTTGCCTATTTGCTCATATAACAGTCAATTTTTACAGACCAATGCTTATGCTAAAGTTGGCCCAATTAATGTTTATATTGGTAATACTTTCAAAGATTTGATGCGTCTTCTTGACTTTGGCCTAATGTGTAATCTAAAATGGCTATTACAATAGAATAAAACAAAAACCACCAACACTAAAACATTTGCATATGTATTTTATAATATTAGACTATATCCTTTCCATCCATATTAATTATCTGACATCTATTTATTTTATAATATTACAAACTACATACATTTTTTTAGTATTGAAACAGCTGTCATTACAAACTGTGTGGCAGCACATTGGCCTGAATAGGATATTGGCTGGGAAATTGAAGGCTGAGGTCTTGGCAAGAGAGGGATGTTCACAACTTATTATGACTCAGATTTAGAATTAGATACAAATCAACCATTTCCAATAACACTACTGTAAGAAGTCATACTCATTTCTGTCAAAGAAGGAGACCATTCAACCCATTAAGTTATTTTGACTGTCCATACAGAAATCCAATCAGTCCCATTTCCCCCTGCTATCCCACAGGTTTACTTCCTTCAAAGTCCATCCAATTTTTCTTTGAAATTGTGGATCACTTCAGTTTCAGCAGATTCATGCGCATTCTGTTCCAGGTTATTACCACTCACTGCATTAAGTAAAGTTCTTCCTCACATTCCCACATGCCTAAAACCTTACACTTATGTCTTCTTGTCTATGTACTACTAGACAAAGGCAGTGCTTTATCTTTCTCTACCTGATATAAACCTATGCTAATCCTGCATTCCACTTTTAATAATCCCTTCAATCTCCTTTGTACAAAGGAGAAATGTTGTTGTAATTTCATTGATTCCAGAAAGAACCTGGGGACAGAAGAATACATCAATCCCTAATAGCTAGTGACAACAGTGATCGAAGTTAAAAATCGCACAACATCAGGTTATAGTCCAACAGGCTTATTTGGAAGCGCTAGCTTTTGGAGAGCTGTTCCTTCATCAGGCGCTCCAAAAGCTAGTGCATCCAAATAAACCTATTGGACTATAACTTGGTGTTGTGTGATTTTTAACTTTGTCCACCCCAGTCTAACACAGGCACCTCTACATAGCAGTGATTGAATCAAGGTGCTAGGCTTGGTGATGGTGGTGGCGGGAATGTTGTGTTGCTGTGCCTGGATCAGGAGGGGTGGGGGAGGGGGTAGCACTGCTGTGATCAGGTTGAAAATGGGGGAATCTTTTGTGTTTGGGTCAGGGACGAGTGCATTGTGGACATGTTGGGGGTAAACCTGTGCGTGAGTCAGAAGGTGGGACTGCTGTACTTAGGTTGAAGGGACAGGAGCTGTTGTGTTTTGCTCTACATTGCTTGGGTCTGGGTGGGCATGTTCTGGCAGGGGTAGCAGGGAGGTGCTTGGTCCCAGGAAGGAGACAGTGCAAGGGCACCATCCTTGCTTCCTCATTCTACCTGGCATTGCCTCCCTCTGCCTTTGTCTCAGTCCTTAATTCCAGCTTGCCCAGCCCCCACCTACAACAATAAAACATAGGCCATTCGCTAATCACTCACTAACTACTCTGATTGTCCATTTAGGAAATTCCTTATCACTGGTCAATATCTACTCCACTACTCAATGAGATCATGGCTGATCTGATAATCCTCAATTCCCATATTCCTTGATTCCCTCACAGATTAAAATTGTCAATCTCAACCTCGACAGCCCTCTCTAGTAAAGAATTCCACAGATTTAATATCCTCTGAGAGAAGAAATTCTTCCTCATCTCTATCCTAACTGGGTGACTCCTTACTCTAAGGCAATGCCGTCTGGTCTTGAACTTCCCCATAAGTGGTAACAACCTCTCAGCACCTATCCTGTCAAGTCCCCTAAGAATGTTATATGTTTCAATAAGGTCACCTCTCATTCTTCTAAACTCCAATGCATACAGGCCTAAATGACTCAACTTCATAAGAAAATCTCTCCAAACCAGGAACAATGCAAATGGAGCATGTGTAGAACAAGCTGCCAGAGGAAGTTGTGGAGGTGAGTATAATTACAACATTTAAAAGGCGTCTTGGTGAGTATGAATAGGAAGGGTTTAGAAAGGTATGGGCCAAAAGCTGGCAAATGGGACAAGGTCAGATTGGGATGTCTGTTCGGCATGAATGAATTGGACTGAAGGGTCTGTTTCTGTGACGAATGACTCTATGGCTTTATAACCTTGTGAATAGTCTCTGCCTCCAATGATGGTATATCTTTCCTTCTCTAAGATGACCAAAACTATTTGTAATATTCTAGCTGTGGTCTAATTAGTCACTTGTACAGTTATTGAATGTCTTCCCAATTTTTATATTCCATATTCTTTGAAATAAATGCCAACATTTAATTTGTCTTCCCTATTACCTGCTGAACTTGTGTCGGAGCCTTTTTTTGATTTACGTAGGAGGACGACCAAATTCCTCAGTCATGTAGCTTTCAGCGGTCTTCCTCTATTTATATTCAGCTCTTCTATTCTTCCTGCCAAAGTGCGTAACCGCACATTTTATTATATACAAATCTGCCAGGTTTTTGCCAATTCACTTAACCTGTCTATATTCCTCCACAAACTCTTTATGTCATTTTCATGAAAGCCTTCCCTACCTATTTTTGTGTCATCCATAAACTTGGGTATAGTATATTCCCTTTCCTTATCCCACATCTCTATCTCCTATTAGCTAGCCAATACTCTATCCATTTCAATATACTACCTCCAACACCATGGACTATAACCTTCTAAGTAGTTTATCAAATGACTTCTGGAATTCAAATATATTACACCCACTGCCTCTTCTATACTGTCCTGCCTGTTACTTCCTCAAGATATTCTAGTAATGACTGTAGGCATGATTTTTCCTTCATGAGGCCATGCTGAATTTGTTTGATCATATTCTGTATTTCTAAATGCTCTGTTACATCCATTCAAGTAAACACAAACACTTTCCTGAAAACAAACATGAAGCCATACCCTATTAACACCTGTACATTGTCTCCCTCCCTTTTTGAATAAAATGTTACACTGGCAGTTTTCCAGGACTTTTCAAGAATCGAAGGATTCTTGAAACATTACTACCAGTGTAACTACCATATCAGTAGCTACTTCCTTCAATATCTGGAATGCATCCCCTCAGGTCCTGGGGACTCAGTCTTTAGCCCTATAAGTTTGCTAACACTTTTTCTCTAATGATAGTTATCCTATGTATTTCCACTCCCTGTTTTGCCTTCTAATCACTCAGTAATTTTGGAATGCTATTTGTATCTTCTACTGCGAAAACTGTTGCAAAGTATTTATTCAGATTCTCTGCCATTTCAGGATGCCCCACTATTGATTCCCCAGACCTACTCTCTTACAGACCTATATTCACTTTAATCTCTGTCTTCTTTTTAATGTATTTAAAGTACCTCTTCCTGACTTTTTTGCTATTACCCATAAACTTGGCCTCAAAATTTGCCGTCATCATTTATTCATTTTAAAAAAAGCTTCTCCAATCCTTTGTCTTACCACTAATCTTTCGTAGAGTGTATTTCTTTCCCCTTCAGTCCTTAACTTCCTTAGTTAACCATGCTTAGTTTATCTCCTTCTTAGAAACCTTCTCTCTCACTGGAATATATCTTTGTTGTAAGCCACAAACTATTTTCTTAAATGTCTGCCATTGTTCCTCAAATGGTTTTGCTGCTAAACTCTTTTCCCATTTTACTCCTTCTAGCCCAGCCTTTATTATCTCGTAATTCCCCATATTTAATTTTATTTCAGTACAGTTGTTTCTGACTCAGATTTCTCCCCCTCAAACTGAATGCTAAATTCTACCATATTATGGTCACTATTGTCTGGGGATCTTTTACTCTGAGCTAATTTAGTAAACCTGCCTTATTTCACATTGCCAAATCTAAAATAGCCTGCTCCTTGGTTGGATCCACAGCCTATTGTTCGAGGAAACTGTCCTGAATACATGCAATTAATTCTTCCACAAATCAATCCGACCTTTTGAATCTGCATGAAGATTAAAGTCACCTATGATTAATGTGATGCCTTTTTTACATAATTGCATCATTTCCTGATTTATTCTCTGTCCCACAGAATAGCTCCTCTAATAGGGCTTATAGAATGCTCCTGCCAATGTCTTCTACCCATTGTTACTTCTTAACTCCACCCATATGGATTCCACATCTTCTGAACTAAGATCATCTCTTGCTATTGTACCTATTGTATCCTGTACTAACAAAGCCACCCCACCACCCTTTGCCTGAGCTTTTGAAAAGTCATATATCCCTGAATGTTTAATTCCAGGCTTTGACCTCCTTGCCACCATGTCTCTGTAATGGCTGTAAGATCATAACCATTAGCCTCTATTTGTACCATTAATTTATGTTCTTCTAAACAACACATACTTCCAAGGAAATAGCCATTAATGTTGCCAGTTTTGTCATTTTCCAAGCCCTTGACCCATGGACTGCTTTTTCTCTATATTTCAATCACTGTCATTTCTTGTCTCAACCTGGCTATGGTTATCCAAAGCCGCCCTATAATCCTGTCATATTCTATTGCTTTGTAAACTTATATTTCCACTCTTCCAAAACCTTCACCCCCCCCCCCCCCCCCCCCCCCCCCCCACCAAATTAGTTTGAAACGTCTCCACAGCCCTAGTTATTTGACTCACTAGCACACTGGTCCCACCATGGTTTAAACAAAGCCCATCCTACTAGCTTAGCACCCATCTACCCCAGTTCTGACAAAGTCTTATTAGACTCAAAACATTACCTTTGTTTTTCTCTGCACAGTTGCTGCCAGAACTGCTGAGCTTCTCCAGCAATTTCTGTTTCTCTGCTGGCAGTACCCCATGAACTGAACCTCATTCTAGCCACAACTATCTTTGACGCGTGCTTTTAACTCCCTGATTTTATTGACCCTACACCACCTTGCCTATAGCTGAGGATGCAATCCAGATATTATTACCTTGGAGGCTCTGCTTTCTAATTTGGCTCCTAACTGTTCAAATTCTTTCAGTAGAACCCCTTTTCTAGTCCTACCAATGTTGTTGTTACCTCCTCCCTCTCCAGGTTCTTCTCCAGCACTGAGATGTTCTTAATACTGACACCAGGTAGGCAGCACACCCTTTGGGACTTCCACTGTCATTTGCACAGAACTGTATCTATTACCCTATTTCTACTGTCCCCTACCCCAACTTTATTTCTATTTCCTTCAGCTACTTGAAAGACATGCTGTACCAAGGTGCCATTGTCAGTTTACTCATTCTACCTGCAGTCCTTGTTCTCCCCTGCACAGCTTGCACAGACCTTGTAACTGTTAGACAATTGCAGGAGCTGAGGCTCCTTAGATGCCTTTCCCTGGGTCTCCACAGCTGCCTCATCTGTAGTCACACCATCTTCTCCCTGATCAACTTTGAACTCCTCAGTCTGAGGGGTATAATTGCACACTGGAGCTAAGTGTCCTGGTAATGGCAGGTCCATAACTCAGACTTCAGCTCCTCATCTTGGATCCAAAGTTCCTTGAGCAGCAACACTTACTACAGATGTATTTGCTCTGAATCACCCTCATCTCCAGCAGCTTCCACATGCTACAGCAACAACACATCACCGGCCTGCATCACCTCGAATAAGTTAATTATTCTAGATTCCTTGCTCTTTATACTCTACCATAATGCTATCTCTTAAATTTTGAAATAGACTAATATCAATCTTATACTTAACTAGCTATTTTTAAAAGAGAAAAGAATAACATTGGAGACCTAAGCACAAACAAAAGACCTCATTTTTACTTTTAAAAGTAAAAATATTCACCAGTTCTACTAATCAATCAGCTTTTTCTCTTCCACTCGTATCACGCTACTGTATGTGATGTCAGTCCACTGCTGGTCTCACTGCAGGATGGCTTTTTGATCCCCACTTTAATCTTTTCCCACTCACATCTCATTCTGGAATGTTTACTTTCTGCAGTAAAATTGAGTTAAAACACCTTCCACCCCCTTTGTGTAGAATTGTCACTTGAACCAAAATTCTTTGTCACTCACTCGGCCATCTAGTTTTGCTTCTTCCCTCCTGACCTTGATTGTCTCTTTCTACATTTCCTTAGACTACTCCTTTTGGAATTAAAACGATTTCTTTCTGCTGACTGTCGTTCTGAACTCATACCAAAGGGCCCCACCTATTGGTAAGTGTAGGAACTTAGTAACTCCCGGCACTGACTAAGTTAGAACACTAGATGGAGACTATTCAATCCTAAAATATAGTTGAGAATATTTTTGTAAATTATTTTAAACAGTATTATAGAGGGGTCAGGATGTACTGTATTATATTTATTTTATAGTTACTGATGCACTTTCTTTTGCAGTAATTTCAGTTAGGAATACACAGTGTTCTGCAATGTTTTTCTTTCTAGGGTAGAAATTGTTCGAATGAACCTAATGCTGACTTTAACATTGATTTCTATGAGAACTTATGATTCACTTAAAATCATTTCATTTTCCGGCTTTTTGAGGAATGCAACCACAACTTATGTGAATAATTTGTATAGTATATAGACAGACTTGCACTTGGAAAATGTGAATATTTCTATGTTTATCCACTCGAACATTAGAGCTATGAGTAACACCCCTCAAGCTGGTATAGCTTTATGTTATTTACATGTGATAACCACATGAAGAAACCTGAAAAAAAGGAATACAACATTTGAGAAATGCCAATGCTAAATTGAAAAGCAAGTAAAGAGAATTTGAATTTCGAATTTCAATCTGAATCTGAATTTTGGATACAGATTTTTGAGAATTGTAGTTATGAAATAAGAGCTTTGTACAGATTTACCCAACAATCTTGAGTATAAGACAGGTTTACCTTTTCATTGGTGAAGGTGCAATAACTTTGGTGGTGCCATCATATTCTGTACGGTCTGTTTTGATATGACTAGGACTAACACTGTTTGGACCTGTGGTAACAATATCACATATCAAGATTTATACAAGTGCTAAATGATTACTATTTAAGAAACAGATAAAATGGTTAATCATGAAATTACTTAATGATCAACTCATTTCAGATCAATTGATTTGTTCTGCAAAGTAACCTATCCTTTAGAGGAATAAAATAGATCAGAAAACAAAAATGAATTGAGACATAATTGTTTACTAGTTCCCTTTAAGTGAGTTCAAACCTTCATCTCATGGGAAAAGTAAGCATAAATCTCTGCCTACGCTATTTCCCGCTGGCTCCTTATAAATTTTGAAAGCTGCAATCAAGACACTGCACTGTAAAAACTAAATGGTACAGCTATGACTTAAACCTAGGGAAGATAGAACTAATAATTTTGTTCTTCATCTTTAAAAACATTCAAATAAAGAATACCTATCAGATTAGTTCTCTTCTGTGATATTTCCAATAATCATGTGGGAATTAAATAGGAACATGGCACTTAGAAGCAGATTTAGACCATTTGACCCTTCAAGTCGTTTTTGCATTTAATAAAGTCATAGCTGATCTGAATGTGATAATAACTCCACTTCACTGCATGCCCCTTCCCCTACCCATAACCCCTAAACCCTTTGCCTTTCTAAAGTCTATCTAATTCAGCTCTTGAATCCACCAGCATCCACTGCTTTATGGAGAAGAGATTCCACAGATCCTCACAGATCCTCATTTCTGACTTAAAAGAGAGAACTCTCATTTTTAAGCAATGCTGTTTTATATAATATGTTTATTGGTCATCAACAAAGGTGGAAACAAGTTATAGTAAATTTTACATGACCATAGCAAGCCATTAGTACATGTATAAATGCATTTCTCTAGATATTCCTTTCGTCATGAAAATAGCAAAAAAATGCACAATAACTTGTTATCTGGTCAACATATAAATGATCAACAAAGAAAATTACCATTAACAAAATTGTGACAAATCTAGTATGAAACAATATGAACTCATTCATTTTGACACAAAGAATAGAAAAGCAACATATTATTCAACTGGAGAGAGTCTGTATAACTCTGGGAGACAGAGGCTTCTAGGTATCCTGGTACCTGAATTATATAAAGGTTGTTTCAACAAGTCATTAAGGAAGCAAATTGAATGTTGTTTATTAGAAAGGAAGGGAATATATCAGTAAGAATTATTTGCTTTGGACATATAGTTTTATGTATAGTTTGCATTTTTTTTATTTAAGAAAGGATATAATAGCATTGTATGCAGTAAAAAGAAAATTCACTTGATTCATTACAGGAGGAAAGGTTGGATAGATTGGGCCGATATTCATTGGAGTTTAGAAGAACTAGAAGTGATCTATTGAAGTATACAAGATCCTTAAGGACAGACTGAATGGTGAAAGGATGCTACCTCTTAGGAGAGATACTAGAACTAAAGGCACAGTTTAAAATTAAGGAGTCTCCCAGTGAGATGAAACTGAGGATAATTATTTTTCCTCTTTGAGAGTCATTGGTCTGTGGATCTTTCTTCACAGAGCAGTAGAGGCAGGGTCATTGAATATTTTTAAGGTTCACTTAAATAGATTTCTGATTGACAACAGAGTCATTGAGTATAAGGGTAGATAGACAAGAGTTGAGGTCACAGACGGATCTGTCATGATCTTCTCAAATGCTGGTCAGACTTTCACAGCCAACTGGCTGATAATACGGTCAGATTCAAGTAGTGGCATTTATGCCCTCTCCAGAATGATCAAAGATATAATACTGTAGCTTTGAATCAGAAAATTGCATGCACAGTTGTCACATGATCAACATTGTAAACCAACATAAAGGATTCCCGAACAACTGTTGTCTGTCACACCTTCGATACATTTTTCGAGAGGCATTAGCAGTTATCTTACTTATTAAAAGAGCAAACCTTTGACAAAACAACAGGGTGAAAATGCTCATGCACATCAATGCAAGAAAACAAATTAGGGCACAGGATTAATTCCAACCGGTTTAAAGAAATGTCACAGCCACACCACCTGGGGGAAGCAAACAAATGCACTATTTTACCCCAGATAAATTTTTAAACTTATACATCACTGCTCAGCTCTTCAATATCATCTCAGAAGCTCAGAGGAACAGAAGAATATCGGGGTGTTTGTCCACAGATCCCTGAAGATGGCAGGACAAGTTAATAGATTAGTTAAAAATGCTTCCAGGATGCTTGGCTTTATCTGTTGAGGTATTATAAAAGCAAAGAGGTCATGTAGGAGCTGTACAAGACTTTGGCTGGATCACAGCTGGAATGCTGTGTGCAGTTCTGGTCACCACACTATAGGAAGGATGTGACTGCACTGGAGTCAGTGCAAAGGAGATTCACCAAAATGTTGGCTGGGCTGAAGCAATTTAGCTTTGAAGAGAGTCTGGATAAGCTGGCAATGACTTCTTAGGAGTGTTTTAAAAAGAGGTGGGGACCTGACAGGATAGGATTATCAGGGGCATGAACAGGATAAATGGAAAGCAGCTGTTCGCCTGAGTTGAAGGGTCAATAACAAGGGGGCATAATTATTAGATATAAGACAAGAGGATTAGAGAAAAATTGTCTTCACCTAGAGGGTTGGTGGAAATCTTAAATGTACTGTCTGGGACGGTAGTAGAGGTGGGTAACCTCATCACCTTTAAAAAGTACTTGGTTGAGCAGTTAAAATGTTCAAGGCTATGGGCCTAGTGCTTGGCAGTGGGACTGGTGGAAATTTAGTGCAGCTCTGGCATGACAGAATTGATGACAGTATGACTCTATCATTCTATCACCAATATGTGGGTTCCTGTTAGTGTTACATTACCTGTCATGCACAGGTTCCTTTTTATCATGCATCATAGATCATCTAATAGCTTTGCACCCCAGCAGTACAGGGACTTGCCGTCATGATTTTACATGCATTAACTTTTCAAGACTTGAAATTGAAGGAGACACACAAACAAATTGCTAACATATATTCCCAGAATGTAAATTTCTATATTGAAGCAAAAAAGATGAGGATTTACTTCAATCTTTTTCAGTAAAAGCACAAAAGAGAGACTATTACATTGTCACAGTGTAACTTCTCAAATATTTTATACATAACCTACAGTACAATGCAATATTTTCCAAAGCTGTATAATCATTCAGAAATTAAGCCCAGCAGTCCACCTATAATGGGAGAAAGTGAGGCCTGCAGATGCTGGGGATCAGAGTCGAGAGTGTGGTGCTGGAAATGCACAGCAGGTTAGGCAGCATTCGAGGAGCAGGAGAATCATCATTTCGGGCATAAGCCCTTCATGAGGAATGAGGCTTGTGGGCCAGGGAGCTGAGAGATACCCCCGGTCCATAAGCCTCATTCCTGATGAAGGCCTTATGCCGAAATGTCGATTCTCCTGCTCTTCGGGTGCTGCCTGACCTGCTGTGCATTTCTAGCACCCCACACTTCAGTCCATCTACAATGGTTTGAACAATATATTTTGGCCACCTCTAAATGTGGCCAGACAAAATAGTGGGAAAAAAACACCTTTATGTATTCACAGTATGCTGAAACTAAACATCACAACCAATTCTGACGACCAGTGAATAAGTGTTGAAATGTAGTCACTAGAACATGACTAACTCACCTACCTGACTGCTGAGGATGAATTGTCCGTTTAGGGTACGTTTTACTGCGAGTTCTTTTCACATTCTGATCTGGCCGTGGAAGCTCAATGGATTGATCTCGGTTTAGTTGAAATGCAGTCTTACCACTGCTCAGAAATAATTTATTAAAGTTTATTACTTTAAATATATATAGATTGTGTGCATAACTATACTCAGAGAAATTTGCTGTATATAAATTATTAAATTAATAAACTGCTTATATCACCGAAGTTAGAATGGTCCCAAACATGATTGTAGGGATTCACTGTACTGTAGGGATTCTATGACTCTATAACAAGTGGTGAGGATTGAATCAACTACCCTGGTTCTAGATGTGAAGACCAACTCCTTACTAAACAAAATCCTAGTTTGCAGTTACTAACTGGAATAACACTAACCTGACACATCATATATCAAATAATGGACTTGGATGTAAGCATGCATGCCTGTAGATAAACACTGAGAGAGTTCTCAGTTGGAAAGATCTGTCAAATTGGATGACCGCAGCACTCAATCTCAAAATCATATTCTGCAGCACTGCAAAAACAAATCTCATTCAAATTAAATCACATCCTTCAATAAGAACACAGTGTAAGCTTGTCAGATTTAAATTTATGTAAAAAATTTCTCCAAAACTTTAAATTAATAAGCAATGTCATTATCAAGATCCACATTTTCACCATGTGTTTAACACATGAAAGATCCTTCAAATAACATAAAAGATAACAAAAGCAATGTGCCCTTTTCCAACAAGAAATGCAGTTATTCCCCTAATCAAGTCTAGTTCCTTAACTAGTCTGAGGAAATAACTACACAAATAATCTGCATCCTTATCAATAAGAAATGAAAACAACAAACCACGCAATCATTTGCCCTTCTGTGAACCTTACTCAACATGGGGGCAGTATGGTGGCTCAGTGGTTAACACTGCTGCCTCACAACGCCAGGGACCCTGGTTCAATTCCAGCCTTGGGCAACTGTCTGTGTGAAGTTTGCAAATTCTCCGTGTCTGCTTGGGTTTCCTCTGGGTACCCTGGTTTCCTCCCACAGTCCAAAGGTGTGCAGGCCAGATGAATTGGCCATGCTAAGTTGTCCAGAGTGTTAGGTGCATTAGTCAGAGGGAAATGAGTCTGGGTGGGTTACTCTCCGGAGGGTCGGTTTGGGCTGAAGGGCCTGTTTCCACACTGTAGGGAATCTAGTCTAAAAACACATCCTGGGAGGAGAAAATTGTGTCCTTAGTCTCCAAATTCCCAGGATGGTGCTGAGAATATCAGGTTGTGAACAGTTAGATTTTAAACTGTCCATTTACTTTGAAGACAGGATATGGTTAGGATCAAAAGAATATCCAATCAGCATATATCCACAGAGAAAAAACCCACAAGTGATTCACAGGATCTGGGAGAGACCGCAGCTAAAGGCCAAAAGTCTTTAAGAATTCCATGCAGGAATATGGTTAAGAACACATGTTCAAATCGGAAAGATCAAATTTGTGAGGATAAAAAAATTAAGACGGGAGGATTAAGACGGGAGAAACACCAGGTACAAAAAACCTGATTATGAAGGACAGTTCGGATACTTCTAGAAAAGGGAAAGAACAAAGGCAATCCCTTAGGAGCTAGTAATCACTTTTGGATTGTTTCTGGAAATATTGAATACTTAATTAAAGGAGAGTGTTACAGATTTCTGTGGAGTAGGCTTTTTGGCTGTATTAAAAATTAAAAAGAAATTCAGTTTATAGTTTAAAGCATGAGCTGTCTACCAAAACCACTCAATTGCGTTTTTAGTTTGTATGAGAGTAAAAATTTTAAAATATAAAATATTTTTGGGTCACAAATGGAAATAGCTGGAAAAACTCAGGAAGTCTGGCAGCATCAGGGAAGGGGATGGCCGAGTGGTATAGTCACCGGACTGTAAATCCAGAGACCCAGGAAATGTTCTGGGGACCTGGGTTCAAATCGTGCCATGGCAAATGGTAGAATTTGAATTCAATAAAAATCTGGAATTTAATAATAATCATGATTATTGAGGAAGATCTGGTTTACAGGAGAAGAAATGTCACCTGGTATGTGACTTCAGACACACAGCAATGCGATTGACTCTTAGCTGCCCTCAGGACAATTAGGGATGGGCAATAAATGGATTCAGAACAGAATGTGTTTCTGATCTAAGCACCTACAATTTTCTGGTTTTATGTTTAATAAATATTTTTAGGTTTTCCTTTCAGCTATTATTTGAACTGGCATTTTTTTAAAAAAAGTCATCACTCCCTATTGGAGATTCCAACATGACAAAGAAGTCCAAAAATACTAGGGCCCTTGAGGTGAAGGAACCCCAAGGGAACAATGACCATAAAATGACAGAATTCACCTTGCAGTTTGAGAGGTAGAAGCTGGATTCAGACATAACGGCCCCATGTCTGAGGAAGAATGTGTTGACATTGGAGGGGTTTAAAAGGAGATTTATAAGAATGTTTCTGAGGATGAAGGCTTGTCATGTTAGGAACAATTTGACGACTCTGGGTCTATACTCAATGGCGTTTAGAAAGATGAGGGGAATGTCATTGAAACTTACAGACTACTGAGAGATCTAGATAAAGTGGACATGGAGATGATGTTTCCACTAACAGGAGAGACTAGAACCCAAGGGCACAGCTTCAAAGTGAAGGGATAACCCATTAGAACTGAAATATGCAGGAATTTCTGCAGCTACAGGGTGGTGAATCTGTGGGTTCATTGCCACAGAGGGCTGTGGAGACCAAGTTGTTGAGTGTGTATAAGGTCGAGATAGATAGACAGATTAGTAAGGGGATAAAGGGTTATGGAGAAAAAGCAGGAGAATGAGGTTGAGAAATGTTATCAGCCATGATTCAACAATGGAGCAGATTTGATGGGCCAAATGGTCTTAATTCGATCCTATATCGTCATTTGTCATAGTGTAGTTAAAAATTTAGCTGCTAATGGAGAAATAATATCTATTAATTACAAATAATATGAACCAAGAGCACACAAACAATATGACGTGATACAAAAGGCAAATGTGTTTTTTTTTAATTTATTTGAATGTTGACTTTGTCCAAAGCCTCTATGGATTTATTGCACTCAATAAAGGTCAATTTCATGAAAGATGTTGTTAAATTTAGCTTGGTTAATAAAGTATTGTGAAACCGTAACTTATCTAAAATGGATTCAGAGAGATCAGCTATTTATTAGACAGAACATGACTAAAAAGGAAGATGTTTTATCTGATTATTTGAATCAATATTAATCAAAATGAACTGATCCAATCATTATTAATGCAAAAGAATAGGTCTACAGTTAATGGTTTCCCAGTTTGAATGAGAAACCCAACAATTATTGCATGGTTGTTAAGCAAAAATACCACAATGCTTCCACTGTGCAAATTTATTCAAGGTTTTAGTTTCTTTTAAAAAACAAAGATTACTTCAGAAGAAGAATTGCTCTGTACAATTTTCTCCCCTTAAGCCAAAGCAATTATTTAGAGAAATCAGATTACCTGTATCGATGTCTGTACCCAAGAGAACCCAGCTTGCTAAGTTTTCGGGACATAGAATTTGAATACTCGTCAGATTCGGGTAATCTGATTAAATAAAATGAAAGGATTTTACTTAGAGAGATATAATTGATAAATTATACTTCCCCTGCGGTGAAAAATGAACATAATACTTAATAAGGTGCAGTTTTACCATATCTATTTTTCATATGAGGAAGGAGACAAAACAAGGACAGTATCAAGCTCAGCTTTGAACGACCCAGAAATTCAATAATCAGTGCCTTATTACTTGGACAGACGGCCCCAAGCCTATATAGTTGCATTCAGAATATATAATGGCCTCAGCAGAAGAAGAACAATGAGAAAAAAATATTGAAGAGCCAAAAGACTGAAATAGATTTAAAAATGAATAAGCGGTATCTCTCATTGCAATTTCCGTCTTGGTGCAGAGCTTGATTGAATATCTGCAGCATTCCCTTTCGGGAGTGAGTTTGAAGGTGATGGGGTTGGGGGTGTTGTGGATGCAGGATAATTCTTGTGACAGGGTGGGAAGATACAGGGCTTAGCTCAGACCATTTTCCACCTTCTCCAATTCCAATTAAGTCCAAAACAGGAAGGGTAATGGAAAGCCTTCCTGCTGGAGGCCAATTGCAAACCTCGAAAGTGGGTGTATGGGTGAAGGAACAACTTTTGCTAGTGACTGATCCACCCACACTGTGAACCCCACTCTACCTCACCTCCCCATCTCCAGAGCATCCATCACTGAATGCTTGAACAAAGCCCAGTTCAATACCGGAAATGGCCACTGCTCCTGCTGACACTGCAGAGCTGCTCGTCTCTGATTAGTATGTTGTTCCTGGGGGCAGGATTTCTGATGAAATTAAGCTTTAATGCAGTAGAAGGCCTGACACTATCCAGGTAAATGAAGTAGTATTGAGTTTCCTGTGGAAAGGTGACACATCCTACGTGCTCTCTAACTGGAGAGTGAAATCCATTGTTATCACCGCTAAGTTCAGCTCATTGGCTGCAAAACCAGGCTCCATAGTATCCTGAGTGTTAGTGCTATGAGTTCTGTTTTGATCCAAAATTGGAGTGAGCACATGCACCTAATCTGGCATGGTACATGTGAATGACATTCAGTGAAATTCAGGCATTAGCGACATGGTATGGACGAACTACTCAGTGATAGATACAAAAATCAACTAATCGAACATATATATTTCACTCGTATCTATTCAGTAGGTGCTTCTGAGTTGAGAGTATATGCTGGAAAAGCACAGCCAATCAGGAAGCATCTGAGGAGCAAGAGAATAAACACTTTGGGCATAAGCCATTCATCAGGAATAAGGCTTGTGGCCCAAGGGGGCTGAGAGATAAATGGGGGGATGGTGGTGGTGCTGGGGGGCAGGTAGCTGAGAGTGCGATAGATCGATGAAACTGGAGGTGAAGGTGATAGGTCAAAGAGGAGGTAGGAACGAAGTTGGAAAGGAAAATGGACAGGTGGATCATGTCAAGAGGGCAATGCTGAGTTGGAAGGTTGGATCTGGGATAGGTGAGGGGAGGGGAAATGAAGAAACTGGTGAAATCCACATTGATCCCATGTGATTAGAGGGTCCCAAGGTGAATGATGAGGCATTCTTCCTCCAGGGAAGGGTTTGGCAATGGAGGATGCCCAGGACCAGCATGTCCTTGGTGGAGTGGGAGGGGGAGTTGAAGTATTTGGCCACGGGGCATTGGGGTTGCTTCATGCGTATGTCCCAGAGATGTTCTCTGAAGCACTCTGCAAGTAGGCGTCCTGTCTCCTCAATGTAGGGGAGACCGCATCAGGAGCAACTGATAATAGTAAATGACGTTTGTGGAAGTTCAGGTAAAACTCTGATGGATGTGGAAGGCTCTTTTGGGGCCTTGGATGAAGATGAGGGGGGAGGTGTGGGCTCAGGTTTTGCAATTTTTGCTGTGGCAGGTGAAGATGCCGGGAGTGGAGAGTTTGTTGGTGGGGGCGTGGACCTGACAAGAGAGTCATTCAGGGAATGATCTTTATGGAACGCAGATAGGGGTGGGGAGGGAAATATATCCCTGGTGGTGGAGTCGGTTTGTAGGTGGCAGAAATGGCAGAGGATGATATGATGTATCTGGAGGTTGATGGGGTGGAAGGTGAGGACCAGGAGGGTTCTGTCCTTGTTCCGGTTGGAGGGATGGGGTTCGAGGGCAGAGGTGCAGGAAGTGGATGGGATGAACTGGAGGGCATCATCGATCATCTGGGAGGGGAAATTGAGGTCTTTGAAGAAGGAGGCCATCTGGGATGCACTGTGGTGGAATTGGTCCTCCTGGGAGCAGATGCGGTGGAGGCATTGGGAATAAGGGATAGCATTTTTACAGGAGGCAGGGTGGGAGGAGGTGTAATCCAGGTAGCTGTGGGAGTCGATGGGTTTGTGATAGATATCCGTGTTAGGTCAGTCATCGTTAACTGAAGATGAAGAGGTCCAGGAAGGGGAGTGGGGTATCCGAGATGGTCCAGGTGAACTAAAGGTCGGGGTGGAGCGTGTTAGTGAAGTTGATGAACTGTTCAACGTCCTCGTGGGAGCACGAGGTGGCGGCGATACAGTCATCAGGGAGGAACGGGTGGGGAATGATGCCGGTGTAGCTGAGGAAGGTTGTCTGTTCCACAAACTTGATGAAGGGACAGGCATAGTTGGGGCCCATGCAGGTACCTGTGGCTACCCCTTTGATCTGGAGGAAGTGGGAGGATTCAAAGGGGAAATTATGGAGGGTGAGGATCAGTTCAGCCAAATGAATGAGATTGTCAGTGGAAGGGTACTCTTGGGGATGAAGGAAAGGAAGAAATGGAGGATTTGGAGGCCTTTGTTATGGCGGATAGGTGTACATAGGGATTGGATATCCATGGTGAAGATGAGGTGTTGGGGGCCAGGAAAACGAAAAATATTGGAGGATGTGGAGGGTGTGGTTAGTGTCCCGAATGCAGGTGGGGAGTTCCTGGACCGGGGGGGGGAATAGGATGGTGTTGAGGTGAGTGCGATGGGGCAAGAGCAGGCCGAGACAATGGGCCGGCCGGGGCAGTAAGGTTTGTGAATTTTGGGTAGGAGGTAGAGCTGAGCAATGCGGGGTTCCCAAACTATGAGGTGGAGGCTGTGGGTGGGAGATCCCCTGAGGTGTCAAGGTTGTATATGGTCTGGGAGATTATGGTTTGGTGATTGGAGGTGAGGTCATGGTCGAGGGGGCTGTAGGAGGAGGTGTCTTTGAGTCAGCACCTGGCTTCAGCGATATAGAGGTCAGTGCACCAAACTATCACTGCACCCGCCTTGTCTGCTGGTTTGATGCTGAAGTTGGGGTTGAAGACAGATGGAGTGGAGGACTACGTGTTGCGATGGTGGGAGGTTGGAGTGGGTGAGGGGGGGTGTGGACAAGTTGAGGCAGTCAATATCCCGGCAGCAGTTGGAAATAAGGAGATTGAGCAGACCAGCTCAGGGTGTCCAGGTGGATGGGGTGTGTTGGAAGTGGGAGAAGGAGTCCTCGGAGAATGGGCAGGAGTCCTGGTGGAAAACATAAGCCCGGAGGCAGAGGTTGCGGAAGACATGTTCGATGTCACAATGTGTATTGAATTCATTGATCCCGGATTGTAGTGGGACGAAGGAGAAACCTTTGCTTGGCCATGTTTTGCTGCCTACACAATGCTGCCCCCCAATGGCTGATGGACAGATGCTCAGTTTCACACAGAAAAACTTCATTAGTTAAGATTTTTATTGTTACAAACAACAAAACGTCAAAATTAGCTAAACATTACTCAGCCAGCAATTACTACACTAACCTGTAAAATATATACTTCACATTAATTTCTTACCACAACAGAAATTCCATACCATGTGTATACATTACACTATACACTCTTCAGAAAAGTAGACTTGTAATAAAATCTCCTCGCAGATTTAATAGGATCTCTTGATGTTACACTAACAGACTGAATTTTCCAATATCATTTTTAACAAAAACCGTTCAATTGACCTTCTGAGCATAATGGAATGGACTTCGAGAAGAACAGTTCTCCTTCAATGAGTTTTGTTTCTTTGAAGACAGGATCTATTCTCATCAACAATATGCTTGGTGGTTAACCCAAAAATGTATCTGTTTTCCTTACTCGACAAAGCACCATCTGTTTGAGTCTTCTTTGCTAAAACTCTGCATGATTGCCTCAGTGTGTCCTGGCACAACAAGGTCAGTTTCCTCCTCTTTTGTGTACAGATGTTAGAATTTGAACCTTACTTTAAAAGTTTTGACTCAACCTGTTTCCCAAAGACTGACAAGGTCACTTAAGCTTGTCTCTAGGCAGAGTTTGTAGGAAATCACACCCCTACTCGCCCTTCCTCAAACTACTTCATTTTACCTTGAATTGTCAGAAACAGTTATAAACATAATAAAGTCCAGCATTTGTAGCATTATGCCACGATGACAACAGTCGAGAGTGTGGTGGCCCTCATTCCTGATTAAGGGCTTATGCCTGAAACGTCGATTCTCCCGCTCTTCGGATGCTGCCTGACCTGCAGTGCTTTTCCTGCACCACACTTTCGACTCTGATCTCCAGCATCTGCTGTCCTCACTTTCTCCTTCATGATGACAGCAGGCTAATCTTGCAGGACAAGAGATGAGAAGTCTTGATGTTCGTCTGAGTTTCTACTGCAGCACTCAGCAGTTTCAGTTTCAGTTGGAATCTGGGGCATTGTCCATTAGCTGTTGCATCATGGGTGGGTCCAAAAGTTCTGTCCTGGTCATCAATTCCACCTTAGAAAGGATGAACTTTAAGCTCTGTGTTAAGTTGCTGCCAAACATCTCTCCTCACTAACAACATGATTTCTGGCAGGCCTACCACCACTGCAACAAACCTTTTATTATGTACTTTCATCTGCCTTTATCTTTAAACTGCCCCAAACTCTTATCTGACTTCCCTGCAGGAGAACACAAACTTGCCCTCTAAAGAACTGGCACCTGTACTATCTTTGCTCCTGCCCTACCTGCAAGTTAGTCATGCCCTGTGGTTTACTACATCTAGATCCTGCTTTATCACTGTTCTGTAAAGTTTGGACAGTGCTAGTATCTGAACTGATGGTGGTGACTGCTTCTTCACCATCTCTGTCCTGCTCCTCTTGCATTTCATGCTCCTACACCAGTGTATTCATATATTTCTCACATCCACCTTTTTTTCCAGATAATGTAAGGATATGAAATGCTTTGATTAATCTGCACAATGCATATTCCTATTAGAAAAAAAACACTCCACTAAAAGGTTGCAGGCTAGTTTCTTTAAAATAGCTAAACTGCCGGTCACTCAGAAAATATTTCCATCTGTCCCTGTTAGCTCAGTTCAAATGTGACTGGCTTAAACCTCAAATTACCTCCACCAACACCACCTTTAAAATACTTGAGTTGCAACTCTGTCAAGAGGCTGCCCACCACATGTAAGCACTCCTGACTTCTGAAACTGAAGTTAGATATAAGACGAAAGAAGAATACATAGATTTTCAGGCCCGGGGTTTAAGCGCACTTAAAGCAATAACATCTCTTTTTTAAAAAGAGCAAGCTTAATGTATCAAAGGAACACAATAAGTATAAAACACACTTAGCCAGGGGTTAAGGAGTTAGAATGAATTCTTTAGTTGTACTCCTCCAATCTTTGTTTACTTTCCACATATAAGGCATACATAAATAAAAAGACTGATCCCACTGGATTGTGAATCCAGATGGGCAGGTGCGTTATTATGCTAGTTTATAAAAATACTTTAAATGTCCAATTTTGTGTGCCAGATTAGGGTTCTGAGCATTGCCTATACGTGCTGTTGCTCAGTTCAGGACTTTGTTCTATAGCGTCCAAACAGATTTTGCAGCCCGCACATATGCAATTACACCCTATCAATGGGAATACAATGACAGCGACCAGATATTACACTCAGGATCATGTTAAATAGTGCTCCTACTGCACTTCACAAATGGCGTGATATCCTCAGAGAGCTTGTATTTTTATTGAACCAAGATGCACCAAACAATATACTGAGCCCTTTTGCAAGATGTAATCTCCTATTTACCAGTGAATTAAATGATGCAGGAAAGGCAAATAGAGCAGTATTACACTTCCCATATGCCCCTCATTATACATGTAGATGACTTAGTTAAAATATAAGTGGTGAAACTGCATGTCTAATTGTAGACTTTGCACACAACTGATTACCATAAACTGTATTTTGCTTCTGGAAACTATATAAACCTTGTACTATCAAATTGAGTCCTTTCTTAAATTTACACTACAGGTATTGCTTTTAAATTTATCTTAACCTAGATTATAATTTAGGTGCAAATGAACATCTACTAGAGTATCATCACTAATAGCTTCTTGTCACAGTAAAGCTTCTTTTAGTGTTCTGTTTGTTGTTCAGAATTAGTGGTAATGGAATATAATGATACATACCTGAAAAATGTATGATGTTCCACACAACATCGCCATAGATGCTTACAGGCTGCTTTATTGGGTACCTCAAAGAAGTATGATGTTTCAGTACACTACAAAAACAAAGCAAATCATAAGGTGAAAACTACTTCATCTTTCTGGTGTTTCATAATTATCATACAAATCCAGAAATGAGAAGAAACACATCTCTATAAAATAAACAAAATGTTCAAACAGAAATGAAGGAAAATACTAGATGTTTTCTATTTGATTAATTGGCTAAGCTGGCTATGGAGAGGGAGAGGGGTGGCCAGGCTCTGGAATAGGCTGAGTAAAGCTGGAGGGAAACTTATTAATAGTGGAAGAGGGAGATCATAGAGAAGTGGGTACAGTGTGGTCTTTATTCCCAGAGGAAAAGAGATTCTGCACATTCAGCCAAACTTAATGGCAGGATCAATTTTTTTTTAATATATTTCCTACCTGATAGTGATAAAGGTAAAAACAATGACTGCAGATGCTGGAAACCAGATTCTGGATTAGTGGTGCTGGAAGAGCACAGCAGTTCAGGCAACATCCGAGGAGCGGTAAAATCAACGTTTCGAGCAAAGGCCCTTCATCAGGAATAAAGGCAGTGAGCCTGAAGTGTGGAGAGAAAAGCTTACCTGGCCTGGTGCTGGGGGGAGAGGTGGGGCAGGATGGTATTGTGAAGAGGTTTTGGAGGAATGTGAGGGATAAAGCAGAACACTGTGATCTGAGTCAGACATTGGAAATGAAAGTTGGATGACACAGTGGAAATAAGTTTGTTGGGTCTGGAAAAACATTCCTCTTGTTCACAAACAGTGAAATCTGTCATGGATTCAGAGTCTCTCACCGGTTTTTAGACACCTGGGAATCCTAGTCTCCCTAAGTTGTAAATAAAAATTCAGTAAAAATGGCAACATACAGCTACTTTGGTGACTTCCTGAGTGTTTATTAGTCACCCATCCTGACTTGAGAGAAAGTGAGGACTGCAGATGCTGAAGAGTCAGAGTCAAAAAGTGTGGCACTGGAAAAGCACAGCAGATCAGACAGCATCCAAGAAATAGGACAGTGGACGTTTCAAGCATAAGCCCCACATTCCTGATGAAGGGCTTGTGCCAGAAATGTCAACTCTTCAGCTCCTCTGATGCTGCCCGACCTGCTGCGCTTGCCCAGCATCACACTTTTCGGCCCATCCTGACATGTCTGCATTCAACCCAAAATTGGTTGGGGTTGGGTTTAAAAATTGCAAGATGTTACTGTCTCACCAGCTCTAACCTGCTCATTCATGGGTGTTTAAATATCCCCAATCTGTGAGGTGAAATAGATGCTCCCAAGATTGGACAAATGTTGGGAATGTTTACTTAGAATGAAATTGGACCTGAACAGTTCAGTTAAACTTGCTACCTTTTTATTTCTTTACTACAATAAAATGCAGCTGATTATGAACTCTGGACAAGCATAGAACAAAAACAAACTCACGGCTTCAATGCATTTAAGGAAAAAAAACTTAAATGTTTAGAATACTTAAAATTCCAACACTCTAACCTTGAGCCAGAAAATTGAATTTTCAAGATAGCAAAGTGAAGTATTATTTTACATCACAGCATGATAGATGAGTGCTGTCGCACTTTGCTGATATCAAATAAAAGAGAATTCTGTACAATCAAGGATTTGCTATAGTGGCTTGTCTGAAAACAAAGCTGCTTCTGGGTAATCATTTACAGCTCAGTGAAAACTGTGACAGTTCACTGTTCTGGATTGAAAGATACATCCAAGAACTAAAACTAGCTTTTACCAAGGTCACTCACTCTGACATTCCATGTGTTAAATTAAGTTTATCAGGCATCCAGGGATACAAATGGTATGCATTCATAATTTTTTCAAATATAATCTTTCCTTGTGATTCGGTAAAATTAACATACTCTTTTTCTTCAGATGATAAAGAATCTGCTGTGTATACAATTATATTTGTCTTGCAATTTTTCCTCCTCAATTTTATTCTGTGAAATTATTGCACTTAATTTTATCAAGTGATCTGTAATGTGTACGTGTGGTTCTTATGAATTAAGCAAACAATGACCATATTCTCAAACTAGTATTTGATATTTAAACATTATAGCTTCTTGTCTTTTGGGTTCAGTGAATGCTTTGAATAATAAAGATTTACTGAAATCATAACTCAAACTTGATAGTGTGGCAATGCCTGTAGCATTTTCAAGTCGATTACTGTCAGAACACTGATTAATCATATATATACAATGGCTTCATGGGAACTAAGTCTTAATCTGACTTGTGACATTTTATGAACTTTATCAGAACATTAATTAAAGTTCCTATTTCTGTCTTATCATCCTAATCAATTGGTTGTCATGAAAATCCAAAGTCAAAGAACAATAAAGAGAATTAATGACCCAGGGCATGCACAGATTCTAAACCATAAATCAACACTTTTTGGTTAACAGGAGAAACTGTTTTCATTTTAAACTTTTCTCATTCTTAATAGAGGTGTTTTTTAAACTATTTAACATTACTTTTATTGAGCGAAGTCTTATGAATTAATAGTGAATAAATATTTTTTCAATCAATAGATTTAATTCTAAGAATTAAAGAGAACTTATGTAGTACAGCTATACCATATATATCCTTAGCTGGCATAATAATTAAAAGCATTTTCAGAATCCTGGGAATATAATAATGTTGGAAAGTAGACAACGTTTGCAATACTTATGTGGAAGACAAGGACTCACATCTTTATACTCTGAAACCGCTGAATCATTTTTTTAAAATCATGGAATATTGGTGTCACTGACAAGGCCATCATTTATTGCTCATCCCTAATTTCCCTAGAGAAAATTGTGGGAAATCACCTCTTGAATTTCCACAGTCCATACAGTGTAGGTAAGCCCACAGTGTTGTTAGGAAAAGAAATTTACTCAAAATGTCCTGAGTACCTTTCTTGTCCATTTACCAATCTGCTTCCAGATTCCTTACCCTAATAGCCTAAGTGTATGCTTCAAATACACTTCTGTAACTCAATAATTTGTATCTACTCCACTCAAACTGGACAGCCAACATTTCCATACATCTTCCTATCTAGCCGCAGCTTGCTTAACTTATTCAGTCTTTTGGGCAGTCACATTCAAGGAGCGTTTTGAAAGATTGATTCAGTCATAATGAATAAGAGAGAATTAAATGAGATATGGTAACATCTGTAGAAATAAAATCTCCAGTCTGGCAAATATCCTAAATGTCAACCATTAATATTTTGGTGCAGGCAACTACTAACGTTATTGTAGTGATTATAATGAGGTCAGCCAGGTGGACCTCACAGAATATGAGATCCCTGATTGGGACTGTTAATCTGGTCCAATCAGGGAGCCCTGGCTGACATGAAACTAGGAGAGTCAGACATCCTGTTCACTCTGAGAGCTAGCTCTGTGGAAGCTGAATCAGTGTCAAGGACTCTCCACTTGTAAATAAAGGGTGACTTGGTGATGGGTTACTGGCCTCTGTGGAGTTATTTCTGTTATAATTCTCAAAGAATGAAGAGAGAGAATGGTTTGGTCTGATTTTGATCAAATCATATTGATAATATGAAATAAGAACAACTTTGTGATGTGCTTTCAGAGCAATGTCAATGATTTTGTGCACTATAATTTCTGTACATCATGTGACTTAATTAAAAACTTGTGTAATTCCACATGTTCATGTCATAAGGAAGAACACTACAAATAAATGGCTCTAATTGCAATTGCAGCCCTATCTGAGGGAAGATATATGGCTTTCATTAGTTATGATAAGCAATGTAGTACAACTATTCTGATCTTCCCACTTCTTTCAATCTGCTAATGTGAGACCTAACAATTCTTAGGAGCATGTTCAAATCCTAGGCCAAAAGTTGGGGAATATTTTGCAAAACCTCTTTTCTCTTAAACTGTTCCTTACAACATACCTCTTTTAATAACCTGTCCTAATATGTGTTGCATGGCCTGTTGTCAAAATTTATCTTGATAATTACTCCTATGAAGTATCATTAGATGCTTTATCACATTAAAGATGTTATAATAATGCAAATAGTTATTATTGTTGTCATGAGTTAATTCAGTTATTCAATATTGCAGGCAGTAAGGCTTAATTTTTCCACAGACAGAGGCTCTCTGTCTTTGAGAAAATGGTACTGGAAGCCCACATCATGTCCTGCCCCTTAACACAGCCTTCACCATTAACATGAAGTAGGCACAGGAATGAAAGTGGCTTGTGTTTTGCACATTTGTTGTTCATGGAGGCAACTGCACAAGTTGAAGCATCACTGTCCTCACACAGATCAGAGTTTTTTTTTAGTGGAGTCTCAAAAACATGATTTCTTTAGAATTGCAAGGAAGTGGTCTGAACATATTGGAGTTCTTTGGAAAATTGGTTATCCCTTTAGAGAGGTATGATACCCTTTGGATATGATCTTCTAGGAGAAAGTGAGGACTGCAGATGCTGGAGATCAGAGCTGAAAATGTGTTGCTGGAAAGGTGCAGCAGGTCAGGCAGCATCCAATGAGCAGGAGAATCGACGTTTTCAGGATTCCTGAAGAAGGGCTCATGCCCGAAATGTCGATTCTCCTGTTCCTTGAATGCTACCTGACCTGCTGCGCTTTTCCAGCAACACATTTTCAACCCTTTGGATATGAGCCAAGGACAGCTTTGGGAGAAGTTAGGTGCACTTTTGGAGAGGTCGAGTGACTTTACAGTCACTAAAAGTAGATTTTAATGTCTGTAAGATGTGCAGTAAATGGATTGGAACTATCAAGTTTATTGGAACTGTGAAAAGGAGCTTCCAAAGGGAGCTGCCAAAGGGAGCTATAAAGTTGCCCTGGCATTTAAGGCATTTTGCACCCTTTAAAAGTTTGAATACAAAAGTGTCTGCAGAGATTAAATAAAAATCGATACTTGCTATTCCACTCTGTTGACATAAGCCTAAAGTACTGCAAGACTAATTTCACAAGTTATCATGATCACAGCAGGACTCCTGTCAGTTCACAGTCTGATTGATAGCTCCAAGTGCTTTTAAAGTCTTTGAATGGGTACTATGAATGCAAGTACTTATTATTATCAAGGGTTACGGAGAGTTAAATGTTGTGATTAGGATTTTAATCAATGTGATTTTTTTCTAAAAGTGGGTTCATTAATAGACACTGAAGATCTTTATTTAATCTTTCCATGGATCCTGACATCTGCCCACGGTGGTATTTAGGTGAGTTGACATGGAAATTGTAAAGGCAGAGAGTGAGGAGTGCAATATGTTGGCCTGAATCAGCTTGGAAGCTATAAATAATGGAAGGAAGCCATAAGGTGTTATGGAGGATATGAGAGACCATGTAGGGTTAGGTGAAGTCTTAGGCTGAAGTGCAAAGTATGAGGGACATTGAGTGGGCTGGCATGAAGTATCATGAGTTGGTATGGTTGTGGCGTTGAGAGTGAGTATAGGGAAGTGAGGGAGTGTGAAGGGTAAAGGCAACCAAGCAGATATTTTGTTTTATTCCTTGTTTTTAAAGTGCCGCAGCACACAGGCCATTTCGACAGCCCACCTCTACATCGAGCAACCCTTGTGGCTGCCTCATGCTCCTTCCAAAGGCTGAAAGCATGATTCTCATAAACACCTCCCCATCCCTTTCTCCGTCACTATTTCATGTGTTGGGTTTTCGAAGCTGGGTATTGTTATAACTCTGTGGACCTGAGCAAGAATTCAGCCTAAGCTGCCAAGTTAAATGCAGCTGTTTTTCTATCATTTTGTCCAGGTGAAAATAAAGAATACATAAAATAAAAGTAGAAAATAGTGATCACACATAGCAAGTCAAATAAAGTATCAAAGGGAAAGGTAGCTGAATGTGTTTGGACAAAGATCTTCGTCAGTTAGTTTCATCTGAAACAGTACCCTGCTCAGATTCTTAGTGATCTGAATGTTTCTGAATTGACACAGCTTTGCTGATGGACATAGTATGGTTTCATCATTGAAAAACATTATCTGCATCAGCAAAGAACTGTTGAGTGGTGTGGAGATCTACTGGAATAGCAGCAGGCCAGCAATGTGGCCAATAGAAACCTGCACAACATAGCGAAGTGCTGCATTATGAAAGATTAGACTCAAACATACCTTGACCCAGGAAATTTACTTGCACACTACATATAGATCATAACACACATTTATCGGCATCAAACTGCTATAAAGAATCAGATAGCTAAGATGTGTCTGACAGAAACCTTTATAACTCAAACAGCAAATTGATGTGAAACAGACATGCGAGGATGTTAAATGCCAATTATGACATTAGATTAGATTTAGATTACATTCGCTACAGTGTGGAAACATGCCCTTTGGCCCAACAAATCCACACCGACCCTCCGAAGATTAACCCACCCAGACCCATTTCCATCTGACTAACGCAGCTAACACTATGGGCAACTTAGCATGGCCAATTCACCTAACCTGCACATCTTTGAACTGTGGGAGGAAACTGGAGCACCCAGAGGAAATCCACGCAGACACAGGGAGAATGTGCAAACTCCACACAGACAGTCACCCAAGGCTGGAATTGAACCTGGGACCCTGGTGCTCTGAGGCAGCAGTGCTAACCACTGAGCCACCGTGCCGCCTTTTTTCCTTTTTTATTGATAAATGCACGCATCCCCGCATGAGTCAGCATGTACTGTATTAGCTCTAGAATTACCACAGTTATCCAAGTAACGTTTGGAGCGATCAAACTGATTTAATGAGCCATTCGCAGTTTCACTGTACTGGCCGTGAGTACTTAGACAGGCATGGCTTAATCTTTGAGACAAGCATATGCTCCTGGCAGGATCAACATCATTATATGGATCAGCAGAGAACTGTTGAGTGGTGTGGAGATCTACTGGAATAACAGCAGGCCAGCAATAAGGCAATTAAGCGTGAAGGTTTTAATAAATCCACATCAATGATGTTATTGTTATTAAACAAAGCCAAAAACCTGTTATAAAATCCAAATAGCCAATTTACCAGATGATTATTTGATTCACTTACACTTGATGATATGCTCTAAGCAATTCTAAATAGAAATAAGATGTTTGAGAGTTTATCCCTCAGTAATGAATGCAATACTGAAAAATTTGGTAAGATTTTAACATTAAATCCCTTCTACAAGAAATGAAATTATAAATTAAGCAAATTGGTGGCTATGAAAGATTATTAAACTTTGGTTTGAGTTATTTCAAATCCTCTAAGCTTCCAACGTATGTGGTAGCAAATAAGGGATAATGAACCTAATTTACTTCTGCTAATCCAGAGCATATTGGTCACTATAAAGAAGGTACAGAGGAACATCGATTATCCAGAATTCAATTAACCGACCGAAATACTCTCCGCCCGTGTCCTTCGGTTAATCGAGGTTCCTCTGTATACAGTATTAGCTTGCCAGGCAGCAGGCTAAACATGTTAAACATTAATACAAAGCACAGAGGCAACATTCAAAGTCATTACCATGAATCAAGTGTATCTTGTACATTAATAACCTAACCACAACAAGTCAGGAATACCTGACTTCTGATGATTTTCTGAATGAATTCTCAATTTCTCTAACATGCTACTTTAATTTTACATTAGCTATGAGCCTTGGGTTGTGGCTTCAGTTAACATATTTCCTCAATTGCACGATTTAAAATCAAATAATCTCTCCAGTTGGAACTTGAAAGCAAAATTTTAAGAATGCTTAATTCGATTTATTTTTCCGTAATCCTCAATATGATTTTCAAGCCAATGAATTCTACGCAGACATCTTCCAGAGCTGAGTGGGAAGATAGGCCTAACAAGTATTGAACATAATGAACCTGAAACAAAAGCAAAATCCAGAGGATGCTGGAAATCTGAAAGAAACACAGACCATGCAGGAGAAACTTAGCAGGTCTGGCTGCATATGTGAAGAAAGAAAGTTAACCATTTGTCAATTGTCATTATAGAAAAAGAGTTCCAAATTTCCACCATACTTAGAGTGTAAACAGAAATTTTATTTCTGAAATGTCTGTCTTCAATTTTTATTTTAACTATGCTCCCAGCAATACATTCTCAAATTTACTGGAAATAATATTTGTTTACCATAAAGTATTGAAATTTTGGATATATTATCCCTGACCTTTTAGAATCTTGGGAATAAAACTGGGTTTTGTAATTTCTCCTCATAAAGCCCTTAAGAGTTCAGGTATCACTGACATGACAGGTACCTTGCAGTTGGAACCATCACCAGCCATGGGTATGCCCTGCTCAATCGGCAAGACAGATCCATCAGAAATGGGAACACAGTGCTAATCAAATGTGAGGAAGTTCAATGGGAATCCTGAACATCTATTCTCAACACAATGAAGTCTCATGGTATCAGGTCAACATAGGCAAGGAAACTGCCTGCTAATTATCACTTACTACACCCCCCCCCCCCCCACCCCAGCTGATGATTCAGTACTCCTCCAAATGGAATAACAATTGAAAAAAGCACTCAGGGTGGCAAGGGCATAGAATATACTCAGGGTCTGGGACTTCAATGTGTGACACCAAGCTGACTGGGTCCTAAAAGACATAGTTGATAAACTAGGTCTGCATCAGGTGATGAAGGAACTGACAAGAGGGAGGAAAAAAACTTACTAGACCTCATCCTCACCTATCTCCCTGCTGTGTATACAACTGTCGATTACAGTATTGGTGGGAGTGACCAATGCACAGACTTTGTTGCGACACAGGCCCAACCTTGTTTTTATTTATTCATGACAGTATCATTGGCTACACCAGAATTTATTGCCCATCCCTAACTGTCAGTTAACAGTCAACCACATTGCTGTGGGTCTGGAGTCACATGTAGGCCAGACCAGGTGAGGATGGCAGATTCCTTCATAAAAGGAATTAGTGACCCAGATGGGTTTTTCCAACATGATGACAATGGGTTTCATCATCATCATTAGACTGTTAATTCTGGATTTTTATTGAATTCAAAATTCCTCCATCTGCTGTAGTGAGAGTCAAACTTAGGTTCCCAAAACATTACCTGGATTTCTGGATTAACAATACAGTAATAGTACCACTGGGCCTCCCCGTTGAACTTGCAGCTCGAACAGCGTGCTCGGTGTTTTGGTGAATTAGTGGAATCTGAACCCCTTTCTAAAAATCTAAATTTGTTGTATTTAACATTTAATAGTTAAGATTTACCTGAAAGTTACACTTTAAATTCAGCGATTTAAAATGGAGATATGCCCAAACACTGTGGGATAGCTATAGTGAGTTAATTAAAGACATTAGTTCTGTATGGATTTTCTGTAAACGGAGTCAGCTAAGCACTTCAACTAAATAAATACAGCAGCTCAGTCGACCTAGTATTGAGTACAGCTTCAACAGAGTTTTGGGAGTTTGGTGAGTTGAGGGAGTGAGCTGAGAAGGGGAGTGAATTGTTCCTCTTTATTAAAAAAATGTTGATTTTTACTCTTATCCTCCACTATCCAGTTTATAGGTACAGGAGAAGGAACTGATTAGTGAGTGAGTGTGAGTAATTCTGCTTTCTAATCTTAAACTCCAGTTTATAGTAAATCATTCAACAGTAAGAGTTTAGGTATGGCAGGAAAAATTGGCCAAGCACAGAGTCCATCATATGGAATACACAGACACTTCACCTGACTCAGACAACCGTATCTGCAGCAAGAAAGAGAGGCTGCAGTCACTGTGGTGGATCAGTGAAGCAGAGAGCTACATGAATGGCACATTTATGGAGATGATAACAACTTAGGAACATGCAGGTGGAAGGGGAATAGGTAACCATTAAACAGTCCAAGAAAAGTGGACAGACCATGCAGGCATCCATTGAAAAGAATTTGCTCTCTAATTGATTTTCCATTCTGGATGCTGATGATGACAACGTAGAAGTGCAGCAAGAACCAAATCTACAGCATCACAGGTGGATCAGCTTCACAAAGAGGGAAGGAAGACAAGTGGGAGAGCAATAGTGATAGGGGGCTCAGTGGTTAGGGGAACAAGCATGCATTCCAACAGCCAATGACATGATTTACAAATGGTATAATGACTTCCTGGTGCTGAGGTCACGGATATCACAGAGCAGCTGCGGATTATATTTTTAACCGGAAATGTTGGGAGTATGACCTTGATGTTCATGCTTGAGCATTGAATCTGCTTCTGAAATGGAATGATCTCAAAAAGACAAAGTTTAAGGTTTGTACCTGAATACATGCAGCATTCACAACGAGACAGATGATCAAAAAATGCAAATTGAGATACATGGTTAAGATCCATTGCCATTATAGAAACATGGTTGCATGGTGTCCTAACAGTATCATCAGCTTCCCACAAATCATGCTGCGACTACTGGGGTAGCACTGTGTAACAGCACTTGGACAGGCAAAGGAAAATAAGCATTAGCAGGATGAAGAAATGGAATGTTTTTTTGAAAACAAAGTAACACTTCCATTTATAAATTTGGTTTGGAATGTCGATTTTTGCATTGTGTGTAATTGAATGCTGTGAAGGCAAGGAGGCAGTTATTACTAATTTCATATTCAAATGAGTCCTTTATAAAGAGCCCAGCCAGAAAAGGGCTGTCTCAAATACATCCTCTTTCATCCTCCTGTGTGCGCCCTCTAGGCGATGGCTTAGTGGTACTATTGCTCGGCTATTAATTTGGAAACCCAAGGAACTCAGGTTCAAATCCTGCCATCACAGATGGTGGAATTTGAATTCAATAAAAATCAGGGATTAAAAATCCAATGAGGACCATGTTGGCGAAAAATTGATCTGGTTCAATAATGCCTATTAGGGGAGGAAACCTCACATGGATGATCCCTGGGATGGTAGGCGTAACATATGATGAACGGTCGAAGATCCTTGGATTGTACTTAGAGTTTAGAAGATTGAGGGGAGGTCTAATAGAAACTTACAAGATCATTTATGGCTTAGAAAGGGTGGATGCTGGGAAATTGTTTCCATCAGGCGGGGATATCAGGACCCGTGGGTATAGCCTTAGAATTAGAGGGGGTCAATTTAGAACCGAAATGAGGAGACATTTCTTCAGCAAGAGAGTGGTAGTCCTGTGGAAGTCATTGCCATGGAGCGCTGTGGAGGCCAGAACGCTAAATGTCTTCAAGGCAGAGGTGATAAATTCTTAATCTTGCAAGGAATTAAGGGGAGAGTACGAGTATGTGGCATTGAAATGCCCATTAGCCCTTATTGAATGGCGGAGTGGATCCAATGAGCCGAATGGCCTTACTCCCACTCCTATTTCTTATGGTCTTAAGGTCTTACAGTTGCTACCTGGTCTGATCTACATAATCATTCCAGACCTTCATCAATATGGTTGATGCTTAACTCCTGTACTCAACACTGACCAATAAAAGAAAGCATACCAAACACCTTCTTCACTATCCTATCTACCTGCAACTCTACTTTCAAGGAGATATGAACCTGTACTCCAAGGTCCCTTTGTTCAGCAACACTTCCTAGCACTTTACCATTAAGTGTATAAGTCCTGCTAAGGTCTGTTTTCCCAAAATGTAGCATCTTGCATTTATCAAAATTAAACTCCATCTGCCACTCCTCAGCCCATTGGTCCATCTGATCAAGATCCCATTGTAATCTGAGGTAACCTTCTTCGCTGTCCACAACACCTCCAATTTTGGTGTCAAATACTGCAAGTTATTAGCCATCTCCTCAGTGGTCACTGTTGTAGAGATCTTGTTTGCTGTGATGACTGAAATGCAGTTTACATAAAGGAATCCCACAGAAATGAAAACATCTTAACTCTCGTCAGGATTCTTGGCACTGTCCTTAATGATTCATTGCTCATGTTCACACACCAGCTGGATGCTGAGGGAGTAAAATCCCTTTTGGTTCCAATATAGGAAGAGTTGACAAATAGCACTGTAAAGAATGTCTATGACATAGGGGAGACCTCTGACTCGAGTGAAACTGTGAACTCACTCCATCATCAGTTTCTCCCAGACAAAAACAGAGGCTTCCCTTATGCAATAACAGATGGCAAACAGTGAGAGATGCAGATATGCTCACTCCAGGCTTCAAGGAGTTAGATGTTGAAAGGTTTATCACCATGACCACTTTAAAAACTGCTAGTAATGCAGTCCTTGCCTTCCACAGGCATTGGTGCTGGGACTGCAACTGTTTACAATATACATTAATGACTTGGAGGAAGGAAGCAAATGTACCATTGTCAAATTGGCAGGTGGCACGGTGGCACAGTGGTTAGCACTGCTGCCTCATAGCACCAGAGACCTGGGTTCAATTCCTGCCTCAGGCGACTGACTGTGTGGAGTTTGCACATTCTCCCCGTGTCTGCGTGGGTTTCCTCCGGGTGCTCCGGTTTCCTCCCACAGTCCAAAGATGTGCAGGTCAGGTGAATTGGCCATGCTAAATTGCCCGTAGTGTGAGGTAAGGGGTAAATGTAGGGGTATGGGTGGGTTGCGCTTCGGCGGGGCGGTGTGGACTTGTTGGGCCGAAGGGCCTGTTTCCACACTGTAAGTAATCTAATCTATGTGGAAAATCAAGTTGCAAGAGAGATACAAACAATTAGGAAGAACAATGTTATTTTGTTACATTGAGAGAGATATTGATAGCTTAAGTAAGTGGGCAAATGGAGTATGATGTGGGAAAATATGAAGTTGTTCATTTTGGAAGAACGAAAGAACAATGTTGTTTATTAAATGGAGAAAATTGCAGAAAGCTACAACACAATGGGGCTTGGGAGTACTTGTGCACAAAACACAGAAAGCTAACACACAGGTGTAGCAGGTAATCAGGAAGGTTAATGGGAAGTTGGCCCTTATTTAAAGGGGGTTACTGTAACCGTACAAAGTGCTAATGAGACCTTATCTAGAGTACTATGAGCAGTTTTTGTTCCCTCATTTAAGGAAAGATATTAATTCTTTGGATGCAGCTCAGAGAAGTCTCACTGAGATGATCCCAGATATGGAGGTATTGCCTTATAAGCAAAGGCAAACAGGTTGGGAGTCAACTCACTGGAGTTCAGATTCAGAAGAATGAGAGATAATTTCATTGAAATAGGATTCTTAAGGGGCTTGACAGGGTAAATGCTGAGAGCAGGTTTCCACTCATGGGAGAATTTAGCATCCGAGGGAGTAGTCTCAGAAGAAAGAGACATCAGTTTAAGACTAAAATGAGGATTCATACTTTCAAAGAGTTGAGATTCTTTGGAAATTCTTGCTGCAGAGAGCTGATGGGACTCAATGTCCTTGTGCATATTTAATCTTGAAATAGATTCTTGATCAATAGCGGAATCAAGGGTTACAGGGAAAGTGGACATGAGGATAGTGGATTAACCATGAACCTATTGAATGGTGGAGCAGGGTGGAGAAGCCAAATAGATTACTCCTGTTCCTACTTCTAATGGTCTTATGGTCATCCATATCAAGATTAGTAAAGCGAGAAAGTAGGTTCTGAACTCTGGGGAGCTAAATTAGAATGCAGAAACTCCAAGATAATAATCTCTAGATTACTACCTGAGCTATGGGGAAACTGGCATAGGGTAAATAAAATTGAGGGGTTACATGCATGGTTAAACATTGGTGTGAGTAGAATGAGGTTCAGCTTGCGGGGTGCCATCACCAGTACTGGGACAGAAGACAGCTGTTCTGTTGTGACGAGCTTCACTTGAACAGTACTGGGACCAGTATCCTGGCAAATAAAATAATTAGGGTTTTGGAGAAGGCTGTAAACTAATTAGGTGTGGGGTTGGGAGAGGGGTAATGTAGGCTTACAAAGCAAGAGGATATGACGGAATTACAGTGCAACTATTTCAATAATGATACTCACAGTGGCACAGGAAAGGACAGCGCATGCAAACTTGGAAAAACAGCAGTGAAAAGGGTCAAAAGGGATAAAATGGTAAAATGGCAAGATTAATGGCTCTTTACTTAAATGTGTACAGCATTCAGACTAAATGGTTTAACAGCACAATTTGAGGTGAATGAATATTATCTGATAGCCACTACAGAGCTATAGTTACGAGGAGATCAAAGCTGGGAACTAAATATTCAGTGATACGGGACTTTTTGGAAGGACAAACGGAAGGAAAGGGTGGTGGGAGAATTTTGTTTCAACAAGGAGATAAAAAAGGTATTTAAAAATGACAGCATATTAATCATGGGTGAGTTTGGGAATCACGGGAAAATCAAATTGGCAGAGATAGCAACAAGGAAGAATTCATAGTGTGTATACAGAACAATTTCCTGAAATGAAATGTTGTGGATCCAACAAAAAAAATCAGAAAATTTTGTATCTGGTAATGTGTAAGGAGGCAAGTTTAATAAATGATCTCAGTAAAAAATCCCTTAGAAAATAGTGACCAGTAAAATTTAACAACCAGTTTGAGAGTTAGAAACTCAGATCAGAATTGCTGTGCTAAACCTCAATAGGGGTAATCGCAAAAAAAATGAGAGGGCAGAGTTAGCTGGGAGGAATGAACTGTAAAAGGAAAGTAGCAGAAAAGAAAAAAGTTAATGACTCACAATAAAGATATATTACAGTGAAGATGAAAGATCACCCAAATATGGGTTCAAATTAACTCAATTTTGCAGAAAATTTTCTTTCACACAAATAGTACTGTGTGTCTTCACTAATGCTGTTCTAAGTGGTGATAGAGATCATCACTATACATACTTTTCAATGCCAACCTATTTCTGAAGTTAAGGTAATGGATCTATCGCTAGCTGGTTCTGATTTTCAAACATTTTAAATGTTGGAACAGTTAACATGATCACAGTTTGAAGAAACAGTACCTATATTTAGTCTTTAGTAAAGGTATGGGCAAGAGGATTGCATATTATTGCACTTCTGTAAGAGCTTTCATGTTGCTATGACCTAGGCCAGATCTATGCATGGAATTGTTGGCATCTAATTCTATATCCTCAGCAATTTTAATGTTAACAATGTTACTCATAACAGATTAATATTTTCAATACTGTCATTGATCATCTTTCATTGGCTCAGAACAGTCTTGATGATCCTCCTGTTCTTAATAAAGCCAAAAAAGCTTTCCCCCTTACTATAACATTGTCTATTATCCTCTTTTCCAAAAACCTTTCAGCTGACTTAGTAAAAAAAAGGTAGAAAGATGAAAGCAAGGTGGTTCAAAAGTCACATTCAAAGGCAAATAAGGCATAAACAAAATGGAAACTATAGTGTATGCATAATCTACAAGAAACCTAAAACAAAGGGTTAATAAAGACTAAGGATGTTTCTGATATAATCGGCTGTAAGTCTGGAATCATGAAACGTTAATATTGCTGTTCTGAATAAGAGTTCTTCTTTATGTACCAAGTCATAGGACAGTTAAGAGATTAAGTTTATTTGCTGAAAGAGCAGCAAAATTTAATTTGCAAACCTCAACTAAAAATGTGGGCCTTGACCAAGGGCCACAACCCAATTCCATTGCAGGTATTTTAATTAGAAACCTTGGTGGGAGAGTTGACTGCAATCCGAAAGAATATGCAAAGTAAAACATAGCTGTCAATTCCTGACACCTAAACAATGCTGCTTTGTGTAGCTTGACTGCGTTAATCAATAATCGTGAACCACTGTTAACAAAACTCCTCCAAATGTTTCTAAGTATTTTAGTGGAAAATAAGCTTCAAAGACAGACAGTAGTACCCAACATCTGATTTTAGTGATGTTGGCCACAGCATTGGTGCTTCCCCCCCTGTGTGATTTATGCCTGCTCCTTCCTCCTGGCTGCAAAAAAATGGGGGGTTATGGAAATGGGGGGTTATGGAAATGGGGGGTTATGGAAATGGATGGTGAGCTGCTGCATTTGGCTCCCATCCGAAATTTTCAAAGATCTCTGGAATTGGTCTAATTCTGCAAAAGATTTGATGCTTAGAAACCAGTTTACTCCCATCACAATTAACAGGTCATTGTCATTGTAATTAATTAAAGAAAAATATATGATATTGGGTGGTACTCTATCTCTGAAGCTTATTTTTGCCTACCCTTGCAGCATTCACACATCACACTTAATTCATGTATTTAACCTTTGACAGCAGATGTCAAAAAGCTGTCAGAAACTTTCAATGGCAGAACCCAGCATCTGGCTGCTTACCTTCCTCTGACAGTTATAACTAACAAAAGAATGGTCAGAATTGAATACAGGTCTGCATTTTACCAAAGGAGACATGAGCGGAATCTCATTCCAGAAATGCAGAACCAGTAACATTTTTTTTAGAAAAAAAGAGGTGCATTTTCTAACAACCAATGGAAATAATGGTTTTGAGTTTTACTGTCGCAACAAATTAAATCATCATAACTTAGCAGGCAATTAATACATCAAACTGTAGAAGAAGTACTTTTGCATCAACAAATTAACAATTCAAACAGTCCGTGCAAAATGTTTTTACTTTACGCCAGATTTCTGACAGATATGTAGCATTAAAGAATAAGCCTCCAGTTACTCTCAAACCTTGTTGCAGGCTCATCGCTCTTTGCCACAGCAACTTAAATCTTCCGGTATCCTCTCAACATTCTACCACTCAGTCTGAGTAATATAAAATTAACTTTCACTAGCAAGGCCAATCTCACCAACTCCTCAGCATGCTATTCCTGATGGTCAAACCAAAAACCACATCTGCTCTCTTGCTTTCTGCCATTTCTCATTAGATTGCAAGTAAAATTTAAAACACTAGCAGCATGCTCGGGGAACATGTGGATACTCTTCAATGGTGGGATCTGCTGTTTGCTGGCAATGCAGTGGGCTATAAAGGAGACTCCTGTTCTGCATCCAAGTCAAAACTGACCTGCCCAACTCCATTTTCATTCACTTAACATTTCAAAGCACGACAGTGGCACTTAACAGTGACTTCATTTTTGTTTACATAAGCATCAGCATTATTTGTTGAGGCTAATTTAGTCAGAGAGCCCAACATAATAGCATTATCTGCAGGCCTAGTTGGTCTTTCATGTTTGCACTGGAAAGATATTGTCCAAGATCGCTTTCAGCAAGGACAATTGAAAAACTATAGGTGAACTATGAGGACTCTGTCTGCCAACACTCTGAAATGGATCCACATTTGGACAGTACCGATGTCACCCTTTGGTCCTCAAATTTTCCTTCCTTGACTGACTGCTTCCAACAATTACTGACCCTCAGAACACCCAGGAGGTCAGGCCTTTTCCCACTTTATCCTTCCATACTTCCAACCCCCCGATGCACCCCCCCCCCCCCCCCCCCAACCCCACTCCACCACATCCCCAACCTCCGTCTCCCCTTGGACCCCTGCTCCAGTCCTTCATTCTCATACCATCCACAGCCCCCACTCACCTCACCACTGACACACACACACAACCTCTGCTAATCCTGAGGCTTCATGCAAGCTTACATTCTCCTACTGCCCTCACTTGTCTCAACATTTAAATAAGGAAAACACAAATGCACAAGACTACGGAAACCATCATAGAACAATTGGAAACTGGGAGCTATGAAATTCTTTTGTATTGCTGACATTATCTCGATAGTAAGACATAAATACACAAAAGTTTTATGCTGAGGGCAAGCTAGCTGATAATATTTAAAAACAGATTGTAGGAGTTTTTTTTCCAAAACATAAAGAAGGTCAGGGAGAGACAAGAGTGGATATTAAACCACTGGAAAATGAGGCTGGAGAAGTAGTAATGGGGAACAAAGAAATGACAGAGGAACTGAATAGGTACTTTGTATCAGTTTTCACACTGGAAGATACCAGCAGCATACCAGAACTTCAAGAAATTCAGCGGGCAGAGGGGAGTGAAGTGGGCAGCACTAAGGAGAAAGTACTGGGGAAGCCAAAAGGTTGGAAGGTGGATATATCACCTAAACCAGACGGACTACACACCACAATTCTGAAGGAGATAGCAGAGGCAATTGTGGAGACCCTTTCCTTCTGTTTGTCCTTCCTTGTTGCTATCTCTGCCAATTTGATTTTTCAGGAATCACAGGAGTCAGGGAGTGAGTCAGAGGACTGGAAAATGACAAAAACCCTGTTTAAGGAGGGAGGGAGACAGAAAACAGGAAGTTATAGGTTGGTAAGCTTGACATTGGTCATTGGTAAATATCCAATATTACGAATGAGATTGCAGAGCACTTGGAAATACATGGTAAATGAGGCTGAGTCAGCATGGGTTCATGAAGGGGAGGTGATGCCTGATAAATCTGTTAGAAAGCTTGAAGGAGGTAATGAATAAGTTAGATAAAGGAGTGTCATTGGACATGGTCTATCTGGATTTTCAGAAGGCCTTTGACAAGGTGCCACACAGGAGGCTGATAAATAAAAGCCCATGGCATTAGGGACAAGGTACTAGCATGCATAGAGGATTGGCTGACTAGTAGAAGGCAGAGAGTGGGGATAAAGGATTCTTTTTCAGGATGGGAGCCAGTAACTAGTGGAGTTCCGCATTGGTTAGTGTTGGGACAACTACTATTCACATACACATTAATGATCTGAACAAAGGAACTGAGGTATTGTTGCTAAATTTGCAGATAACACAAAGACTGGTAGTGTTGAGGAGCCATGGAGACTGCAAAAGGACTTAGATAGGCTAGGAGACTGTGCAAGGAAATGGCAAATTGAATACAATGTTGAAAGTGTGAGATTATGCACTTGATATGGAAACGATTTTCTAAATGGGGAAAGGCTTTAGCAATCTGAAACACAGAGACTTGGGAGTCCCAGTTCAGCATTCTCTTCAGGTTAACATGCAGGTTCAGCTGGCAGTTAGAAAGGCAAATACAATGGTTGTAGTCTTTTCAAAAGGAATGGAATACAAGAGCAGGGATGTACCACTGAGGTTGTATAAGGTTCTGGTTAAACTGCATTTGGAATATTGTGAGCAGTTTTGGGTCCCATATCAAATGAGGGATGTGCTGGTATTGGAGGCAGTTCAGAGGAAGTTCACAAGAATGATTCTGAGACTGAAAGTCTTGATATACAAGGAGAGGTTGAGGACTCTGAGTCTGTATACAATAGGGTTTAGAGGCCTGGATAAAATGGACGTGGAGAAGATGTTTCCACTAATAGAAGAGACTAGAAACCGAGGGCACAGTTTCAGAGTGAAGGGGCGGTACTTTAGAACTGAGATGAGGATGAATTTCTGCAGCCAGAGAGTGGTGAATCTGTGGAACTCATTGCTGTAGACAGTTACAGAAGCCAAGTCATTGAGTGTGTTTAAGATAGAGATAGCTAGATTGATCAGTAAGGGGATCAGGGGTTATGGGAAGAAGGCAGGAGAATGGAGTAGAGAAACACATCAGCCATGATCAAACGGTGAAGCAGACAATGGGCTAATTGGCTGAATTCTGCTCCTAAATCTTATTGCTTAATCATCATTCATGACATGCAAATGTATTCCAAATGGGAGGGTTAACATTTTAGTGATTTTGTCCCAGCATCTCAACCTGTTATTGAGAAAGCTAAATTTCACATTCTACTTAAACAAACTGACCAGGTGAACCTTATGGATATGAGTTCCCTGACTGGGGCTGCTAACCGTGTCCAATCAGGGAATACTGGCTGACAGATTATAAATAGGGTGTTCACTCTGAGAGCTGGCCCTCAGGAAGATGGATCAGTGTCAAGGACTCTCCATGTGCAAATAAAGGGTGACTTGATGGTGGGATACTGGCCTGTGTGGAGTTATTTCAGTGCCAATGAGAGAAGAGCATGCTCCTGAAGAAATTCATTTGGAATAGTCATCTTTGAGTTGGAGTAAGTATTTCTGGCATCATGCCGTTATTTGGGAAGCTTGATTTGATCAATCTTGCCGTCGATGACTGGGCTAGTACGTGAAAAGAACTAGCTATTTTTTTCCAGCAAAATGACTTTGAGACAGATGAAAAGCAATGAGTAATTCTGTTGACAGATTGTGGACCTGCAGGTTTTTTGATTATTAGGAGCCTAACATTCCCTGAGGCAGCAGATATTAAAACCTTTCAAGAGTTGATTGATTTAGTTAAGGAATAATAACAGGCTATCATTTACCAGCAGGGAATTTGAGTATTTCCTTAAGTTGAATGGTATTTAACATATAAGGTCAGATCCATACCATCCATCATCCAATGGTCTGGCAGAAAGATACCAACTGTCCCGGTTCCGATTTGATTCTAGGACCACCCCTCATGCAACTACATGGATAGCTCCAGCAGAGTTGCTCATGGGAAGAACACTCCACACCAGGTTAAATCTGATCTTCCTGGACCTGGTAGGGGGAGGGCGAAATGGCATTAGGAAGGCCAATGCTGGACACGAGAATCCACTACGTGAGAGTAACATGTTACTTCAGAGGGCAAAGTTTGGTGTAGGATCCACAGGAATAGAGTTGCAGGTAGATAGGAAGAAGGCATTTGGTATGCTTTCCTTTATTGATCAGAGTATTGAGTACAGGAGTTGGGAGGTCATGTTGTGTCTGTACAGGACATTGGCTAAGCCATTTTTGGATAATTGCATGCAATTCTGGTCTCCTTCCTATCAGAAGGATGTTGTGAAACTTAAAAGGGTTCAGAAAAGATTTATAAGGATGTTGCCAGGTTTGGAGGGTTTGAGCTATAGGGAGAGGCTGAATTGGCTGGGGCTGTTTTCCCTGGAACTTCAGAGGCTGAGGGCTGACCTAACAGAGGTTTATAAAATCATGAGGGGCATGGATAGGGTAAATAGGCAAAGTCTTTTCCCTCAGGTCAGGGAGTCCAGAACTAGAGGGCATAGGTTTAGGGTGAGAGGGGAAAGATATAAAAGAGACCTAAGGGGCAACTTTTTCACGCAGAGGGTGGGACATGTATGGAATGAGCTGCTAGAGGATGTGGTGGAGGCTGGTACAATTGCAACATTTAAAAGACATTTGGATGGATATATGAATAGGAAGGGTTTGGAGGGATATGGGCCGGGTGCTGGCAGGTGGGACTAGATTGGGTTGGGATATCTGGTCAGTATGGATGAGTTGGACTGAAGGGTCTGTTTCCGTGCTGTACATCTCTATGACTCTATGACTCTATGAATGGCCCTGCGTGGGTGACAGGCGTGTTCGACGTCCAGTGATGTATAAACTTCAGATTAGTGTGACGGTCCTGAATAAGCATTTGGACCACATAAACAGAAAACTCGCAAATGGTGTGGGAGTAAAACGTCCCTCGACTGCCTTTCCAACTGCTCCGGAATCCAATGGCTACCCCTCTCCATCCAGGGTTGAAGATATCTTGGAATCTGAGATGGACATGGCAGATGTCATCATCTCGACACCTCAGCGATCTGAAGATGAGAATGAATTTCTTCCGAGATGCTCTGGGTGCAAGAGGTTTGCTACTGTGTGTTACACGCTGCACAATATCAGAGGCAAAGTTAAGGGAACCTGATCCAGTGTTAAAAAGCCCCAGGAAGAACTACAAAAAAAAATGAATTGGCCTAATTCTTTGGACTCAGAGGGGGGATGTAGTGATTGGAATGAGGTCAGCCAAGTGGACCTCATTGAATATAAATTCCTTGATTGGTGCTGTTAATCTGGTCCAATCAGGGAATCCTGGCTGACTGATAAGAACAGAAGTGTTTGCAGATTGCTGTGGTTTACAGACTCCCAAACCAACTAAAAAAAAAAGAGAAAAAAAAATGAAAACAAAAAAAAAGAGCAGAAGTGTTCCCTTTGGTTTGAAGGGCAGCGCTTGTCACTGGCCACTTGGGTGTTTTTCCTATCTTCCTGGTGGTGGAAATTGAATAAAGATTCGTGCACTTTGTGTCTTTCACTGTGTTTTACACCTGCACACACACACACATCATGGGTGCTGGGGAATAAAAATAAGCACTACCCAAAAAAAAAAGAACAGAAGTGTTTGCAGATTGCTGTGGTTTACAGACTCCCAAACCAACTAAAAAAAAAAGAGAAAAAAAAATGAAAACAAAAAAAAAGAGCAGAAGTGTTCCCTTTGGTTTGAAGGGCAGCGCTTGTCACTGGCCACTCGGGTGTTTTCCTATCTTCCTGGTGGTGGAAATTGAATAAAGATTCGTGCACTTTGTGTCTTTCACTGTGTTTTACACCTGCACACACACACCATGGGTGCTGGGGAAAAAATAAGCACTACCGCACTTAGGCGGTAGTGTGGGGGTTAAAAAAAGAATAGGAGTGCCTCCCCATCACTGTTTTGATCACACAGCATTGCCCTGTGGTTTGAAGGAAAAAAAAAATAACCAGGAGATTTGATTGCCCTTTGATGCGAAGGGGCACTGCTTGTCACTGGCCACTCGGGTGTTTTTCCTATTTCTGGAGAAATCGGATCAGTGTAGGACTGTGACTCTGTGTGTGCACAGAAAAAAAAGAAAAAAAAAAGAAAAAAAAAAGAAAAAAAAGAAAAAAAACGGAAAAAAAAAGAACAGAAGTGTTCCCATTGGTTTGAAGGGCAGCGCTTGTCACTGGCTACTTGGGTGTTTTCCTATCTTCCTGGTGGTGGAAATTGAATAAAGATTCGTGCACTTTGTGTCTTTCACTGTGTCTCACAGCAAAAAAGAAGAAGTGTCAGGCTGACTGATAAGAACAGAACTGTTCACTTGATAGCTGGCTCTGAGGGAACTGGATCAGTGTCAAGAATACTCCACATGTAAATAAAAGGTGACTGGATATGATTCTCTGCAGAATTAGTTCATAAACTACTATTTTTCCTGCTCTTGCGGGCTCCACAAAATCACTCCCCACAACCCCAGGGTCATTAAATCTCCAACTGTCCTGTCAGTGCTCTGCCTTCCCTTTGAAGACAGAACCAATTCTTACTGGCACCCCTTTGTTTTTCTCTCTCTATCTCTCTCTCTCCCTCTTCCCCATGTTTCTGCGTCCAGTTTCAAAGAGCAACAATCTCTTTTCCTGTGTCAAGGTATGAGAACTGTTAATTGCTCTTTTCGATTTGGGTATCTTTCTCCATGGCAACCGAAGCAGTTGGGACTGAATGCGGGGAGAGATTGATTCTCACCACCATCTCCCCACTCAATCGTGCTGTTCAACTTTAAGTTAATGGAGATATTTAAAACGTAATTGCCTTGTAAATCCCCCACATTCACAGCATTGAGATTACCTCTATTCAATGTTGAACACAATGAGCTTAGTTTAATTAAATTCTGAGAGCTGCATTATTGTTTCAGGTCGATGCAGTGGAAGCTGAGAAAGCTCACAAGCTGTCTTGTTCACAGTTCAAAGAACATCCTCCCATCTGAAATCGAGCCTCTGATTGATAGGTTTTTCTGAATAATTTGTTTAGAGGGCAGGTTCTTTAATTTACACCTTGTGATCAGTGACCCAGTATCGGCAGGGGCAGGTTTCCAAGGGGACAGTGTAGAGTTTCGATTAGAAGTCTGCATTTTTTTGTTCATTGTAGAGTTTTAGCATTGTGCATTTATGTTCGACAGGATCCCACCCAGAAACCAGACTTGGCTTCCAGTCAGGCAAGGAGCACCATGAAAGTTGGCAGCTGCTTGATCCTTGATCCCAGAGGGTGATCCAATCCCAAAATGGGAGGGGGTTCTTTAGATTGAGGAGTGGGTGTAATCCCAGAGAAGAACGTTAGATGTTAAAGCAATAAAGACCACAAGATGAGATGCTGTTCGGCCGCTCAAGCCTCTGACAATTCTTGACACCATTTTCCTGCCTTTTCACTGTAACCCCTGATTCCCCTACAGTTCAAGGATCTCTCTGCCTTAAATATACACAAGGAATCAGCCCCTCCATCTCTGTTGCAAGGAGCTCCAAAGCCTCAAAACCCAATGAGTGAAGAAATTCCTCCTTATCCCAGTTTGAAACTGGTGCCCCTTTATTCCAAAATTATGCCCTCTGGTCCGAGACTCTCCCATGAGAGATTAAATATCTTCAAAGAATTTACCCTGTCAAGCTGCTTTTGAATCCCATATGTTTCAAGTGGATCATCTCTCATTCTTCTAAACTCCAGTGAATAGAGTCCCAATCTGTTCAGACTTTGCTCATAAGACAATCCCTCCATATTGAAGATTATCCTCATGATCCTTCTCTGAACTGAAATAATACTCTGAAATTCTCTGAAATAATATCTTTGCTTAAAGGGACCAAAACTGCTCACATTTCTCAATATGTGATCTCACCAGCACTTTGTATAGTTGCAGTAAGATTTCCCTACTCTTATACTCCAACCTCCTGAAACATTGGCCAATGTTCCATTAGCCTTCCTGGTTATCTGCTGTACCAGGAAGCTGGCTTTCCTTGTTTTGTGTTGTAACTGTGTGTTGTAGCTGACTGGCATGTAAACAATACTCTTCTTTTGTTGTCATAGAATTCCTACAATGCAGAAAGAAGCCATTCAGCCCATCAAGTCTGCATTGACCGTCTGAAGAGCATCTCACCCAGATCCCCAACCTATCCCCACAACCTGTATTTTTACTATGGTCGACACACTTAGCCTACACATTTCTGAACACTATGGTTAATTTAGCACGGCTAATCCATCTAACCCCTGCATATCTTTCGATTTTCGGGGGAACTGGAGCACCCGTAGAAAATCCACGCGGACTCAGGGACAATGTGCAAACTACACGTACAGTTACCTGAGGCTGGAATTGAACCAAGGACCCAGGCACTGTGAGGCAGTAGTGCTAACCGTTATGCTACCCAAAACAAGCCCGTCCAAAATGAACAACTTTGCACTTTCCCATATGTTATTTCATTTGACAACATTTTGCCCACTTACTGAACCTACCAATACGTGTCTATACACTGTTTTTTTACCTTCTTGCAACCTGCTTACCCATCTATTTTTGTTTCATCTGCAAATTTGGCTACAGTACATTCATTTCCTTCCTCCAAATCATTAATATATATTGTAAACAGTTATAGTCCCACCACTGGGTTATAGGTCACCAACCTGAAAAAGTAACCTTAATCCCGACTCGCTGTTTCTTGCCCATGAGCTGATTCTCTATCCATGCCAACATATATTACCACCAACACTGGGCTCTTAACTTATGAGTCCAGAGGATACATGCCTAAGACAGTATTACACTTTCCCACATTTTACTCCATTTGTCATTTATTTGTCCACTCATTGAACTTGTCTATATCCTTTTGTAGCTCCTTATAACGAGAATCCAAAGAAAGTATATTTCTGTTAGGGTGAAAGAAAAGGCTGATAGGTACAGGGAATGCTGGATGACTAAAGAAATTGAGTTTGGTTAAGAAAAAGAAGGAAGTATATGTAAGGTATAGACAGGATAGATCGAGTGAATCTTTAGAAGAGTATAAAGGAAGTAGGAGTATATGTAAGAGGGAAATCAGGAGGGCAAAAAGGGGACATGAGATAGCTTTGGCAAATAGAATTAAGGAGAATCCAAAGAGTTTTTACAAATACATAAAGGACAAAAGGATAACTAGGGAGAGAATAGGGCCCCTCAAAGATCAGCAAGGGGGCCTTTGTGTGGAGCTGCAGAAAATGGGGGAGATACTACATGAGTATTTTGCATCAGTATATACTGTGGAAAAGGATATGAAAGATACAGACCGTAGCGAAATAGATGGTGACAAAATGTCCATATTAGAGAGGTGGAAATGCTGGATGTCTTGAAATGCATAAAGGTGGATAAATCCCCAGGACCTGATCAGGTGTACCCTAGAACTCTGTGGGAAGCTAGAGAGGTGATTATTGGGCCTTTTGCTGAGATATTTGTATCATCGATAGTCACAGGTGAGGTGACAGAAGACTGGAGGTTGGCTAACGTGGTGCCACTATTTAAGTAGGGTGGTAAGGACAAACCAGGGAACTATAGACCAGTGAGCCTGACCTCGGTGGTGGGCAAGTTGTTGGAGGGAATCCTGAGGGACAGGATGTACATGTATTTGGAAGGGCAAGAACTGATTAGGGATAATCAACATGGCTTTGTGTGTGGGAAATCAAGTCTCACAAACTTGATTGAGTTTTTTGAAGAAGATTGATGAGGGCAGAGCGGTAGATGTGATTTATATGGACTTCAGTAAGGCGTTCAACAAGGTTCCCTATGGGAGACTGATTAGCAAGGTTAGATCTCACGGAATACAGGGGGAACTGGCTCAAAGGTAGAAGATAGAGGAGTGGTGTTGGAGGGTTGTTTTTCAGACTGGAAGCCTGTGACCAGTGGAGTGCCACAAGGATCGGTGCTGGGTCCTCTATTTTTTGTCATTTACATAAATGATTTGGATGCGAGCATAAGAGGTTAGTAAGTTTGCAGATGACACCAAAATTAGAGGTGTAGTAGACAGCGAAGAGGGTTACCTCAGATTACAACAGGATCTTGACCAGATGGGCCAATGGGCTGAGAAGTGGCAGATGGAGTTTAATTCAGATAAATGCCAGGTGCTGCATTTTGGGAAAACAAATCTTAGCAGGACTTATACACTTAACTGTAAGGTCCTAGGGAATGTTGCTGAAGAAAGAGACCTTGGAGTGCAGGTTCATAGCTCCTTGAAAGTGGCGTTGCAGATAGATAGGATAGTGAAGAAAGCGTTTGGTATGCTTTCTTTTATTGGTCAGAGTATTGAGTACAGGAGTTTGGAGGTAATGTTGCTACTGTACAGGAATTGGTTAGGCCACTGTTGGAATTTTGTGTGCAATTCTGGTTTCCTTCCTATCGGAAAGATGTTGTGAAACTTGAAAGGGTTCAGAAAAGATTTACAAGGATGTTGCCAGGGTTGGAGGATTTGAGCTATAGGGAGAGGCTGAACAGGCTGGGGCTGTTTTGCCTGGAGCATCGGAGGCTGAGAGGTGACCTTATAGAATGTTTACAAAATTATGAGGGGCATGGATAGGGTAAATAGGCAAAGTATTTTCCCTGGGGTTGGGGAGTCCAGAAGTGGAGTGCATAGGTTTAGGGTGAGAGGGGAAAGACATAAAAGAGACCTACAGGGCAACTTTATTTCACAGAGGGTGGTACGTGGATAGAATGAGCTTCCAAAGGAAGTGGTGGAGGCTGGTACAATTGCAACATTTAAGAGGCATTTGGATGGGTATATGAATAGGAAGGGTTTGGAGGGATATGGGCCAGGTGCTGGCAGGTGGGACGAGATTGGGTTGGGATAGCTGGTCAGCATGGATGGGTTGGACCGAAGGATCTGTTTCCATGCTGTACATCTTTATGACTCTATGACTCTATTATGAACGCTCCAAAGCTCCAAGCTATCTTTGTGTCATCAGCAAATTTGGCTGCTTTATTTTCAGTCCGTTCATCCAAATCATTTTAATGAATTGTAAAAAGTTAAGGTCTCAGCACGGATACATGTGACACACTACTCACAACATCCTGCCAGCCTTAAATAAATCCATTTATTCCTACATTCTGCTTCCTGTTAGCACTGATTTGGAGATGCTGGTATTGGACTGGGGTGTATAAAGATTGCAAGCTATTCTCCTATCATGCAAATATGGTACCCCAAACCATGAATGTGAGGTGATGCACTTTGGAAGAAGTAACAAGACAAGGGAGTACACAATGAATGGCAGGACATCAGGAAGCTCAAAGGAACAGAGAGATCTTGGTATGTTTTCTATAAATCCCTAACCCTATCACATGGTAGTTAAGAAGGCATATGGGGCACTTGCCTTTATTAGCCAAAGCATAGATTATAAGAGCTGGGAATCATGTTGCAGTTGTACATAACATTGGCTAGGTCTTAGCTGGAGTGTGTGCAGTTCTGGTCACTGCACTATAAGAAGGATGTAACTGTGCTGGAGGGGGTACAGGCGAGATCCGATATTGCTTGGGATTTAGCATCTTAAGAGAAGCTGGATAGGCTTGGGTTGTTTTCTTTGTTTCTCAGAAGTTTGACGAGGGACCTGACAGAAGTGTGTAAGATTATTAGAGGCATGGACAGGGTGGATATAAAGTTAATTAAACATGATTTCCCTTCGACAAAATCATGTTGCCTCTGCCCGATTATGTTGAACTTATCCAAGTGATCAGTTGCATTGTCTTTAGTAAAAATTTCTAACATTTTCCCTATGACAGATATTAAGCTAACTTGTCTGTAGTTTCCTGGTTTCTGTCTCCTTCCCTTTTTGAATACAGGAGTTACATTAACTATTTTCCAACCTAAAGGAACCTTTCACAAATCTAATGAGTTCTGGAAAATCAAAACCAACACATCAACTATTTCACTGGCTGCTTCTATTATGAGCCTCGGATAAAATCAATCAGGACCTGGGGACTTGTCAACTCCCAGTTCTAATAATTTATTCTACACTCCTTCCCTGGTAATTGTAAGTTTTTTGAGTTGTTCCTTTCCCTTCAATTCCTGATTTACAGCTATTTCCAGGATGCTACTTATGTCCTCTCTAGTGAAGACCAGCACAAAATATCCATTCAATTCATCTGCCATCTCTTCATCCTCCATTACTCGTTCCACAGACTTATTTTCTACAGGACTAAAACTTACTTTTTAAACTATTTTTTGAATATCTGAAGAAACTTTTCTGATTTGTTTTTATATATTTTTTGCTAACATTCCCTTGGATGCAAAATTTCCTTCCTTAAAATTTTAGGAATTCTGTTCGGTCTTCTGAACTGCCACCTATTTTTGAGATGTAACCATAGTGATAGTAATAGGGTAACTTAGGTTGCCCAAGCTCCAAGCTAATTTAAAAAAAAGCGTACAGCCTGAATACATTCTTTTGTTTGCAATGCATATGAATGTATGTCACTTCTAGCAACTTTATAGGTCCCATGTTATGTACTCAACTCAAAGCTAACAGAAGACATTTTGTTTTGGACTTTGCAAATGATGGCTAGTTGAGTGTAGTCTGCTGTTAAGAATAATAAATGGAATACGTTTGATTCAAACAACCAATCACTGGGACCTATAGCCAACATACCTGGAATAGCACTGGCACTGACATTCATACATTCATACACTCACATTCAATTGTTGCTCAATTGTAGAGTGGGCAGAATGTCATCTTGGACTGATGGCTGGTCTGCGGACAATTTCACTCACATAGCCAATTCATTGCAGCAGCATGAAACAACTTGCTGAACTTCAGATTCTCACTTTGAGATACGTTTCCTTGAAGAGTAAATTTGAGATACTTTTCAGGTTTAAAATGATGACCTTTGGCTCACATGCAAGTTTTTATCGTTTAAAGTGACCAATTACCTGATCAGAATAAATATTGTAATCTAATTTATTTCTGTGTCAACCTTGCCAAGTGAGCAAAAGGCTAGGGCTCTGTTTACAAGATTGTTGATATCTATGTCTTTGAAATATGCTTGGGGTAGAAGGTTAGAGCTCATCCCCTCAAAGTACATCTCTACTGGAAATGAATATAAATGTTAGCAAGCCCTTGCCCCTCCAGCGCAATGCTAAATACATGGGCTGTAGATTGGCTGATCTACAGCTGTTAACAGTGAAGTGGTGCACATTAAGCTCTTTGTCTGCTCCAAACTCACTGTTCATAAAGCTATTGAACTTGTCCATCCTGTTGCTATATCCTAAAAACATTTGTCTCCTGTTCTTCGACAGAATTGGAAGTATCTATAGCCCAAATGTTACAATCTCCAATCAACCCCAAAGGTCACTCTGCACAGGACTAATTTATGAATCAGCTTATGAAGAAGAGCCTTAAGGATTGATATCAAGGAAAATAGAAAAATGTCATGGCATTATGATACTTACATCTTTGCCGAGTACTCTTAGCTCAAACTGGGTTTCTCTGAAGTTCACCTTGGTTATTCGTGGCCTGTTACCAAACAGAGAACCTTTTAAGTTCAAAATAAACAAGTGAAGCAAAAAAATAAAAATCAGAATATACTTAAGGTTACCTACCAGAAATACTTTCCAACTTGGATTTTGTTCTTGTAAACAACAATCCCAACTGGCGTTAATCCTAAAAAATACTCCGTCTGGTTTTCGCCCTAGAATTTAATAAGATATTAATAGAAATTATTTTAAAATATTCAAATCACCTGTATATCTCCTGTTTGGATTGTTATTGTCCTGCTGTAGGTTTTAGTTGCATATATACATATAAGTTAATGCTGTTGGATTAAACTCAGAAGTCTGTCTCCAAATGCTTTCATAATCTTGTGTTGTGTGACTTAATGATGTATGTTCTTCCACTAATTAAAGATAGTGCAAGTTTATAATTAACCAACCTCAGTGAGTTGAAACTTAGAATATGAGATGCCAGGGCAGGACAAGTTGAATATAAAATAACTCTAGAATAAATCTGTTATTATCAGCTCATTGTTTCCGTTACCTGTGCTATGCTATCCATAACTTGTGTACTTAGGCTGGATTCCCATGAGTAAATGATGTCATGATAGTTAACAGTATTTGAACAGCAGGAAGGAAAAGAGATACTGTCACTAGAGAAATGAAAACTATTCATAATGTTAGACATAGCAGGAGTAGATCATTGTGCAATATCAACCTTTGTTAGGGTCTTGGGGGTGTTCCAAGTAGAATAAATTTTAAAAAGATGCTCCAGCAACAACACACTGAGGGCAGTATTATCAGGCTAAAGGTCAGAGGTCTGCACCTCAGAGACAGCAAATGTCTGCCTCGAGAACTACTACAATCTAACTGGCTGGCAGCTCTAGCACTCGCAGCACCAGGACACAGTTATGATGGGCACTGCTGGGACTGTAAACATCTCAGGATCACAGCATTGTTATAGTCCAGAGGAGAAAGTGATGACTGCAGATGCCACACATTTTGACTATGGTTCAGAGGAGACTATATGGTCCTTCATGTCTGCAAGACTGAAGTTTCTCTTCCTTAAACAATTCTTGTAAACTTCTTCCAGACTTTCTCCAATGCTTCCTGAAGTATGCTGCCCAGAACAGTATATAATACTCCAGCTGAGTTTAACAAGGATCCTGTATAAGTTCAGCATAACATAGCTGCTCTTGGACTCAATGCCCCTATTTATGAATTACAGAAACTGTGTGTTTTATTAACTGTTTTCTCTACTTCAGCAAAGTCTTTAACAAGGTCTCACATAGGATACTGATAAAGAAAATAAAAGCACTCGGGATCCAGGGTAACTTGGCAAGGTGGATTCAAAATTGGCTGAGTGGTAGGAGACAGAAGTTGGTGGACGAAGACTGTTTGTGTCTCAAAGTCAGTGTCCATTGTTGTATCACAGGGATCAGTGCGAGATCCCCTTATTGTTCATGATTATATAAATGTTATGGAAAAGACACGAGGAGGGATAAGAAGAGAGTTTGTAGATAACGGGAAGATTGGGCAGGTGGTAGACAGTAAGGAAGAAAGTCTTGGGTTACAGGAGAATATAGACAGATTGGTCAGATAGGTACAACAATGGCATATGGAATGTAACATGGATAAGTGTGAAGTGGAAGAAGTATTAACACAAAGGAGTACTCAATGAATGGCAGGACACTAGGCAGTTCAGAGGAACAGAGGGATCTTGGGATGCTTGTCTAGATTCTTGAAGGTAACAGGTCAGGTTAATAGGGTAATTAAGCAGGCATCCAGGACATTTGCCTTTATCACTGGTGGCATCATTATAAAAGCAAGGAGGTTATACTGGATGTTGTGGTTCTGTTCGCTGAGCTGGGAATTTGTGTTGCAGACATTTCGTCCCCTGTCTAGGTGACATCCTTAGTGCTTGGGAGCCTCCTGTGAAAGCGCTTCTGTGATATTTCCTCCGTCATTTATAGTGATTTGTACCTGCCGCTTCCGGTTGTCAGTTCCAGCTGTCTGCTGCAGTGGCCGGTATATTGGGTCCAGGTCGATGTGTTTGTTGATAGAATCTGTGGATGAGTGCCATGCCTCTAGGAATTCCCTGGCTGTTCTCTGTTTGGCTTGTCCTATAATAGTAATTCCCCGTCGAACTCATGTTGCTTGTCATCTGCTTGTGTGGCTACTAAGGAAAGCTGGTCATGTCGTTTCGTGGCTAGTTGATGTTCATGGATACGGATCGTTAGCTGTCTTCCTGTTTGTCCTATGTAGTGTTTTGTGCAGTCCTTGCATGGGATTTTGAACACCACGTTGGTTCATGCAAGGACTGCACAAAACTCTACATAGGACAAACAGGAAGACACCTAATGATCCGTATCCACTATAAATGCCGGAGGAAACATCACAGAAGCGCTTCACAGGAGGCTCCCAAGCACTGAGGATGTCACCTAGACAGGGGACGAAACGTCTGCAACACAAATTCCCAGCTCGGCAAACAGAACCACAACAACGAGCACCCGAGCTACAAATTTTCTCACAAACTTTGAAGGTTATACTGGAGCTGTACAAGACTTTGGTTAGGCTACAGCTGGAATACTGTGTGTAGTTCTGATCGCTGCACTTTAGAAAGGATGTGATTGCATTGGAGGAGATGGGGTGAAGATTCACCAGGATGTTGCCTTGGATGGAGCAGTGTCCCATGAAGAGAAGCTGGATAGGCTCATGTTGTTTGCTTTAGCCGACAGACGACCTGACTAAGGTGTATAAAATTATGAGGACTTGGACGGGATGGATAAGAAACAGTTGCTTCACTTAGTTGAAGGGTCAATAGTAAGGGAACCGAATTTTAAAGTGAAAGATCAGAAGTCACATGACACCAGGTTATAGTTGGACTATAAACTTGTTGGACTATAACCTGATGTCTTGTGACTTCTGACCTTATCCATCCCAGTCCAATACCAGCACCTCGACATTAATGTGAAAGGCAGGAGGCTTAGAGGGGATTTCAGGAAAACATTTTTCACCCAGAGGTTAGTTTGAATCTAGAATGGAAGGATAGTTGGAGCAGGAAACCTGATGACCTTTAAAAAGTACTTGCATGATCACTTGAATTGTCATAACATTCAAGGCTGTACACCAAATGCTGGGGGGGTGAAAGGAGTGAAGATTTAGAGTCATTTTCTGTCAGTGAAGATTCTATGGTGTGAAAGGCCTCTTCTGTATGATATGACTTTCAGATTCTACCCGTGCTTTCCAATGGTAGCCTTTATTTCATACTGCCTCCTCATTCTTTATACATCACATTTCTCAACAATGAACACAATCTGCTACCTATCTGCTTATTCCTCCAACTTGACAATATCCTTTTGAATTTCTATTCTTTCACACCCACAGTTTATAATTCTCACAATGTTGTGTGGTTTACAAATTTTGAAATTGTCCCCTGCAAACCAAGATCTGGATCATTAATAAATATCAGGAAAATTAAAAGGTACTGACTCCTGGAGAATTCCACTACAAACATTCTTCCAGCCCAAAAAGTACTAATTATAACCCTCAGCCAATTTTTTAAGCATGTTGTTATTGTTCCTCTTCCTCCATGAGTTATAACTTTCCTCATGGGTCTGTTGTATGGCATTCTAGTGAACACCTTTTGCAAGTCCACGTCCACTGGCCTCACATCATCATCCTTTCATCCTTTGAGTTACCTCGCAAACATTTCCAGTGATTTCGTTAAACACGAATTTCCTTCAACAAATTCATACTGACTCTTCTGAATGAACCCATATCTTTCCACGGAGCTATTTATTCTGTCCCAAATAATTGTTTCTATAGATATTGCCGTCACCAAAATTAAACTGACTGGTTTGTAAGTGTTTGGTCTACCTTGGCAATCTTTTATTGAACAGAAGCGTGTTTGCAATTCTGCAGTCCTCAGGACCCTCCTCTGAGTCTAGGGAAGACTGAAAACTTATAGTCAGAGCTCTGCAATTTCCAATCTCACTTCCTTGACTACCTTTGGATGCATCTCATCCATCTCCAGTGCCTTGTCAACCTTAAGTGTGGGTAGTCGATCCAATACCTCTTCCATTTCATGTTAAACTCTTCAAGTGATTGAGCATCTTCTGTCACTATAGCCTGGACAGCATCTGCCTCTTAGGTGAAGACAGATGCAAGGTATTCCTTGAACATCTCAGTCCTGCATCTTGTCTCCATGTATAAATTCTCCTTATGGCCGTACTCAGCCATAACTCTCCTTTTATCATTCTTTTACTATTGATTTGCATACAAAAGACATTGGGATTTCCTTTGATGTTAGCTGCCAGTCTTTTTTCATACGGATTCTCTTATGTACTTATTCAGGTCCCTTTGTCAGTGCAACATCGAGGGCCGAAGGGCCTGTATTGCGCTGTAATGTTCTATGTTCTATGTTCTAAACCTTCAATCTTCAGCCTAGTTTATAACTGTAAATACTACCCAACACCTATCATAACCACACTTTCTCTTCTTTAACTTAATCCCCTTTGTTATTCAGAAAAATTTAATATCCAGACCTGCCCTTTCTTGAGCCAGATTTCCGTTATGAGCAGAAACCGTGCACCCTGACATTAATTTCAAACATTGTCTCCTTGTTCCCATATCCCTAAGGTTTTAGCTTAAACCCTTTCCAATACTATAAGAAAAATGCAGTCCTGGCTCTCTTCAGATACAATTCATCCAGCTCGTATGGGTTCAACCTCCCCCCAGAGCCAGCACCAGTATCCCAGGAATCTAAAGCATTCCCTCTTGCGACATCTTTCCAGCCATACATTTATCTTTTTTACCTTCCTGTTTCTGTGCTCACTTGCAAGTGGCACTGGTAGTAATCGGAACATTACTACTTTTGAGGTCCTGCTTGCTAATTTTATATCCAGCTCTCCAAATTCCAATTGCAGCACCACATTCTATTCCTAGCTGTGAAGTTTGTACTAATGTGGACCATGACCTCTTGCTGTTTGCCCTCCCACAGTAGAATGTTCTACAGCAGTTTCTTAATATCTTCAACCCGAGCACAAGGGAGGCAAAAAATGATCCTGGAGTCACATTAATGGCTGCAGAAACATCAATCTGTTTCCTAACTAAAAAAAATCCCCTCTAAACAGTGCCATTCATGCTTCTTCCTCTGACCTGTGTAGTTAAACCATCCATGGTGCTGTGGGCCTGGCTCTTTCTGCATTGTTTCAAGAATCTATCGCTCTCACTAGTATCCAGAACAGAGGGAGGGAGGTCTTGTAATACCTGCCTGTTTCCTTTATAGCTTTTACTGCCTTGTGGTCATCCATTTCCTTTTCGCCTGCTTGCCCCTTCCTTGTGATTTGACCACCACTCTGAACATGCTATCCACTCAGGTCTTTTTCTTGTAAATAAGATAGGAATTTATTTTGAGTGGACTTGAATTTAAAAACAGGTATGTACTTCTGAGGCTCTGTAAGGCTCTGGTCAGACCACATTTGGAGTATTATGTGCAGTTTTGGGCCCCATATCCCAGGATGTGCTAGGCCTAGAGCACATTCAGAGGTGGTTCATAAGAATGGTCCCACGAATGAAAAGCTTAATATATGAGGAACATTTGAGGACTCTAGGTCTGTACACGATGGAGTTGAAAAGGATGACGGGGGATCTAATTGAAACATATGGAATACTGAATGGTCAGGACAGAGTAGATGTTAAGAAGATGTTTTCATTGGTAGGAGAGACAAGGACCTGAGGGCACAGGCTCAGAATAAAGGGAAGATCTTTTAGAACAGAGATAAGGAGAAACTTCTTCAGCCAGTGATGAATCTGTGGAATTCATTGCCACAGATGGCTGTGGGGGCCACATCACTGAATACATTTAAGATAGAGATAGATAGGTTCTTGATTGTCAAGGGGATAAAGGGTTATGGGGAGAAAGTGGGATAATGAGTTGAGAAACCTAACAGGTGAAAGTGAGCACTGCAGATTAGAGTTGAGAGTGTGGTGCTGGAAAAGCCACAGCAGGTCAGGCAGCATCCGAGAAGCAGGAAAATTGACGTTTTGGGTGAAAGCCCTTCATCAGGAATGAAGCTGGGAGCCTCGGGGGTGGAGAGATAAACGGGAGGGGGTGAGGCTCGGGGGAAGATAACTGAGAATGCAATAGGTGGATGGAGGTGGGTGTAATGGTGACAGGTCGGAGGGAAGGATGGAATGGATAGGTGGGAAAGAAGATGGCCAGGTGAGACAGATCATGAGGATGGTGCTGAGCTGGAAGGTTGGAACTGGGATAAGCTGGGGGGAGGGGATGTGAGGAAACTGGTGAAATCCACATTGATGTCATGGGGTTGGAAGCTCCCAAGGCGGAAGATGAGGTGTTCTTCCTCCAGGCATCAGGTGGTAAGCGATTGGCAACGGAGGAGGCCCAGGACCTGCATGTGCTCGGTGGAGTGGGCAGTGGGGTTGGTTGGTGCGGGTGTCCTGGAGATGTTCTCTGAAGTGTTCTGCGTGTAGGCATCCTGTCTCTCCCCAGTGTAGTGGAAACCGCATCGGGAGCAACGGATAGAGTCAAGACGTGTGGAAGTGCAGGTGAAACTTTGATGGATGTAGAAGTCTCCTTTGGGACCTTGGACGGAGGTGAGGAGGGAGGTGTGGGCACAGGTTTTGAAATTCCAGCGGTGGCAAGGGAAGGTGACAGGAGGGGAGGGGAGGTTGTTGGGGGGGCGTGGACCTGACGAGATAGTCATGATGCGAACGGTCTTTATGGAAAGTGGATAGGGGTGGGGAGGGAAATATATCTCTGGTGGTGGGGTCTGTTTGTAGGTGGTGGAAATGGTGGAGAATGATGCGATGTATATGGAGGTTGGTGGGTGGAAGGTGAGGACCAGGGGAGTTCTTTTGAATGCAGAACAGACTCGATGGGCTGAATGGCCGAATCTCTGCTCCTATGTCTTATGGTCCTATTTGCCTCAGTGAGTGTACCTGCTGCCCAAGCTTTGAAATCTGGAGCTCCAGCTTCTGCAGCTGGTGACACTTCCTGCACATGGACTCGCTTAAGTCACAAGAAGCACTGAAGACTCCGTGTGCACAAGAGGAGCATTCCGCTTGGCTGAGTTCATCAGCCAAACTGTAAGCTTATACCTTTGAATTACTTTACTTTCTTTAACTTTAAATTGTTAACTGTGCAGGATTGATTAGCTCAGTTGGTTGGACTGCTGGTTTGTGATAATGATGCCAACAGCATGGGTTCAATTCCCGCATCGCTGAAATTACCATGAAGGATTCTCCTTCCCATCCTCTCCTCTTGCCGATTGGTGGCCCTCAGGTTAAACCACCACCAGTTGTCTCTCTCTAAGCAGAGAACTGCCCTGTGGTCTGGTAAGTCTATGGCAACTTTCGCTTAATTTAACCTCACTCTTGTATAATTAACTATCATTCAGAGATTAATAGAAAGTGGACGTTCTTCACCCTTACTCACAAATTGCTCCCACACCTGGGCCTATAAAGTCTTACTTTCTGCTGGATTAGAATTTTACTGCAGTTGGAATACATTCCCAAACAGTAGCTCAACACCAATCAACTCATGAACAACAAAAGTGGAGTTCTGGAGCAACCCAGCGACTCTGGCAGCATCTGCAGAGAAAAACAGAAAATGTTTCAGGCCCAGTGACTCCTTAGCAGTTCAGGAACTGACATGTTTCTCCAACACTCTCTGTTTCTGTTTCAGATTTCCAGCATCCGCAGTTCTTTGCATTTCTTTTACTACTAATCAACTCATGCCTTTCCTGTGACGACATTTAGATATTTTGTTTCAAACTCAGCTCAACAGAAACATGCTCTCTCCCTGATCTGACCGTTAGGATCCGGGTAGGTAAGAAGCACCTTGACAAAGAGGTATAATAGCAACTGGAGTGAAGTCGGTCCCAGGTTGTTAGAGCAGGATGGGTTGCGTATAGAAGCGGTGAGGGAGGTTGGCACATGAATAAGTGGGGGATGTTCTTGACATCCAGAGGGCACCCTGTAATTCATATGCCCTCTTGCTGTCCCATTTTTTTAATTAAACAATTTTAAATCATTTTAGAAATAGCTTTTTGTATCTGACCCATCAACCACAGCTAAGCATTAGATGGTAGCGGAGGCAGACTGAAGCCTTTAAGTAGGCAGAAGTGGGTCCTGATGAAGGGCTTTTGCCTGAAACTTTGATATTCCTACTCCTCAGATGCTGCCTGACCTGCTGTGCTTTTCCAGCACCACTCTAATCTTGACTGAAGCCTTGAACTGCCTCCTACTTTGGGCTTTGAATCAGCATCAGGCCTAGAGTCAGCATCCCAGTGAGTAATTTGCTCTTCCTCAGTATTATGGGGAATCAGTCAGGGCAGCAAGGAGGTGGGCTTGGCTACTTGGCATATTTTATGTACCCTCCCCACCCCTTACTGAAAACATTCCTGGGGATGGTACAAATCCAGCCCACTATTTCAGCCTTCAGTATTTTCGATGATAAAGCATCAAAATTCCCTGGGATAGAGAATTTTAAAGATATACAACTCTCTGACTGAAAACAATTCTCATCTTGGTCACAGATGATCAGTTCCTTTTTCTCAGACTTCAATCAGATCATCCCTTAACCGTGTAAGTTCAAGAGAAAACAGGCCTAATTTATATAACCACTGAAGTCCAGGATCAAATCCTCCCTCCAAGGCCAATATATCCTTCCTAAGGTGTAGTGCCCATATCTGCCCACAGTACTCCAGTGGAATCTAACCAGAGTTTTGCAGAAGTGCAGGATAATTTCTGCATTTTTGTACTCCCATCCTCAGACCAGCATTACATTAACTTTCTTGATTATTTGCTGCACTTGTTCATGACATTTTAAAGATCTATACACATGAACTCCCCATGTCTCTTTGGGCATCCATTGTATTTAACTTCATACCATCTGGAATCAACCCTAGGTTGTATTTTCAGTTGATGTCACCAAAGTGTAATATGTGAATGAGAAATAGGAGGAGTTACGGGGAGTTCTTTGTGGAACTTCAGAGATAATGGTACAGGTGCCAGAACAGAAGCCACTGCAGATGATCTTTTAACCATGAATGGATAGATAAAAATACAAGCAGATGAGTAGAAACTTGCCTAGTTGGTTAATAAAGAAGAAACCTCTTTATTTTCATAGAATCCCTACAGTGTGGAAAAAGGCCCTTTGGTTCAACAAGTCCACACTGACCCTCCAGACAGTAACCCTGACACATTCCCCTACCCTATTATCTGGTATTTACCCCCGATTAATGCACCTAACCTACACATTCCTGAACACTATGGGCAATTTAGCATGGCCAATTCACCTAACCTGCACATCTTTGGATTGTGGGAGGAAATCAGAGCACCCAAAGAAAACCAACACAGATCCAGGGAGAATGAGTTGTTACAGTACACTACAGTACACACTGTATTTTGATAATAGATCTTCCTCCATTATACATCATGGAAGGATATTCCCTTCATTTTTAGTATAACATTTCCCAATGGCTCTTTTGCATGAGGTGACTAGGAAGACACCAGGTTTTGAGTTATGTAGAATTTACAGCACAGAAATAAGCCACTATGCTCTAGAGGTCAATGTTAATACACTACAAAAACTTCTCTCATCCTGTTTCATCTCACCTGAGCAGTATAGTTTCCCATCCTTTTCCTCACCATGTATTTATCTAGCTTCTCCTTAAATGCACTTATACTATTCATCTCAACTACTTCATGATGTACTGAGTATTATATTCTAATCAATCTCTGGGCTAAAACTGTTTTTCAAAATTTAATGCTGAATTTATTAGTGGCTAATCACTGTTTTCAAAGTATCAATTTATCTTAAATAAAATAGCGACAGCAGCACCACAGCTAGACCTTGTCACAAGACTATGATCCCTGCATTATTATCCAGAGGCCCTGAAATTATACATACATTGACATCGAGTAAGCTCAGGACAAGGTTTATCTCTACGAACTTCATACCTTAGCTACCGGAATAGGCATCATAGCAACTGGGGCAAAGCATTTAAGGGCCATCAAAATCATAATCTTACTAGGAGAGAAAATGATTTACAGATGCCAGTGTTGGACTGGGGTGTACAAAGTTAAAAATCACACAACACCAGGTTATAGTCCAACAGATTTAATGAGAAGCACTAGCTTTTGGAGTACTGCTTCTTCTTCAGGTGGTTGTGGGCCACACCTAACTGATGAAGGAGCAGCACTCCAAAAGCTAGTGCTTCCAATTAAACCTATTGGACTATAACCTGGTGTTGTGTGATTTTTAACTAGGAGAGAAAACAAATTGAAAATTACAATTTCCATTAGTCTTATTTATGAAAATGGTACTTACAAAAACTGGATGGAGATCAACTCCATACATCTCTAATAATTTGGCAACTTGTAAGTAATTGAGTTCTGCCTCTGCAGGAACTTGACCCCTAAGGAGAAAACAGATTTGAAAAATTGAACAGTGCTGAAAACAGAGGTATGTTGCCAAAGTTCTTTGTCTTACATTTGTTAGGGCAAACATCACAATGTCAAATTTACAACGAGCATAACAATTTATACCACAGGAGAAAGAGGATGCTGATTATTTAGCAGGTCAACACAGTTAGCAGAGCAAGGCTGCCTGCTCTTACAACCAAACTGATAAGGAAAGATGAATACTTATATTAACTTTTCAGAATCTCATAACATTCTGAAGCACTTTATAACCATTAAGTAACTTTGATGTGTAGTTTGTTGTAAAATACAGAAAAGTTATATATATCTTTTTGCACAGTGACAAACAGCTAAATGACATTGACCACATAATCTATTCCAGTGAACTTTGTTGAAGGATTTACACTAGCTGGGGCACCAAATTAACTTCTCTGCTCGTCTTCAAATAGATGTGGGCTCCATCACATTCGTAAGGGCAGAATTTACACTGGAACCAATTGATCATTCTTCTGATAATGTAGCACTTTCTGTGTAATTTTATGCTGAATTCTAAACTTGACCACACAACCTATAACATGGAGACTGACTCCAAACCTGACACTTATTAAACACAACATATAAGATTCTGAGGGAGCTCAGAGTAGAAAATGTGAAGAAAATGTTTCCATTCATGGGCAAATCTAGAACTAAGGGACATAGTTTCAAAATAGGGATCTTCATTTAAGATGTGGATAAAGAATTTCTTCTCTTAAAAAGTCACTAGTTTTTGAGATTGTTTGACCCTTAAAATAACTCCACAGAGTCCAGTATCCTGTCACCAAAAAAATCATCCTTTATTTATATGTGGAAAGTACCCCCTCCACAGCCCGCTGCCTGGATCTGTTAATGCTGTCTCTCTTTGATTTTTTTCGGTTTTTTTTCTTTTCTTTTTAAACACCCGAGTGGCCAGTGACAAGCACTGCCCTTCACATCAATCCCCTGCTTATTTTTTTTTCTTTAACCCCCCACACTACCGCCTAACTGCGGTAGTGCTTATTTTTTCCCCAGCACCCATGGTGTGTGTGTGTCGGTGTGAGACACAGTGAGAGTCACAAAGTGTACGAGTCTTTATTCAGTTTCCACCACCAGGAAGAAAGGAAAACACCCAAGTGGCCAGTGACAAGCCCTGCCCTTCAAACCACAGGGCAATGCTGTGTGATCAAAACAGTGAAGGGGAGGGTAGGGACTAAATCAAAATAGAGTTGGAGGGGGAAATAATGCACTCCACTCCCTGCGGCACCCACCTCTCCTTGAACAACTCCAGGATGTTGGTGGACACCGCGTGCTCCTTCTCCAAGGACACCCGGGCCCTAACGTAACCGCAGAAGAGGGGCAGGCAGTCGGCCCTAACGACCCCCTCCACAGCCCGCTGCCTGGATCTGTTTATGCTGACTCTCTTTGTATCTGTCAGCCAGGGCTACCTGATTGGACCAGGTTTACAGCCCCACTTAGAAAATTCATATTCTAATAAGTCCAGCTCGCCGACCTAATTACAGTAATTATAATCCTGTGGGCAAGGAGGGCTGGGTCAATGAATATATTCAAGGCAGTGTTAGATAGAGTTTTGATTTGCAAAGGAGTAAAAGGGTTAGGATTAGGTTTCAGGAGAAGAAGGAAACAATCAGATCACCCATGATCTTGCAGACATGATTGACAGAGTGTGCTCAGTTGGCTCAATTACTTATGTACATAGTACAGACAAAATAAAACAAATATGTTATAAAGTTAAACAAGAAAGAACTAATAATCTAAGTAGTAATTGGTTCTGAGCAATTTGAGTTCTAAAAAATCAAGAAGAGTAAGAATAATGGTTAGAAAATGATATCTTAATTAACTGTTTCAATATCAAGTATCAAAATTATTTTAAATACCACTGAAGATTTATGTGATATAGCCTTCATTGTTAAATCATTAATCATGGGATTGCTACAGCACAGGACATCATTATTCTGATCCTAACTGTCCTCAACCTTTGAAGGAGCATACCCATGCGTGTCATAGAGCTGTATAGTATGGAAACAGACCCTTCCATTCAACTTGTCCATACTGATCAGATATCCCAAACTAATCTAGTTTCATTTGCCAGCGGTTGGCCCATATCTCTCTAAATCCTGGTTATTCATGTACCCATCCATATGCCTTTTAAATGTGGTAATTGTACCAGCCTCCACCACTTCCTCTGGCAATTCATTCCATGTACGCACCACCCTCCTCATGAAAACATTGCTTCTTAGGTTCCTTTTAAATCTTTCCCCTTTCACCTTAATCTCTCTAGTTTTGGACTCCTCCTCCCTGGGGATAAGATCTTGGCTATTCATGCTATCCATGCCCCTTATGATTTTATTAACTTCTATAAAGTCACCCCTCAGCGACTGATGCTCCAAGGAAAATAGTCCCAGCCTGTTCAGCCGCTCCCTATAGTTCAAACCTTCCAACTCTGGCAACATCCTTGTAAATTTTTTTTGAACCATCTCAAATTTAACAACATTTTTCCTATAGTAGGGAGACCAGAATTGAACGCTGTATTCCAAAAGTGGCCTAACCAATGTCCTGAGAGTCACAACATGACCTCCCGACTCCTACACAATCCACTGACCAATAAAGGCAAGCACACCAAACATCTTCTTCATCCTCCCACCTTTTCCCTATAGCCCTGCTACTTTGTCCTTTTCAGACAGTAATCCAAAATCCCTTCGAAAGCTTCTTTTTCAGGCAGTGCATTCCAGATTCTAACCAGTGTCCGCATTATTTTCCTTTCCACCATGTCAATATTCCAATCAAGGAAACGGTACTCATTGGCTACCATCATAACCAAAACAATACTCAGAAAGACAAAACTGGATGGAGATCAACTCCATACATCTCTTAGTCAGAAATCAAAAAAAGAGCTTCTGACTAATTTTTAAGGACATTTATTAAATGTAGAAATTAAAAAGTAGAGATTCAGTCCTAAGTGTCAGTTTCATCAAGTTTCGTGGAGGGTTCTTCTCAATGACTCCAAGGGAGATCTCTCACCATATCTTGCTAATTCGCCTCAAAATCTGCGTACTCTGTCCTTATGGCTCTCCCTCGCCCCAATCCACCTCCTTTCTACCACCCAGTAACTCACCAATCAGCAGATATTTGGATACCTGGGCACCATGTGCCATCTTTTAAAGGCCACTGGGCACACAGACAAGTACTGGCATTCCAAAACTGCTCCCCTCATCGAAGGACAGTCATTCCAAAGATGTTGGAGAAAGGAAAAATGACATTGCCGTTCTCCAACTGGGAGCTGGATGGGCTGATCCAGAGGAGCGCTTTCCTCTTTCTGGAATGCTGGCAAAGGATGCTCCACCAGCAGATTCTGGCAGCTTGGTTTGAGATTGCCATCTGGGTCAGTGCTGTGTCTATGTTCTGGAGAAATGGCCAGCAATGCCACAAGATGTTCAATGACATTTACTGCTCTGCCAGGGTAAGTGCTACTCTCTGCTACCCCACACATACTTTATCTCTACTGCTGCACCAATCTCCCACCAAGGCTCTTGATCTGACACTCTCACAATTACATGCAACACCATCCCTCAGTCTTTCTTCCCAATCCCCCCGACACTGCTTACCCTGCATTGTTTCTGTACTGCCTGCTCACTCACCTTGGGTGCCTCACCATCTTCCCTAGCACTAACAGCTGATCCACCCAATTTCACCTCACTCAATCCATCCTTTGTTGTCATTACAAGAGAAAACAGTCTTGCACTCAGCAGAAGGAGCAAGGACAAGTGGAGAGGTGCCTGGCATTTGGTACCTCACCCACTTCGAGGAGAGAATCCTGGCCCTCACAGAAGACCAGGGATATTGAGCCCCTGGCTTAGTGAGAGATAGTGCTATTGTCAAAGGTTGCAAGTCCACACCAACCCTCTGAAGAGTAACCCACCCCAACCCATTCCCTTATTTTTCTACATTTCCCCTGACTAATGCATCTAACACTGATGAAGGGTTTATGCCTGAAATGTCGATTCTCCTGCGGATGCTGTCTGACCTGCTGTGCTTTTCCAGCACCACACTCTCGACTCTGATCTCCAGTCCTCACTTTATCCTACTATGGGCAATTTAGCATGGCCAATACGCCTACCTGCACATCTTTGGCATGTGGGAGGAAACCGGAGCACCTAGAGGCAACCCAAGCAGGCACAGGAAGAATGTGCATACTCCACACAGACAGTTGTCTGAGACTGGATTCGAACCTAGTTCCCCGGTGCTGGGAGGCTGCAGTGCTAACCACTGACCCACTTTGCCACTCCAATCAGGCTTTACCATACCATACCAATTACGGTTGACCCCCTCACAATTGCAATCCCCCTCCCTCCAGCCTGCATCCCCAAGATACCAAGAAGAGGTTCCCAAGTCTTCTTCCTGTGGCAGCAAACCCCAACATGCCACCCACTTCCTTCACTTTAATTTCTCTGGACGGATCCAAGAGTCATTGGCCCCGCCCCCTGTGAGCTCTGACCTCTGACCAATGCCTCTACATCTCCTGAACGGTGTTAGCCATACCCCTCAAGCTAGCTACTAGGACCTATGGTGAACCACTTACCAGAGACACAAACCCTTAAGCCAAGAACTCTCCATCCAGATGCCTGACTGTGGACAATCCTGTGGGCCAGTATCAGAGGCTGCCCTTGACTTACAGTGCAAGGAGCCCCTGTCTGATGGGTGCCTGCATGGACTCTGATGAGAACAGATCTCCGACAACTTTGAGACATGGCTGCCCCCTTCACTCCGGACTGCTGACAGCACGATAAACTGCCTGTTTTCTGATGATGCTAAAAGGCGAGGCGAGGCAAGACATGGATGCTGAAAGCATGCAGGTAGGCAGGATGTGCATGAATGCAAGTGAGCAGCTCTGAGTGCTAGCCTGGTCTAATCCATGAGCTGGTCTCTGGCCTTGCAAAATGTTCTTGTAGCAGTCTTTCAATGCAAGTTGGCAGTACACTCTGTGATGCAGGTCTTGTGACGTCTGAAGTGTCCTGCAATGGGACACACCTGAATGGGAGCGGTGTCACAAAGGTCACGGAGGTTAGGTAATTATTGGATACAAATATCCATAGATGGAGGGTGCACCTGGCTGTTGTCCACTTTTCATGCCCTGAAATGCTTTGTGTGGTGACCAACTTGGTGGCGCTCTGTGAGCTGAAGTTACCAGATACCTGCTCCAACTTCTATGTCAAGGAACTCTTGCAGTGGGTTGTAGGATAGGAAGCTGCACATTAATGAGGGGAGATATGCAGTTTATATAAAGTCATTAAGAAGCAATAATTCCCCTTAACAGGTAACACCCCATGCCCTCGCAACAATCTCACTTCAACACCCAGAACTTAGTTAAAAGATGCAGGGAGAGTTGTTCCCTACACAGAGATAGGCCTCTGGATTTTTCATGCAATTCGAGTCATTGAGACGCACAGCCCGGAAACAGACACTTCAGTCCAACCCATCCATGCCGACCAGATATCCCAACCCAATCTAGCCCCACTTGCCAGCAGCCGGCCCATATCCCTCCAAGCCCTTCCTATTCATATACCCATCCAGATGCCTTTTAAATGTTGCAATTGCACTAGCCTCCACCACTTCCTCTGTGTAAAAAACTTGCCGCTTAGGTCTCTTTTATATCTTTCTCTTCTCACCCTAAACCTATGCCCTCTAGTTCTGGACTCCCCCACCCCAGGGAAAAGACTTTGCCTATTTATCTTATCCATGCCCCTCATGATTTTATAAACCTCTATAAGGTCACCCCTCGGCTTCCAACGCTCCAAGAAAAACAGCCCCAGCCTGTTCAGCCTCTCCCTATAGTTCAAATCCTCCAACCCTGGCAACATCTTTGCAAAACTTTTCTGAACTCATTCACGTTTCAAAGCATCCTTCCGACAAAAAGGAGATCAGAATTGCACGCAATATTCCAAAAGCGGTGTAACCAATGTCCTGTACAGCTGCAACATGACCTCCCAAATCCTGTGCTCAGTACTCTGACCAATAAAGGAAAGCATACCAAATGCCTACTTCACTATCTTATCTACCTGCAACTCTACTTTCAAGGAGCTATGAACCTGTACTTCCAACGTCTCTTTGTTCTGCAACACTCCCTAGGACCTTACCATTAAGTGTATAAGTCATGCTAAGATTTGCTTTCTCAAAATGCAGCACCTCGCATTTATCGAAGTTAAACTCCATCTGCCACTTCTCAGCCCATTGGCCCACCTGATCAAGATCCATTGTAATCAGAGGTAACCTTCTTCGCTGTCCACTACACCTCCAATTTTGGTGTCACGTGCAAACTTACTAAATATACCTCATATGCTCACATCCAAATCATTTCTATAAATAACAAAAATGATTTGACCCAGCACCAGTCCTTGTGGCACTCCACTGGTCACAGGCCTCCAGCCTGAAAAACAACCCTCCACCAGCACCCCCTACCTTATAACTTTGAGCCAATGGCTAATTCCAAATGGCAAGTTCTCCCTGTATTCTGTGAGATCTAACCTTGCTAACCAGTCTCTTATGGGGAACCTTGTTGAACGCCTTACTGAAGTCCATATAGATCACGTCAACCACTCTACCCTCATCAGACCTCTTTGTTACTTCTTCAAAAACTCAATCAAATTTGTGAGACATGATTTCCCATGCACAAAGCCATGTTGACTACCCCTAATCAGTCCTTGTCTTTCCAAATACATGTACTTCCTGTCCCTCAGGATTCCCTCCAACAACTTGCCCACTACCGACATCAGGCTCACCGGTCTATAGTTCACTAGCTTGTCCTTACCACCTTTCTTAAGTAATGGCACCACGTTCATCAACCTCCAGTTTTCTAGCACCTCACCTGCAACTATCGATGAAACAAATATCTCAGCAAGAAGCCCATCCATCACTTTCTGAGCTTCCCACAGAGTTCTAGGGTACACCTGATCAGGTACTAGGTATTTATCCACTTCTGTGCATTTCACGACATTCAGCACCTCCTCGTTACCATCTATTTCCCTACATTCTATATCTACCATGCCCTTTTCCACAGTAAACACTGATGCAAAATACTCGTTTAGTGTCTCTTCCATGTCCTGTGCCTCCACACAAAGGCCGCTTTGCTGATCTTCGAGGACCCTTATTCAATCCCTCGTTACCCTTTTGTCCTTAATGTATTTGTAGAATGCCTTTGGATTCTCCTTAACCCTATTTGCCAAAGCTATCTCATGTCCCCTTTTTGCCTTCCTGATTTCCCTCTTAAGTATACTCCTACCGCCATTATATGCTTTTAAGGATTCATTCGATCTATCCTGTCTGTAGCTGACATATGCTTCCTTCTTTTTCTTAACCAAACCCTCAATTTCCTTAGTCATCCAGCATTCCCCTATACCTACCAGCCTTTCCTTTCACCCTAACAGGGATACACTGCCTCTGACTCTCGTTATCTCATTTCCGAAGGCTTCCCATTTTCCAGCTGTCCCATTACCTGCAAACATCTGTCCCCAATCAGCTTTTGAAAGTTCTTGCCTAATATCATCAAAATTGGCCTTTCTCCAATTTAAAACTTCAGCTTTTAGATCTGGTCTATCCTTTTCCGTCACCATTTCAAAACTAATAGAATTATGGTCACTGGCCCCAAAGTGCTCCCCCATTGACACCTCAGTCACCCGCCCTGCCTTATTTCCCAAGAGTAGTCAAATTTTCTGCCATATTTCTCAGAATAGCCCATGTCAGTCAGGATCTATCAGATCCTTGAGTGTTACATCCTTGAGTTTCTATGCTTCACTTCAAACATTAGTAATTCATCAGTAACAGTGATAAAAACACATAAAAATTATCTAGGACTGATCAGGCAATTCACAGCTTCAAGGGCTGTTTGACCGCAAAACTAATTTCAGATCACATATTCTCACTACACACCAACTGTGGCATTTACATGCACCTTTACTCAATTGCCTTTCAACACTTCCATTTCCACTAGCTTTAATACTTTCACGAATCCTACACTGTCCTTGCACACCTCCCTTTCTCTATCTTGCACGAACTCCAATTTTGACCTATCACCTTCATCCCCTCCCCCACTCACCCATTGTACTCTATGCTACTTTCTCCCCACCCCCACCCTCCTCCAGCTTATCTCTCCACGTTTCAGGGTCTCTGCCTTTATTCCTGATGAAGGGCTTTTGCCCGAAACGTTGATTTCGCTGCTCCTTGGATGCTGCTTGAACTGCTGTGCTCTTCTACCACCACTAATCCAGAATCTTGTTTCCAGCATCTGCAGTCATTATTTTTAGCTCTTCCACCCTATGCATCCTAGTTCATCATCCCTTTTCCTTATTGCTTTGGTTTCTCATCCCCCTCCCTCACAAAGGTTTAACTCCTCACCTTATAATTCATGCATTACCCCAAAATGCTGCAGAGCAGGAGATTAATACATATTACCACTATTTTGCAAGCAATAACAGTGTGACTGATGACAAATTTATCAGTTGAAAATCCTAATTAATTAATCTACATGTGGGTTATACCTTTGTAGAATTCAGTGAATCCTAGGAAGTCATCTAAAATAGATGATAAGTTTCTTACAAATGTGCATAAGAACTATGATGGTTGATACTGGTCTCCATATACTCAGCCAGTCCTGGGCCCGTTCTGCTCAGGAATTTTCCACGATCATTTGGTATAAACAGCATCTGACACATATTGATAATTTTTCCCAAACCAAATATTTTTCAGAAACATTGCTAAGCACATCAGTAGTGCTTTCCAACTCTATTGTATTTCAGTAGCATCTCCATCTCCACCTCTCCTTTGTCACTCCTTGGACTCCAAGACTTATCTTAGAGATACATTTGGCAAGGTAAAAGGTCCAATATTTATTTTGTTCATATGGCAAGATGCCCATGAAGATGAGATACTTAACAACAGATTGTCTAGTTGATATTAGTGAGGCTAAAGGCCCAATGTTAAGGTGCTGCTGAACCTCCCAACTCAGGTCCCCATTCTAACTGGTGATGGCAAAATTCTATATGTTTGTCCTTTTGACTCAGGTCTATACATTTCTCTTCTTCTTATCTCACTATTGTCAGGATAGTCTTCGGTCATTCTTGTCTGAAAGCTTATTCTTCAAATTCTCCTGTCTTCTACAACTCAATAACCTTCACAAACCTTATCCATCCAACCAATCTTTTCGTCACCTTGTTTATCCTTTCTCTTCCTGGCTCAGTATCTGTTTTCCTTGCATCCATGTGCAAAGCTTCTAGTTGGATGTTCTTTAATGCAAGTTGTCATTTACCAAGAATAGATTCTGCATAGTTAAATTACTACTTTGTGCTTAAATATGAATGCATTCAAATGCAATAAGTTTTAGTGTTTCAAAGATATCTTGTTTAGGAATATGTATGAGGCAAGTGCCGAACGTGAAATACATATTACACCTGAAATTCATAATCAGCTGTGGTAAGACAACTTGCAACTGGCTGATTTGTTCTAAGCCTTAAAATGAATGTAATGCAGTGTATTAAATTTCAATATAGACCCTCCCCCATCCCCCACTTATTTAGAATATACTGTAGGTGTTAATGTTCTGACTGACCTGCAGCACAAATTACTGGAATTCTGTTTGTATAGTTTCCAACTTCCAACAATAAAATGGGAAGATGCTGTCAGGGTTAGCGGGTAGTTCGCTAGAATAGTGTCGTGTTTCAAAATGCAATGTTAATGATGAAACACCATTATTGATGTATCTCAAACTATCAGAAAGTATTTCAAATTTGCATTTACCTGTTATGCTGCAAAGTACAAATGTGTTGAAGTCACAAGTTTCCACCACTTATTTAGAATTTACTGTAGGTGTTAATGTTCTGACTGACCTGCAGCACAAATTACTGGAATTCTGTTTGTATAGTTTCCAACTTCCAACAATAAAATGGGAAGATGCTGTCAGGGTTAGCGGGTAGTTCGCTAGAATAGTGTCGCATTTCAAAATGCAATGTTAATGATGAAACACCATTATTGATGTATCTCAAACTATCAGAAAGTATTTCAAATTTGCATTTACCTGTTATGCTGCAAAGTACAAATGTGTTGAAGTCACAAGTTTCCAAAGATTTTGTCTGTCTTTCGTTCTTAGATAAAATGGTAAAAATAGATTTAAAATATTGAATGTTTAGTTATATTCTGAAAACTATTTTTCTGTTAACTAGCAAATCTTCTGCACGTGCCAAATGGTAAGCCCCACACCTTGGACAGCATTTTATCAGATGCTTTCTGGAAATCCACCTGATTCATCATACCCACAGCACACATTATAACCTCAACAAACTCTAATAAATTGGTTAAGCAGGATTTCCCTTTCACAAAACCAGACAGACTCTGCCTGATCACCTAGAACTTTTCAAAGTGCCTTGCCAGTTTATCTTTAATAATAGCTACTAAAGTCTTCCTTTTGACAAATGCTGTGGCCTGTACTTTTTTGCTTTACATGTTCCTCCTTTTTTGAGTAAAAGAGTTGCATTTGGTAACTTCCATCATAATGGAACATTCCTCTAATCTCGGACATTTTGAAAAGTTAAAACCATTAACTACTTCACTAGCCAGTTCTTTTCAGACCTTATGATGAATTCCATCAGGATCTGTAGACTTGTTCACCTGTAACTTCAACAATTTGGTAAGTAGTACCTCCCTATGATTGCAATTTTCTTGAGATCCAAATTCCCTTCCATTTCCTGATTTATAACTATTTTCAGGGTGTTATGTGTATCCTCTATGAAAAAAATACAAATATCTCTTCAATTCTATTATTAATTTGAAACACTCACTTTCTATAGGACTATTGCTCTCTTTGTTAATTCTATTTTAACAATAGCTATAGAAACACTTGCTCTTTTTATATCTCTAGCTTTTTCCCCCACATACTCTAATTTTTCCCTCTGTATTAATGATTTGGTTGTTATTTGCTGCTTGTTATATTCTGTCGAATCCTCTGCACTAAAAAACAACTTTGTGCAATTAAATGTTTTATCTTTAAGTACGATATTACCATTAATCTTTTTCAGTCAACCACAGATAGTAAGCCCTTCATTCCTGATGAAGGGCTTTGGCCTGAAACATTGATTTTCCTGCTCCTCACATGCTGCCTGACCTGCTGGGCTTTCCTAATCTTGACTCTAATCTCCAGCATCTGCAGTACTCACTTTCCCCAGAGATATTAAGACCTGCCTTTGGACTGTTCCTTTACTGTTGAAATGTACATATTCTGTTTAGGCTGAAATATCCCATTGAAATGTCTACTACTGCATTCCTATTAACCTATTCCTTAGTCTCTTTTGCCAGTTCATTTTAGCCAGCTCTGCTTTCCTGCCCTCCTAATTGCCATTATTTAAGAAAACCAATGAATAAGCATCAACCTGCCTGGCTTAAAATTCAAACGACGCTTGGCAGTTAACAACTAACCACCATCTAATTGATGCTATAGTAACATGTCTATCAATCAGAGTCGACTTGTCACAAATCAGCACTCGCCTATCATACTGGAAGGGTTGAGTTTCTGGTTTGCTTTCTTCCAAATTTGAATTTAAATCTTTAGTGGTAGCAGACTACTAAAGTGTAACTCTCTCCTCATTAAATTAAAACAAAGAATTGTTTATGCTCTAATATTCTCATGCGACCTCTTCTGAATCCCAGTCAATTAAGATCTTTGCCACTGATTTCAATTCCCACTTCAAAATAAGCCACTCCAGAATAAGTGTACTTGGAAATGTACTCAACATTGTTGTCTGGACATTGAATGTGCCAGTTACCTGGCAGATAAGTTACCTTTACTGAGAGTTGTCCAGAGCAATTACACTTCATAACCTGATTTGCCCAACTCCCTTATCAATTTTGTGTTTCTAATTTGAATAGTTAGATTTTGTTTTACCTTTACATCGATATTTCTTGTGAATTGTGCTGATGTGCATGAGATGAAATACTTAGACAAGATGCACCCTTTTTCAGCTATACTGTGAGGTAGACTGTGGCTAAATGTATTCACCCTAAAGACTAACATATATACTTTCCTAATAACAGTGTTGCGAAGTAATGAAGACATATTTACTCATGCAATGTATAATTTTGTGCTCAAAAACCACAAGATCTATGCAACTTGCTTCAACTGGATGGTGCTTCAGTGGTTCCCTGTGGTCTAAAACAGAATGGCAAACTGTATGTTTTTTTCTTGCTAGCAGTTGGAGACTATTTTGAATGCTTTATGCCATAAGACCATAAGACATAGGATCAGAAATTAGACCATTCAGCCCATCAAGTCTGCTCCACCATTCAATCAAGGCTGATAAATTTCTCAATCCCATTCTCCTACTTTCTCCTGTAACCCTTGATCCCCTTGATACTCAAGAAACTATCTATCTCAATTTTAAATATACTCAATGACCTGGCCTCCACAGCCTTATGTGGCATTGAATTCCATTGATTCACCACTCTCTTGCTAAAGAAGTTTCTCCTTATCTCCATTCTAAAAGGTCTTCCCTTTCCTCTAAGGCTGTGCCCTCAGGTCCTAGTCTCTTACCAATTGAAACATCCTTCCAACGTCCACTCTGTCCAGGCCATTTAGTATTCCGTATGTTTCAATTAGATCCCCCTTCATCCTTCTAAAGTCCATCAAGTATAAATCCAGAATCCTCAAGCATTCCTCATATGTTAAGCTTTTCATTCCTGGGACCATTCTCATGAACATCCTGTGAACAGGCCAGTACATCGTTCCTGAGATATGCGGTCCAAAAATGCACACAATACTCCAAATGTAGTCAGACCAGAACCTTAGAGCACCTCAGAAGTACATCTCTGCTTTTATATTCAAGTCCTCTCAAAACATATGCCATCATTGCATTTGCCTTCCTAGCTATTGACCCAACCTGCAAGTGTACCTTGAGAGAATCCTGGAACAGAACTCTAAAGTCTCTTTGCACTTCAGATTTCTGAATTTTCTCCCCATTCCAGTAGCCAGAAGTACCCAATTAGACAGTTATAATAGTTCACACTGGAATTTCTCACTTGCAAAGGGTCTTGTTCTGAGCAACTCTTTGTTCATGCTTACATTATTGACTCAATATATCACTCATTACTTTCTGAAGGATACTTTCTGTTTCTGTGAAGTTTCAAGAGGTTCTGGATAACTACTCAAATTAGAAACACAATATCTATTAAGGAGTTGAGCAAATCAGGTCATGAAGTGTAATTGCTATGGACAAATAGCAACTAGGAGAAAGTGAGGACTGCGGATGCTGGAGATCAGAATCAAGAGAGTGTGGTGCTGGAAAAGCAGGAGAAGACCAGGAGAATCGACATTTTGGGCATAATCGTTACCTTAGAGGGTAGTTTGGAAGAAACCAAACCAGAAACTCAACCTTTCCAGTCCTCAAATTTTGTCAGAATGGAGCAGTGTTAAAATAACTATCAAATCTCAAAGAATCTGGAATGTCTACAATAACTGCATATTACAAGTATTCATGGCCGCTTTCACAAGAAAATAAGAGCTCCTTAAGTGCCATTAGGAAGTAGTTTTAAGTTTAGCAAAGCTAAACGAGGTAAATAGGCAACTGAACAGGAATCTCAAAGCAAACCAGGTCACTACAAAAAATGAAAATATATCTGAATAAATGGTAGAGGTTATCAGGGCATCCATTTCTTCACTACAATACCAATTTTAAAAAAGCGACTTCCAGTTTCTGAAAAAACTATTCTCGTGCAGAGAAAAAAGGGAGAGTTTATAGTAGTTTAATCAGATATATATTTTGGTAAGAATGAGATTGCCTGAAACAGGTCGAGATCCTATTTCTTCTATTTAACCTATTTTTCCTAATCAACCTGTTCAGAGATGTTATTACACACCTCTGGAGCAGAGTGGGACTCAAACTTGGGTCTCTTGGTCTGGGGGAAGGACATTACTGCTGCACGACAAGAGGGCCCACACTATTCTTTTCACAAGAGATGGAAAGACTCTTTTAAGGTGATTGAACTTCAGATAATATTACACAATACAAAAGCAAAATTATGGATGGCCAACCATTTGTAATAAAATGCCTAACAATATGTTACAAATATGATATTATTAGTACTTATAGCTAACAAACTTTCTATTCAGTCAGAATACCTCGGGGTTACTCCAGATTAAGGATCTGGAAAAACATCATATATCCTGTTTACTTTACATTGTAACATTGTTAGAGATAAAATGGCAAAGTAAATAATGCAGAAGTAGTGCTGTCAAATGGCAAGCTCCATAAAACAAAATGATTTAACCTACATCTGACAGGAGGACAAACTTGCTGGACACACAGCTGATCCATTCATTTTGAAACGAGGGTGTACAAAGAGTAACTTATTCAACTACAGTTTGATTGAACACACCAAGAAGAAAAGATCATTTATCTAGTATCTAATGTCCAAAATGCAATTTGGACAATGGATTAGTTTTGAATAAATGTCGCTTTAGATGTGGCAATATTTTTGCTGCAAAATATTTATTAAGATTTATTACAACACCTATACATGACTGAGAGTTTCATGATTGGATATCATATTTATATTGTTACAAAATACTTTATATTTAATATTTATTGGAGGACTTAAATTTTGAAGGAAATATTTGTTTTGTAGACATATGTCTTCCCTCCACAGATGCTGCCAGACTGCTGAGCTTTTCCAGCAAGTTCTGTTGTACATGAAAAGGTAGATGCTTTGCATTCAAAACCCTTCAGCTGAAAGCACCCTCCCCTTGTTCCCATACCTTCCTATCCTCATTCTCACAGATCTCCCACAACCTCTACCTCTAGTTCTCCTCCTCCAACAGCTCCCAAACCCCGCCAGCCCAGTCTTCCAACTGTACCCAATCTGGTGTCATGAAAATGTTCAAGCCTCAGAAAAGGTGGGGGAAATAGGAAGACGTGCCCTGACAATTTGGATCCGACTTGCCAAATAATCAGTAACCTATGCTCCTGTAGCATAAATTGCTGTGATTATTTAAAATTTGGCATTCTTGCATGTATCCTGACGAGCACAAGACCACAGGCTTTGGTAACATGTACTTCTCGTATTAAAGTTAAGCAATATTAAAACTAGAGAATACAGAGAGAGGCTTTTCAGCCCTGCTGTCTCAATAAGAGTTAGTCAGCCCCATGCCGTATCTTTTCCCCATAACTCTGCAAGCGTTTCCTCTCCAGATAAATATCCCTTTCTCTTTTGAATGTTTATTGATGCTGTCTCCAGCACACTCTGAGTGCATTCCAGATCCTAACCCATCATTGTACTTTTCCACAGTTAAACACTGCTTCTTTTACCATCACCTGAAGTCAGTTCCTCTGGTTCTCAACCAAGAGAATGATAACTCCCTATCTTCTCTGTTCATGCCCAAGGGGATAAAAGGTTGTTGGGATATTCAAGAATGTAGAGTTGAGGTTAAAACCAGATCAGCCATGATGTTGTTAAATGGTGGAGCAGGGTCAAAGGGCTGAGTGGCCGGCTCTTGTTCTTTGTATGTTTGTATGACTGTAGCAAGTACCAACCATGGTGTTAATTGGCTGCAGGCATCACCAGGTGGCTCAAGTACCTTCCAAAACCACTGAAAGCAAGTCTGATACTCTTTTAAGGAAAGTGCTTTGTGGCTGCAGCTCAGAAATCTTCAGGAAGTGAATCTACCCTGGGAAACAATGAAGAGCAGTACACAGAAGAATATCATTGAGAATGCACAGTTAAATATTTGGTGCATTACGGTGCCTGCAAGAAACAGTGCATGTTCCTGCTTCAAAGAACACCAATAAACTGGTTAAAACACAATTTCCCTTTGATAAAACCATGCTGACCCTCTGATTACCTTCAGTTTTTCCAAATGTGCCCCTATGTTCCCTTTAATGATCAATTCTATTACTTCCCCACGACAGATATCAAGCAAATTGGCATATAGTTTCCTATTTGTGGTCAGAGTAACCGGAATAAGTACTGGGCTAATGGTAAGATTCTTGGTAGTGTAGATGAGCAGAGCGATCTCGGTGTCCATGTACACAGATCTTTGAAAGTTGCCACCCGGGTTGACAGGGTTGTTAAGAAGGCATACAGTGTTTTAGCTTTTATTAATAGAGAGATTGAGTTCCGGAACCATGAGGTAATGCTACAGCTGTACAAAACTCTGGTGCAGCCACACTTGGAGTATTGTGTACAGTTCTGGTCACCTCATTATAAAGAAGGATGTGGAAGCTTTGGAAAGGGTGCAGAGGAGATTTACTAGGATGTTGCCTGGTATGGAGGGAAGGTCTTACGAGGAAAGGCTGAGGGACTTGAGGCTGTTTTCATTAGAGATAAGAAGGTTGAGAGGTGACTTAATAGAGACATATAAGATATTCAGAGGGTTAGATAGGGTGGACAGGGAGAGCCTTTTTCCAAGTATGAGGACAGCGAGCATGAGGGAGCATAGCTTTAAATTGAGGGGTGATAGATATAGGACAGATGTCAGAGGTAGTTTCTTTACTCAGCCTGCAACGGTAGTAGATTTGCCAACTTTAAGTACGTTGAAGTCATCATTGGACAAGCATATGGACGTACATGAAATAGTGTCGGTTAGATGGGCTTCAGATTGATATGACAGGTCGGTGCAACATCGAGGGCCGAAGGGCCTGTACTGCGCTGTAATGTGCTATGTTCTATATTTTCTGTCTCATTCCCTTCTTGAAAGATAATATTTGCTCCTTTCCCGTCTGACAGAACCTTTCCAGAGTCCAATTTATTTTGAAAAATTAACACCAACATATTAGGCACCTCTTTCTAGGCCCCAGGATTAAGTGCATCCAGATCTGCAGAGTTGTCAGCCCACAGCTCCATCAGTTTGCTCAATATCATTCTCTATGAGACTACCATTTTGCTGAGTTCCTCTCTCCCTCCCACCTTCTGATTTACAGCTATTACTAGCTGTTACTATAAACAGTAACTACCTCAAAAACATTCTATGAAGTTTTCATTCAGACTATGACTGCAGTTTGATTTTCCAGACTGCTTCATCCCAGACTGAGTTCCAGAAGTTTGCTCCTGGCATTCTAGGCCTGAAACTCTTTGAGGCCATCTTCTAAAGCCATCTGTAATTTCCTACTTATAGCAAGTTGGCAACCTTCTACCAGCCACGTTGCAAGCTACAAGGATACACTGCAGGGGAGAACGAGGACAAGCAAAGACAGGCATGAAGAGTGATTTATTGACTTTTGCATACAATATTGTCACAATGTTATACATGAAATTGGCTTGGAATATTTATTTCATAGTGGCTTTTATGTTTATGCTTTGGCCAAGTAGGCATTCAGATGGTTAATGATCAAGAAGAGCTAAACTTGAAAATAAATAATAATGGCACTTAATTAAATAAAAAATAAAGTTTATAGCCCAATGACAGAATTACAGCATGACTTAGATTGAAAATTAATTTATCAGGTCAATAATCAATTTTAAACACTGAAATATGAAAGAGTGATGTACTGATTAAAATAGGCATATAAATTCAGCAGGTAACAGAGGTGATGGATGGAATATTAAAGGCAGGGTATTGTCAAATCAAAATGAAATTAATATACAAACCAAACACCCATTCCTACATTACAGAGGTGCTGAGGTTGGTGAATGAAGGATGGTGATAACACAGTAAGTATTGGAGTCACATTAGCTGTTAGTGAACAGCCAAGGCAGGATGTGGCTGTCTACATTGTTGTCCTTCCTCTTCCTCATCCTCAGCAGGTTCACTGATTGTAAGGGCAGTCCCCTCATGATGAAAGACCCTACGGTATACACGAACAGTTCAGGCAGAGAGACGTTGGGCTGGATTTTCCAATTCTCACTCAGTTTGCTATTCCAACCCTTCTCTTTTATTTCACAAAAGGAGAGAGCTTCACACTGTGGACAGGAGATTCCAGTCAGGGCTCCTTCAGAAATGTTGTATTCCATTCTCTCTCAGTTTCTCTCGTAGAGCAGAACTGTTAGGAAAGGGCACAGAATGCCCCGTTTACACAGCCGGGAACTGCTGAAGTTTGGAATTTGACACAATGGCTTAATGTGCATGCATTCTACACATGTGTGCATAGAATGTGCACTAGATTCATGAGTCATGTGATTAAGGGACGGTTTGTGTCCCTCTTTCACTAGTGTTTACTTTGGTGAATTCGTTCAAATACAGCTAGCACAGCACACTATTGCGAAGGTCTTGGACATTGACTTTGTGATTCTCTGCCTCGTTTTCCATTGAAGCATAGATTTCTTACACATTGCTTCTTGATGGGGTTCAAGTAGTAGAATTGTTTCCTGAACACACTGGACTGACAAGACCTTCTGCTAAAAGCCCTTTTACACATTTTCCTCCTTCTCATCCAACACCTAGAAGCTTGTCCTGCATGAGCATCCACTCAATCTGCAAGTCATGCCATATTTCAGGATACTACTGTACCTAAGCCAAGGAGCAATTAATTTGTTCAGAAACCTTAATGGTAAGAAAAAGACCTTCAGCACTTGTCAATTCATTACCTTTTGCAACAGACTCTATGACTCTATCAAATAGTTACAGAAAACATTAAACACCTGTACAAATTGTAACAAAAGCAGCGCAACAAAATCAACCAGCCCCAACCAGTAAGCAGTTGATGATCCCCTTAAGTAGCACTAGGAAGTGGGGGAGCCTCTCTGCTATTAATCATGTGTTCATCAAAGGGAGAGCATTGAATTGTGCTTGAGCTTCAAAATGGCACAATTAGCTTCAAATCGTTCTTGCACATTTATTATTGCCATGAAATTCTTACTTTTTTTCTTGGGATGTGGGTGAAGCTGACTCAACCAGCATTTATTGCCCATCTCTTAACTACCCTAGAGAAGCTGGTGGGGAGCTACTTTCTAAACTTGCTGCAGATCCATGGGTTCCAATGGTGTTGCTGAGAAGGGAGTTCCAGGGTTTTGACCCACTGACAGTGAAGGAACGATAAGAACTTGCAGATGGTGGTTCTCCCATGTGTTTGCTGCCCATGGCCATCCAGGCAGTTTGGAAGGTGTTGCCTAAGAATCCTTGGTGAATTTCTGCTGTGCATCTTTTAGATGCCACATCCTGCTGCTACTGAGCATTGGTGGTGGCAGGAGTCATTGTTTGTGGATGTGGTACAAATTAAGCAGACTGCTTTGCTCTTGAGTGCCAATGGAGCTGAACTCATCCAGGACATTGGGGAGCATTTTGACATATTTCAGAATTACACTTGTGGTCATGCCTTAGGGAGTCAGAAAGTGAGTTACTCTGCAGGATTACTAGCCTCTGGCCTGCTACTCTAGCCACTGTATGTATATGACTAGTCCAGTTCAGTTTTTGGATAATGGTAAACCCCAGAATGTTGATAGTGGTGGATTCAGTGATGGTAATGCCATTGAATGTCAAGGACCATGGTTAGATTCTTCCTTGCTGGAGATGATCATAGCCTGTCAGTTGTGTGGAATGAATGTTACATGCCACTTGTCAGCCCAAGCCTGGATATTGTCAAAGTCCTGTTGTATTTAAACATGGAGTGCTTCAGCATCTGAGGAGTTGCAAATGGTGCTGAACATTGTGTGATCATCAGCCAACTTTTGTCATAGCGGAGTCTCCTATTATTACAATTCTTCAAGTCATTAATGTAAACAATTTCACTTTATACTTGTGAAAAAATATTCTAATACATATTTCTTGCTGGTTACAGAAACTCTTATGGACTTTCTGAAATTAGCTAATACTTCCTGAAGCCTAATTTGTTTGCTGTGAAAAACAGAATGCCCCTACCTTAATGCTTTATGGAATTGTTCTATTGCTTCTTCAAGGTCCTCCTTCTGATCAGGAACAAATCGATATTCAGACACATAACCTGCTGTGTGTTTATAAGGATCATAGTCTCCAAGTTCAGCTAAACAGGAAGAAAATAATATTTGATCATATTTTTGCACTCACATTTACAACCAATGTAATCAATTAGTCTTACTGTTGTACCTAGAACTGTGGGATTCATTTCATATTTACATATTTAGGTATAAATCATGGACTATGGACTTTAAGCTTTCTAATTTAAAAAACATGATGATATCTAGCTTCTCATTCAGAATGATCACTGGAGCCCAAAAGTTAACTCTGCTTTCTCTCCACAGATGCTGCCAGACCTGCTGAATATCTCCAGCAATTTCTGTTTTTGACTCATGTTTTAATTTCTAAATTAACCTCAATTGTTCCAATTGTACATTGTTTTTAAAAAATGACTTTAGATCTCATGTCTGTGATTATATCGCCACGGCAAATTGACACTTCAACACTACTACATGCAATATTTATAATGTCTCACTGTACTGGGATACGTTTGCCTGGACTTTCAGCTTCTATGCTCGTGCTACATAAAGGGAACAGGAAATTTCAGCCCCAATCCATGGTCTTCTGACTATTGTGTGTAGGAGTAGCATATGACTGATTAACAAGAGCAGTGAACAGAAACTCCAAGCAAATTATTTCTCTTGCAAATGGAATTCACTTTTCTCCACATTAGAGTTAATTTTTACAGACACGTAATTCTTATCATCATAGAAACAGTGTTCTTCATTAAAGCTCATGCAATATATATATTTTTTAAATCATTAAACTGTTAGAGTAAGACAGGCACACTTACACTGGATAGCATAAGCACCCAGTTGAGAGGCAATATCTAAAGGACAGGGCAGCCGACCTTGGAGAACATCCTGTTTGACCTGCAGAAAAAACTGATATCTAAAACGAGAACAAGAAAGTTATCAGTAAAGACATTTTTAAAGCTGAATTGCATCCAGTGCATCCACATTTTTGATAAATCAACCTATAATTGGAATACATCTGGTCAAAGCTGAGTCAGATTTTTGACAAAAGGAACTCACATAAACATTGGCTAGGATTTAAGCGCAAGAGTCTTGGCCACCAGTTGGAGATGTTGGACCAGGGTGCCCAACATTGTTTTTCTTCAGGAACCTGATGTGACTGCAATTAAGCATTTCCATGGACCATGTCAAACTTCCATCTCACCACCTGTAGAATTTAGCCCTATAAGACAGTAATTCCACCCCTAACAATCAGAAGCTAACAGTGCTTCAAATTGGACAGTGCCTCTGTGAGCAGTGGCCATTGCTGGTATTACAGTGGGGCCTTCACCAGAGTTCACCAATAGATACCTGGAGAGGCAAGTGCAGGGTGGGATCATGGTCACAGAGATGGGATTGCTTACAAGAAGAGGGGTGATAGTAGCAAGGGCAGTGGAGGTTGACTTTCTGTGGGAACCCCTTCCACATCTGATACTGTAGCAGATCATTATCGGGGACCTGTTCTTAATTCTGTGGCTGATTAAAGAATCAAATGTGTTTTCTGTGAACAAATTGCTCCAATGTCATTATCCTCACAGAGACCGTTTTGGATGTTTTAATTGGATAAGTAAAAAAGATTGCGTGGGTGAAATTTAATGACTCATGATTTCTAAACTCAAAAACCTTCTGTCTCTCCACAGTGCGTATCCCTCTATTCCCTGTCTATTCATAATTTTGTCAAAATGCCTCCACCACCTCCTCTGGTAGCCCATTCTAGGCACTTACCACCCTCTGTGTTAAAAAATGTACCTCTTTGACCTCCTTCAAACTGATCCCCTTTTACCTTAAATCCATGTCCTTAGTAAATTACAATTCTACCCTGACAAAAAGATTTCGACTATCCATTCTATCAATGTCTCTCATAATTTTGCAAACTTCTATGAGGTCACCCCTCATCCTTCAATACTCAGGTGAAAACAAACCAAGTTTGTCCAATCTCTCCTAATAGCTAATACCCTCCAAACCAGGCAATATCTTGGTCAGCCATTTCTGCTCTCTCTCCAGGAGAGTTTGGAAGCCAGGGTCTCCATGTGATCAGACAGAGGGGTGTGGTGTGGTGTGTGCCCTTAAAGGAGGAATCCAAAGGGTTTACTGGGTGGCTAGACCCTGTCCATTAATGGTGCAGTGCCAGTGGCCATGAGATGTGGTACTTAAGTGACTGCTCAATTGGTGTCAGAGCAGGAAAGCTTTCCTGCCCCAGACAGGAATAGAGGGAGAGCTTTGGGAACTCCAGTTTGGTTTAGTCATTTATAATGTAACAAGCAAAGTTCATGTTTACATCTCATTACCTTGTTATTTCTTCTTTAAGTTTACAAGGATCTTCTGCATAGAACTTTACACCAAAATATAGTGTGTATGGTGGGCCAGCTAGAAGAAAAGAAACTTTGAAATAGAATGCAATACATTTATATATTAATGTTTTTAAACTTAAACATTTTAATGCGTCCATATGTACATTAAACTACAGTATCTGGAAATACTCATGAATTGCAAGGAATAGCTTTCAATATGAAGAAAGAATGAAAAACTGTATAGAATAGGCCCTTTGGCCCACCAAGACTGTGTCTATACTTGATGCCTTCCTAAACTAAAAACATTTTATGTCAACGTGGCCCATATCCCTCTAATGCTGCCTATTCATGTGTTTGTCAAGTTGCATATTAAATATTACTATTGTATCCATCTCCACCATCTCTCTGTAGCAGTGCATTCCAGGCACTTACCATTCTGTGTACAAATCTTGCCTCTCACAGTAAGTTTAAGTTTTAAATCTATGTCCCCTAGTAGTTGACGTTTCTCTGGGAAAAAGACTCTGCCTATCCATTCTATCCATGTCTCTTATAATTTTGTAAACTTCTTTCAGGTGGCCCCCATCCTTCAACATTCAAGTGAAAAGAAGTCACATTTGTCCAATCTCTCCTCATCGCTAATACCCTCCAAACCAGGCAACATCCAGGTAAACCTCTCCAAAGCCTCCATGTCCTTCATGTTACGTGGCGAACAGAACAATATATAATCTCGAAAATGTGATCTAACTACAGTTCTATTCAGCTGCAAAATGACTTGCCAATTTTTATGCTCTATGCCCTGACCAATGAAGACAAGCATGCTATATGCCTTATTGACCACTTTTGTACAACCACTTTCAGAGAACTGTGGACCTGTACACCTAGCTCCCTCTGTTTGCTGAAGCTACTAAGGATTCTGCCATCTACTGTACAGGTCTTCCAAAATGCATCACCTCGCATTTGTTTAGATTTAAACTCCATCTGCCATTCCATAGCAAATTAATAAGACCAATTGATCAATGATGAGATCGCAATATTGTTCAAAATCATATCATCAAGTGAGTATATAGGTTCAATTAAACTTGCCTCCACCATAATTCCCAGGCAGTGCATTCCACACCCTAACGACTCACTATGTGAAAATGTTTTGTCTCACATCACATTTACTCCTTTTGCCCTGCATCTGTTTTTCTGTTTTAGGTGCTTATCAATTTCCTTTTACAGACAAAGAGCTAGTTATCCCATGATGTTTGCATTTGGTTCTGTTAGCTCCCTTTTGCTATCCTTTCATAATGGAATTCCATAGAGAAGGAAGTCTCTCAGCCAATCGAACCGATGGCAGATTCCTGCAAGACAAAATTAATTAGTCCCATTCTCTGCCCACAGAAATGTTATGGCACAGAAAGAGGCCTTTCAGCTCATCCTGTCTGCACCTGCTCTTCAAATCAGCATCATTACCTATTGCTAATTTTCTACCTATCCCCCATACCCTTGTGTATTGTTTTAATCCAAATCATCATCCAATGCCTTCTTGAATGCTTCAATTGTACCTGCCTCCACCACAGTTTCCAGGCAGTGCATTCCACACCTGAACTACTCACTACATGAAAAAGTTCTTTTCTTGCATCGTATTTGCTCCTTTTGCCTTGCATTTGTTTCTCCTCTTTAGGTGCTTATTCAATTTTCTTTTAAAAGGCACAGTTAATTCGGTCTCTGCCAATCTTTCAAGCTGTGCACTCCAGGTCAGAATCACATGCAGCGTGAAAACATTTTCCTCCTGGCACCTTTGGTGTTTCTGCCAATCACTTAAATCAGTGTCTTCTCATTCTTTATCCATCAATTGAACAGTTTTTTTCTCCATCTACTCTGCCTAAAGCCTAAATGATTTTAAAAAGTTAATCTCTCAACCTTCTGTACTCTCAGGAGAACAATCTCAACTTCATTTCTGGATCTATCCTCAAATTATTTGTACATTTCCTGTAAAGACTTCAGGTATTTCCTGAGGTTTGGTACCTAAAATTAAACACAATGCTCCACTTGAGGCAAAAGCAGTGTGTTATAACTTACTTAGTTTAGCATTATATACTTTTGTTTAAAAAGCCATGATCCCATCTGCTTTATCAACAAACTTTTCCACTTGTCCAGTCTTTTCAACAATTTAAGCACATGAACTCTCCACGTCTCCCTGCTCCTACACAAGTCTTTAGAATCATATACTCTGTTTTATATTTCTCGTGCTTCCCATGGGAATTCATTTCGCATTTCTCTGCATTAAAATTTCCACTTATTCAATCAGTTATATGCTTTATGTCTGTGACTATCCTCCTCATGGTTCACAACAATAAATTTCATAAGATAATGATCATAAGAAATAAGAGTACGAGAAATCCTTTTTTCTGATCCAAGGAGGTTGAACACCACTCAATGGCCAATCTGATTCTGACCATAACTCCATTTTTCTGCCTACTGTACCCCTCCCTTGCACCCCCATTAACTTGATGACCTCATCAATCGGTCTTGAAAATATTCAAAGTTCAAACCTCCATTGCTCTTTGTGGAAGAGAACTCCAAAGCCTGATAATACTCTGATGAGAGAAAACAAATTCCCCCTCATAATAAAGAATCCCATAGATGAGAGTGACCATAACATGACAGAATTTCAAATTTCATTGAATTGAAATTTGAAAATGGACATCTAAAAGTGATGTCATAAGCATAAAGATTGGCAATCAATGGGTTTTCTAAAAAAAAATCCCTTTCATGGGATTTGGGCATTGCTAGCAACCTTGATTGTCCTTGGATTTAGTGGCATGCTAGGCCATTTCAGAAAGCAATTAACAGTCAATCACATTGAATACACATGAAGATAAATTGTACTCGAAAGGTTAGGACAACAGCAAGATGTCAGGGAAGCAGTGACAAACACTTAAGATAGTTCACAATTTTAAACAAAAATGTATTCTATTGAAAAGGAAAAACTCTATCAAAGGATGCCTTATTCATATCTAACTAAGCAAGTAAAGGATGGTATCCCATTGAAAGAAAGGGCATAGAATTTTGTGAGGATTATTGGTAGACCAAAAGATTAGAAGCATTTCAAAAACCAGCAACTAATAAAGTAAGAAGTGGAGTATGAGAAAAAAAAACCCAGCAAGAAATTGAAAACAAATGGTAACAGTTTTCATGTAAAATAAAAAAGAAAGGAATAGCTAAAGTGAGCCTTACTTCCTTAGATGGAGAGACTTACAAATTGATAATGGAAAACAAAGAAATTGCATCAACTTTGACTAAATATTTCATACTCATCTTCACAGTAGAAGAGGCAAAATGCATATCAGTGCTAGTGGAAAATGAAGAGGCAAAATGGAGGGATGAATTTAAAACAATCATAATCATTGAGAAAACTAATTGGACAAAAGGATTACTAGTGGGTGGCACGGTAGCACAGTGGTTAGCACTTCTGCCTCACAGCGCCAGAGACCCGGGTTCAATTCCTGCCTCAGGCGACTGACTGTGTGGAGTTTGCACATTCTCCCCGTGTCTGCGTGTGTTTCCTCCGGGTGCTCTAGTTTCCTCCCACAGTCCAAAAATGTGCAGGTTAGGTGAATTGGCCACGCGAAATTGCCCGTAGTGTTAGATGCAGGGGAAGTGTTAGGGGAATGGGTATGGGTGGGTGCGCTTCGGCGGGTCGGTGTGGACTTGTTGGGTCGGAGGGCCTGTTTCCACACTGTAAGTAATCTAATCTAGTCCCTGGAACTGATGGTTTGCATCATTAGGTCTAAAAAGAAGTCGATTCAGAGATAGTGGATGCATTTGGTTCTAATCTACCAAAATTCCCTTGATTCTAGAAAGGTGTAGTGGCTTGGAAAACTACAAACTCAACATATAATATAATCCAGGTAGAGACAAGTAACATTTAAAAAGAAGGCCACACACGTTGTTATAAACAGTTGAACTATGCCATAAAAAACAAACTCTATTGTATATAAAAGACATAAACAAAACAAGCACTATTAACCTAACAACATGGCTAGATATTATGCAGATACTATTACTTATTTCCTCCAAAGTGTCTTTTACTTTATGATATATTAGAGATATTTGCTTGTCTGGACCACCTAAATATGTGCTTCAGTTTGCTAGCAAGTACTTTAATTCTTATCAGTTGTAGGTCTCCTCATAGGTTTAAACAATGTTAGAATTAGAATTACATATAATTGTCATGTGTACTCAAATACAAGGATACAGGAGAGCAATGAAAAGTATAGAAAGTCACCATTCGTGGCGCCATCTTAGGTACAAAGTCTTAGGTATAAAGGAGAAAAATAAAGAAATACAGTTACAGTCTCTCCATGCTGGGCTTTCATCATGAGGGCACTCTCCCCCCACACTGTGCCCACACTCTTCCCCGCACTGGGGCCACACTCTCCCCCCGCACTGAGCCCTCACTCCTGAGGAAGGCACACTCTCCCCCGCACTGAGTCCTCACTCCCAAAGAGGGCACACTCTCTCACATTGAGCTGAGTTCCTTACCACCAACCGCCATCTGGGCCGACCAGACACTTCACCACCAACCATCGCAGTCCCCCTGGCCCCAGCCACTGCCAGACATATTTATTCTATTCTTTCATTCAAAGAGAGCATCACTGATTTGGCTAGCATTTACTGCCCAACCCTAGTTGCTGGATTCCAGATTCTGATGCTATCGCCACCGCTGCCTCCATGACTGTGCTCTCCCCAGAAGGTATGTGAAAAAAAACAAACTAAAGAAATTTTAAAAATAGAAAAATAGAGGAGAAAAGAAGAAAGAAAAGGAAAAGCAGACAGTGAACAAACTCCAGGCTCAAGAGACCTCACACTGTCTATCCTGTCACTGTTATTTTACTGTGCAGCACCATTTGCAGATCCTCAGATACTGAAACAGTCCATATCCAAATGCCAGACCTGGACAGTGGCAAGTAACATTTGCACCATACAAATTCCAGGTCGTGATCATCTTCAAGAAGGAAGATGGTCCCCTTGACATTTTATGGTATTACCATTACTGAATCCTAAATTATCAACACTGTGGAAATTACCATTGACCAGAAACTGACTGGATTAGTCATCTAAGTACTGTCGTTAGAGGAATGGATGAGAGGATAGGAATCCTGCAGTGAGTAACTCATCTCCTGACACCCCAAAGTCTGTCCACAAAGCACAAATCAGAAGCTTGTAGGAACACTTCCCACTTGCCTGGATATGCTTACCTGCAAAAACACTCAAGAAACTTGACACCATCTAGGATAAAGCAGTCCATTTGACTCAGACCACATCCAGAACATTCGTTCCTTCCTTTGCTGATGCACAGTAGCATCAGTGTGTACAGTCTGCAAGATGCACTGCATAAACTCACCAAGGCTCCATTGGCATCATCACCTTTACAATTTAGAAGAATCATGGCAGCAAACACATTCAGTAGCTGCAAGTTCCCCTCTATGCTGTACAGCAACCTGACTTGGAAATATATTGCTGTTGCCTCAGTGACACTGGGTCAAAATGTTGGAACTTCTCCCTAATGGCACTGTAGCTCTTCCTACAATAAATAGACTGCAGTAGTTCAAGAAGGCAGCTCACACCACCTTCTCAAGGGCAACTAGGGGTGGGCAATAAATGCGAGCCTAACCAGTGATGCCCACATTATATGAATGAATAGAAAGGTAAAAACAATGACTGCAGATGCTGGAAACCAGATTCTAGAGTAGAGTGGTGCTGGAAAAGCACAGCAGTTCAGGCAGCATCCGAGAAGCAGGAAAATCGACATTTCTGGCAAAAGCCCTTCATCAGGTATTCCAGCACCACTCTACTCCTGAACGAATAGAAACAGCTGGCTCAAAGGTAAAAGACAGAGGGTGGTAGTGAAGGGTTGTTTTTCAGGCTGGAGGCCTGTGACCAGTGGAGTGCCACAAGGATCGGTGCTGGGTCCTCTACTTTTTTGTCATTTACATAAATGATTTGGATGCGAGCATAAGAGGTACAGTTAGTAAGTTTGCAGATGACACCAAAATTGGAGGCGTAGTGGACAGCGAAGAGGGTTACCTCAGATTACAACAGGATCTGGACAAGATGGGCCAATGGGCTGAGAAGTGGCAGATGGAGTTTAATTCTGATAAATGCGAGGTGCTGCATTTTGGGAAAGCAAATCTTAGCAGAACTCATACACTTAATGGTAAAGGTCCTAGGGAGTGTTGCTGAACAGAGACACCTTGGAGTGCAGGTTCATAGCTCCTTGCAAGTGGAGTCGCGGGTAGATAGGATAGTGAAGAAGGCATTTGGAATGCTTTCTTTTATTGGTCAGTGTATTGAGTACAGGATTTGGGAGGTCATGTTGCAGCTATACAGGACACTGTTGGATATTGCATGCAGTTCTGGTCTCCTTCCTATCGGAAAGATGTTGTGAAACTTGAAAGGGCTCAGAAAAGATTTGCAAGGGTGTTGCCAGGGTTGGAGGATTTGAGCTATAGGGAGAGGCTGAACAGGTTGGGGCTGTTTTCCCTGGAGCGTTGGTGGCTGAGGGGTGACCTTATAGAGGTTTGCAAAATTATGAGGGGCATGGATAGGGTAAATAGACAAAGTCTTTTCTCTGGGGTCGGGGAATCCAGAACTAGAGGGCATAGGTTTAGGGTGAGAGAGGAAAGATATAAAAGGGACCTAAGGGGCAACTTTTTCACACAGAGGGTGGTACGTGTATGGAATGAGCTGCCAGAGGAAGTAGTGGAGGCTGGTACAATTGCAACATTTAAAAGGCATTTGGATGGGTATATCAATAGGAAGGGTTTGGAGGGATATGGGCCGGGTGCTGGCAGGTGGGACTAAGATTGGGTTGGGATATCTGGTTGGTATGGACGGGTTGGACCAAAGGGTCTGTTTCCATGCTGTACATCTCTATGACTCTATAACTAACTAAGAAAGAGGCATTGCTGAAACTGATTCTGGGGAATTAGGTGGACAAAATTGGCCCATGTATATGGGACAGGAAATTTAAATTAGTAACAGAAAAGAGGAAAGAATAATTTGAAGTAGAACTTCAATATTGTACAAGGGCTTAATTCAATGGTTTGAGAGGGGATCTAGCCTAGATAAAATGGAATCGAAGTTTGACAGGAAAAACTTTAACAGAACAACGGCTGATACTTAAGGGACCGTTTCAGATACAGGCAAGGTACATTGCAATACAGACCAAAGGTAAAGGAGCGAAACTAATTCACTAGATGATGAGGCACATAGAGAATATAACGAAACACTAAAAGAGCACGTATGATGCATGTCAAGTAAATGCTTTGAATGAGAAACAAGCCAAATTCAATTAGTTGAGAGGAGAGGTGGAGTGAAAGAAAAAGGCTGGCAAAAAGAATATGAGAATAGATTTGGCAGCTCTAATAAAAATGAACCCAAAATCTTCTATTGGCATGTAAAAAGTAAGCAGGTACATCCCATTGGTTACAAAGGGAGGTGCAATGCAAAGCTAGATTTTTTCATGAGTATTTTATATTTAAATAGTGTTTTGTTTTACAAAGGAAGAGGATGCTGACAATATTTCAGAAGAAGCATAAGATCACCCACTGCCACCTCAACCATGGCACAAAACTTGCCTCCAGGTTAAAATCTAAACATTGATGAATATTACGCACATCTCTATCTTTGTCTCCCTTTGTAGCTTTAGTTTACTACCATTACCTAAACAAGATGGTGAATGGGCAGGATTCAGCAATTATTGGAGATGTGTCTAGTGATTGTATGAGTTCTCTGTTTGGAGATGTTAATCTAGTCTAATCAAGGAGTTCTGGTTGACATGAATGTGTGAAAGTCATGGATATTGAAAGGCTGAATGCCTGACTTATGACAGGCAGTGCTATTGTCAAAGGCTATGCATTTGTAAATAAAGGGTGATTGGTGATGGGATGCTGTAATTTCAATGTGCAACCGCTATCTGCATAGACTCCATTTCCAATTTCCTCTTCCTTCCTGTGTTTGAAGTATTCAGCCCTACACTGCAGTTTCCCCTGTTCTTAGAGGTAAGCGTCAGAATATAACCGATGGAGAATAGTTCCTATAAAACTGCCTTTTAATGCTGTGGCACAGTTTACTGACAGACCACTTCCAACATGAATTTCAACTTAATTTACACTGACCTTCAGATTACCTCCATATTTCATTTCTAGAAGACAGAAAACCAATTTATTTCCACGTGAACTAGAAGCAGGGAGATACAGATTAAACCAGAATGCTGTCATTCTGCAGGAAGTGCTCAAAACCAAGTAATGATTCAAAGCAACTTGTAGAAATATTGATATTTAGTTGTAGTTGTGACTTGAAAGTAGGATCATTGTGGGTTGGAAGCCTCAGCCAGAGAGTTTTAGCTTCTTCTTTTGTATTGGGGGGAATGTGAAAATAAAAAATTTGCTTTGCCACTCATTTAGTATGAAATGGCTCCTTTCACTAACATGCACAGACTGGATTCTAATTAAGATGCAGCTGCACAGCACAAGCCCCTGAATGTGGAAGTGTTTTACAAATATCTTGTGTTAGAATTCAGACAACAATCTTTTTCATTTTGGAACAAAAGGGCTTACATTTCAGAAAGTGGTATAGTTGAGTGATATGAGACACTGAATTAAGACACAGTGTTACACATTCAACTTCAGTGATGTCAGAAGAACACCTGTACCATGACAATTTGAAACCATAAATATTTTGTAGCAGACATTACTTAGACAGTAGAGTTAAAGATTGCATAGCGGGAGATCCAAGATGGCGGCGATCTAGGAAGATCACATTGCACACCACCACACGGCAGCACAAGTGGGACGAAGTTGTAATCCATCCTACCGGATCACTGCAATATACTGGGACTCTGGAAAGATTGTCGAGTCCCAGGAAACTGTCAGAGAGCAATTTACCTCAGTTTTCACCGTCTGGGATGGCCAAAGAAGGGAGAAGCTATGTCAGAGGGCAGACCCGCAGCTCAGCCTGCAGGATTCTTGGACTCGATTATCTACCAGGTCCTGGTAAGGGAGCTCAGAAAATCTTGCAAGATGTTGGGCAAGCAGATAGAGGTGAAGCTGGCCCCGATCTCTATTCTGCTGCAGAATCATGAAAAGCAGCTGGGAGACCTGGAGAAATGAATGGATGAGGTAGAACACAGAGTCACAGTGGTGGAAGCTGATACCAATTCCTCCAAGGATAGGAGACACAGGTCCGTAATTTGCTTGACCAGGTTGATGACCTCGAGAACAGGGGCAGAGGGAAAAATATTCAGATCGTCGGTCTGCCGGAAGGTAAGGAAGGTGAGTGATGGGTGAAATTTATTGAGGGCTGGTTGCCGGAATTGCTTAACTTGGAAGCTGGAAAGAGAAGCTCAAAGATTGAGAGGGCTTACTGGGTCACGGTGCGGAGGTCAGGTCTGGACCAACGTCCTCATCCTGTCTTGGTACAGTTTCATCACTGTAGAGATAAGGAGAGAATCGTGGAAGCTTCCAGAATCCAGGGGAAGGATCCAGAAGCCCTAGCTTATGATGGCTCTCAGATCATGTTCTTCCAGGACTTCTCAGCAGTGATGATCCGGAAAAGGAAATCTGCTGACAGCATCAAGAAAAGACTGAGGGAGCTCAGGATCCAGTACTCTCTGAGGTATCCAGCAGTGCTTCAGTTCACCTTAGATGGATCTGTACATCTCTTTGACACGTTGGAGAAGGCAAGAGACTTTGTGGACAAATTAACTTCATCTAAACAATTTAGTATGTACAAATAGTAGTGTTGTTTGGGTATGTCTCTACTTTCTTTAAAAAAAGTAAGTCCGGTCGGGGCTTGCTTTTCTTTTTTTTATTGGCAATAATTTGGTCTAAACTATGCTCAGGAGTGGTTGGGATGTGTACTTTCAATTTCTAAGTTAATTTATACCAAAGGATGGGTCGGGTACTTACCTGGAATGTGGTGTACCTGGAATATCAAGGGGAGTCACTCACCAATTAAGAGGAAAAAGATACTCTTGAGTCTTAGAAAGGAAAAAGTGGATATTACTTTACTACAGGAGACACACTTAGATGATAGGGAGCATTTGAAACTACAGCAAAATGGCTTTGATCGGGTTTACTTTTCTTCTTTTAATATCAGTAGTAGGGGAGTAGCTATATTGGTTAGGAGGAATCTCCCATTTAAGTTACTACAGCATGTTAAAGACACACATGGGAGGTTTGTAATCCTCAAAGCCCTGCTAAACGGGGAAGAATATGGGTGTTTTAAATGTTTACTGCCCTCCAGCCCATCCCCTCAAATTTCTGGTTGATGTGTTCTCTAAATTGATCAGTCTCGAGTCCCAGCATATCATTATAGGGGAGATTTTAATTTTCTTATGGATCCCATGGCAGACAGGTTGCCCAAAGGCCCCCCAGATACCCTCTGTACAAAATAAACAATTAGTGGATTTGTGTGTGGAGTTAGGGTTAGTGAACGTCTGGAGGCATCTCCACCCTACAGGCAGGGATTTTACGTCTTTTTCCAATTCACTCAGATGTCACACCAGGATTGATTCTTTTCTGACCCCCGTGGCAACCCTGGACTTGGTGGCATCACCATCTCTGATCATGCTCCAGTGTACCTATTGGTTCAGATTAAGGTCACTATAGTGGGCCTGAGGCATTGGCAAATGGATTCCTTTATCCTTTAGATAATACATTTGTGGAGTACTTCTCCAAGGAATTTTGGGCATTCCTAGACATTAACTCAGGCTCGGATGGTAGCCCATCCTTCCTTTGGGAAACTGCCAAAGCATATGCCAGGGGGTTAATTATCTCCTACTCTGCCAGCAGGAAACAATAGAAGAGCAGGCAGCAATGTTTCCTCCAAGCACGACTGAAGGCAGCCGAGAAGGCTTACTTTGACAGGCCCTCGTTGGTCAAGCCACCGACGTTTACGGCGCTACGGTCTGCATTGAATTCCATGCTCACACAGACAGCAAAGAAGGAGCTTACTTTCACAAAACAAAGGTGATATGAGCATGGTGACAAACTGAGCAAAGTACCGAGTGTATCTCGCCAGGAAAAGGAGTGGTCTTCAAGCCATTACAACGGTTAGGTCTGGAAACCTAACATGTGATTCCAAAAAGATTAATGTAGCATTCCAGAGATTTTACTCTGAATTATACCAATCTGAGGTTTGTGAGGAGGGGCAGGCCAAGATGGAGTCCTTTTTCAAGGATCTGGAGTCCTGGGTGTGACCCCCAAACAAGAGTCTTTTTCAATGCCCCCTTATAAGAGCAAGAGGTGCAGGAGGCTATGAAACAGCTTCAGAGTGGAAAGCTGCCCAGTCCTGATGGACTTTCCATCAAATTCTATAAGGAAGTTATAAGCATATTGTCAGGCCTAATGCTCAACTTGCTTATTGACTCATACAGCCATGATTGTCTCCTGCCACCTCTCAGAGAGGCCAGTATTTCGCTTATTCTTAAAAATGGGAAGGTCCTGGAGACCATGCTTCTTACAGGCCCATTTCACTCTTAAATGTTGACTTTAAGATCCTCTCTAAGTCTCTTGCGTTAAGGCTGGAGACTGTGTTACTTTCTATTGTTAAATAGGACCAGACGGGCTTCATAAAGGGCTGCAGTTCCTCCAATAATGTTCGGAGGCTGCTTAATGTAATTCAAGCATGTCAACAACAGTCCATACTGGGAATGGTGATTTCTCTAGACGCAGAGAAGACATTTGACCGAGTTGAGTGGCACTACCTTTTTTATACTCTAGAGCAGTTTGGCTAGGGTGAAGCCTTTATAAGATGGGTAAAGGCTCTCTACAGCGACCCTCTCACTGTGGTCATCACCAATGGGGTATGATCAAGCAATTTTAATATTTTTAAGGGCAGTCAGCAGGGCTGTCCCCTTTCGTCACTGTTTTTTACATTGGTGATTGAACCATTGGTGGAGGCCTTTCGTAGGGATCCTAATGTATCGGCTCCAGAAATGGGGTCAAAATTAAGTAAGGTTTAGTTGTACATGGACGATGTCCTCATTTATTTGTCAAATTCAGCAGTTTCAGTGCCTTGCGTGATACAATGCATCAGCTCATTTGGCACCTTTTCGGAGTACAAGATTAATTATTATAAAATAGAGGCTATGTGAAGTCTTACGAAGGTGCTAGGTATTGAAGGCGAATCTCGATTCCCATTTAAGTGGTCAAAAGGGGGTTTTGTGTGTTTGGGCATATTGATCACTGCAGTTTTTGATCGGTTGTTTAAAGCTAATTTTGTTCAACTATTCAACAAAATCAAACAAGACCTTCAAAGATGGGAGACACTTCCAGTCGTATGGTTAGGTCAGACAGCTCTTATTACGATTAATATTCTCCCCCTTTTGTTACTCTATATGGAGGCTCCCCCTGATTTTCGAGAAGCAAACGTTCAGGAGACTGAACGGCTGGTCCAACACTTTTACTTGGCATTGTAAGCGGCCTCTTATTAAATTTGCTAAACTGTAATTGCCTCACAGACTTGGGGGAGTGAATCTCCCGGACATTAAAAAATATCAACTAAGCTCGCTTTTATCTTACTTGAGTGATTGGGCTTGTGGGGACCCTTTTTCAATATGGTTAGATATTGAAAATTCTCAGTCAAAGTGCCCACTTACGTGTATGCTGTTTTTGGACAAAATAAGGACAGTTAAGGAATATTGCTACAACCCAATAGTTACCAATACTGTTAAAGCATGGAGGGCAATACAGCAGAGGCAAGGCAATATTGGCAAAACATCTTTTCTTACACCTATAGTGGCTATGCCAGGTTTTCAACTGGGGATGATGGATTCAGGATTTGAACATTAAACAGCTAGGGGTGTGTCTTGCTTGGGTGATTTTTTTGAGGGAGACTCAATAATGCCTTTTGATCAGTTAGCATGGAAATACGAGCTATCTAGCAGGGACCTCTCTTTTTTCAAGTTAGGGATTTTATTCCAAAAAAAGACTACACTTTTGACTGATGCCTACAAATCCAAAAAGAGAGGAGGGTGCTCCGTGCTAAGAGTACACTTTCTGTCAGCATTTTATATCATCAACTGGAGGGCAGCCCCTTAGATGAGTTCAATCAACTCTGCAAGGTGTGGGAGAGAGAGCTAGGCGTTGAGGTTGCCTCAGTGACATGGGAAGACATTTGGGAAAATGCAAGAAAGGTATCAATTTGCAATAGGACCCATGCTTTACAGTTGAAGATTCTCCACAGGGTCCACTTGACTCCGGATCATTTGTCAAAATTTAAACCAAGAGTATCTTCAACATGCCCAAAGTGTAAATCTAGTATGGGCACTCTTACCCATTGTCTCTGGTCCTGTGGTAGGCTTCAAACATACTAGAGCACTGTGGCAGGTGCAATGGAGAGGATTTTGGGTGTAAGGGTGGAGAAAGACCTGATCTTCTTCTTCTTGGCCTGCCCAGTGTATTCCCTTGTAGATGCGCAGAAGAAAAATCTTTTTAACATCCTCACTTTCTGCGCAAGAAAGAATATCATGCTAGGTTGGGTGTCCAAAAATCCCCTGGACCTGTTGGGTTGGCGTACGATTGTTATGGAGAATATCCCCTTGGATTTTCTTACAAGTATGGCACACCACAAAAATTGAGAATTTCTATATGACATGACAGCCCTTTTTGGACAACCTGGACACAGATTTGTCTGCCACAATAATGAGGGATTTTATATAGCTGTAATGATTGGATTTGTAAAGCACAATATCCAGAGAGGGGGAACTGCGAACGTATGAATATGTGAAAAGTAATGCTCTTGATATTCAATAGTTAGTGTTTTGTTTGCTGAGCTATATTATTATTTATTATTTTGTTGTTAGTTATTATTTATTTAGTTAGGTAGTTAGTTGGGGTCTTTTATACATTTTGATATATTTATACATTTGTCCGTGGGGCGGTTTGGGTTTTTAAAATTTTTTTTTTGGTGTTCTTTCTTTGTATTGTTTTGAATTGTATTGTTTTCTATTTGTTGTAATATTTTTAAAAACTATTTTTCAATAAAAGTATATACTTTTTAAAATGCATAGCATTAAATCCTGAAAAGACTCAAAGAACATCCGAAATACAGAATCCCTACAGTGTGGGAGCAGGCCATTTGGCCCATCAAGTCCACACTGACCCTCTGAAGAACATGCCATCCAGGCCGATCACTCTCCCCTGTAACCCTACATTTCCCATGGCTAATTCACCCTGCCTATATATCCCTGGGCACACTGGGCAATTTAGCATGGCCCATCACCTAACCTCATGAAGATGTCATGGATTATGAGGTATTAATGACAGGTTAAGGATTTGCACATTGGGAAAGTGAGGCCTGCACCCTTGGGATGATTACATCTGAACCATAATGGGACCAGTGTTCTTGTTAACTTTGGAACTAGGAAAGTACCGAGTATTTTAAAGTAAACAGTGGAAGCAAATGTGGAAAGATGTGATACATCAAAGAGAAGAAACAGGGTAAGTGAGGAAAATAATAAGATGGGAAATGAAGATCAGGGAATAACTGGAAGAGGTAGAAAAAGAAAATCTAGGAATGCCCCAACAATATATGCTAGCTTTTCCAAAAGTAACAAAAAGACAAAACCTGTTTTACAGCATTCATAATTAATTGATAGTGCAATTTCCAGTAAATAAATGTGATCTGGTAACTATTACAGAGACATGACTTCAGGATGATATGAATTGGGAACTGAATATTGAGGGGTATACAATATCCAAAAAAACTTAAAGCTATGTAAATGTGGATGGGTAGCACCGTTAATAAAGGATGACATTTGTGTAATAGAGATATACTAAGTTCAGAAAATTAAGATGTGGTATCAGTTTGAGTGGAAACGAGGAATAGAGGAGAAAGAACTCACTGGTGAAACTGAGCCAGTAGACATCCAATCACAAGGTAGGATGAAGAATACAAGAAAAAATATTGACTGCTTGTGGTAAGGGAATATCAATAATCATGGGGGAATTAATCTAAACATAAACTGGAAAAATCAGATTGGCACTAATAGCTTGGATGAGTAATTAATAGAATGTTTTTGAGATAGCACATTTTGAAACGAACCAGAGGGGAGATTTATATTGGACTTAGTATTGTGTCATGACCAGTCCACACTAACCGTGTCCCCAAACTAAATTAGTCCCACCTACCAGCACCAAGCCCATATTCGTCCAAACCTTTCCTATTTGTGTACTTATCCAAATATCTTTTAAACATTGTACATGCATCCACCACTTTTTCTGTTCAAGACAAAATAATTGCAGATCCTGGAATCCAAAGTAGACAAGCAGGGGGCTGGAAGAACATAGCAAGCCAGGCAGCATCAGGAGATGGAGAAGTCGACATTTCAGGTATAACCTTTCTTCAGGAACAGAGGTGTGGTAGGGGGACCTGCAGATAAAGGGTGGGAGTAAGGGTTTTGGGTGGGGAGAGAGGTGGAGTGGTGAGGTCGTGATAAGTGAATACAGGTGGTGGGTGCAACCTGGTTGGTTGATGGGAGAAATGAATCAGATTGGTAGCTGGAAGGAAGGGTCAGTCAAAGGGATGGAAGGGAGGAGGCGGGGCTGGATAGGGAGTCATGGGTGGATGAGAAGGTTATTTGAAACTTAAGGACTCAATATTAAGTCCTCCAGGCTGTAGGCTTCCCAGGCAGAAGATAAGGTGTTGCTCCTCCAGTTTGCGGTCTGATTCACTGTGGCAATGGAGGAGACCGAGGAAGGACGTGTTGGAAAGGGAGTGGAAAGGGCCGGTGACCAGGGGGTCAGGTCAGCCACTGTGAGCCCAGCTGACATGCTCCGTGAAACATGCCCTTAGTTAACATTTGGTCTCACCGATGTAGAGAAGACCAATCAGGAGCACTGGGTACAGTAAACTAGGTTGGAGGAAAGGCAGGTGAACCTCTGTCTCACGTAGGGGCCCTTGATGGAGATGAGGGAGTGTTGGCAGGTTTTGCATATTTTATGTTTGCAGGGGAAGATACAGGGTGGTTTAGGGGTGTCGGTGGAGAGGGTGGCGTGGACCAAGGTGTGGCGAAAGGAATGGTCCTTGCAGAAGGCAGAGAGAGGTGGAGAGGGGAAGATGTTCTTGTTGGTGGGTATAGTTGGAGTTGACGGAAGTGTTCGAGGATGATAAGTTGGATGTGTAGACTGGTGAGGTGAAAAGTGAGGATAAGGATGACCCTGTCTTTATTACATTTGGGGTAGGGGTTCATCTTCCACATTCTCTAGCATACAAACCACTCTGTGTAAAAAAGTTGCTCCCCATGTCCTTTTCATATCTTTCTTCTCTCACCATAAAAATACGCCTCCACCTGAGGAAAAAGACCCTTACCATTCACACTATCTATGTCCCTCCTGACTTTATAAACCTCAGCAGGATCACCACTCAATCTCCTACGCTCCAGTGAGAAAAGTCCCAGTCTTTCCAGCCAATCACATTCTAAGCTTACAATTTCCCTTTTCATCCATGGTTCCTGAATCCTGCCATTCCTATCATATACAGGAATAAGCTGGGAAGTACTAATCTTATTATGATGTAGATACAGGAAATGTTGTTCTGTTTAAGCAATACCCTTATAGGCCTAACCCTCCAAAATAGGCACAAGTTCAAAAGAGATTGAAAGCCTGCTCAAAGACATTATAATCAGTGATTTGCAGTGAATGGAGCTCACCTATAATAGTGGTACCAAAACTAGATGGTACCCAATGGTTATGTGTGGACAATCGCAAAATCAATACAGTTACAAAATCTGATTCATATCCTATTTCACATTTAGAAGACAGTATTTAGAAGGTGTGACAAGCAACTTATATTTCTAAGTTGGATTTACTGAAAGATACTAGCAGGTACCTTTATCCAAAAGAGTGAAGGAAATTCCAGCTTTTGTGATGCCAAATGGAGTGTACCAGTTTAAAGTCAAAGAACAAAAGAGAAGTACAACACAGGAGCAGGCCCTTCGGCCCTCCAAGCCTGTAACAATCATCATGCCCTAACTAAACTAAAAAAAACCTGCACTTATACAGTCCATATTCTTCTATTACCTCCATGTTACCATTAAATGCCTCTTAAATGTCGCCAATGTGCCTGCTTCCTCCACCTCTTCTGGCAGTGTGTTCCAGGCTCCTACCAAACTCTTTCTGAAAAACTTCCCTTAAACTTTTCCCATCTGACCTTGAACCTCTGCCCCCTTGTAACTGAGACTTCATCCTTGGGACAAGCCTCTTACGATCCACCCTATCTATGCCTCTCATAATTTTGGAGACCTCTATCAGGTCTCCTCTCAGCCACTATCTTTCCAGTGAAAACAATCCTAGTCTTTTTAACCTTTCCTCATAGCCAATGGCCCTGCGACCAGACAACATGCTGGTGAACCTTCTCTGCACTCTTTCCAAAGCTTCCATATCCTTCTGGTAGCATAGTGACCAAAACTGCACACAATACTCCAAATGTGGCCTAACAAAATTTTATGTTGCTGCAACTGCTACAAAAAAAATGAAAAGTTATAAAAATACAGACGTACAGAAAAGGAGAAATAATATCACATTATTATATTACACTAACCTTAACAATAAACTGCCTACTACTCTTCAAGATACGATCATCTCGTATTTACTTAATTTAACTCAAATTAATATAAACTCAAATTTATGAAATAGCACTAAATTAAATTATAATCCAATAAAATTAAATTACATTGCATTGCACTACGTTACATTACTCCACTCACTGCACCTCCACTGAAGCTCCTGTCCATGGGAGCGACAATTATTATACCTGTATTTAGTAGGCCTCCCCTGCTCCCCCCACCCAACCTCACTCCCCTCCCCACCGCCCCACCCCCACTGTCCCTGGGCTCTCATATACGGTCATCATGGCTATATAAAGGCCCTAATCAGTATCACCAATAGGTCCATGTCTATGTAATTTAGAAAGGGCTGCCATGTCCTATAAAATTGCTCTGTTCCATGGCACACCATACTTGTCAGATAAACTTGGTGGATGTGCTCCATCACAGGTCTGCACCACCCTGCAAGACCTGAAAGTTTTTCTAATATCCAATTCATTAGAATGTTCTTCCTCGCACAATGTGTAAGAATGTTAAATAACCTCTCCCCATGCTCACCCAAACAGGGCAGGTTCGGCAGTCCCAAAAGAAGGGATACTGGATCCTCCTTAACTTCAATTCCCAGGATCTTCTCCAGCTCATTCACTATGGTGCCCCAGTATCCGCAAATCTTGTAACAGGACCAAAGCAATATGTAAGGGTGGATTAGTGGTGCTGGAAGAGCACAGCAGTTCAGGCAGCATCCAACGAGCAGCGAAATCGACATTTTGGGCAAAAGCCCTTCATCAGACTTTTGCCCGAAACGTCGATTTCGCTGCTCATTGGATGCTGCCTGAACTGCTGTGCTCTTCCAGCACTACTAATCCAGTATTTGGTTTTCAGCATCTGCAGTCATTGTTTTTACCAATATGTAAGGGTGCCTATGCTGATTTTACATTTGGGATATTTCAGAGAAGACCCTTTCTTAAACTTTGCTAACCTCTCTGGTGCCATATGGGTCCTATGAAGAATCTTCAATTCCATCGCTTGTGCTTTATTGCATATTTTCTTTATATTCTCCCATATATCCTCCCATGTTTCTGATGAGATTTCTTCCCCTAACTCCTGATTCCAGATCCCATGGAATATCTCCATATTCCCCAAGGCATTCCCTCACTGCAGATGATATATGGTACTAACTGAGAGAGCACTTCCACATCAGAGCACTCTTCTTTCTATATCCGACTCATAGGGCTGAGCCAAGAGCATGGTCTTCTGTATATAATCCTTTACGTGGAAGTATTGGAAAATGTCCCTATTAGGAATCCCGTATTTCTGGCTTAACTAGTTGAAAAACATCAAGACCTCTCCCTCGAATAAATCTCCCAAACAGGAGATTCCCTTACCCTCACATGCTCTAAGGCCGGAGTCCATTGACCCCGATCTAAATCCTGGGGCTCCAACTAATGGGGTGAACGGCAAAGTCTTAAACAAATTGCCCTCACTCTGCCGCATATCCTCCATGCTTTCAACGTATTTATGATAATTGGGATCACACAGTGCTCAACTACAGATCTCATCGTATCCAAAAACAATAAATTGACGAGGGGATACCTTGCCTGTGAGGCCACAACATCAAGCCATATCAACTTTGAGTCCTTATGCATCAATTCACCCACTTATTACAGCAAGGCACCTATCTGGTATCTTTTCAGATCTGGTATGTCCACCCCTCACCCCCTCCCCCCATATCCTGCAGAGGTTGCAGCTTGGTAACTTTAATTAGGGGGCACCTATGGCACCAAATAAATGATCCAAGCCAACTGGCAAACCTCCACAGCACCTGTTTGGGTAATAACAATGGGAGCATCCTCATAGGATATAATAACCGAGGAACAACATTCATTTTAATAAATGCTATACAGCCTAACCATGATATGGGTAGTCCCTCCCACTGCTGCAAGGCCTGCTTTATTCTCTCAAACAACTGTACAAAGGTAGCTCTGTACAGCTGATGGAAGGTAGGGGGGTAATAAAAATTCCCAGATAGAGAAAACCTCTCCGTGACCACCTAAAAGGAAACTCCATTCTGTCCTCCAGCTTCGGTACTTCCACCAATCCCTCCATGGGCATGACTTCCGACTTTGCAAAATTTATCCTGTATCCCGAGAAACTGCCAAATAATTTCATTTTTGTATTAGCCAGGGTAAGGACTTCTCCAGGTTAGCCAAAACAGAAGGACATCATCTGCATGGAGTAACTTCGTGGTCTCCAATTCCCACCTTTGGTGCCATTATTTCAGGGTCCTTTCAGATGGCCTCTGCCAATGGCTCAATTACCAGAGTAAATAGTAATGGCAAGAGAGGATATCCCTGACGGCTGCCTTTCCTCACATTAAAATTGCTTGATTTGACACCATTCGCGATAACCGCTGCTTTGGAGTCTCTATATAACACTGCCACCCATCTGGCGAAGGCCCCTTCCAGACTAAAGCAATCTAGATCAGTAAAAAGATACGACCATTCCACCCATTTCTGCATCCAGGGAGACCACCAAGCCCAGAATTAATCTCTGCTGACATACTTGCACTATGTTCAGTACCCGTCTGATATTGTTGGAGGAGCTGCAGGCCTCGATAAAACCCGTCTGCTCCTCTTTCATAATAATGGGCAGTATCTTTTCCAACCTCACAGCCAGCACCTTTACTAAAATTTTGAAGTCCACATTCAACAACAAGATGGGTCTGTATGACATGCAATCCTCAGGGTCTTTCCCTTTATTTAAAGTAAGGTATATATAAGCCTCCCTAAGAGAGGAGGGTGGGCAGTCCTGGCTATACGAATGACTATACATCTCCTGAAGTGGTTCAGCTAACATGTGTGTAAACCCCTTGTAAAATTCACTCAGGAACCCGTCTGGACTGGGTGCCTTGCCACCTTGGAGCTGCCTTACCGCCTCTTGCATCTCCTGTATCATAAGAAGTGCATTTAAAAGGAAGGTCTGATCTGCGTTTATACCAGGGAGGTCCAGGTTTTCAAAAAAGTATTTCATTCTCGCTACTCCATCTCCACAGCTCTCCGACCGGTATAACTCTACGTAGAACTTCCAAAATCTAGCATTAACCTTTTTCAACTCACAAGTGATGTTGCCAGTTTTCTCCCTAAAAGACACAATGGACTGCAGAGCACTTTTCTTCCAACCAGGTAAGCCAGCTATCTACCTGGCTTATCCCCATATTCAAACAGCCTTTGCTTTGCAAAGGAGACCCCTCTCCTCACCGCTTGTGTGAACACCAAGTCCAGAGCAGCCTGGAGAGCCATGACCCATTGTAACTTAACCACAGATGGTCTGTTATAATATGCCGACTCAGCTGCCTTCAGCCAGGCCTCGGGCATCCGCTGCTGCACTCCTCTCTGCCTCTTTCAGATCCCTTAAGAACGCTTTGGTGATCTCCCAAAGCACTGATGGATTACTGGCCGTACCCTGATTGATGTCCCAAAAAGCCTTGAAATCCCTTGTAATGTACTGTACAAAGTTGCCATCCTTCAACAGAAATGGATCCATGTGCCAGTGCCATGTGTTTATTCCACTACCTTTGTCTTAATATCCAAATACACTGCTGCATGGTCCGAAATAGTTATGTTCCCAATCCTGCCGGCCAATACCAAGTCAAAACAAACCGACGGAACAAAGAACATATCAATGCTTGTGTGGCACTTGTGCAGGTTGAAGTAGAAGGTAAAATCCCTCAATTAGGGTGGGGACACCTCCATACATCCACTAGCCCCAACTCCTTACACAAGTTCACTAACTGTCTAGACTGCAGAGGTGTGACTGACAGACCCTTTGGCATCCTGTCTACCTCAGGATCCATGAGATGATTAAAGTCTCCTCCTGTAATCATGTGGCGCACCTCAACAGCCATTAATTTAAAGACTGCGTCAACTAAAAATTTAAGAGAATGCACCGGGGGACAGTAAACATTCAGGGTGCCATACTTTTCTCTGTGTACCAGAGCCTTGAGAATGGTAAACTGTCTTTATTTATCCTTAATTTGATCTATCATCTGAAATGGGAGTTTCCTTTGTACTAGTATGGCCACACCTCTGCTTTTGGAGTTGAAGGAGGAGAAGAATGCACTATCATATGCCCCCTGCTGAAACTTCAGATGTTGCCTCTCGGTTAAGTGTGTCTCTTGCAACAGAGTGATGTCAACTCTTTCCTTCTTTAGATTTGAAAGCACCTTCTTCCTTTTAATGGGGTAATCGATCCCCTTTATATTCCAGATGCACCACCTGAACAGATCGCTAGCCATGACAGCACACTACAGCCCACAGTCCCCAAGAGGAAGAAGTCCATTCAATGTGCGGTGAGTGGAAAAAACACAGACTTTATCAAATCTAAATACTATTCCTACAAACACTACTAAAACTAAGAAGCTAATCACTACCCCTAACTTGAACAGATAAACCCAAAAACCACAAATCTCCAGAGATCTCCCCACTCATCCACAGGGGGCATTCACTCCCAACCTTACAGCTGTCCTGGCACCTTCCAGTTAAGGCTGCACCCCACACCCAGACCAAAAAAAAGTTATTTACACTCCTGCAAGTGAATAATGGTTGTCCACCCTCCCCCTCCACATCTCAACCCCACACATCTTTACACCAAAGACGTAACCACCCTTCACCCAGAAAAGCAGAACAATAAATTAACAGATAACTACCAAATGGATATAATATAAAACAAACCAGACCTATAAGGCCCGAGAAACCATACGCCTTCTTAATCACCTTGACCACCTGTGTTGCCACTTTTAGGGAACTGTGAACCTGCACGCCCAGATCCATCTGTATGTTAATGTTCCTAAGGGTGCCACCATTTATAGAATATTTCAAACCTAAATTTGATCTTCCAAAATGCACCAGCTTGCATTTGTCTGGATCAAACTCCATCTGCCAATCTATCCATATCCTGGTGAATCCTTTCACAATTGTTGGTACTATCAGCAACTCCACCAATCTTCATGTCATCTGCAAACTTATTATTTAGACCTACATTTTCCTTCAGATCATTTATATATACTACAAACAACAGACAACCTAAGACTAATCCCTGTGAAACACTACTAGTTACTGATCTCTATTCTGACAAACACCCTTCCACTGCTACCCTCTGTCTTCTATGACCAAACCAGTTTCGTATCCATCTAGCTAGCGTAACCCGAATCCCATGTGATTTTAGTTTTTGTACTAATCTGCCGTGTGGGACTTTATCAAATGCCTTACTGAAGTCCATATGAACGACATCAACAGCCCTTGCCTCATGAATTATCTTTGACACCTCTTCAAAAAATTCAATCAAGTTGGTGAAGCATGACCTTCCCCATACAAAACCATGCTGCCTGTCACTGACTAGTCCATTTTCTTCCATATGTATGTTTATCTTGTCCCTCAGTGTGTTCTCCAAGAGCTTCCCCACCACAGCCACCATGCTCACCAGCCTTTAATTTTCTGGATTATCCTTGATTCCTTTCTTAAACAAGGGAACAACATTGGCTAATCTCTAGTCCTCTGGAACCTCATCTATAGTCAAAAATGATGTGAAGTCATCTGGTAATGCCACAGCTATTTCTTCCCTTGCCTCTCACCTGGGATAGATCCCATCTGGCCCTGGCGATTGATTACCTTAACACAATTTAGGATACCCAACATTTCCTCCTTCAATTACTTGCCATTCTCTAGAGTATTCACACACTCATCCCTGACTTCAACATCAATCAGGTCCTTCTCCATGTTGAATAGTGATACACAGTACTCATTAAGGATCTCTCCCACTTCCTGTGGCTCCATGCATAACTTCCCTCCTCTGTCTTTGAGCATAAAAAGCTTTGGGATTCTCCTTGATTCTGATTGCTAAAGACATTTCATGGCCCCTTTTAGCCTTCTTAATTCCGCATTTAAGTTCCTTCCTAATTTCTCTCAACTTCAAGGGCTTTGTCAGTTTGCAGCTGCTGAGATCGATCATATGCTTCCTTTTCCCTTTTGACTAAGCTTACAATTTCCCTTGTCATCCATGTTTCCTGAATCCTACCATTCCTATCCATGCCATTTAGTATGAAAAATGCACCAACCACATTTGAAAGACTAACCAATAAAGTCATTTTGGGAACGTGGTGCACATTGATGACTTGGTAATTTTTAGTCATACATGGAAGAAACAGTTGGAGCATCTATCACATTCCTAGGCCATGTTATTAGACATTGACAAATGGCCCCACAGGATGTGAAAACAAAGGTTATTGGCGAGTTTCCCACACCGCCAACAAAGAGGGGAGTACTACGATTCCTGTGACAGAGTGTTTTTTATCGGAGTGGTTTTTACCGAGTTTTAGCAGAACGGTTGCTCCATTTACGTACTTGTTGAAGTGCAGAAAACTTCAGTGGACAGAAGAATGTCAGAAGGTATTTGACAGCCTGAAAGCTGTGATAACCACTACTCCAGTGTTAGCCACACCTAACTAAGCGAAGTCATTCAAAGTGACTATCAATACAAGTGATATGGATGTCAGTGCTATACTCTTGCAAGAAGAGGAAGTGAAGTTAGATGCTGGCCTAATGATATCATCACTGGACAGTGAATCCAGAGACTCAGGAAATTTTCTAGGGACCTGGGTTTGAATTCTGCTATGGCAAACAGCATTCCACCCAAACCCAGCCCCCTTGTCCAATCCCAGTAACCCTAAATTTCTTATGGCTAACCTACCAAGCCTGCACATCCCCAGACACTACAGGCAATTTAGCATTGCTAATCCACTTAACCTGTACATCTTTGGGCTGTGGGAGGATCACACATACATGGGAGAATGTGCAAACTCCACACAGACAGTCACCCGAGGCTGGAATCAAACCAGGGTTCCTGGCACTGTGATGCTGCAGTGCTAATCATTCAGCTACCGTGTCATGCCTGAGCCACTGTGTCGTAACTATAATTACTCTTCTTAATTACTTAAATGCCAGTTAAGGGTTTTTAGTGGAAAACAACAGATAAAAACAAATGTTTCTTATCTTTCATTCTGGGCAATTTAGCATAGCCAATTCACCTGACTATCTTTGGATTGTGGGAGGAAACCCAAGCAGACATGGGGAGAATGTGCAAACTCCATATAGACAGTCGCCTAAGGCAGGAATCGAACCTGGGTCCCTGACACTGAGGCAGCAGTGCTACCCACTGAGCCACTGTGCCACCCCAGATTAAATTAAATGGGTTTGACCAGGATAGTGGGTTGTCTTCCTGTGAAACAAACCAGTTTAATAATGCAAGTCTGGCTTCATTTCAGCCTTTGAGTTATAGAGTTGTTCAGCATGGAGACAGACTCTTTGGTCTAATTTGTCCATATCAGCTCGATATTTCAAATTAATCTAGTCCCATTTGTCAGCATTTGGTCCAAATCCCTCTAAATGTTTGCTATTCATGTTCCCATCCTGATGTCTTTTAAATGTAATAATGGTACCTGCCTCCACCACTTCTTCTGGCAATATGTTTTATATACACACCAGCCTCTGCGTGAAAAGGTCGCCCATCAGGTTCCTTTTAAACCTTTGCTATCTTGCCCTAAACCTATGCCCTCTAGTTTTAGATTACCCTACCCTAGGAAAAAAACCATGGCTATTTACCATATCCATGCACCTCATGATTTTACAAACCTCAATAAGATCATCCATCTGTCTCCAACACTCCAGGGTAAACAGCCCCAGCCTATTCAGCCCCTCCCTATAGCTCAAACCCTCCAACCCTGGCAACATCCGTGTGAATCTTTTCTGAACCTTTTCAACCATGTTTGCTTCATCCATGTTGAAGTAATATTGTTATCACTTACTTTAGAAACAGAAATGACAAATATTCTGGCAACCTGTACAAAAGATGCTCGGAATGCTTATGAAAAAGAGACTTGCATTTTGAAATATTACATTTCACAACCTCAGAATATCTCAAAACATTAACCAGGCAATTAATATAAAGTAAACAACTGCAGATGCTGGAGATCTGAAACAAAAGCAGGAATTGTTGGAGAAACCCAACAGGTCTGACAGCATCCTTGGAGAGAAGGATTTAAGAGTTAATACTTCAAGTCCAGTGACCCTTCTTCAAAACAGCCAAGTAAGTGCTTTGTGAATTTAGTCACAGTTGTCATAGGGAAAGTACCAATTTGCAGACAGCAAATTCCCACAAAAAAAATCTTCTAATCTATTTATATGATGCAAATTGAGAGTTGAAAATTGACCAGGACACTGAGCAGAATTCCCTGAGATTCTTCGAATAGTGCTGTGGAATCTTTAATGTTCGCCATAAAACCAGAATGGAGCTTAGCTTAATATCATAACATTTATTGCAATAAACATACTCACTTTGAAATAATTTGAATGGTTCTGGCCTACAGCCAAAATTGTCATAAAATTTTGTCAGACAATTGACATATTGCATTTCTCATTTCATTCAAGCCCCAACATATCAAGTCAGGCTGGTGAAAGTCTAAATGATCTGCACTTTTTTCGATTCTGTCATGCAAGGACACAAAAAATACACAGAGGCAGCTGTCCATCTCAGTTTGACTGGCCCTTTAAAGCAGCCGATGCATATTGCAAAAATTGATTGAAATCATTACTCACTGTTTATAAGATCCTTGTGTTCAGCAAGTGTTTTTGTGGGATCAAGCCAGTACTGTGTAAAATAAATAGTTGTTGTTAGAACAAATCAATGTATGGATTCAGAAATAAATAACAATTCATGTCACAGCAGAATTACATGAAAGCTTTCCATAAAAAGAATTCCCATTTCACCATTGACACATGATTTGTTTAGATCTGAAATATGTATTTAAATAGATTTAATGTCTTTATTTAGAGGATGGGTATTTAACTAATGATTTCTTCCTCTGCTTTATCATGGTCTTCCCACTATCCTCATAACTGGACAGTAGTTCTCTGAAAGATACTTTTTAAACAGTAGATTGAAGTCCTACCTTCAATAGATTGACCTTAAGAAAGTGATAGTAAGTTGCTTCCTTGAACCATGGCTGCCCATGTAGTATAGGTATACCCTCACTGCTGTTAGGAAAGGTAGTGTCAGGATTTTATTTAGGAAGTCCAAGGGTTCACTTTTACAAACTCTGAAGGATAGAATCAGGTATTGGGGAAGAGAGTTTGTGGCGGGATCCATAAACAATGGGTTCAATCTCCTCAATACTCATAAAAACATAAAAGCTAAGAGCATGAGTCGATCTTCAATTAGAGAAATTTCTGCCCACTCAGCACTGGGTGTTATCCAATCAGATGATATAGCGACAGTGAAGGAGGAGTTCAGAGAGGTGATGGTGGTGAAATAAAGCTGCATGTCGTCAGTGGCACATGGAAACTGATACTTTTTTGCTTTCAGATCATGTCACTGAAGGGCAGCATGTTGATGGGAAATAGAGGGGCATTGGCTGAGGATTGAATCTTGGAGAATTCCAGAGATAACAGTGCAGGAGCAGGAAGACACCAATATAGTGATTCACTAGCTATAAGTAGAAAGGTAGAAATGCAGTGTCACTCAGCTGGATAATAGATGAGAAGCTTTGCAGATAGGTCGCAATGAGAAAACATGTCAAAGGCTGCAGACAAATTAGGAGATATAATTTCTTTTCTGGCAATAATAAAGGATGTTATTTGTAACTTTAATAAGGGCTACTTTGGTACTATGGCAGAAACTGGGATGTGAATGGGAGATTGAAACATGGAACTCCAGGCAACACCAAAATGGGAAGATAGTCATCATAGTATCAGAATATCAAAATCCATTTATCGAAAAATTGACTCTATTTTATGCATTATAATTTGAAGCACCAGAGACAGAACTAAATGAATATAGCATACTAGATACAATTAGATAAATATTTTTGGTATCTGAACTTCACAGAATCATACAGTCATACAGACCCTTTGGCTCAGTTCTTCTATGCCGACCAAGTTTCCCAAACTAAACTAGTACGATTTGCTTGCGTTTAGCTCAAATGCACTAAATCTTTTCTATTCATGTACCTCTTGCAGTTCATTCCACAAATAAACCACCCTCTGTGTGAAAATGTTGCTCCTCAGGCCCCTTTTAAATCTTTCTCATTGGAGCAAAGAAGGATAAGAGGCAACTTGGTAGAGGTGTACAAGATGTTGAGAGGCACAGATAAAGTGGATAGCCAGAGACCTTTTCCCAGGGTAGAAATGTCTATCAAGAGGGGATAAAGTTTTAAGGAGGAAGTTTTAAGGGAGATGTAAGAGATAGGTTCTTTACACAAGGAATGTGTGAAATGCACTGCTGGTAGAGCTAATAGAGTCAGATACATTAGGGGCATTTAAGCAACTCATGGGTCGGCACATAGAAGATAATACAATGAAGGGTATGTAGGTTAGTTTGATCATAGAGTAGGATAAAAGGCTGGCACAACATTGAGGGCCAAAGGGCCTGTCCTGTTCTATGCTCTATGTTCTTTCTCCTCTTACCTTAAAAATATGCCCCCTAATTTTGAACTCATCCACCCTAAAGAAGACCTTTGCTATTCCCCTATCCTATGACCCTCATGATTTTATAAACCTCTATAACGTTGTCCCTCAACCTCCTATGCTCCAGTGAAAAATATCCCAACCTATTCAGCCTATCCTTATAACTCAAACCTTCCATGTTTTGCCAATTCCCTCCACAACTGAAATGATGATAGAGTCTGGCATGTGAAACATCCAAAAAACAGAAATCTGTTTTACTCCCTTCCTAAAAGCATTGTGCGTCTACCTACACAGAATGGATTTTAGCTGTTCAAGTATGCAGTTCACCCTCTCAAGGACAATGAGGCATGGCCAATAAATGCTGATTCAGCCAATGACACCCATATCTATTGAACGGATAACACAATAAAAGACCAACTGTGTGTCGATGCTTAAATCCAGAACCAGGGTCACAGTCTAAGGATCTAGAACCAGGAAATTTCAGCCTAAGGATGCAGAACCAGGATGTCATATTCTAAGGATATAGGATGGACCATTTAGGGTTAGGAGAAATGTCTTTACCCAGAGAGTGGTGAGCCTGTGGCGTTCATGGCCACAAAAAGCAGTTGTGGCCAAAACATTTCATGATTTCAAGAAGGAATTAGATATAGCACTTGGAGCTAAAGGAATCAAAGAATACGGGGCAAAAGCATGAAAAGGCTGGAGTTGGATGATCAGCCATGATCATAATGAACGACAGAACAGGCTCAAAGGGTTGAGTGGGCCACTGCTGTTCTATTTTCTGTGTTTCTTTCAAGGAATATTTGTGTAGACAAGGGAAAGCAGGCACAATGGTCAAGTAATAGAAAGCAACTTGTGAGAAGGAAAATTTTGAGAGCGTATTTAGTCAGTTTTGGAGACAAGGAGACTTGGAAGGAAGAAATCCAGTTCAGGAAAAAAAGAACACTGTCTAAAATCTACTTGTGGGTGGACAATTAGACCTAGCTTTTACCTAGCAATTTAAAGAGCCATCTTTGGTACAGGCACTCAATTGTACCTTGATGGAAGCAGAGCCAGAAACCTGTTGCTACAAGTAGCAATCAACTCCATATTTGTCATCAAAGGCTTATAAACTCATTTTCATCAGTGAACTAAAATGGAATTGTCAAGCTTGCATTGTTTCAAAATAGTCAAGCACAACAGTGACTCTTCCAGCTGTTTTAAGACACTATGTCTATTGTAATCACCTTTTCCTGTGTGAGAGTGGGTGCTATTGTAAATACATTCTGGTGTCAAGGAATAACTTTTCCGTAATAACAGAGTTTTGCCTGTTTGAGTAACAATGCCTTTCCCTTTATAAATACATCTACTTGAATCATTTGAGGGATGGAAGAAAGGGCATCACTTCACCATTTTTCTCTTAACCATATACACATGATAATCACAGTGCCATTGCATTATTGTTTTTCAAACAGAACCACAGAATTGTTCTGATGCAGAAAGAGACCTTTCGGCCTATCGTTACCTGCACTGGCTCATTAAGTACATCATTACTTAGTGCCAGTTTCCTGCTTTCTCCCTGAACCCTTGAACATTATTTTTTATTCAAATAATCATACAATGCTCTCTTGAATGCTTCAATTGAACCTGCCTTCACCACATTTCCAGGTCGTGAATTCCACAGCCTAACTACTTAGTGATGAAGAAGTTGTCCCTCACTTCACCCTTGCTTCTTTTGCAGATCACTTTAAGTCTATGCCCTCTAGTTCTTGTTCCTGTTACAAGTGGTAACAACTTATCCATATCTCCTCTATCCAACCAGTTCATGATTTTGAAAAGCCCTCAGACATCCTCTCAGCCGAAGGTGAAAAGACCCAACTTCTTCAATCTATCCTCAGATTTGAAGTTCTTCATTCCTGGAACCATTCCTATAAACCACTACTGCATCCTTGCCAGTGCATTCACATCCTATCAACAGTCATTTCTTCTGGAACATGACAGTTGTGTTCCTGCGCAATCCTGCGCTATACAAATATCACACAATATAAATACACTTGAAGTGTTGGTGATGTAATCGCGATATAGCCAACACACACTTTAAAAGTTCACATTTTAGAAAGAGTGTTTCCTATTCAGCCAATTGGCGTTAATGAAAGACATGCTACAGCAGAACTGCCTGTACAGTACGGTGATAATTGGGACTGCAGATGCTGGAGAAATCAGAGTTGATAAAGCTTAGCACTGGAAAAGGCACAGCAAGTCAGGCAGCATCCAAGGAGCAAGACAGTCAATGTTTCAGGCAGGACCTTTCTTCAGTCCTTTATCAACTCTGTATAATATGGCGCCCAGCACTGTACACAATACTCCAGCTAGAGTCTAACAAGCACCTTAAAAAAGTACAATATTGCCTTCTTGGTCTTGTATTCTATGCTTTTATCAGCTGAGGATACTGAATACTTTATTAACTGCTATCTCTACATGTCTTGCACATATACACACAGGTCCCTGCTTCTACATCTCCCTAAGAAGTATATCCTCTATTTTATACTGTTTTTAAATTGTTCAACTGTAATTTTTCCAGTTTAACACTGAGATGAAGTGGAAAATATTATAAAGATGACATAATTGCTGAAATGTTTCCATTGAAAATTACTTTAATTTTTATTATAAATCACAGCAACTCTCTTTTCCCAAATCCTCAGTCCCTGCACACCTTTTTACATTACTCACCGTTTGATGACTTCTGTCACAATAACGCAAACCAAAGTAGTCTGTCTCCATTAGGTTTGCATGTCTGAATACGTAATCCAAGACAATAGCCCCTTTGGTGGACTTCTGTTGGAAAAATTCAAAGACTCATTTCAGAAAAAACACCAGCTACATTGGAGGATAGAAAGAGATGCACAGAAAAGAATTTTAACATACAGAAACTGAAAGCATATGAAATGACACATTGATTTTAATATATGTTTATATTCATGTCTATTTTCAATTTTAAAAAGTCAGTGTCTATATTTGTGATGAAAATACCTTTTTAACCTGTTCTGCTATTACTGCTGTACCTGCCAGGACTCAGTTTGTCTCCAGCTCTTCTAGCTGTACTGTCAAAAGCTCTAACCATCTCTGTTTCTCAAAATTGTTAAATTACTTGCTGCTTAGCTATAATTTTAAATCAATGGATCTACATCAGATATCAAATTCAGTATACCAGATATGGGCAGCATTGAAAGTATTGTTAAGTGTCAGTTACTCCTGGAGGTGGTGCTGTGACAGCTATGTTCAGTGGGAATGGCATCACATTTCCTCATAGAACCTTCCAGCTACTATTTTACAGCAAGAACATATTATCCTGGCTGGTCACTGCATTTGCTCTGAATGTTTTCTTCCACTGCAAGTTTTCCTTTGTCACTGAAATTGTAACAGCCAAGATTAAACAAAGACATATCATAATAGTCTGAAAAATGTATCCTCTCAGTTTTCTTTGTTTAACACTTCCATTGCCTTTACTTGAAGGCACAAAAGCATGTGTTTGGATTTGATGTTTCACCCACAGCTATATCTTAAAGTCAAATCCAGATTGTGAAACCTACTGTCTGCAGTGTACCCACTTTATCACAATGCCTCAGTTCTATTCAGTGAGCTATAGTGATGTTGTATTCTCGTAGTTTTTGCTCCGAGGCACTACCAGATAATTTAATTTGACAAAAAATTGTTTAATCAGGTATAATGCATATGGGCCTCCATGGTAACAATAGGTTTGATACTACTGGTGCCTAGGTAAATGAAAAAAACTTGTGAATGGCACTGGGATTCATGATATTGAGGGCATTATTACAGGCTTTATGGACATGTGCAGCAAATATGCAGAACAAGTAGATCATGGCATTACCATCAAACTGTTTTAACGGCAGACATGCCATTTTGATCTTGCAGTTGTAATAAACAGCATCTCTGTAATAAACCTTTAAATATGCACCCTAGCAAGTGAGGTTCCCTCACCAAAGCTCTTTAAAAGCATCATCAGCAAACTGCCTTTTTAATTATTGTTACATTTACATCATATGCCTGTGAACTCATGAAGAAGAAGGACATTGTACTTCAAAAAAGCATCTTTGAAGATGGACTACTGAACTGGACTAGTCATATAAATAGTGATTACAAAAGCAAGTCAGAGGTTAGGAATCCTGCAGTGAGTAACTTCCCAAAGCCTGTCCACCAGCTACAAGGCACAAACCAGGAGTGTAATGGGATACTGTCCACGTGATTGTTTTTGGAGCTGCACCCATCCACTCAATTCGCTTGACAGCATCCAGACTGACAAAAAACAATTTCCCCCTCCCAGGCTGGGTGTGGTACAGCCACTTTTCATTTCCAGTGTACATTTTCAATTTGGATGAGGATAGAAGGCAAGACAGTGAGTCACAGGTTCAGTCTGGTAAATCTAGGGGACCACGCCCAGATCTTCATGTTCTTTTCTGCTTTCTACTTGCTGTTGAGCCCATCAATTCTCAGCTTCCACACATTTATAACCAATTCATTTATGCCTTCATTCCCTAACATCACCTCCTGACCTCAGGCCTACAGTATAGCCATGCCAACCATCCAAACACACACTAATCCCATCAAAGCCAGGGTGGTAGTGACTGCGGATGACCCCTCTGCCTGCAGTAACCCAAACCTTCCAATGCATTATCATCTTCCCCACCCTTATATGTTGTGCCAGCTCCCTGTCACAATCAGCCCAGAACGCTGATGCCAATTTCCACCATCGACATCCCCAACTTCCCTGCCCAGCTAGTGGCCCCTGAAAATCCAGCTGGACTTGCATTGAACAGACTCCCAGGCCTGCCCTCCCCCTCAACTGATTGGAAAGGACAGTCTTCACTGACGAGTGACCAGATCCCAGATCACTCTCTGTACAGCTCCCAAGTGCCTTACCATTAATCCCCTGCTCAGTCACACTGCTGGACTGACTGTGGCCCACTCCCTGGACTGTAATGACACAGGGCCCAGGACCCTCACTGCCCCAAACATGTCTCCATGTCTCAACCGAGATTAGACACTGCCCTGGACTGACTGTTGTCCAGGTTCCTGGACTGAAATTAGACTCTGTTCTGGACTGACTGTGTCTATGCTCTTGGATTGAGATTAGACAGTGACACCCTTTTTGATTAAGAACTGCTCCCTTTAGACTTTGAGACACGGGCATTTGGCTGAAGCATATGACATGCAATTTCCATATTAGTTGCTGGCTCACATTGTAGGTATGATATTGAATGCCATTCACAATGCCCTTCCGTAACATGGCCATCTCTTTGACTGATCATTGCTGATAATCATGACAAGCTTTGTATCTGCACTAAGATGCAAGGCAAGACAGAAATACTCTGAGCCTGTAAGTTCTAAATGATGCAGCAAAGTATGAAGTGAGAAGGCAAGGCATAAAACTGAGTGAGGGCTAAAAGAGCAAGATACCAACCCTGAGGTGCACCTTGTTTCAATATATGAGGTGTGTATCTGTCGCTGTGCACAAAGCAGCCTTGCAGCAGCATTGCAATGTAAGGTGATAGTGCACTCCAGAATGCAGCATTAAAATAGAAAATTGTATTCAAATGTGTAGAGTTATGCTCTGATGATGTGTGAGGCTACTGCATGCCCAACGTCCATGAATGAAGGATGCTGGCAGTCACTACTCAAGGATCATGCCCTGAGATGTTGGTGATTGAAGCCAAGATAGAAGCCTAGGTAAGTAAGTGGCAAGTTGGAGCAGCCAGGTACTTGCTCAGATTTTCATGTCCTGCCATCCAGTTTATATCTGCTGCGTGGGAAAATAGCAAACTGCACATAAATGAGGTGAGATTAGGTAATAATAAGATGTAAGCATATGGAAATGGGCCTTTGTGACTCACGAGCAAGATTCTCATTTCACCATTCAATCACTGGATGGAAAATTGATCACTTTTCCTTCAGCATCAAGAATCTCACTTCTCTGATCTTGCTGTATTTTCCCAGCTACTTCATATGTCGCTCTGGAGCTGGGAAAATACAGCCCACCAATACTTTTTCACATGACAAATACTGGCTAGGAATGGGAAGCACCTTATTAATCCACTGGTGGCCCAGTGAAACAGTCAGGAGTACAAAGTTTGGAGAGAACGCATCTCACCGAGTCAAAGGAATGACCCAGCTAGAAAATCCACCACAGGCAGTCAGGTGGAGTTGATTTGTTTTACTTGCAAAATGTTATCTTTCACTGCAAGGCTCGACCAACTTTGTTTGGAAAAGCCTTCTGTTGCTTGGAGTGAACCATTGAGAATGGATTCACCTGAAATCTCCAACTTCCATTTTCTATTTTGAGTAAACCGAAAGAAAGATTTCAGTCCTGAACTGAAGAAAATTGAATATACCACATGTTTGCAAATTTTATTTCTTGTGTAAATGAGAAATGTGTGCACGTCACTATTACATTTCAGATGCTATGAAAATAAAATTTTATCCTTTCTTTTGATCTAAAGTTACGAGAAAGTCTGTTTTTCGACTATTCTCAAAAGTCACAGAGCTCAAGGAGTTAAAAAAGAACTGCCTCAAAAATAAATCTTGTTGCAATCAAGAGGTGGGACAAGGGGTAAAATATCCCAGACCTCTCCCTTGTTGGTAACATTATTCATTTGGTCCTGTTAAGTTAATGGAAGTACAGGCTCTTGGAGGAGTACAGAAAAAAAAATCACAGTCTGAAAGGAGTGGGGTTGACTGTTGAGAAGACATCATGCACTTTTGAAAGGTCTATGAGTTCACCACTTGTTCCCAGTCAGGGGAGCCACAGTTGCAGTTTCTTTTGGCAGTGACATCAGAGGATGATGGAACAAAGACAACAAAGAAGACAGTCTTCTTGCAGAAGAAGGAGTGCCTCAGCAGGCAGCCTTATCCTTTAAGGCCTCCAGGGAGCAACTCTACCTGTCCCTCAGCCAGGAGGAGTGTGATCAGCTGTTGCATTTCGCCAAGATGCTCACAAAGTTCTGCCACCTCCTGAAACCAGACTTGCGACCTCAGAGGCTAGCACAGTCAACGGCTGTCAAGGTAAACTTTTCAACCAACAAATCCTTCTAGCCTGGAACAGGTAGGGTAGTAAGCACAATTTGCCACCTATACAAGGTTAGAATGGTTCTGAACCCCAAGAGATGGGACTTCATTGTCTTCTCATTAACCAGACATGCAGAAGGAGTGGACTTTGTCAGGATAGCTACATATAAATGGTCTTGATACAAAATATAAGGTCCACTCATTTAGAATGAATTATGAAATTAAAACATGAATTCCATAATACACTAAAAAAAACTGACTTGCTCAGTTTCTGTAGTTCAGTGCCTCAAATGTTATTGCCAACACTGGATATATAATTACATTCTTATTAACATTTGAGATCATTTTAATTCTTGCCAATGCTGAAAATGGGTAACGTAGGATTGATTTCCCAATAGACACCAAACCATTTTTCTGTGCATTGACGTCAGTGATTAAAAAAAACTGGGTGGATGTGTGATGAATGGTCAATTCCATCCATTTACAGGAATGCCTGATATTACATTCCTACCCTAACTCCTTAACATTGCATCATTGCCCTTACGTCTAATTAACAGGCACAATGTCACAAGAGGTATTTACAAAAATGGAGGGAGAAGGAGAAGGAAAAACCAGGAACACATTCATTTAATTCCAAATGCTTCAATCAAGCCTATATTTACTGCTCCATGTAACCTCTAGGAAATGAAACAATATGCAATCAGTTTGTACAAAGTGGAATACTGCTAAGACATGTAGATTTGTACTTGTATAGTGTGCAGGATTCCACAATACTGTAAATATTTGGTTCATTGTTCATGCGTTTTCAATTTGAAATTTTAGTTTTACAATATAACTTGTAGTTTTAAAGATTAAACTTATTAGGAGAAAATTGGGGTAAATGCAACAGAAACCTGCTGGGTGGTTTTTACACTTGAAAGGTTCAGTACAACAGGAATGGAGTTTTGAAAAGGTAGGTAAAGGGGCTTAAGTGATGCACAACCCAAATGTAAGTAGAAACTGAAATGGAAACAGAAAAGGAAAACATGGAAAGGAAATTCCTGTTACTAAGGAAACCAAAAAAAAGATGGCTGAGGATAATCTTTTTGATGCAGTGGCTAGTACACTGCTCCTTTCTGTGAATTGTCACCTTGCTGCAGTGGAGAGGTTTGAGTCTTCCGTTGATCCTAAGAGCAATGCGATCAAGAGTTCTCAACGCCTGGTAGAGGTACCCATAATGGTAAGGTCAGAGGGGAGAAACCAAACATAGCACAATCCAAAGCAAGTCCTCGATGATGATTCAGGTGGAAGATATTCATGTGACATCAACAGTTACAATGGTGAACGAAGGCTGCAGCAGGAAGAAGATCCCCAGTTCATGAGGTTTGTACACATTGGAACTGGATCAACCTCCTATCAAGGACTTTGTGTCTGCTGATGTGCAACAATACTCCCACATCAAAAGATGTCCCACACAAGATATATTCAACAACCCCCCACACAGCACAAGTCTTGCAGCAGTTGGTGAAAGGTAATGGGTCAGGATTGATAGATTTGGAAGCCCCTAGCTTCAGACTAAGACACAGGCGATGGGATCCAACTCAGTCTTTTCGCTTTTGGAATAGGAACAGGCAAGGATTTCGGCAGCTTTCTTCGTGACTGAGCAGCCCCTTCAGGATCTATTCTGCTGAGCTCACGTGGGGAAGAAGCTAGAAAAGATGCCATGAAAGTAGTCTGTTTCATCACTACCTTGGCAGGACAACCACACCCAGTGTCTCACCTACCTGCAGTCTGAACAGCAAAGTCCAACTCAATCTCGGAACTTGGAATATATGAACACTCAGGCAAAAACCATCGCCCAGAATAAAGGGCTGCCCTTGCTGCCTGTGAACAAGGCTTCCCTCAAGAAATCCAACACAGCTATCAACCTGTAGAAGACCCTTGATTGGAAGAAACTGACTTGGAGGAACCTCCTGTATGAAGGGATAAAATTCTTTGACAATACCCGTCAGGAAGAGGAAGTACGAAAAAGGAACTGGAGAAAGTAATGCCAGTGATCTTGGAGCCAACGATCAATTCCACCTCCCAGAAACCTCTGCCAAGTGTGCTGTGGGAGATATGGCTCTCGGATTGAACTCATCAGGCACACAAGGACGCACAGAACCCCCAGACCAATGACATGGAATTTCCTAGGTGGACAGTCAGACTCATTGGTAAGTGATTGCTGATGACGATGACCGGTCCTCTGAGGGTAAGCATATAAGTGCAGGAAACAGGTCAGACACGGTGTCAGGCCCTGTCCTGGGTGTGGAATCTTCAGCTGAGGATTGGAAGACATGTTGAAGCACCCAGTAAAAGGTGACATCATTAGTACAGATGCAATGGAAAAACAGAGAACAGAACAGAATGAATCCTGCTTATCATTCTCCAATAATTTCTGGTTTGTTTCGGATCTCCAGCATCAGCGGTACTTTACTTTCGGTTTAAAGTTGCCTACCTATTTTTCCAGGTGTTTATAGGCCCAACTTTTCATAAAGGACCATCCAAACACATACGATGCACCAAACCATGAAAAAGGCCTCAGAGTGGGTTTTTGCAGAACCCACAGCTCCATTTTATGGCAATACTGCTCATATTCCAGTACTTGAAAAAAGTTCATAGGTCCTAAAGCCTCTTTGACAGTTACCAATAGAAGATACATATGTGGAGTACATGAGTGAGGAGATAGGGTAGCAGGTAGGATGATGAGGGGAGGAGGATGTAGATAAGAGATTGAAGGGATTGGGTGGCAGCTGGTCAGATAGCTGAGGGGGTTGGGTGGCTCAGGAGTTGGTGAGGTGGACGGACGGGCGTGAGGCAGCTGAGTCAGTGAGAGTGTTTGGAGGAACCATTTCATAGCGTTTAACTTATCTAACTCTTATCTTACAGCAGCGTTTAACTTATCTAACTCTTTTTATGGTTCTCTATTAAGGTAAAAGTCAGAATCCTCCAAGCTTGGGAAGATTTTGAGAGGGTTCCAGTTGCAGGGTAATCAGCCCTTGGAAGTTTAAACTTCCTAGGCAATTATCAAATAGTCACTGAGTCAGTATGTCCGAGATTTCCCCATTTTCTGCATACACCTGCTCTCCAGTTATGCAGACTGCCTGGATGACAACAAGGCAGCTGCCGAATGTCAGCTCTCTACCCGGTGAATAACAGACCTTCAAAGATTGCATGGATACAAGGGAAGTTAATCTTTTTTCCCAAATGAGAAAGTGGTATGTGCTTATCAGTTGGTCTACCCTGATATATTAACTCACTGTCAGACTTAATGATTCTGATGATTAGCTGTGGACACAGTCATGAAGATGATCACTTTGAGGCATTGATAGGGACTGTCAAATGTATATCTCTTGGAATTAGTAATCTTGTATAACTTATTAAAACACCATGAACTTTAGTGATTTTTCTCTGCAGCATGCCTTAATGGGCATTAAAAGATCAGTCGAGGTTTTAGTATTGCAAAGCTCTTTTGTCCCTTCAAAGAGATACTATGACAAGCTTGGATTTAAGAAAACATGAGAGGGACTGAAAATTTGCAGCATTTGCATCACAGCTCCACTGAAAATGCAATGGGCAAAGCCTCCATCTGTCACAAAAATAATCATTTGTAACAGGAGGAAAGGGGTCTAATGGCAGGAACATTCCTGGGCGGATGCTCTTTGGACTGATGGACCAAATGGCTTCTTTCTGCACTGAAAGAATTTTATGATACTGTTAGTTTCAGGTCCAGTGGCCTGTTCTGAAGAAGGGTAGCTGGACTTGAAACATTAACTCTGCTTTCACTCCACAGATGCTGCCAGACCTGCTGGGTTTCTTCAGCAATTTCTGTTCCTGCTTCAGTTAATTAGTTCATTTGCTTCTCAAGTTAGTTGGTTATTAATTCCTGTTTGGTTCAAAAAATTATCCTAATGACAAACTTAAAGTTTTCTTTAGGGTTTAATTTTGCTTTGTAGTGTCTCTTTGAGGGAATATTCATTGAGTGAGTGGTTAATTTGGTTTAGATTAGATTACTTACAGCATGGAAACAGGCCCTTCAGCCCAACAAGTCCACACCAACCCTCTGAAGAGTAACCTACCCAGTCCCATTTCCATCTGACCAATGCACCTGCCACTTCACCTGACCTGCACATCCTTGGACTGTGGGAGGAAACCCACACAGACACGGGGAGAATGTGCAAACTCCACACCGACAGTCACCCAAGGCTGGAATCGAACCTGGGACCCTGGTGCTGTGAGGCAGCAGTGCTAACCACTGAGCCACCGTACCGGTTATTGATACTCAAAATTGCATAAAGAAATATTTCTGGGATGTTGGGTGCTGGTTAAAGAAAAGGAAGACATTTGCAATGTTTCCACTTATGAATAAATAAAAGATTGATGTTTACATTTTCTTTGCTAAGTCCAAGTCGCATTGAGATTGGCGGAGTAATTTTCTTTGTAATTCTGAGCACATTATTTTGCCGCATCTTACCAAACTAACAACACTAAATGTTGTTCTGCCCCATGACATGAATTACGTCCAATTTTTGGTCAGTCATGGTATACACTATTCCCACTCAGCAGTAGTCTAACAAAAGATTAACTTCCCTTGTATCCATGCCATGTTTGAAGGTCTGCTATTCACCAGGTAGAGAGCTGGTATTTGGCAGCTGCCCTGTTGTTATTCAAGCAGACAAGAGAGGTGGCAGAGAGGGGAACCACACTTCTTAGAGAGGGATCTGGAGATCTTTGTGGATGGGATTGTGCAATGAAGATATATTCTCTTCCCAGAGACCCACCAGATGAATCTGCACCACATCATTTGAAAGGGAGAGGGTACAATCGGCAGTGACAATATTTCAGTTGAATAAAGGAAACTATGGAGCTATGAGGGAGGAGTTGGCCAAAGTTCAATGGTGCAATACCTTAGCAGGGATGACAGTGGAAGAACAATGGCAGATATTTCTGGATATAAGGCAGAAGATGCAGGATCAGTTCAAACCAAAAAGGAAGAAAGATCCTATGAGGAGGCAGGGGTGGCCGTGGCTGACGAGGGAAGTTAAGAAACATTTAAGTCAAAAGAGAAAAAGTATAACATAGCAAAGATGAGTGGGAAAACGGAGGACTGGGAAGCTTTTAAAGAACAACAGAGGATTACTAAGAAGGAAATACGCAGAGAAAAAATGAGATACGAAGGTAAACTGGCCAAAAATATAAAAGGGGGATAATAAAAGCTTTTTTAGGTATTTGAAAGGGAAAAAAATTGTTAAGACTAAAATTGGGCCCTTGAAGACAGAAACAGGGGAATATATTACACGGAACAAAGAAATGGCAGAAGAGTTGAATTGGTACTTCAGATCTGTGTTCACTGGGGAAGACACAAGCAATCTCCCAGAGGTAACAGTGGCTGAAGGACCTGAACTGAAGGGAATTTATATTTGCCAGGAATTGGTGTTGGAGAGACTGTTAGGTCTGAACGCTGATAAGTCCCCGGAGCCTGATGGTCTACATCCCAGGGTACTAAAGGAGGTGGCTCTAGAAATCGTGGATGTGTTGGTGATTATTTTCCAGAGTTCGATAGATTCAGGATCACTTCCTGCAGATTGGAGGGTGGCTAATGTTGTGCCACTTTTTAAGAAAGGAGTGAGAGAGAAAGCAGGAAATTATAGACCAGTTGGTATGACTTCAGTGGTGGGAAAGATGCTGGAGTCAATTATAAAGGATGAAATTACGACACATCTGGATAGTAGTAACAGGATAGGTCAGAGTCAGCATGGATTTATGAAGGAGAAATCATGCTTGACCAATCTTCTGGATTTTTTGAGGTTGTAACTCTGAAGATGGACAAGGGAGATCCAGTGGATATAGTGTACCTGGACTTTCAGAAAGCCTTTGATAAAGTCCCACATAGGAGGTTAGTGAGCATAAGTAGGGTGCATGGTATTGGAGACAAAGTACTGACTTGGATTGAAAAGTGGTTGGCTGACAGGAAACAAAGAGTAGAAACAAACAAAGAAACAGCTCCCTTTCAGAATGGCAGGCAGTGACCAATGGGGTACCGCAGGGATCAGTGCTGGGACCACAGCTTTTTACAATATATATTAATGATATAGAAGATGGTATTAATAGTAATATTAGCAAATTTGCTGATGATACAAAGCTGGGTGGCAGGGTGAAATATGAGGAGGATGTTCGGAGATTACAAGGTGACCTGGACAGATGCATGGCAGATGCAGTTTAATGTGGATAAATGTATGGTTATCCACTTTGGTGGCAAGAACAGGAAGGCAGATTACTACCTAAATGGAGTCAAGTTAGGTAAAGGGGCAGTACAAAAAGATCTGGGTGTTCTTGTACACCAGCCAATGAAGGTAAGCATGCAGGTACAGCAGTTAGTGAAGAAAGCTAATAGCATGCTGGCCTTCATAACAAGAGGCATTGAGTATAGAAGCAAAGAGGTTGTTCTGCAGCTGTACAGGGCCCTGGTGAGACCGCACCTGGAATATTGTGTGCAGTCCTGGTCTCCAAATTTGAGGAAAGACATTCTGGCTATTGAGGGAGTGCAGCATAGGTTCATGAGGTCAAATCCTGGAATAGCGGGACTATCTTATGTTGAAAAATTGGAGCGACTGGGATTGTATGCCCTTGAGTTTAGAAGACTGAGAGGGGTTCTGATTGAGACGTATAAGCTTATTAAAGGATTGGACACTCTGGAGGCAGGAAACATGTTTCCGCTGATGGGTGAGTCCCAAACCAGAGGACACAGCTTAAAAATAAGGGGTAGGCCATTTAGAACAGAGATGAGGAGAAACTTCTTCACCCAGAGAGTGGTGGGTGTGTGGAATGCTCTGCCCCAGAAGGCAGTGAAGGCCCAGTCTCTGGATTCGTTTAAGAAAGAGTTGGATAGAGCTCTCAAGGATAGTGGAATCAAGGATTATGTAGATAAGGCAGGAACAGGATACTGATTGAGGATGATCAGCCATGATCATAATGAATGGTGGTGCAGGCTTGAAGGGCAGAATGGCCTACTCCTGCACCTATTGTCTATCATGCCAGCATGGTCAGCGATGCCACTGTTATGAGATGTGCCTTAAAGAAGGATGTGTTCTGTCATGTTTATTTTTGAAAGTAAGTATTGTAAACGTGCAGCCAAGTGTTCTGCTCAGAGCCCAGCTAGCTTTGTTAGTTATTTTTTAAGTTAGAACAATAGAAGCAGTATGAATGGGTGGGGTGAAGTTCCCATAGAATGAGGATTTTTAGTTTTAGGTTTCAGCAGATGCTGAAGCTAGATGCAGAAGCTCTTATTCATCTCTCTGTTACAGCTAAAAGTTGTGGTTTTCTTCCTACTGCTGGAATTACATGTGAGACAATTTATTTTACTGAATTCGTCTTGCCAAGGGATGTTACTATATTGGAACAGTTGTTGTTTAAATAATCCATCATTTTGTTAAGTTTTCCAACAGAGCTAAGTTATTCCAATGCTTCTTTCTTTTGTTTGTATTTTAACTATAGTGCAAAAATAAAGTGTTTTGCTTCCAGCCTGGTAATTTGACCAATCGAATTGCATCCGGAACTCAATGCCTTATATTTGCCTTTAAAATTTAGAAAAGGTTGAGGTATGGGCTATCCTCTTAATATATTTTAACAGGGTTCAGTCTGGTCAATAACAGCCACCTAAGTCAGTCCCATCCCCAGAGTGCAGAGGATTGGGCTGCAATGCAGAAAGAAGATTAATAACCTTCCCCCACGTTGGCAGGGTAAGTGCCATATTCTACTCTGTCACCTCACACTCAATCCATCCCTGCCTCTGCACCCACCTGCCATTTAGGTCCCTGCTCCTGCAGACCTTCTGTTCAGTTGAACGCCTACCCTCACTTAGCTGCCTGACTCCTATGATCCCACATCATTAACCCTGCATGCCCTATGCACTGTCTCCTTACTCCCTCAGAACACCTCAGTACAACATCCCCACATACACCAGCACTGACAGCTGTGCCATACACATGTGTCTTCACTCACCCACCTCCTTTACGTAATTGCAGAAAGAGACACTCTATAATGGTTGTGGGGGCAGAGAGCTTCCAAACATCCATGTCTTCACTTTTTACGAGGGGAAAATCCTTGGCTTCGTAAGTAAGGACTGAGATGGCTCCTGTGGGGCTTCTGAAACATCCATGTCCTGGTAGCCAGGTAAACACCACTCATCATTCCATTGTAATGCTGACATTAACCAGATCATCACTTCAATGATTGTCTCTGATGCCTTCTGTCCTTTCTGTGTTACAGGTGCACCAACTATCACAGCACACAGACAGAGAGCCAGTCGACACATCATCGGCAGACGATTACAGCAGGAGTAACGCAGGGATCCATAGCTGGAGATAGCCAAGCGAGATGCATTGGCCCTGTAGAGCTGAAAAGCTGAAGCAATGCAGTCAGTCCTGCAATACATTGGCCATCATTGCTCAGAAGCTGAAATGATGTAACCTGTCCTGAAACAGCACCTCTGCTTTCATGGATAGGTTGGTGACTGCCATGGAGAGGCAGTTCCAGCTCCCTTAGGTCCCAAGCCAGGGCGAGTAGGCAGGGAGTCTTGACACTAGTCCATGTACCCTGTCCTTACATGGAAACCTGGGCAATGTCAGGAACCACCCAGATAGAGAAGGAGTTATAATCACACTAAACATTTTAACTCAGTGTGCACACAGCAGTGACTTTGAAAATTGAAAGTTTAACACTGGGAATGGCATCAGACACTGACCGGTGTGTGTGGAACCTTGAAGCAGCTGCACAGTTGAGAGTTAACATTGAAGAGGAGCTGCACACACAGGTTCTTCAGCAGGTTTTGACTCAGGATCTTGCCAAGGTGGCCAAGATCTCCTCTTCTGCCCTACTTGCCAACCTCTGATTCTTGGATGTTCAGGCTGACAAGTCAACTTGCCTCTGGCAAATACACTCTCAGCATATCTGGTCCATTCACACCCAAATGTTCCTGGCTAAACCTGACCAAATCGCCAAGGCAAATGGCCTCCACTACAGATAAGATGCACGTGCCTTTCACTGAGCACTGCTGCACAGCACGGTCATCTATCCTGTTGTCTGATTGCACCAACTGATATTGCAAGGCACAGAAGGGCAAAGCAGGCATGCAGGCTGCAGCATGGTGTCAAGCACAAGGTGATGAAGTGGAGAGGGCAAGGGAGCAGCCCTGGTGGATAGCATGGACTTTGTAACTGTATTTGTTGTAGCAGTACACTGTTCGTTGCCGCTGCTGGATATGCAGGGTGAAGTGTCAATGCATTGGAGAGATGCTAGAATGGTGGCGATGGATTCCTGAAAGTCAGGTGGAAGGGTACATGAGACTGGCGCTCAGGAATCTACAGTTTGGGCAAGATGGAGGTCATTTGCAGAAAGCGGCGAACTGAACACATCAAGTATCCACTTTGGTTTCCACCTCTGGATTTTCCAACAGTTAGTTTGTTTGATGAGTTCGGTAAAATTGTAACCAGAATATTAACTGGACTGGAACAAGCATTAAATGCCATCAACTGGCAACATGCCACTAATTTGCAAGAATCCACCATGCTATTTGTGCAAAGCATTAAAGATGGGGGCAAAACAATCTCAATATTTAGATACACCAGACTTCTCTTGCAAGTCTACCATGCATCATGTCATAGCTCACACTCCTATATGATTTTGCCCCGAGTGTTAAGTAAAAGATTGATGTCTATTTTCCTACCACACCAATGGACTTTTGGATAAATTAACAAGAGACCTATAATATTAAAACATTCTTAATTTTCTACTTCATATTTCTAGTGTGAAACCTAAATTCTATTTTTTTTTGTAGCTACTTCACACTGCTTATGTGTCTCTGATGTTGAATATTTAAGTTATTTGCTCTGATTCATTCCTTTTAATAGATATCCCTGCGTACTACAAACATGTTTGGAGCTTGGAGCCTAACACAATATTGCCTATATTCATCAATGTCTATCACATAACAAAAACAACAAATTGCAACAATATAAATGTTTCGATCGTTCATCTAAATTAGCCTGAAAGCTATTGATTTGGTCTTCACTATAAATTTGGTTCATATATTTTGCATCATCAGCAAATTTAAGAATAGTTCTACCTAAACGCTCCTCTGAATCATTTGTGAAAATAATGATCAGCAATTGTTCAATACCCAGCTGTGCGGAACTACATTTTGGCCATTCTACCTGAAGTTTAGAGTCCAAGATGACTGATATACAGTAATCAGTGGGTTTAGTATTATAGAGCTAATGTGAAGCTGGGATTGTTTCATGAGACAATATTGTTTAATTTTATTTTAAACTGAGATAAATGTGAATAAATCTTAGGACCCAATGCAAAAAGCATTAAGGGGATGCTCAGGAAAATGAGGAGAATGGGTCAAAAATTAGTTACTATCTCCATCAATAACATTCCTCTGGTTATGATTTTAATTGGTTATATATCCAAATGATAACCTCCCTATCATTCCCCATCATCTGTGCAATCTAATTTTCCTCTAATCCCATCAATGTAGTAATTTGTCAAATGCCTTTGGATAGTCAAAGTATACAACTGGACTATATTCATTCAAAGTTTTGATCATGTGCTCAAACAGTTCATTCAGATCAGTGAACAAGAATCAACATTTCCTAAAGTCGGACTGTGAATCTCTCATAACCTTGAAACTCTCAGTCATCAATTATCATATGCTATCTAATGGTTTTTAACAGTTTGCTACTACCAGAGACAAATGCTCAGGCTTATAATTTCCTAACTTTAAGTTTCCTTTTACTTGATAACACGACCACAATGAAATTATTTTCAATATATGGGAATTAACCTAACCTAAATAGATGCCTGAATATCTGAGTCAGTAGCTCACATTTCACAACTATCCTGCGCATCCTGTCATTTCATCCCCAAGTACTATTTACTTTATTCACATTTATCTTAGTTAATAAAATTCTAACAGAAATTTTAGCCTGAAACTACTTGGTAATGTTGGGTCCACAAATTATGTCAGTCTTCTTAGTTTTGTACATCATGTGAAATGAGTATAATTTGATACCAGACTCACAGTTATATTTTTGTGATTTTTTTTCTCTCTCTGTCAGTCTACTTAAGTAAATTCATATGCATTTTAATTTTTAAATACCATTAAAAGTCAGTCTATAGAAGAAAGAAATATCAAAAACTCCAGAAAACACCAAATAAGCATTTTTAACAACCAGTCTACTATGCTATGAAAAGCCTGCCCTCCTTTCCTGCAGAGATGAATACTAAAAGACTGTAAGGAAATGAAGCAGAACAAAAGCCTTCCCTTCCAGTTGGAGAACCAGCTCTTAAACCTATAAATAATTACCTCCAGGCAGAATTTCACTGGTATTCTGTTTATGCGATGGTTTGGAGGAGGACAATGCCCTGAAATGGTTGAACAAGATACGAACTGGAGCATATTCCATAGTATTATTGGATTTTTTAATGAATTGTTTTGAAAAATGCTTTGCCAAACAACACTGCTAAATTATTTCTCTTCTTTACCTTTATGATGACACTTATTTTATGATTGACTAACAATTGTTATTTTTGGACAGAGAAAAGCTTTGCATTTCTCAATCTTAAAATTGACTTTGTTTTGCATTTCCTTTATTTGTCTTACAACAACTTTTGCATAATCTGGAACACCAGACCAACAGATTCAAGAACAACTTCTTTCCCATTGTTGTTAGACTCCTGCATAGACCTCTCAAATTTTTAACTTAATGTTGATCTCACTCTTTATGCACCTTCTCTGCAGCTGTAACATTGTATTCTTTATTCTGTTCTATTACCCTAATACACAATGCATGGTATGATCTGCCTGTGCCACATACAAAACAAACTTTTCACTATACTTAGACACATGTGACAAGAACAAATCAAATCAAATATATATAACAAGTGCAAAACTTACTTTCAGCACTAGGACCATCAGCCTTAATTTCAGAGCAAAGCAGAGTAACTAATTTAATATGAATGATAAAAGAATCAAAGGTTACATGAGCAAATGACAAGGTTTTGGAATGCCCTGCCTGAGGGTGCAATGGAAGCAGTTTCAATTGAGGCTTTCAAAAGAAAGCTTTCAGGTATCTTCATACAGCACTTTGATGACTTCTTTTAGGGTGGTATTGCGGAATCTGATATATATGTTATTAATAAGATTAAAGAAGAATTTCAGGTTGGCTGACAAGCTTCTGGGGTTTTAAAATAAATGACTTGTATATTAAGCTGAATAGACATGGAATAACATTAAAACAACCATTCTATTGAAAAAGTCTTATTCCCATCCCAGTTAATTGTGCTCGTCATCATGAAAAGGTCATATTACATCTGATCAGTAATCTAGAATACCAGATTAATGTTCTGATGACATGGGTTAAAATCCCACTATGACAAATAGTGAAATTTGAACTTAACTTTTTTGTAAAAATCTGGAATTAATAGCGACCATGTATTATTTAGAACATAGAACATAGAACATAGAACAATACAGCACAGAACAGGCCCTTCGGCCCACGATGTTGTGCCGAACTTCTATCCTAGATTAAGCACCCATCCATGTACCTATCCAAATGCCGCTTAAAGGTCGCCAATGATTGCTGTAAAATAAAACCCCATCTGGTTCCTTCACATCCTACAGGAATAGAAATCTGTTGTCTGTACCTGGTCTGATCTACATGTGACTCCAGACCAACAGCAATTTGACTAACTCTTAACTGCCCTATGATATGGCTGAACAATCCACTCATTTTGAAGGCAATATGGAATGGGCAATTAATACGAACCGAGCCAATGTAGCTCACATTGCAAGAATGGATAAAAACAGTCTTTTATGGGTGAAAATGGGAAATGCTGTTCTTCAGCCTTGGAAACAAGAAACTTAAATGATTTTTTAAAAGTACTTTAGCTGTGGAAACACTGACTTTGTAGAAAGTTCCTTAAGCATATGCAAACCAACACTTAATGACTTATATAGATGCCATATAAAATAGAGATATATACCTTTACTATTTCATTCTAAATAAATCTATTCTGAGTAAAGACAGACTTTGGACTCTTCCTTCATCAACTGTCTATGCAGGGAATAACAATTCTATTTTGACAGAGAGAAAAAGTTATCTTTAATATTCTGAGCAATATGCATTGGTTAAAAAAAAATCACAAAATTTGAATTTCTGATCATTAACACATTGCTAGTTGTGGCAGCTTGCTGTGTGCAAATTAGCTATCACAAGTTCGAAATTATAACAGTGACAATACTTGAAAAAGACTTATTTGGTGGTAAGACCTTAGCACATTTTGTGGTTGTGAAGGTTGTCATATAAATGCAAGTACATTGCTGTTATTCCTGTTACTTAAAACATAAATCAGACATGCATAAGCTGGCAATTTATGAAAATGAATTTTTTATTAATGGTCAGAGACATCCACTTCATTGTGAGCAGTAGAAAAGTCACATCCCTTTGAAGATACAATTTTAAAAGTTGTTCACCTTCTAACAACTTAACCTTTGTGTAACACATTTAGTGTTTAAAGATTTGGTCAAGTTCTATCAACCCCAACTAAAAAGCTGAAAGCTCTGCAAGGGGAATGATTTTGAAACTAAGGTGGAGTGCAGTGGCTCAAGAAGGCAGTTCACTGCTAGTCGCAGCTCATGGGGGACTCGGGACAAGCAATAAATGCTGGCCAGCCAGTGATGCCTACTTCCCACAAAATGAATAATTTTTTTAAAAATTGGGTCAATGATTGTACATTTCCATTAATTTATTCAGACTTTAATTTAGTGGAATAAGTATTTGCTTTTATTGTTTTGCTCTTCATTGTTGATGAGATATCAGACTGTGTTCTATTTCATAATAACAGTTGAGCAACAACACTATTGTTTAATTTGAGCAATTTGATTTTAAAAATCTACACGTACTGTCCATTTGATATTGCTGTTAGCACCAGTGTCTGGTTAACAAAAATTAAAGGGTCTGCAGAAACGGAACATCATTAAAATTAATTGGTTGTCATTTAACTTACCCAATAAATCCCAAGTTTGAGATTGAAGGCATTTTTTGTAGTGTTGAGCCGCTGGAAGGCTATCAATAAGTAGTCCACTTCTGGAGCAGTAGGTTGTTATACCCTATTGCCTTTGGAGACTGTAATTGAGATGGTTTACTTTTCAAGAGCCTTACACTGGTGCTAGTCCAAAGACTCATCAGTAATTGACATTGAGTTTGGATGTCTGAATGAGAAAAATACCCTCTGTGTGCTACAAAGAATAAAAGGTATATTAATTACACTAAACCTTTTCATTTTGAGGTATTTGGCACAATTTTAATTCTTGCAGTAACCTGTTAGAAAAGCCTGCCTTTGTGAGTCAGCACCCTGAAATGGAATCATCAGTATACATCTGTGAAATTGATCTGATTTCTTAAACCACAAGGCTGCATGTTATTTAATCACAGTTCAGCATGAAAACTAGTCCAGTGCTAAGCCATGGAGGGCCAACATGACACTATCATAGCTTCTTCATCCAGCTGCAATTTAATCACACAAAGCTATTTAATAGACAGAAATACTTCACAAATTCCCTGATATTAAGCAGAACATTTACAACAAAAAGCATCACAATGGTGCTTATAAAGTCTATTAAAAGATGAATTCCTAATGCTACTGGAACAATACCATTTTCCTGCATGACATATTCAATGTGATATCAAATTACGTCAACTAATGGTGTCCATTTGTTAGCCCCCAAATTGAAAAACTATGAGGTAAATTATTGTTTTAATTTCCAAAATAGGTCCTAATTTACTTGTTATTCTTTCCAAAAAAAAGTTGAAATACTTTTCTACACTTATAGCCAATACAGCAGTAAAATGTTTGGAATAAAGTTATAAATATTTGTCCAATGTTGATTTCCTTGATCATTACATTAATTTCTTTTCTTCCAAAATTATCTGCTTCCCATGAAGTGGTCCTCCTTTATCTTATGGATACAGATTTTGTTTAGAAATAATATTGAATTTATTTCAGAGGATACAGAATATAGAAAAACACTATTCAGCCCAATCAGTCCAAGTCTGTGTTAATGCTCCACTTGAGTCACCTCCAATTGTTCCTTATTTAAGCCTGTCAGAACCCTCAATTTCCTTCTTCTTCATATTTTTATCTGGCTTCCTCTTTATTGGATTCGATATTATTTGCTCCAACCATCTCTTGTGTTAGCCCGTTCCACATTCTCACCTTACATGAGATAAAGATGTTTCTACTGAATAGTTCTGTTCTTACCCATAAAAGGAAACATTGTTTTTATCTCTTCATTTCTTAAACAATCTAAAAAGCAATATTGATACCATTCTTTCTAACAATAAAACCTTAAGCACAATCTTGTGACTTTTTATTAGGTTCTGCATTGCAACAAGCGATTCAAAAATTAAAATGACATTGTTTTCTCCCTCTGCTTATATCAAAGCATGTCAGAGCAAAGAACAACTTCAGCTTTCTCTCCACCCAGTGTAATCAAGCAGGTCTAGCTGCAGGTTGCTGAGCAAAAGAACTGTTGAGATTCAATGGTCTTCTTTGTTCTGGCAAGGTAAGAGCAGTTCAACATCAAGATAACAGGTCTCCAGGTCTGCAGGCCAGCTGGGAAACCCAAACATGCTTTATTTTCTAATCAACCTGAACAGAGATGATATGATGCACCTCTGGAGTAGGTAGGACTTGCCGACTTGCCACTTCCTGCCTCAGAGGTAGGGACACTACCGTTACACCACAAAATTCTCAGAGTCCAAGGATGCATAGAGCTCTTGATCATGGGAGAAATGTGTGCCCAATCTAACTACTGACCTTGAGCAAGGCTCAAATCTATAATACGACAGTAGAGCACTAATAAACGTAGCATCATATTCATGGGGTGGCATGGTGGCTCAGTGGTTAGCACTGCTGCCTGATAGTGCCAGGGACCCAGGTTCGATTCCAGCCTTGAGCAACTGTCTGTGAGGAGATTGCACATTCTTCCTGTGTTTGTGTGGGTTTCCTCCCACAATCCAAAGATATGAAGGTTATGTGAATTGGCCATGCTATATTACCTATAGCATTTTAGTCAGGGTAAATGTAGAGTAATAGGGTAGGGGGGGATGGATCTGGGTGGGCTCCTCCTCAGAGGGTCACTGTGGACTTGTTGGGCTGAATGGCCTGTTCCCACACTGTCGGGATCCTATTATCGATGTGCTGCTGGAATTAGTGGAAGAGGTCAGTATTGCCTTATCTCACTTTATTTCCTTTGTATTTGAAGGGGAAATAGGCACAGAATGCATGGGAGATGGCATGCAGAGGTGCAAGAGTACATTAGTTTTCTTTCCATACTCAAATGTAGTTGGCAACCTTTAATATCATGAGGGAAGGGTCACATGAGGAAGTGGGCAATAGAAAAAAGAAAATACCTTAGGCATGGGTAAGAAGACACTGAATTCTGTAAGTAAAGCCACCGTGGGTGGCACGGTGGCACAGTGGTTAGCACTGCTGCCTCACAGCGCCTGAGACCCGGGTTCATTTCCCGCCTCAGGTGACTGAATGTGTGGAGTTTGCACATTCTCCCCGTGTCTGCGTGGGTTTCCTCCGGGTGCTCCGGTTTCCTCCCACAGTCCAAAGATGTGCAGGCCAGGTGAATTGGCCATGCTAAATTGCCCATAGTGTTAGGTAAGGGGTAAATGTAGATGTAGGGGTATGGGTGGGTTACGCTTCGGCGGGGCGGTGTGGACTTGTTGGACCGAAGGGCCTGTTTCCACACTGTAAGTAATCTAATCTAATCTAAAGGAAATGGAGTGCATTCCTCCCTTATAATAGCATATTTATGTCTCTGCTGCATTGGGATGCTTGGTCTCTGTTGAAAGTGAAGTTGTCATAGACAAGTTCATATAATCTCATCATGTCTCCCCCAAGCCTAGCCATGGAGGGTTGCAGAGAATGCCAGTATCGCAGGGAACTCACCAGGAACCTGTGGAGAGAAGAAAGTCATAGACCTGGCACAGTCACAGAATTAAAAGCACATCCTCCATCAGTGCATATCCATTCTCATCAGTAGTTCCTTGAGCACAATTTGAATTAAAATCGCATTGTATAAATAGCATAGAGTGTGAGACTAAGTGAGAGTGATTGAGAGTGTGAGAATGTGAGAATGAGTGTGAATGTGAGAGAGTGTGAATGTGAGAGTCTGAGAGAGTGTGAGTATGTCAGAGTGTAAGAGAGTTTGAGAATGATTAGGGGAGACAGTGAAAGGGGAAGCTATGTGTAGTCCTGCTCAGAGAATGGAGGAGGATAGTTCAGTCTGGGCACAGATTCATGGAAAGCAGAGATCCCTGAGGAAGTGCATGCTCCATTCAGCTCACACGCACTGCCAGGGGTTTCAACACAGAAGCTTCTGCAAGACAAGGAGCTTGACAACATAGAGAGCCCCTTGTGACAGACTTCACTACTGTAGCTTTCCTCACATCTCTGTGCTGGCACTATATCAAATGCCTTCTGGAAATTCATCAACTGGTTGTCTCCTACAGGGCCAAAGTCGCAGAATCTATGAGAAAATAATTCTACTCATCTTTGTCCTCCAGTCAGCTTGGCACAAGCAGTTGGGAGAGATCACATACTGAGTAAGGCACAGCCCAAGATAATGTGTGTTTCTAGGCTGTTGGCGCAGCCTGGGAATTCTGCGCAGAGGGGAGTAGGTTCTTTTAACTTTTTTTTTGGTTCCTGTTTGGTAAGGTTCTTCAGCAGGATATACTGAAGGCCAGGACTGGGAGCCTAATACAAAACAAAGAATGACATCACAGGAAGACCATAACTTCATTGGTTGGTAACAGCTGCTAATTTGACTAAACTATTTTTAGATTACAGATAAGTAGGATAAATATTGGAGGTTAAAAATTAAAAGACCTACAGAAAATTTTAAAAGGCACAAATTAAAATCTAGGTAAGTAAAATGGAGATGCAGAACGAGGTGGTGTGTTGTAACTATATGATGTGGATACTGATGGACCCCATCGTGGTTTATGGCAACTATATTTGTACCAAGTGTTAGCTGCTTGAGAAACTCCAGCTCAGAGCTGATGAGCTGGAGTCTGAGCTTTGAACACTGTGACACAGAAGAGAGGGGGAGAGTTACCTGGACGCTGTGTTTCAGGAGGCAAACTCTCTAGATTAACCATCTCAAATTCAGTCAGTCAGTGATCAGGGACAGGAGCGGGTGACTACTAGCGAGGTAGGTAGAGGGATCCTGGAGGTAGTGCTGAGGGAGCTTCAGCACTTGAGCTTGTCCACAAGGTTGACGATTCTTGCTCCTGTTTTGGAAGAGAACAGGGATGGGTGTGTGTGCGTGTGTGTGTGTGTGTGTGTGTGTGGTGTGAGAGAGAGTGAGGTGGCGATGGTGGGGAGAAACGAGAAATATAGTTGTGTTATCAGGGAATAAACACTGTTCTCTGTGGCCAGGATCGAAAGTCCCGAAGGTTGTCCTGCCAGCCTTGTGCCCTGATTCAGGCTCTCTCTTCTGGGCTGCAGAGGAGTTGGAGGAGAAAGATCCAGTTATTCTGGACCACCTAGATACCAAGGTTATAAGTAGAAAGAGAAAAAAGAGAGAATATGAGCAGCCAGAGGCTAAACTAAAAAGCAGAAATTAAAAGGTAATAATTTCCGGATTACTACCTGAGCCACAAGCTATTGGCACGGGGTCAATAAGTTTAAAGAGGTAAACACGTGGCTCAAAGATTTAGTTTGTGAGAAATGGGTTTGAATTCATGGGATATTGGCACCAGTTCTAGGGAAGAAGGGAACTGTTCCAATGGGATGGGCTCAACTGAATCAGAATCTTTGTGAATCACATAACTAGGGCTGTGGATAGGGCTTTAAACTAAATTGAGAGTTGAGGGGGAATTTTATTGCATGGAAAATATAAAGGTCAAAGGTAAAGGGGAAGGTGGGAGTGCAGGTAAGTGATGAGTCTAATTGTTACCAGAAAAGACAAGAAAGGGACAGATTGTGTGAACATCATCTTACACAAAACAAATCATATAAGAATAAGGAAATGTAATAATAGACCTAACTTAAAGGCTTTGTATCTGAAGCACAAAGCATTCAGATTAAAATTAATGAGTTAACAGTGCAAATAGAGACAGATGGATATGATTTGATGGCAATTACTGAGATGTGGTTGCAGGGAGACCGGGTGTGTGAATTGAATATCCAATGGTACACAGTATTTCAGAAGAATAGGCAGGAAGAGAAAGAAGGTGGTATAGTTTTTAATAAAGGAACAGGTCAGTGTTGTAACAAGAAATTATATCAGCACTGGTGATCAAAACACAGAATCAGTCTGGGCAGAAATAAGAAACAGTAAGAGAATGAATTCCCTAGTGGAAGTAACCTATAGGCTCCCAGATAGTCGCCATAAAGTACGTCACAGAATAAACCAGGAGATACTAGTGACTTATAAGAAAGAAACAATAATCATGGGTGATTTTAACATGCATGCAGACTGAATTTACTAAATTGGTGACCGTAGCCTCGAGAAAGATAACATATTGGAGATTGTTTCTTGGAGCAATATATTGTGGAACCAACCAGGGAGCAGGCTATTCTGGATTTTTAATTCGAGTCATAGAGTCATGGAGATGTACAACACAGAAACAGACACTTTGGTCCAAACCGTCCAAGCTGACCAGATATCCCAAACCAATCTAGTCCCACCTGCCAGTACCCGGCCCACATCCCTCCAAACCCTTCTTATTTGTATACCCATCCAGATGTCTTTTAAATGTTGTAATTGTACTAGCCTCCATCACTTCCTCTGGCAGGTGAAAGTGAAGCCTGCAGATGCTGGAGATTAGAGTCAAGGTTCGAGTGGTGCTGGAAAAGCACAACAGTTCAGGCAGCATCCGAGGAGCAGGAAAATCGATGTTTCAGGCAGGAGCCCTTCATCAGGAATGATTCCTGACAAAGGGATCCTGCCCAAAATGTTGATTTTCCTGCTCCTGAGATGCTGCCTGACCTGCTGTGCTTTTCCAGCACTGCTCTAATCTTGACCACTTCCTCTGGCAGCTCATTCCATACATGTACCACCCTCTGCGTGAAAAAGTTGCCCCTTACGTCTCTTTTATATCTTTCCCCTCTCACCCTAAACCTATGCCCTCTAGTTCTGGACTCCCTGACCTGAGGGAAAAGACCTTGCCTATTTACCCTATCCATGCCCCTCATAATTTTATAAACCTCTAGAAGGTCACCTCTCACCCTCTGACGCTCCAGGGAAAACAGGCCCAGCCTGTTCAGCCTCTCCCTAGAGCTCAAATCCTCCAACCCTGGCAACATCCTTGTAAATCTTTTTTGAACCCTTTCAAGTTTCACAACATCTTTCCAATAGGAAGGAGGCACGCAATATTCCAACAGTAGCCTAACCAGTGTCCTGTACAGCCACAACAAGACCTCCCAATTCCTGTATTCTTTACTCTGACCAATAAAGAAAAGCATACCAAACGCCTTCTTCACTATCCTATCTACCTGCAATTCCACTTTCAAGGAGCTATGAAATTGCACTTGTTCAGGTCTTTGTTCAGGTCTATTGGTTATAACATTCCAAAATTCCCTGCATGTGGGAAATGTGGATGGGGAAAATGCTAATGTAACACCCTTATTTGAAAAGGGAAAGAAGCAGAAATTAATAACAACAGACTAATTAGTTTAACAAGTATCATTGGGAAATTGCTGGAATCCATTATTAAGGAAGTAATAACAGTACATCTGGAAAGTCAAATACAATCCATCAGAGCCAGTATGATTTTTGAAAAGTTAGTCATATTTGACTAATTTGTTAAGAGGTTTTTGAAGATATAACAAGCAATGTGAATAATGGGGGTCCTGTAAATGTAATACATCTGGACTTCCTGAAACCATTCAATAAGGTGCTGCACAAAAAGCTAATACACTAGGTAAGATCACATGACAATAGGGGTTGTTTATTAGATTGGATGGAGGATTAGCTAACCAACAAAAAGCAGAGTTAGGATAAATGTGTTTATTTCTGGTTGGCAAAATGTAACTAGTGGGATGCCACAGAGTTTGGTCCACAGGTTGGTATTAATGACCTGGATGAAGGGAAAGAAAGTACTATAGTCAAAATTAAAAATCACACTAAAACAGATGGCAAAGTAAATTGTAATGAAGTAGTAAGATACAGAGGAACCTCAATTATCCAGAACTTAATTGAATTTCGGATGATCCAAACAAAATTGTCAGGTCCCGATGCATGGCTAACTATGTTATCTGGCATTTGGTTAATCGAGCAAAATACTCCCCGCCCATGTCCTTCAGATAATCGAGGTTCCTCTGTATTTACAAATGGATATGGCTAGGTTAGGTGAATGGGCCAAAATTTGCCAGATGAAGTTTAATGTGGGGAAGTATGAGATTATCCATTTTGGTTGGAAGAATAGAAAGGCAACTTATTATCTACGTGGAGAGAAACTTCACAGTGCTTCAGTGCAGTGGGATCTGGGTGTCCTTGTGCATGAATCACCAAAAACTAATGTACAGGTACAGCAATAATAAAGAAAGCAAAAAGAATTTTGGCACTTATTGCTGAAGGAATAGAGTATAAAAGTGGGGAAGTGTTACAGCTGTACAAGGCACGTGGAATACTGCATTTAATTTTCGACCCCTTACTTGAAGAGGGATGTAGTTACATTGGAGGCAGGACAGAGGAAGTTCACTAGATTAATTCTAGAGATGAAAGGTTTGTCTTGTGAAGAGATTAAGCAGTTAAATTTGTACTCTTTGGGATTTGGAAGAATGAAGAGTGATTTAAGTTACATACATCAGATTTTATAGTTCTTACGATTTTATGTTCTTATGTTCTTAAAAGGCAGCCCTTAATTTAAATCAATGCTGCCTAGTTCTGGATTTACTCTTAAAAGTGGGCGGCACGGTGGTTAGCACTGCTGCCTCACAGCGCCAGAGACCCGGGTTCAATTCCCGCCTCAGGCGACTGACTGTGTGGAGTTTGCACATTCTCCCCGTGTCTGCATGGGTTTCCTCCGGGTGCTCCGGTTTCCTCCCACAGTCCAAAGATGTGCAGGGCAGGTGAATTGGCCATGCTAAATTGTCCGTAGCGTTAGGTAAGGGGTAGATGTAGGGGTATGGGTGGGTTGCGCTTCGGCGGGGCGGTGTGGACTTGTTGGGCCGAAGGGCCTGTTTCCACACTGTAAGTAATCTAATCTAATCTAATCTAATCATTTCCACATCCAATTTATCAAGATTATCTTACATACTCCAATCAAATCACCACTCACTCTTCCAAACTCTAGTGACATCAAGCTCTATGTGCCCAACCTTTCCTCATAAGACAACTCACTCATTCCAGCTAACTATCGTGTAACTCTCCTCTGAACCATCTCCAGCACATTTACATCCATCCTTAATAAGACCAAACTGCACATTACTTGAAAGGTGGTCTCACTATGCCCTATTTATAATTAAAGTATACATCCTTAATTTTATGCTCAAATCCTCTCATAATAAATTATAGAACATTTAGATCCCATGCACCTCGGAATTCTGCAGTGATTCTCCATTTATGCAATGCTCTGCTTTTTCATACTTTCTGCCAAAGTACACAATTTCATGTTTCCCCACATTATACTCCATTTGACAGATATTTTTCCATATACTATATCTATCCACATCAATCTGCAATCTCTTTACATCTTTGTCACAACATGATTTCCCATCTATTTGACATAAATTGCAAAAAGACGGAGATCCAAGGACAAACCGTTTATCACATCCTGGTCAAAGACCCAGTTCTCCACACTCTGCTTTCTGCTTGCCAGCCAATTTTCCATCCATGCTAAGATATGATACCCACTACACCATGTGTTTCTATTTTGTACAATAGCCTTTTATCTGGCACATTGTCAAATGTCTTCTTTAAATATATGTATAGTAAATCAACGGCTACCCCCCCTTATCCACGATGAATGTTACTCATTCAAAGAACTCCAGTGAATTGGTTAACATGATTTCCCATTCACAAAACCAAACTGGCTGGGGCTGGTGGCAGAGGCTCCTAGGGTGGTCAGCTGGAAACAGGACTGCCCTCCTCTCCATCCTGCAATATCTCCAGATCCCAGACGGTGAGGCAGGGAGCCAGCTATTCTTTCCTTTGAATTATGTGTTAATGTTGAACTTTGAGCACCACAGTATGACAACCAGTTACTCGCTTGCAGTGCCTCAAGTGTAAGTGAGATTTAAATATGCTGCCAGAAGGTGCCACATGTGACAAGCCCATCCACCTCTTCAGCTGCATGATTTCACAAGAAAGATGGCCACATGTGCATTTAGGAGGTGAAGCATAGAAAAAACTATATCAGTAAAGTAACTTTTAGCTACAGCAGGCTGGATGCTTTGAATTTCACTTGCCAAATACTTTAATTGAAGATGGGAAACTTCACGCATTGCTACATCAGTGGAACCTGTATGTAGTTGCTATCATGCAATAAACTACAACTCGTTTAAGACAAGAGCCTCTTCTCTGTAGACTTCCTCAAACTTACAAAACCAAGTTGGCCCTATAGATCCCTGCCCAGAAGATAGATATGACAGCACATCTTCAGTGTATTGAACAGTAATACAGAGAGCTCACGCAACGTGATGACTAGTGGCATGGATTGCCCTTACAACATATGGGAGCTCCTTTGAACAATGAAGATACATGTTCATTGCAAGAAACTACACACAAAATCTTTTTGATGAGGAGGCTGATGCACTGCAACTATCTTTTGGTGTTGGCCAGGGAGCTCTCCTCATCTTTCATCTACCTTAGCAATACTGGAAGGATTTATGGATTGATAGCCACTCTGCTTGGCCACATGATGATAAATCTTCTGTGATTATCAGTCTTCAGGTGGGAGATATTTTCAAATTTATCTGAACCAAGAAACTTAGGTACAGGTTCAGGGACACAATACTACACCACAAGAGGCCTTTAAATGAACTCTTGGTACATACATCAATAAGCAACCTGCTCAGACATGTTATGACACACCTCTGGAGCATGTGGGACTTAAACCCACGGCTTCTGGCACAGCTACCCTTTAACAAGTTGACAAGCTTGTTAAAAGCTTAACTGATCATTGCCCAGAATCAGCTGGGCTGTTGAGCCCTACCACTCTGCATACCAGTTCTGATGAAGAGTCACTCGCCTCAAAACGTTATCTCTGCTTTCTTCCCACAGATGCTGCCAGACCTGCTGAGTTCCTCCAGTAATTTCTGTTCTTGTTTCACGAAATTACATGCCTGTCTGCCTCAGTTCCCACCTTCATTTGTCCCCAGAATCCAGTGTGTTCCCTTCGAAAGTAAATACCCATCCATCAACAATTAATCCTGAGGTTTCCTTTAAACAATCCACAGTTGGTGGTTTGGTGTGGGCTACTTTAGTTGTTTCTCAGATTTATTTTTTCAATATTGATTATGACTCCAGAGTGATACAGATCCAGAGGTTGACAATTCACTTGCCTTTCAGAACATTGTTTCAAATTATCACCACCCAATTAGACTTGTGTTGCAAGGCAGGACAATGCACCTTAAAAGCAGAAATCCTGACATATGGTAACGTTTTAGAGGATTACAGAGTACAAAAATATGATGATAAATTTCTATATTACAAAGCTTTAGATAGTTCACAATTAAGTACTGTGTGCAGTTTTGAGTGTCCCATTATAGAAAGGACAATAAAGCAACAAAGTGTTTACAGGGTAAATTCATCATCTTGGTGCGAGGAATGGAAAACCTCAGTTATAAGACTTATAATACTGATTATATTTCCAACAGGGAAAGCAATTAATTGTAAAATGATGAGTGAATGAACATGGAAAAAAAAAATCTATTTCCTCTCTGGTTAGCAGGTCACTGACAAAAAAAATCAAATGAAAATGATCACGAAGATGAAGATTAGGAAAGGTTCCCTCTGCTGAGGGCTACCAAGTTTACAGAGTTTCACTGATAGATTTAGTTGAGGCAGTATTATTGAACATTTTTGGGGCAATTAGCTATATAACAGAGTAAAGTGGAGACAGCAATGTACTGGGAAGAATATTGGACATCTCCAACGAGTTGAAACAGACATGATGTAGATAAATGGTCTGGGAGTCTTATAGCTGAAAATGTGTTGCTGGAAAAGTGCAGCAGATCAGGCAGCATCCAAGGAACAGGAGAATCGACGTTTCAGGCATCAGCCCTTCTTCAGGAATCCTGAAGAAGGGCTGATGCCCGAAACGTCGATTCTCCTGTTCCTTAGATGCTGCCTGACCTGCTGCGCTTTTCCAGCAACACATTTTCAGCTCTGATCTCCAGCATCTGCAGTCCTCACTTTCTCCTGGGAGTCTTATACTCAATCTCCTGCAAACATTTTTTTTGTTGTTTCAATCAACTCTTTCAACTCAACTTTCTTTCAAAGCACATTTATTTCACAAAGTAGCCAACAATGAGTTAACATGTAAAACACTCTTGGAAACAGGTTATAAAGGGCTTTTCATAAAGTGCAAAATATAATCATGCTATTGTTCAGGAAGATCCCTACCTGAAAACCAATCGCACATATGAGCACAACCGCGATTATTTCAGAATAATCATCACAAGCTTCTTAGGGCAACTATGGATGACATTGAAACACAACCTAGCCAATATTGCCCATATTCTAAGAATAATTATTTGTAAAATGGGGTACAGTAGCAAGGTAGTTACTATCCTGAACTTGCAAGCATGAGACCAAATTCTACCTTAGCATATTTGATAAATCTAGCACCAGAAAAGTAATCATGTAAGCCGCCAGACTGTCTTAAAAACCTGTTTTAACAGATAAGAAAAACTGGCATTTATATTGACACCCATATCATAATTTTAAGAAAAAAATCAAATGGCTTAGCAAGCCAGTCAGTTACAAAAACAACACTACAGCTCATCATTACTTTCCCAGGGCAATGAGGGTTGGGCAATAATTACAGCCTTATGACTATCACCCACATTCCAGAAACAAATGCAACTCATATCAAAAAATGCTTTCAACATCTCAAAGGAATTTCACAGAAAGCGTGATTCAGGCACCCCAGCCTGGGATTCTCCTACTCTTTGTAGAGAATGCAGATGGATATGTTGCATTCATATAGTGCTTTGGTATGTGAAATGCTCTGGATTGCATTATTAGGTATGCAGGAAGTGGTACATTCATAGAAACTGCTCAAAGTGTTCAAGATTAATTTTTAAAAGGATGATCCTGAATTTACCTAGATTGGTATAGGATTTGGAAACTTATCAAACATGTTTGCTCAAGGTAACTTTTGTGAAATAATCTACAAATTTATCAGATGTATTATATAATAAACTGTTTTCTAATGAACAAAAAGTTCAAAGGTGATGAACAAGTAGGTTAAATGATGTTATAATGCTAACTGATAGTAATACTGGAAAAGTCAGATTCCAGGGTAAGACTTCACTTAATAGATAGGTTTTGTTTTTCTTTTTGTTTACCCTTGAGATCAGTCACTGAACATACTCACAAGGGCATAGCAATGTACTTCTTAACAAAGGAGCACAAAAATGTATTCCAAAACAATTTTGAAATGGTCTCATTGCAAATATCAGAGAGAAAGATTTAACTCTTTTACCCCAACAACATAATAGCCACCTAAATTTCAGTGGTGCTGGAAGAGCACAGCAGTTCAGGCAGCATCCGAGAACTGCTGTGCTCTTCCAGCACCACGAATCCAGAATCTGGTTTCCAGCATCTGCAGTCATTGTTTTTACCTAAATTTCAGTGCAAGGTTCTGAAGAAGGTTCACTGGACATAAAATGTTAACTCTGTTTTCTCTCCACAGATGCTGCCAGACCAGCAATTTCTGTTTTTTTGTTTAATTCAGATCCCTGGCATTTGTACTTGTTTATTTTATCTCAGTGAAGGGTTACCCTTGTCTCCACACTAAAGCTCTTTGTTCATCTGGCAAAGATATAAGTTTCCTTTTCATCAAAGCTTTGTGTACTTACCTGAAGCCATTGGTTTCAAGTAATGTTTGTCCTTGAGACCTTATAATAAGCTGCTTACTCAGCCCACCTTTACTACTGGATGTGAGTTCCTTCAACTCATGTCCTCAACAACCTTTCAGGATGTCTTCTTCTCTGACACCTTCAGATATTTCTGCTTCAGGAGTTTTCTCGTAAGCAAGTCAGGATTTCTCCTCTTCTGTGAAGGAATGAGCTACTACTTTTGACTATTAATCACTTTTACTTAATTAAACAAGTGAGGAATTAAATTATATTCTATTTAATCATGGTCAGTTATGAAACACTCTTTGTAAGAAAGAATAGCTATACAGCTCAGATCAAAAGTAAGGTAGTGAGTTTATGGTTTTATGGTTGTTTTTATGTCTCAGGTGAATATAAAATTAAGCTGACAAATGTGAAAATGTTTTGTAGTTAGAAGGCTTTACTTAAGTGCACAATTATGTTCTAAGATGTTTAGTTTTCTTACTGACATATGTAGTAGCTCTTTTCGACAGTAAAGGATGCTTTTGATAATAACTTTAATTACTTTCTTTTAGCCTTCAACAATTATTGTAGAGTCACTTGTGATTCTTGTAATTAAAAAAGTATTGATAGGTTTTGGAGAATACTTAGATGAATGAGTTGGGACATTTGGAGCTATGTTAAGTTACTAGGAAATTATAGTGCATTCTTGAAACAGGCACACAAATTGCTCTACCAATGTCACATTATCATAAGTTGTAAAATGTTGGCAGTTTGATTCAGACAAACTGTAACATCGTTCTTTTATAAAAAAATGTTGGGTATGTCAAAGAATGAATCAGGACGTAGAAGGAAGTGATATTACTAAGATGATGATTAATTTTAAAGAAACCAATTACAAATTATGCATACACTGTACAGACAATCTGAGATTGATCATGTGCTGTTTATGCATTGGCAAGCCAGTTCGAGTTCGGGGTGTGTTTCATGCATAGAGAATACCGGCTAGCAAAAGTTAATAAAGGATACTTCTAAGTGGTTCAATGCCCAGAAGAGAAGTCAGAATGAGAACTTCAATTATAGAAGAGAATAAGAACCATGTATCCAGTTGATCAGTGACACAGATTAGTGTCCCAAAATGAATCAACTGAAAATCACTGCATTTATCAAATATGCTTGTTTTGATATACATAATAATTTCTGTAAAACTTTGCAAAAACATATTGTTAGATTCAGGAATAGAACTAAGCCAAATCAGCCTCACTATCATTTGATTTACAACACAGTGAAATTAAAATAATGATTCTCAAATTAGTTTAATTGTTCCTAACCAAGCTTAGTCCATAACAGATCTTGGATTCTGAATTTATAACTGAAGCAAAATTGATAATTTATTAATCACTTAACTTTAGCAGACCATGGATAAGGTAATCTAATGATCTAAAACCCAATCTTCTTAGATCATACATCTCTCTCACACAGACATACAGACAGACACAGTTAAAGGGATTGGTTATAAAGGAAAATAAAAGAATCGTAATTTGCCAGTTTAGTAAATCATTTTAAATGATGACTTGGAGGTGCCAGTGTTGGACTTGGGTAGACAAAATTAAAAGTCATACACCACCAGGTTACAGTCCAACAGGTTTATTTGAAAGCGAGTGTTTCCAAATAAACCTGTTGGACCATAACCTGGTGTTGTATGATTTTTAATTTTAAATTATGGATGCCAGGCCTTCATGAAATCCTTGGACAATGGTTTGTTCATGGTCAAGTAGAATATATGTTTTGGTTAAATTGCAAAATCACTGGCCAATGCAAATTGTTTCAGTAGAGCTCTAGAAATATTCTTGGAGACCATGAGGACTGCAGATGCTGGAGATCAGAGTTAAGAGTGTGTTGCTGGAAAAGCACAGCAGGTCAGGTAGCAGCCAAGGAGCAGGAAATTCGGTGTTTTGGGCCGGAGCCCTTCATCAGGATCATGGCCATCGATTTTCCTGCTCCTCAGATGCTGCCTGACCTGCTGTGCTTTTCTAGCACTACACTCTCAACTCCAGAAATATTCACTTATTCCTTACAGACTGGAAATCTTTTCTCAGAAATTCAACAATTCAATAACTCAATAGAAAGAGAAAGAGTAAAAGAAAACAGTAGTGTCTGAAGCTCTCAAAGAAGCTCTCCTGCCAAAAACCCTGTCAGAACTTTTTTTTTCCTCTGTTTCCAATCAAAATTCTCTGTGGTTGGCCAATTAGTGCTCCGTTGATAGAGCAATGCGACTTCCTACCAGCTGCCAGCCCCGAACATAGCAACAAATCAGTGCTGATTTGTCTACAGTGTCCTCAAAATAATAATGAAGTTGCAATATATTCAAGTCCAGTTCACAACAGCAAATATCTGTCTTTGTTCTGTTCTTCTCTAAAACAAATTGCTGTTCAAAGTTCAACCTCAACTCACAATTCCAAGCCAAAGGAAAATGTGAAAAAAGTAAGGGATTCTACTATGTTTGCACTTGGAATGAGTCTTATAACTAATCAGAATCAGTGTTCAAACAGCAAATCAGCCATTATGGGCCTTTTCTCTCTGAATAAACCCATTTTCTGGTTTCTGGTAAACCCATTCTGTCTCTCCAAGTTGTAAAACTCAAGTCAGCAAAACCCTTAGTAATTAACTCCTGGAAGATTTGCTAGTAATTTAGCTAAAAACACATGATTTCTTACAAATGTTTTTAACTCACTATTCAAAATTATTTTCTGACATCTTAAAACAAATCAGTACTTCACAGAACCGAAAAGTTAAACTTATTTCTCCTCTGACTTAGTACCTAAGTTTCCAAATAATACTAAGATATTATGAGTATTTGAAATTAGGCAAGTATGGAAGTTAAAGTGACCTGTAACACTCTATTACCAGAAATACATGATCAAGGTACAGAGGGCTTTCGGTACCAACAGAAATATATTTTAAAATATCAAAAACATTCTGGTCAATTTCTTTCTTTTCAAAGTTTCTCTTCTCTCAGAATTTCTTTCTGAAAGGTTTTGATTGCCTTTTGAAATCTAGCTCCAGGGAAGCCCTTCACACATGAATAGTGATGTGAGTGATGACAATTGGTGCCAGAGGCTATCCAACTGCAGAGTATGGCACAGCTGAGCCCAACTGAGTGCTTAACTGACATGGAAAGTTTTCTCAAAAGATTCTGATAATTGAACTTACAGCTTTTCTACCCTCTAGTTACTTGCTGTGAAATAAACAGTTTTGTTTAAGTTTAAGTGAATCCTAATTTGGCAAATTGAGTATGAATATTTATACTCCAGGTGAGTTAATCATTCTGTTTACTTCTTCAGTCATTATACATGGAAATGCAATATCCTTTTTAGGGACATTTACTTTAAATTTCCCTTTTCCCACAAGCACTGCAAAGATCATGGTTATTCATTTTGCCATATAGCTGCATTGAGTCTACCTTCCATGGTCTTTATGCCATTCTGCACATGCTCCAATGTCCATACTGGCCTTATGCCGTTCTGCACATGTGCCAATGTACACACTGGTCTTTATACCATTCTGCACATGCGCCAATGACTGCTTTGGTCTTTATGCCGTGCTGCACATGCACTGATGTCCGTACTGGTCTTTGTGCCGTTCTGCACACGCGCCAATGTCCATACTGGTCTTGGTGCCATTCTGCATATGTGCCGATGTCAGCTGCTGACAGAACAGCTTTCTGTGAGAGGCACTGTACAGACAGCAGCTTTTTAAAAAAATCTTTTAAATGGACTGTGCTACATTTCCTTTTGTTTCTTTGATTAATATGGTTTATACTTTCATTCAGACTGTGCTATCCTTTGTGTTCGACTTTTGGGTGATCTTTGGGTGATTGTGAGTGATATATTCTGCTGATCAGCCCCTAACCCCACTTTTCCCAAAGGCCCCATTATTTCTTAAAAGTGATCTTCTATTAAGTGAAGTGTTGCTGGAATGCAACTATGGTATTATGGGAGAACCACCTATACTCACCAGCAACATCCTGGGGTAACAATTGATAAAAAGCTTCACTAGATCAGCCAGTAATTTACCTCTTGACTCTCCAAAGCCTGTCCAGAGGAATGTACAAGTCAAGAGTGAGATGGAATACTATAAGACCTGAAGACCATAAAATACAGGAGCAGAATTAGGCCATTCAGCCCAACGAGTCTGCTCTGCCATTTGATCAAGGCTAATATGTTTCTCAACTCCACTCTCTTGCTTTCTCCCCATAACTTTAAATCTCTTACTCATCATGGACCTATCTATCTCTGTCTTAAATACACTCAATATTGGTCTTCTTAGCCTTCTGCAGCAATGAGAACCACATATTCTACTGGAAGAAGTTCCTCTTCATCTAAATTCTAAAAGGTGGTCCCTTCACTCTTCTCCACATCCATTCTATCCAGGTTTCTCAGTATTCTGTAAGTTTCAATCAGGTGTCCCTCTATCCTTCGATACTCCACGGGATAAAAACCCACAGTTCTTCTACTGTTCCTCATTTGACAAGCCCTTCATCACCCCCATCATTTTTTGGAACCCCTCCAAATATGCACATCCTTCCTTAGATTTGAGACCCAAAACTGTTCACAGTATTCCAAATGTAGTCAGACCAGAGCCTGATACAGCCTCAGCATTACATCCCTACTTTTGTATTCTAGTCCTCTTGATATTAAGGCTAACATTGTATTTGCCTTCCAAATGACCAAGTGAACCTGCATGTTAATCTCTGGAGAACCCTTAACTAGGATTCCCGAGCCCAGACCAACCTGGGAGATGAGTCCCGGAAGCGAGTCGGGGGCTCGAGCCTGGTTGCAGTGGGAGGCAGTCTTGGGAGATGGGTCCTGGAGGCCAGTCCTAGAGGCCAGTCCTAGAGGTGAATCCCAGGCTGGAGGCCAGTGCATGGAGGCAGCGAGTCCTTGTGTTCTGAAGGCCAGTGGGGACAGACTCAGGTGAAAAGAAAAGTACTTTTAAAGATACTTTCTATTCTTATTCTGGACTTTGAGTAATTCACAAACCTTTTTAGAACTTTGTATTCCTATGCCGCACTTTTTTTTAACTCTTTCAATTCTGTAACAAACACTTCAAATATCTGTACCTAGGTACCCTGTACCTAAGATGGCACCAAAGAGGTGACATTACAAATGTTTTACTACACTCATTCTAGTGCATGTGACAATTCATTCATATTCCTTTGTGGATCAGGTACTCTTCACTTACTTGTTTGAGTGCAGCTCCAATAATATTCAGGAAACTCAACACTATCCAGTACAAAACAACCACCTATCGGGACCATATCCACCATCTTCAGCATGCACTCCATCCGCAGGAGGGAGCAGTGCACAAAGGCAGTGATGTGTACTATCTACAAGATGCACTGTACCCACTCACCAAAACTTCTTCAATAGCATTTTCTAGTCCTGTATTTTCTGTCACCTCTGCAGATCATAAGAACGCAATCATCTGCAACATCACCTCAACCTACACACTATCCTAACTTGAAACACCATCACAGAGTTAAAATCCTGAATCTTTCTTCCTAACAGCACTGGGATGTACCTTCACCAAATGGATTCAAGAATTTATTTTCCCCCTGAAATCTAATGGTACAATCTACAAGCTGCTACCAAGTGATGAATCATTTAGCTTGTATTGATTTTGACATCTTCAAGATTTATAACTTTGCAATTTCACATTACCATGATGTTGTAACAAAAAGGAATATCTTAAAAACCACAAACAAATTTCAGCAACTCTAGTATAAACAGCTGCAACTTCAGTTGATGCTCAGGTACATCTTTTAACTTATAAAATTTTATAGAATCCATTAAAGTATTGAAAGAAAATAAAAATAATGATTCCACAATCTTTAAAATGCATATATTTCATTCAAATATAAAATTATACATTCATTTAGTTACTTAATGCAGCAACTGATTAATCCTTCCTTGAGCCCAGATTTTCCAAATGCTGGATAATCATTTCTGCAGTACCTAGGGGAGTTACTTGTCGGTACCTTGCAAAATCCGTGATGCAGCAGATCTCAAGAGAAACCGCCTGAGAAATTGAAGATTCCAATGGGCAGTTCCTTTGATCTTGGATCCTTCCAAAAGTATGTACTTAGGATGTAAGTTTGCTTGCTGAGCTGGTAGATTTGCTCTCAGACATGTTGTCACCATCATCAGTGAGCCTCCGATGAAGCTCTGGTGTTCTGTCCCACTTGCTTTTTATGTGTCTTGGTCTGTTTTGGTGGGTGATATCACTTCTGGTTATTGTTCTGAGAGGTTGGTAAATGGGGTGTGAATCGATATGTTGGTTAATGGAGTTCCGGTTTGAATGCCAGGTCTCTAGGAATTCCCTCGTGCGTCTTTGTTCAGCCTATGCCAGGATACAGGAGTGGACTATTTTAAAGTGGGACAGAACACCTGTGCTTCACTGGAGGCTCAGTGCTGTTACCTGGCATGGTGACAAAACGTCTGAAAACAAATCTAACAGCTCAGCAAGCAAACTTACAATGTGATCCATAACCTGAGCTACAAATCTCCTCAAAAATCACAGCATGTGCTTAGATCAGAAATTTCAGAGGGTTCTACTGCAGTTAGATCAATAGTTTCCAAGGAAAACCTAGTCTAACTGCTGGATAACGAGTAAGCTGACACTGCAACTCATCATTCACCCTCAACTACACCTCCCTAGGACTCTTACAGCCTACCCAGACACTAACCTGACAGTGTTCCTATTGCCAGATCAGCCTGAACAGTAAAAGGTAGGTGTGGAGTGACAATCTGACTGATTGCCATTCCTTGCAAAATCCAGCCTGGTATCTTTCCCTTCACTTCTCACCCCATCCCATACAACTCTAATGTTTTACATTAATAGGGTTGGGACTTTGTTGACCACATTCAAACGACAGTGAGAGACAAAAAGACGTTATTCAGACTGTCAAGGTTATTCTTTTTCTTAATTCTTCCATCACAATATCCAATTTTATTTTGAATAAATCCTGGGCAGCAAGTGAAAAATTACGGACTGATTGAGGCAGAACATTTTACGTATTAGGAGAAATGGGATAAACAATTGTCACAGAGGAAGATGCAAAATTAGCATCTAACATTTCAAACTAGTTCATGCTGGATACTTATAAAGTTCCTGGGAGGGGAAAATGAGGCCAGCAGGGAACTTAAATTGAGTGAAAGATAGAATACCAATTCTTTTCTATTCACTTGTCAGACATAGGCATCACTGACTGGGCCAGCATTTATTGCCCCACCACAGTTCCCCTTGAGAAGGTGGGCGTGAGCTACCTTCCAGAACTACTGTAGTCTATGTGTTGTGGGTTGACCCACAATGCTCTCATGTAGCTGCTACCGTTCTCCTAGTTGGAAGTGGTTATAGATTTGGAAGGTGTTAAGGATCCTTGGTGAATTTCTGCAGTGTATCTCATGGCTCATAAACACTGCTGCTACTGAGCATAGGCTGATCTGGATTTACTGCTAATCAAGCCGGCTGCTTTGTCCTCGATGGTGCCAAGTTTCTTGAGTGTTGTTGGAGCTGCATTCATCCATGCAAGTGGGAAGTATTCTATCACTTTCCTGACTTGTGCCTAAGATGGTGGGTGGGTTTTGGGAATCAGGAGGTGAGTTACTTGCTACAATATTCCTAGCCTCTGACCTGCTCTTATACCTACTGTATTTGTCCGTAAAGTTTCTGGTCAATGGCAATGCCAGAACATTGGTAGTGGAGTGATTCAGTGGTCGTTACACTATTGAATGTCAACGGGCAGTGCTTAGATTGTCTCTTATTAGAGATAGTTATTGACTGGCATTTGTGTGGCATGAATATTACTTGGTGTTTATCGGACCAAGCCTGAATATTGTCCAGCTCTTATTGCATTTGAACATGGACTGCTTCAGTATCTGAGGAGTCATGAATGGCACTAAACACTGTGCAATCATCAGCGAACACCCCCACTTCTACTCTTATAATGAAGGGAAGGTCATTGATAGAGCTGCTGAATATGGTTGGGCCTAGGACACTATCCAAAGGAACTGCTGCAAAGATGTCCTGGCGCTGAGATGGCTGACCGCTAAGGTTGTAACTCAGTCAGGAGCTGAGTGGTTTTGGCAGACCCCAAACTTGAGCAGGTTATTATTTTGCAAGTGCTGCTTCATAGCGCTATTGAGGACACCTTCCATCACTTTACTGATGTTCAAAAACACAATCAGCACTTAAAAGCAATGATGTGAACTGAACACACCCTTAAGGGAATTTATAAGTCACTTTGTATTTCAGAATCTTAATTTTGTGAAAGCCTACTTTGAAGACATTAGCTTGTAGAGATGTTGCTAAGCACTGGTCTTGAAACTATAATGTGGCTTTGAGACTGGGATTACCAAAAATGTTGTAATGCCTACACCTGTAATCCCTTCATCTATTACTGTTGCCAGCTATGTGTTTAGTGTTGATAAATTTTGACTGTTACTTGGGTGTCCGTTTTAAATAACTTTTCAAAAAATAAAAAGCAGAAATAAAAAATGTGTAGTTAAATCCATGTTAGTCCCATTTACACTAAAACTGACAATATATCCTGCTCTTTGAAGTTTAGGAGCATTATATTTTCCAAATAGTGATTATTACATAATAAAATTTGACAAAGTATGGGGTTTAAATAAGGCGACAAATTTTTAAAAAAGGCTTTTGAAATGACTTCATGGGTAAATGACATGTCTATTATGGAGCCTTGCAATCCAACAACACTTCAATTTTGGTTCGTACTCTTCTCGAAATTGGCAGGTCTCAGAAAGCAGGGGGCACTATAATTAGCTTCTAACTCCAGCATATGGTGCCTAAATATCAGACAAGTGTCCAGCTCCTGATCGTTGGTTATTTTAAATGCTAAATTAGAAAGATTGATGATTGATAGGTGAGTCAAAAGGTAGACAGACGAGTGGAATTGAGCCACAATCAAATCAGAAATGACCATCTCACAATGCAAGATGGGTCAAGTGGTCTACTTTTATTTCTAATTCTGGTGTACTCAAAGCCTGCATGGTTCCTAATTCATATTTGAATCATATACATATCATATCAATCCATATGACCACTGTGAGAAAACACATTGGTGTAAATATCAAGGGAGGACAAAATTTGTTTTAGCCTTTGGCCTCACAGTTAGACTGCTCACTGTTGTGATTCAGGCATGAACAGCCTGTGTTGCAAGATGGTGTAGGGTAGCCAGCAAATAGCAATCATAACAGTATAAATTACCGCCATCAATGGAAAAGGGAAGGTAAATTAAAATGATGACTTATCTAACAGTTACCACACTGTAAAAGATAACCTGGTGGTAAAAAATTCTCAGTGTGAACAGTTTAGCAAGGGATTGGAGACATAAAAGCAGGAGTGGGATAGTGGTTATGTGTGCTAATTGAAAAGGAAAGAAAGCTTGTGAAAATGACATTCCATTTCTATTTAGACCAATACACACTTTGTATAAAAAAAATCACCATGCCATTTACTCAAAGTCCAAATCAAAAATGTATTGAGTAAATGCACTCACTTTGCCACTGAGGTACTTAATTAATATATTTTAAATATTATATTCTTCTGATTTTTACAGGTTATTGAGGATAGACAAGTCCCCCGGGCCTGACGGGATATATCCTAGGATTATGTGGGAAGCAAGAGAGGAAATTGCAGTACCGTTGGCAATCATCTTCTCGTCTTCACTGGCAACGGGGGTGGTACCAGGGGACTGGAGAGTAGCGAATGTTGTGCCCCTGTTCAAAAAAGGGAATAGGGATAACCCCGGGAATTACAGGCCAGTTAGTCTTACTTCTGTGGTAGGCAAAGTAATGGAAAGGGTACTGAGGGATAGGATTTACGAGTATCTGGAACGGCACTGCTTGATTAGGGACAGCCAGCACGGATTTGTGAAGGGTAGGTCTTGCCTTACAAGTCTTATTGAATTCTTCGAGGAGGTGACCAAGCATGTGGATGAGGGTAGAGCAGTGGATGTAGTGTACATGGATTTTAGTAAGGCATTTGATAAGGTTCCCCATGGTAGGCTTATGCGGAAAGTCAGGAGGCATGGGATAGAGGGAAATTTGGCCAATTGGATAGAAAACTGGCTAACCGGTCGAAGTCAGAGAGTGGTAGTAGATGGTAAATATTCAGCATGGAGTCCAGTTACAAGTGGAGTTCCGCAGGGATCAGTTCTGGGTCCTCTGCTGTTTGTAATTTTTATTAATGACTTAGATGAGGGAGTCGAAGGGTGGGTCAGTAAATTTGCAGATGATACAAAGATAGGTGGAGTTGTGGACAGTGAGGAGGGCTGTTGTCGGCTGCAGAGGGACTTAGATATGATGCAGAGCTGGGCTGAGGAGTGGCAGATGGAGTTCAACCCTGCCAAGTGTGAAGTTGTCCATTTTGGAAGAACAAATAAGAATGCGGAATACAGGGTTAATGGTAGGGTTCTTGGTCAGGTGGAGGAACAGAGGGATCTTGGGGTCTATGTACATAGATCTTTGAAGGTTGCCACTCAGGTGGATAGAGTTTGTAAGAAGGCCTATGGAGTATTATCGTTCATTAGCAGAGGGATTGAATTCAAGAGTCGTGAGGTGATGTTGCAGCTGTACAGGACTTTGGTTAGGCCACATTTGGAGTACTGTGTGCAGTTCTGGTCGCCTCACTTTAGGAAAGATGTGGAAGCTTTGGAGAGGGTGCAGAGAAGATTTACCAGGATGTTGCCTGGAATGGAGAGTAGGTCGTACGAGGATAGGTTGAGAGTTCTCGGCCTTTTCTCGTTGGAACGGCGAAGGATGAGGGGTGACTTGATAGAGGTTTATAAGATGATCAGAGGAATAGATAGAGTAGACAGTCAGAAACTTTTTCCCCGGGTACAACAGAGTGTTACAAGGGGACATAAATTTAAGGTGAACGGTGGAAGGTATAGGGGAGATGTCAGGGGTGGGTTCTTCACCCAGAGAGTGGTGGGGGCATGGAATGCGCTGCCCGTGGGAGTGGTAGAGTCAGATTCATTGGCGACCTTTAAGCGGCATTTGGATAGGTACATGGATGGGTGCTTAATCTAGGATAGAAGTTCGGCACAACATCGTGGGCCGAAGGGCCTGTTCTGTGCTGTATTGTTCTATGTTCTATGTTCTATGTTCTATGTTCTATGTTCTATTAATGATATTAAATAAAATAATAACATGAAAATCACGGTCTTGAATTTTCACAATAAGGATCAAATAGGGTAATTACAATAGGGTAATTAATATTGTAACATCAAATTCTTGCAAAGCAATAGTCAAAAATAAATAACCAGAAGACCATAAGATATAGGAGCAGAATTAGGCCATTCAGCCCATCGAGCCTACCCTGCCATTCGATCATCGCTGATATGTTTCTCAACCCCATTCTGCTGCCTTCTCTCTGTAAACTTTGATCCCCTTACTAATTAAGAGCCATCTATTTATGTTTTAAATTCACTCAATGACTTGGCTCTGGAACCCTCTGCAGCAATGAGTTCCACAGATTCACCACCTTTTTGCTGAAGGAATTCCTCCTTATCTCAGTTCGAAATGGTCATTCTGAGGTTGTGCCCTAGGTCCAAGTATCTCCAACCAGTGGAAACATCTTCTCCACATCCACTCTGTCCAGGTCACTCGGTACTCTGTAAGTTTCAATGAGATCCCTCTTCCTCCTTTTAAACTCCATTGAACACAGAGCCAGAGTCCTCAATCGTTCCTCATATGTCAAGTCCTTCATCCCTTGGATTATTCTTGTAAACCTCCTCCAGGTCTTCTCCAATGCCAACATAACCTTCCTTATGAAGGGTCCAAAACTGTTCACAATATTCCATATGACCAGAGCCCATTACATCCTCAGCAGAACATCCTTTACCCTTGTTTTCTAGCTCTCTTGAAATGAATGTCAATATTGCATTTGCCTTTCTAATTGTGAATTGAACCTGCATGTTAATCTTAAGAGAATCCTGAATGAAGATTCTCAAGTCTCATTTTGCTTCAGATTTCAGAAGCCTTTCCCCATTTGTACAATTATAACATTTAAAAGGCATCTGGATGAGTATATGAGTAGGAAGGGTTTCGAGGGATATGGGCCAAGTGCTGGCAAATGGGACTAGATTAATTTAAGATATCCAGTTGTGAGGACAGGTTGGACCAAATGGTTTGTTTCCGTGCTGTACATCTCTATGACTCTATTTAGAAAATAGTCCACTCCTGTATCTTTCTTACCAAAATGTATAACCGCACACTTTGCCATATTGTAATCCATTTTCTACTTCTTTGTCCCCACTCTCCTGGCCTGTCCAAGTCCTTCTGCAGCCTCCATGCTTCCTCAACACTACTGTCGCACCACCTCCCTTTGTGTCACCCGCAAACTTAGCAACAAAGCAACAGAGCAAAGTGTCCCTGTATCAGGCAGTGGCTTGAAGATAAACATCTCAATTCACACAACTATACCATGAGGGATACAATTTGTCAGCTTAGCTCTCAATATTGCCAGAGGATCATAACCTCATGATTTCCCAGGGGGGCACTTTTTCTACACATACAAATAAGAATAACTGTTGCCTGGTGGGAGACTTATTAAAAAATGTTTGTTGAACTTCTGGAGCCACCGCGTCAAAACTGAAAATTCAAGTGACACATTAAAAAGATATTTGTCAATTGGGAGAGTTTTACTGCTGGGACTTTGGAGGCAGTCAACAGGGGTCACTGTGAGTGGGAGGTGGTAATTGCAGCGCCCCATGACAGATGAGCAAGTGAGGCCTGTTCTAGCAACATAAAGTGGGAGAGAACAGCACGGTCATGATGTACAACAATGATCAGTGGAGTTATTGTTAGCATTAAGCTTAGTTTTAACCCAGGGATAGTAATATTACAATTCCAGTTGTTCAATTGTCCTTTCAGTATGGATTTTGATGCCTGAATGATTTTATTTTTCAGTGTGTATCTGACACTAAGTTAGGGTTGATGTGCACGTTCCAGCAACAAACAAATTCTAACTGCTATATGGCTTCCTGTTACCAGGATATTTTATATTGACTGGGATGTTATGCCCTTCATGGCATTTTCATATAAATAACTCAGTCTGGGAGACCTAGTTTTCCTTAATTTTACTGCAGTCATGAAAGAGTGCTTTTTATATTTTATGCTTTTACAGATCTTATGACAGTAGAGTTACATTTGTATCTTGGTTTTCTGTATTTACATTTTAAAATCTGGGTACTGGGTTCCAGCAATAAAATTACTCAGCCACAAAAATGAGTCCACAAATCAGCCAAAAGTAGAAGGGAGATTGCTAGAAAAATGCATAGAGTTCATCTTCTAATAATAAAACTGAAGGACGAATAAATTTTGATGTAGAAAGATGCTTCCAATTGTTACGCTACGGAGATGGACAGCAGAATCAAACCAACCCTTCTTTCTACTTCTGTATTCACAGCATGATAAATTAAACCAAAAACCCCCAACAATTACTCCATTGGTTTTTCAGCAGGTTTGAATAACCAATCCTAACTTTGTGAATAATTGTTTCAAACTTTTTTTAATCTCAAACAAAAGACTTAACTAATTTTAAAGACACAAAAACCTTAGCAGAGGAAAAAATAAACGAGGTAAGCTGAATGATGTTTATACTTTAAGTCTGAAGTAGTTGGTTTCATTCCCCATTCACACAAAAGACAGAAAACAAACAGTTTCTCTTAACTAAGAGATAATTAAAACAAAATAACAAAACTGGCCAGATTACTTAAATGATCTTCATATTGCATTGATTCACAGGCATAAATGTGGAATCCATGGTTGCTTTTCTGGAACTGCCTATTAAGGTCACCTTCTCGGTTTATTCAGATACACAGTGATACTTCTCATTGGGCTTCTGGAAGCTGGCATAGCAGATTAGGCAGGGGGCTTTCAAATCTTCTGGCTGTCTGATCTACAGCCAAATCATACCCTCAAAAAATATACAGGTAGCTCTTCCATTACGCCATAGTTGCATTCCAGTGAAACCTCGCTGAATTGAAAATTGCTTAATAGAAATAATGGGGCCTAGGGAAAAAGTGGGGTTGGGTTAGACCAGCAAAAATTATCACTCACAATCGCTCAAAAATCACCCAAAAGGTGAATACAAGGTATAGCACAGCCTGAACGAAGGTATAAGTTGTATTTATTAATGAAATAAAAGCAAATTTCACACATTTTAAAAATGTAAGATGGCTGCCCTTTGCACAGTATCTCTCACAGAAAGCTGCTCTGCCAGGAGCTGACATGGATGCATGCTCAGACCAGCACAAAGATGAGCGCAGACATTGGCACATGCTCAGACCAGCGCAAAGACCAGCGTGGATATTGGCACATGCTCAGACCAGCACAAAGACCAGCGCAGACAGTGGCACATGCTCAGACCAGCACAAAGACCAGCGCAGACAGTGGCACATGCTCAGACCAGCACAAAGACCAGCGTGGACATTGGCACATGCTCACACCAGCACAAAGGCCAGCGCGGACATTGGCACATGCTCAGAGTGGTGCAAACACCAGTGCAGACATTGGCACATGCGCAGACCAGCACAAAGACCAGTGTGGATATTGGCACATGCTGAGACTGGCACAAACACCAGTGTGGACACTGGCACATGCTCAGAACGGCGCAAACACCAGCACAGACATTGGCACATGCTCACACCGGCACAAAGACCAGCGCGGACATTGGCACAAGCTCAGAATGGCACAAAGACAAGCGCAGACATTGGCACATGCTCAGACCAGCACAAAGATCAGCGCATACATTAGCACGTGCTCAGACCAGCACAAAGACCAGCGCAGACACTGGCACATGCTCAGACCAGCACAAAGACCAGAGTGGACATTGTGCCATTCTGAGCATGTGCCAAAGACCACCGCAGACATTGGCACATGCTCAGAATGGCACAAGGACCAGCGCAAACATTGGCACATGCTCAGAACGGCACAAAGACCAACACTGATGTTGCACATGCACACGACATGGACACCAGCACATGCGCAGAGCAAAGTACATGAACTAATCCCTGCTGGAATCGCACTATTGCCAAGAGAGGTAAACGTTTTCAAAAATACTGTTCCCTGATTCTTCAGCGACCTTTTAGCCAAATCGCGCTGCCAAAATGGGTGTTATCCCAGAACTACCTGTAGGTCAAAACTTCAGATCTGATTCTGCTCTGATTGATCGATTGTCTCTTCTCAAAGTCTCAATGATCATTCAACAAAAGCCTTTTGCTCATGCATAAGGTCTGTGGAGCCAATTACCTGGAATGGACCTCATTAATGGCTAACTTCTGATGTTTAAACACAACATTTTTCAATGGGGTTGAATTAACCTGAAGGCCTGGTCTCATGACAAAGATTGTTTAGTCTGTTCTTTACCTATTACCACAAGCTGTCCAAAAGCCTACAAGTTATTTCCAGCTCACAGTTCATGACTCCAAATCAAAATTGATAAAAGAATAAAACTTTAAAAATTGTGAACTCAGCAAGAGTTTGAACACATTATTGTTTTTTTTGAAGACTCATGTCTGAAAGATTGTGGATGTTGATTAATTTGAGGCGCTGCAGAGATTGTGGACATTTTTCTTAAAAAGTTCACTGAAGGGAAACCGTATGACATTTTTTAAAAGAAAAATCATAGAAAATCACATGACTTAAGCTAACTATTTGGACTTTCTGGAAGTCATATGTCTCAGTTTATGGCTGTCAGGAATGTAGTTACTTGTTTGGAGTTCAGTTGGAGTGTCACCTTTGAAGAGATAAGATCTCAGCTCAGTCTTTGCTACCTTCTGAGAAGCCTTCTTGAGAATCTTTGTGTGTGAGCTGAAAACTGAAATAGTGGGCTGATATTTACTAAAAATTGACCATGTGGCAATTTCAGCTTAATGGACAGTTTCTCTCCGTGAGCACTAACAAGCTATTTCATGTAATTCACTGCTGCTCACCTCATTAAGTAGCCATCTAACCTCCATGATGCCACTTTCATTTGAGCTTGTACTCAGTAGTGACAAAATGTTCACTGGTCACAGGACCTTCCAGTGTTCAAGCTGTAGGTGTCATATTTATTCCCCACTATGCACCATGCTGCCATCAAACACTGCCAACCTGATCTAACGTAATCATCTGGATCAATGTGGTGAGCACAGTCTGGAGAAACGCACAGCAATACTGCAAGAAGTTTTATGACATTATGCGTTCTTCAAGGCTAAATGTCACTATCTTCTCTTTTCTACCTCACACCCATTTGTCCCTGTGTCATTGCACCCATCTCCCACTCCCAAAGCAACATGTATTACCTCAGTGGTTGTCACTCATGCCATCCCCGCCCCCACAAACTACCAATCCTGGCCATTTCCTACTCACTCATTCATCTGACCAATGACCATCCTCCTGACTGACCTCAGTCCAGTTTATTGGGCTATTTATTTCTGTCAAATTTGACACATTGTCTGGCTTTGTCTATCCTTAATGACAAGGAAAGACAGAGATATTATGAGTATCCTTTACGATGTGGAGGTCGAATCCCACTGCTAATTAAAACCAACACACCCAGATAAGCTCACCTCGCCTCGTAATCTGTTAAAAATGTGAATGAGTGAAAGAAAACCCCTGATTTCCACTGGTTAAAAAGAAAATAACAATTTATTTTTCTAACACTAACAGTGAATACTAAACAAAAACTATTAACAAACCCGAGTCCCCTTTTTCTTAACTAATCACTACCTAACCCCAACTCTATTAAAATACTATTCCAATAACAATTTTAAACTTTAAATTAACTTAATCTCTCAAAGTCCGTACAGTCTCTTATGCTGTCTTCCTTCTAGTCTTCTGAATCTGCTGTTTCCTTCCTGAGCTGTCTTCTATTTTTTTACTGCAAGTATTTTCGTACAACATTTCTTGGTACCTTTAATAGATGGTGCCTTCTGAGACATTTCTTCGAGAGCCCTTTCAAATGGCATGGGCTCTTATATTCAATGGGCAGTTGGCTCTGACAAATTTTCAAAATGCCTTTCCTTTTTATATCCCCAAAACTCATTTTCCCTCATTGGTCCGATGCTATCAATACAATCAAATTCAAACTCAACTGGTTTTTGGTATGCTGGGCATAATTTAAATTAATTGGTTAAATTCAAATCCGATAGCCTTAACATCAAAACACAACTCCAAGCTGATGTTCAAATATTATTAATTCTCAGCACTCTTTGCACATGTCAGCTAGTTACAGACACATGTTCTGTCAAAATCTCTCAGCCCAGAAACATACACTCTTTTGATATTGTAATATCTTCTTCCCATTAAGAAAAAATGAACCATCATAATGAAAAGATGGCTTCATTTTACTTTTTTTCTCTCTTAATACCCATCAGAGCACAAAGTGAGTGAACACTAAGAGAGCAAGCAAAGAGTCTGTGGAAGCAACCAGTCCTATTGTGTGAAGTGGGTACCTTTGCCTGCACTCTAAGTGGTCTGACAGCAACATTGAAAGGGCGGGAATAACACCTAAGTATTTTGGATGTTGGAAATCAGAAACAAAATCAGAAATTGATGGAGAAACTCAGCAGGAGTGGCAGCATCTCTGGAGACAAACCAGAGTTTTGGGTCCAGTGATCTTTCCCTAGAACTGACACTTCTGCCAGACTTGCTGAGTTTTCCTATGAAGTTCTGATTTTCGTATTGCAATGGAAAATGTTGATAAGTTTCAAGGTGAAGTGATGGAAGTGCTCAGTTTGTACCAGACTTCAGTCCCAAACATGCCCTGATGATGAGGGGAGCTTTATGCTTTTACGATACTACTGTGGGATATAGGTAAAGTAGTGTTACTTCTGCAATTATAATTACTTATGCAAGGTAAGTGAACTCACACCAGTGTGTAATTGTTTCAACTAAGAGCTGAGTCAACTAGAATGCAAACTATGTGGAGGAAATACATAATTGTTTTTGTATTAACTAAAATTGTATGCAAGAATGAAACGTGACTGCAAAACAATGATAGATGTTACAGACAAATAGATAAGGTGCTGTGAGGATGTAGGTTAAGCCAGATACGCCTGCACAAACAGTAGGTATGGACATCTGTTTCCCACTTTTACAGAAACACAGGAACAAACCCCAATTATGAGGGTCATAAGGATCAGTATGGTAGGGGAAGGCACAGATGGAGGGAGTAGATAATGGTGAAGAAAGGATAATACCTAACAATAGGCCACAGCAGGATGTGGTCAAACGGCCTTGTGAGGCTAGAAATAAGCATTTTGTCACAGATAAGGCCGGATAAGGCAAGAGATAAACAGGAGTAATGGGTGCCAGTCTTAGAGAAGTGGAAGATGTAAACGGGGAGGAGCAATGGGATAAAATAAAGGAACCAAATTACATAAATATCGTGTATTCGTTGAATTCGGTGTGTGTGTGTGTCCCTGCCTTGTAGACAGTGGACATCGCACCCTCTTGCAAGGGTAAAATAAATGACACTGCTGATTCAGATCTTGTCTCAGACTGAAATTATTGAAGTGAGTGAGCTTTGTTTCTCACACTACCCTCTATGGATGGAGGATGTAAGCAGTTGCTCCTCATGGAGTGTGCCCTGAAATGATGGGATGATTGATAAATTACAGCTGTCAGGCACTTGCTCAAACTTTGACTTCAAAAATTGTTATCTAGTTTCTATCCACTGCCTGGGCAAATAGTGATTTACATATAAATGTGACAAGATTAGGTAATAAAGAGATGTTAACGCATGTAAATAGACCTCTCGCTGCTCACTCATGAGATTTTCATCTCGCTATTAAAACATCGAGTGGAAATTCAGGATTCTAATTTTTCTGTTCTTACCATATTTTACCAATGACTTACCATTACTCACATTGCTCCGAGGATGGAATAATGCAGCTTGGCATTCTCCCTGATAGGTTTTCTGAGGACTCCCTCTGGATATCTCCTGTCCCAACTGCATTTGAAGATCCCAGTGAGAAATATCAGCGCCAATTGTTCCATCTGTATGTACAGGACATCTGACTAAAGGCAATCTGGAGCATTTCATATTTTATCCTTGTATTTCTCTGAGAATTGAGTAATATCTTGGCCAAAAGTATGTCTTTCTTTCCCCAAGTTAATCTCTGCACAGAAAGTTGTGTGCGCATGTGTTGGGGGTCTTAACTTAGGTATTTCAAACTGTGCTAATCTATTCTGTATCTTTCTCAAGTAAGTACTAATCTTACAATAAATCAGGAGCTTAGCTGTTTATTGAATAAACCTGGCTGATTTTTTTTTATTCTGAACGTAATATAGAACTGGCCATATCATTAACTGATTGAAATATTTAAATTTATGTTCTGACCAGTGCAGTGAGTGGTGGGACTAGAGATAGACAGTGCATCCTTCAAAACATATAACATCTGAAAGCATGAAACTCGTTTCCTCTCCTTAAGAGAATGTTAATCAGCTTTCACTTGGACTGGAAACAGGAAGAAGATTAAATGGAGACATGGAGGCATGGATCATTGAACAGAGACTCCTAGTCTACCTGTATAATCATAGGCAAACTGACAAACTAAATGTACTTTCATATAACTTGCTTGAAATAAAATAAACCATTATTCAAGTTTATCAACCAAAAACTATAAATCTGTATTTTTTACATAAAGTAGCAACACATGAATTCAAACCAAATTCTTTGATTTTTTTAAGAGTTTGCCTCCTGATTGAAGAGACAGTGAAGTTGGAATTTACTTTACTGAGATAAAGTAAAACCCTCCAGGAAGTATGGTTTGTAGTACAAGTCTTTGTGGTAAAAGAAAAGGGCTAGAATTGGGACAGGAGTTTTTTTACAGGCTATGCATAAAGCTGGTCATTCTGCTTTCTCTCAGCACAAAAATCTTTCAAACATACACAACAGGAGCCCACTGCAAACAAATGTGGCCTGATTAATTATTAACTTATGTCAATTTAACACTGCAGAAATGTACAAAGTAGCAAAGGAAAGTGGAGAAATAAATGTGAGATTTAACATCTTAGAGAAGTGTGATCAACCTTTTCTTAAAAGTTATTCACCCTTGAGCACTTCTGGAGCAAATGCAAAAGAGAAGCCAACTCCTTTCAACATGTCGAGTAATCTTTTCTAATATTCAGTGATGTCTACTTTCAGGGTTAAAACATGAATGTTCAATTAAATTAAATGCAGCCTTAAGACAAATGCTGAAGATTCGCTAAGAGTTTCAATGATTTCATCAAAGAATTAAAATCAATTTCGGTTACAGCCAGCAGCAAAATTTTAAGTTTTATAGCCAATTATTTTTCAAGCCAATTTAAAAATCCAAAACTGACAAAAGAAACAGCAGAGTGAACTAACATATTGATCACTAAATTAGAGTTAGCTCAGGGATTCAAAGATTAACAGACATGATAGTTTACTCATCGTGCAGATGAATTATGGCATTGGACAATTCTTAGCTCATATTTTGAGTATGTTTTCATTCATCAGATGCAGGTGTCAGTAGCTGGGCCAACATTTATTGCTCATGGCTACTTAACCTCGAGAAGTAAACCGCTCTCTTGATTTGCTTCATTCCATTTGATGTAGTTACACCCACAACACTGTTAGGGAGTGTGGCCGGATAGGCCTCTCAAAATGATAGATCTATGAAAAATAAATTAGGCATGCTGGGAAATTGAAACAAGCCATGACCAAAAGTGACTGTGCTCAAAGACTCAGAAATAAACGAGCTGCAGACGGTATGCAATTCACCCAGCAGCTGCAGACAACACAATATACCCTTGAATTGGATTGAATAGAATCGACCTTAATGCCATACCCAGAACAATCGGAAACATTGAGTTGTTTACCAGACCCAAGGGTCCCTCACACCTTTACTTGGAAAGGGCTACCTGACCAACATGTTCAAGGATCATTGACATGTCAACATCTGGTTGGGTCCAATCAATCAGGGTGACTGAGCCTTGATCGATCTATTGGACGACATTGAAGACCCTCCTAAAACGGCACGAAGACTACTAAGTAGAAGAATTGCCCCAACACCATCCTCAGAGCAGTAACTTGAGACCAACCACCGAAAAGAGGAGAGACCCTGGGACCACTGGGAGAAGACCAGACAATCATCGCCACATGGATCAAGGCTAAGATCTAGAGTGGTGGTATATGATCATCCAGAGCTAAGTTAAAGCGCAAAATATTTGATTAGATTTATAGTGTAAATTGTTAGTTTGTTGAGTGTTTTATCATCATATTAATTTTGTTAAATAAACATTTATTTATAAATAAATCTAGCTGTTTCTTTGCTAGATATGAGTTAGACACAACAAGAGGGAGGTTCAGGCTTTTGACATGGCAACAAGTGAAGATATGGCAATATATTTCAAACTCAGGATGGTGAATGGCTCATTCAGGCGGTGAGGAATATTTCACCCCACTTGCACAGGATTTGGGGAATCACAAGTAGTTGCTTGCTGCAGGATTTCTAGCCCCTGATCTACACTTGCAGTCACAATATTTATATGGCTAGTTCAATACCATATCTGGTCAATAATAAGCCCAGCCTGTGGATAGTAGCACTGGTAATGTCATTAAATATTATTTGTTTGATGCTCTTTTGTCTGAGTTGGTCATCATCTGCATTTCTGATATGAATGTTACTTGTCACTTGTCAGGCTAGACCTGAATATTGTCCAGGTCTTGCTATATTTGGGCCTGGGCTGCTTCAGTATCTGAGGGAGCATTAATGATGCTGAACATTGTTTTCTGATGATTGCACATCTTGTTATGAAGATGTGGATGTACTTGAAGAGAGTTAAAGCCAATGTGTTGGGCTATAAGACCGGGAAAAAATTGAGCAGTTGGAGGAGAACTGCCAAGCCCTAGCATGTAAACAGACTGCCTGAAACAAAGCTCTCTTAAAAAAGGTACCTTTATCAATCAGTAACCTGTGAAGCAGAAATCCCTATAAAGAAGAAATGAAGACACAGGAAGATCCAAATAGAAGAACCAAAAACTATCTGGTTTTGAGATAAGAAGTTTTGTTTTATAAATCTTAATTGGGAGTTTTATTGGACTACTATTATAGAAGAGAAGACAAAAGATAGGTTAGAGTAAGGATTTGTGAATAATTGTTAGTTATTCTCTGTTATACTTTAAGAAATAAAGTTAATTTTTATTTTAGATAGTTCTTGGCCACGCAAAGTTTTACAAATTACTGCACGGGATAAATCTTTTCTGTGTTTATGATTTTAAATTACGCAGGAGGTTTTACCACAGCATTGTAACAATCCCCAGTCCTGACGTTATGGAGGACGGAGGGTCATTGATGAAGCAGCTGAAATTGGTTGGGCCTAGGACATTACTCTGTGGAACTCCTGCAGAGATATGCTGAGGCTGAGTTGATCTTCCCTTGTGCCAGGTACGACTCTGACCAACAGTGAATTCATGCAGATTGCCATTGATTGTGTTTTTATTAAGGTTCTTTGAGAGAAAACTCAGTTGAATGTGACTTTGATGTGGTTAAAAGCAGTCACCTCTGGAGTCAAGCTCTTTTATCCATGTTTGGATCAATGCTTTAATGAGGTCAGGGGCTGATTAGCCCCGACAGAACCCAAATTGAGTATCAGTGAGCAGGTTGTTACTAAGTGAGTGCTGCTTGATAGTGCTATTGATGATACCTTCCATTGCTTTATTGATGATCAAGAGTAAACTGATTGGCTCAGAATATGACAGTTTTTGAAGCACAAATCTTCAGCTAGACTCCTGTGTATTCAATGGTCTCTTGATGTCACAATGCAGTGAATCAAATTGGCTGAAGACTGGTGCCTGTGATGCTCAGGATTTCTGAGGTGGTTAAGATGGATCATGCACTCAGCATTTCTGCCTGAAGAATGTTTCAAATGCTTCAGCCTTTTCTTTTGCACTGATGTGCTGGGTTCTTTCATTATTGAGGACAGGGATATTTGTGAAACCTCCCCCTCCAATGAGTTATTTAATTTTCTGCCAACATTCACAACTGGATGTGACAGGATTGCAGAGCTTAGATCTGATCTGCTGGCTTTGAACTGCCTGGCTTTATCACTGTCTGCATATTCTGTCGATATGCAAGTAGTCCTGTGTTGTAGCTTCACCAAAGTCATACCTAATTTTTAGTTACGCCAGGTGTTCTTCCTGACATGGCCTCCTGCATTACTGTCTGCACCAGAGTTGATTCCCTGGCTTGATGGTAATAGTGGAAGAGTGATAGAAATGCCAGATCATAATGTTTCAGATTATGGTTGAGTATAACTCTGCTGCTAACCAATGGCTCTTGAATTTTCAGTTCCTAGACTTGCTCAAATCATTTTTTATTCATTCATAGGATGTGAGCATCTCTGGCATTTGAAGCCCATCCCTAATTGCCCCATAGGGCACTTAAGAATCACATATAGGCCAGATCAGGTAAGGAGTGCAGATTTCTTTCTTGAAACAACACTAGTGACCCAGGTGGGTATTTTGACTATTGACATTGGTTGCATGATAGCTATTAGACCAGCTCCTTAATTTTATTGAATTCAAATTTCATCATTTACCACCATGGAATTCAAACCCATGTCCCTAGAACATTGGCCTGGCCTTTTGGATTGTTACCCTAGTAACATAACCACTATAACACCACCTTCCCCAACCTAACTCAGTTACCACAGTGGTAGCGCCACACCTTTGGTGGAGGTCATCCTCAGTATGAATATGGAACTTTGCCTGTAGAAGGATTATGTGGTGATCACTCCTACAGTTGTGGACAGAAGCATCTGCAGATGAGTCAACTATCTTTTCCCACACCACCTGCCACAAACCCAATCAACAGGTATGTCCTTTAAGAATCAGTCAGTTTAGTCCATGATTCCCTAGTGAACTGAACCATTCACCTCAAAGGTTTAAAACCTCATCACATATTTTAATGAGGGGTAACAAAACAGATCTCCAGACATTTTATCAGCAACCTACATCAGCACTGATCATTGAAACTAAACAATGTCTCCCTCTTCTTAATGCATAATATAAAGAATAAAAGTTTAATTTAAAGTTACACATTATTTTTAACACTGATCAAATGTTGTAGTCTTTGGCAATCTTTTAATTTATTTTGGAAATGTGATGATTTTTGCTTCTCATAATTGTCTATAATTTTCTCCTCAACGATTTTTACTTTGAGTAGGAGGCAGAAACAAATGTGCTCCATGGCTATGCAAGTGCCTGGGAATAGATACCTACCATGATGCTATCTGGCTTCCTGTTCCGTCTGTTACAAGGAAGGTGCCACAACTTTCATTTAGCATCTTCCTGCTTAATGCAGCTCAATTTGGGAACTAACTTGTTCACCAGTACCAACTCTGGAGATGTGCATAACTTCACTAAATCCAACAACATTCAGTGATATCAAATCACATCACCCTGATTCTGTTTGAAAGTAATTCACCTTTTCAGAAGGGTAACGTTATGGTTGTAAGTTTGCTTGCTGAGCTGGAAGGTTTGTTTTCAGATGTTTCAGACGTCACCATACTAGATAACATCATCAGTGAGCCTCTGGTGAAGCACTGGTGTTCTGTCCCACTTTCTATTTATGTGTCTTGGTTTCTTAAGGTTGATGATATCATCTCCAGTTCTTTTTCTCAGAGGATGGTAGATGGGGTCTAAATCGATGTGTTTATCGATAGAATTCTGGTTAGAATGTCAGGCCTCTAGGAATTCTCATGTGTGTCTCTGTTTAGCTTGTCCTAGGATGGATGTGTTGTCCCAGTCAAAGTGGTATCCTTCTTCATCTGTGTGTAAGGATATAAGTGATAGTGGGTCATGTCTTTTGGTAGCTAGCTGGTGTTCATGTATACTGGTGGCTAGTTTTTCTGCTTGTTTGTCCGATGTAGTGTTTGTTACAGTTTATGCATGGTATTTTACAAATGACATTTGTTTTGCTGGTTGGTTGTATTGGATCCTTTAGGTTTATTAGTCGCTGTTTAAGTGTGTTGGCAGGTTTGTGGGCTACCTTGATGCCAAGGGGTCGGATTAGTCTGGAAGTCATTTCAGAGATATCTTTGATGTAAGGTTATATGGCTAGGGTTTATGGGCACGTTGTGTCTGCTTGTTTAGGTTTGTTGTTGAGAAAATCGGCAGACTGTGTTTATTGGGTACCCATTCTTCTTGAATGTGTCTCGAGCAAACTTACAACCAGAACCTCAACCTGAGCTAGATATCTTCAAAAATGGCAGGGTAATACAATATCATACAGGATACAAAACAGAGACATTACACCAACAGCTCAGAATGGTCTAATTTAGAAGGTCCAACATCATCTGTACATTATATTTTGCTATTAGCCTTTGCCATCCTACCCTGAAGGCACAGGCAAATAAGTTCCATTTGTTTTCTATTTCACGTTCACTTTTGTTTTTATCCTGTTTGACAATCTTGGGTCAGAAAGTGTCTTAAACACTGTACTGAATACCTTGCCTCATTAGTGGATCATTTTTAATCAGCACACCCAAACTTTACTAGCTTAGGCCATGGAAGATGTATGCAGATTAATGGGAATACAGTATTTATATGCAGACCATAAAGCTTCATGGCATATACTGAAACAATTAAAGTTCTGATCTGTTAAAAGATAAAAAGCTTGAAAAAAACATAGCTGAAGCAAACACCAACAATGATGTTCACCCAGGATGCAAAAGATAAGGCAGATGCATAAAAATATAAAAACATAGAAACTAGAAGCAGGTGTAGGCCAATTTGTCCTTCCAGGCTGCTCAGTCATTCAATATGATCATGGCTGATCCTCTATTTCAAAGCCATATTCCTATTTTCTCACATACTCCTTAGATACTTTAAAATCTTAAAATGTATCCATTTCATGAATTTTTGCAGTGATTTGGTCTTCACAGTATTCCGTGGTAGAGAATTCCACAGGTAGAAATCTTTCCTCATTTCAGCCCTAAATGATTAACCCCATACCCTGAGATTGTAATCCCTGGTTCTAGTCTCTCCAACCAAGGAAAACAACTTCCTTTCATCCAGTCTACCCAATCTTGTTAGAATTTCATACATTTCAATCCAATGCCCTCTCATTATTCTAAGATCTAGTAAGTTTTTTAATTCATTCACTCGATGAGGACGTTGCTGATTAGGCTACCATTTATTGCCAATCTCTAACTGCATGGAAGAGTCAACCACAGTGCTGTCACATGTAGGCTAGACCAAGTAAAGATGGCAGTTTTCTTCCCTGAAGGGTGTTAGTGAACCAAATTTTTTCCAACAATCAGCAATAGAGTTGTCGTCATCATTAAACTTTTGAAAACCAGATTTTTTTTAAAAATCAAATTAAAATTCCACCATTTGGCATTGCAGGATTTGAACTCAAGTTAATTACCTGGGTCTTTGATTAACAATCCAATGATATTACCACAGGATAAGATTGGCTGCACAATAAGCCAAAACTGGAGAAATACAGGGGTTTTGGATTATTGTAGGTATGGAGAATGTTAGAGATAGGGGTGAGTGAGTTGATGAGGCATTTAAGCACAAAGATGAGAATTTTAAATTTGAAGTTTGGAAGCCAATGAGACTCAGTAATCAGTGGAGTAATGAAGGAGCAGAACTTGACAAATGGCAGGATACAAGTAACAGAACCTTGTACAAGTTAATGTTGATGGAGGGCAGATGACAATATGTCAGAATGATGACCATTAAGATAATTGTGTCTAAAATTGAAATGTATGGATCAGGGCTGCAGCACGAGATATGCACAGGCAGGAGTGCAGCTGGATGATGCGACAGACCTTAAAATACATAAACTTCATGACAAAGGATTTTAGGGCAGGAGTCAAATAAAATATATATTCCATAAGAGTCAAGTGAAATGTTGATGTCATGAACTGAAATCTGGAACTGTGGAATCAATGGTGAGAGTATATAATTTGAAGTGGAGACTGAACACAGTGGTATTGATTTTCCCAATGTTTAACAGGTAAAACTGCAAATTCATCCAATACTGCATGTTGGACAAGTAAGCTGACAAGCAGTGGGGGCATAGAGAGAGGCTACTGAAACGGTTATTTGGCTCAAGGTATATATCGGAACCATAATTTATGTTTTCTAATGATCCGGCAGATTGGTGGCATATGAGCCCAACAGAGAAGACAAAGGATATATGCTTTTGGAGACTCGGAATGATACAGTGCAGTGTCAAAAAAAGACACTGGGGAACTTTACAGTTTTCAGGTGCATCAATTTTCCTTCAAAAAAATTCTATGCACATTAGATCAAGACTGAAATGGATCAGGCTCTTTTAAATTATTGCAAATATTATTTGTCAATTTTATTTTGTTGGTCCCTCAAACTTTACTCTTGACAAATTGTGAAGAATCTGTTCAGTTTATTAATTAACATTTTGCAACCCATAGAGAGCTTTGTCTGAATAAGTTACTCAATCACTGGTAAATCATATTAAACATATTATTTATTCCTGCTGGATCAACCAGAACCAAGATGTCCTCCCAAGAAATGGAAACATGTCTTTTGTTGCCCCAGGCCACAGGACAGAATTTTCCAACAAGTACTAAATTAGCTTAATTCCTCTGTAGAAATGGACAAATGATGCAATGACAGAGTAGAAAGAAGCATTCTTCTGAAATTGGAGTTGAGGCAGATGCTTTAAACAAATCAGTTTTATTCTGAATTGAGCAGTCTATTACCAAGGCTAGCTCATATCGATGCATAAATTAGAATGTTTCTCCACACCTACACACTCTCGATATTGTATATACTGTACACCTTAACCAGCTGCAAGACATTAATTCATGTGCAGAATTGCCCAGTTGCTGCTATGGGAAGCTACCATGCACACCTCCGGAGTTTCTTCGTAGAGTCATAGACATGTACAGCATGGAAACAGACCCTTCCGTCTAACCTGTCCATACCGACCAGATATCCCAACCCAATCTAGTCCCACCTGCCAGCACCCGGCCCATATCCCTCTAAACCCTTCCTATTCATATACCCATCCAAATGCCTCTTAAATGTTGAAATTGTACCAGCCTCCACCACTTCCTCTGGCAACTCATTCCAAACACATACCACTCTCTGCGTGAAAAAGTTGCTCCTTAGGTCTATTTTATATCTTTCCTCTTTCACCCTAAACCTATGCCCTCTAGTCCTGGACTCCCCCACCAAGAGAAAAGACTTTGTCTGTTTATCCTATCCATGCCCCTCATAATTTTGTAAACCTCTATAAGGTCACCCCTCAGCCACAAACGCTCCAGGGAAAACAGCCCCAGCCTGTTCAGCCTCTCTCTATAGCTCAAATCCTCCAACCCTGGCAACATCCTTGTAAATCTTTCCTGAACCCTTTCAAGTTTCACATCTTTCCGATAGGAAGGAGACCACAATTGCAAGCAATATTCCAACAGTGGCCTAACCAATGTCCTGTATAGCCACAACATGACCACTCAACCGCTGTACTCAATACTCTGACCAACAAAGGAAAGCATACCAAACGCCTTCTTCACTATTCTATCTACCTGCAACTCCACTTTCAAGGAGTTATGAACTTGCACTCCAAGGTCTTTGTTCAGCAACACTCCCTAAGACCTTACCATTAAGTGTATAAGTCCTGCTAAGATTGGCTTTCCCAAAATGCAGCACCTCGCATTTATCTGAATTAAATTCCATCTGCCACTTCTCAGCCCACTGGCCCATCTGGTCAAGATCCTGTTGTAATCGGAGGTAACCTTCTTCACTGTCCACTATACCTCCAATTTTGATGTCACCTGCAAACTTACTGAATGTACTCCTTATGCTCACATCCAAATCATTTATGTAAATGACAAAACGTAGAGGACACAGCACCGATCCTTGTGGCACTCCACTGGTCACAGGCCTCCAGTCTGAAAAACAAACCTCCACCATACCCTCTGTCTTCTACCTTTGAGCCAGTTTTGTACCCAAATGGCTACTTCTCTGAATTCCGTGAGATCTAACCTTGTTAATCAGTCTCCCATGGGGAACCCTGTTGAACGCTTTACTGAAGTCCATATAGATCAGATCTACCGCTCTGCCCTCATCAATCCTCTTTGTTACTTCTTCAAAAACTCGATCAAGTTTGTGAGACATGATTTCCATTGCACAAAGCCATGTTGACTATCCCTAATCAGTCCTTGCCTTTCCAAATACACGTACATCCTGTCCCTCAGGATTCCCTCCAACAATTTGCCCACCACTGACGTCAGGCTCACTGGTCTACAGGTCCCTAGCTTATCCTTACCACTCTTCTGAAACAGTGGCACCACATTTGCCAACCTCCAGTCTTCCGGCACCTCACCTGTGAATATCGATGATCCAAATAAGTCAGTAAGAGGGCCACCAATCACTTCTCTAGCTTTCCACAGAGTTCTCGGGTACACCTGATCAGGTCCTGGGAATTTATCCACCTTTGCCCTTTTCAAGACATCTAGCTCTTCCTCCTCTGTAATATGGACATTTTTCAAGAGGTCACCATCTATTTCCCTTCAGTCTCTATTTTCCATATCTTTTTCCACAGTAAATACTGATGCAAAATACTCATTTAGTATCTCCCCCATTTTCTGCGGCTCCACACAAAGGCCACCTTGCTGATCTTTGAGGGACCCTATTTTCTCCCTAGTTACCCTTTTGCCCTTAATGTATTTGTAAAAGTCCTTTGGATTCTCCTTAATTCTATTTGCCAAAGCTATCTCATGTCCTCTTTTTGCCCTCATGATTTCCCTATTTAGTATACTTCTACTTCCTTTATACTCTTCTAAGGATTCACTTGATCTATCCTGTCTATACCTTACATATGCTTCCTTCTTTTTCTTAACCAGACCCTCAATTTCTTCAGTCATCCAGCATTCCCTGTACCTATCAGCCTTTCCTTTCACCCTAATGTTCTCTGGATTCTCGTTTTCTCATTTCTGAAAGCTTCCCATTTTCCAGCCGACCCTATACCTGCGAATATCTGCCCCCAATCAGCTTTCGAAAATTCTTGCCTAATACCGCCAAAATTGGCCTTTTTCCAATTTAGAACTTCAACTTTTAGATCTGGTCTATCCTTTTCAATCACTATTTAAATCTAATAGAATTATAGTCACTGGCTCCAAAGTGCTCCCCCACTGACAACTCAGTCACCTGCCCTGCCTTAATTCCGAAGAGTAGGTCAGGTTTTACACCTTCTCTAGTAGGTACATTCACATACTGAATCAGAAAATTTTCTTGTACACACTTAACAAATTCCTCTCCATCTAAACCCTTAATACTATGGAAGTCCCAGTCCATGTTTGGAAAGTTAAACTCCCCTACCGTAACCACCCTATTATTCTTACAGATAGCTGAGATCTCCTTACAAGTGTGTTTCTCAATTTCCCTCTGACTATTAGGGAATACAATCCTAATAAGGTGATCATCCCTTTCTTATTTCTCAATTCAACCCAAATAACTTCCCTGGATGTATTTCTGGGAATATCCTCCCTCAACATAGCTGTAATGCTATCCCTTATCAAAAACTCCATTATCCCTCCTCTCTTACCTCCCTTTCTATCCTTCCTGTAGCATTTGTATCCTGGAACATTAAGCTGCCAGTCCTGCCCATCCCTGAGCCATGTTTCTGCAAGTGCTGTGATATCCCACTGGTTGAGAAAACCTAACCCTCAGATATTGTTGAGTTTCAGATTTTCGAGCTACACTGACAAGGATCTGGGAACATATGCCCTGCCTATTATCATGAAAGCAGGATGAATGGAGTTAACAGAGAAAAGAAAAGAGCTTCAGAGGAAACTCACCCAAAAGTAAATCTCATCATGGCAGCATGGTAGCTCAATGGCTAGCATGGTAACTCTTGTCTCACAGGGACCTGGGTTCGCACCCAGCCTCAAATGACTACCTTTGTGGATTTTTACACATTCTCCCAGCATCTGTGTATTCTCTCCCAAAATCCAAAGATGTGCAGGTGAATTGGCCATGCTAAATTGTCCATAGTGTGCAGGCTAGGTGGACTAGCCATAAGAAATGCAGGGCTATAGGGATGGGGTAGGTTGCTCTTTGGAGGGTTAATGTGGACTTAATGGGCTGAATGGTCTGCTGCCACACAGTGGGATTCTATGCACAGGTTTTATATCCTCTTCTGTTTCAGGCTCCATGAGATATGCAAAGTTCACAATTTAAAACCAAATTGAGATTTTTATATTTTCAAGATGTTTATATTTTCAAGATTTTTATATTTTATTTTACTAGAAATTTTGTTTTGTTTTAACTGAAGAAAGATATTAGTGTTTGTATAAAAGGTAACAATATTGATCTCGCAAAGTAATACTGCTTGGGGTGGTACGTTAAAATTTAATGTTTGAAGTTGGTCATCCATCAAAGACAAAAGTATCAGGAATTTCAGAAGGTATATAAAAGCATCTAATTAACAGATTCCTCGCAAATTAACTGGAAAAGCCAAATTGGAAAAAAAGTCTTCCGCCTGACACAAAGGTCATGAAACCTATTAATCAATAAAGCAATTAAAATCCATCTGCTAAATAAAGCACCAACAAAAAATATTTATTTGCCTGTTTTTTTGATTTAACATTGCTAACACTCCAAACCTTGAAACTGTTGCTATAAGCAACAATAATTTACAATCTATTTATAATACGCAATTAGTACCCTGTGATGTGACAGATATGGAATTTTTGAAGTGTACATATGTGATGAGGATTGGTTTTGTGTCAATATGAATGACCTTTGTTCATAATAATGATGTTATTGTTCATATTTTTAAATAATTTAGTATGTACTATTGATCTTTTTTGCAGATACTATTGATGTGTGCAATTTTTAAAAATCAATAAACGGCTCTATACTATAAAAATAACGTTCAACCTTGGACATGAATGCTCTTTTCTTGACAATTCAAGTAGTCATACATTTCAAGAAGACTCATCGAGATCTGAGCAATGTACATTACGGCAAGATAGAACATAGAACATAGAACATAGAACAATACAGCACAGAACAGGCCCTTCGGCCCACGATGTTGTGCCGAACTTCTATCCTAGATTAAGCACCCATCCATGTACCTATCCAAATGCCGCTTAAAGGTCGCCAATGAATCTGACTCTACCACTCCCACGGGCAGCGCATTCCATGCCCCCACCACTCTCTGGGTGAAGAACCCACCCCTGACATCTCCCCTATACCTTCCACCCTTCACCTTAAATTTATGTCCCCTTGTAACACTCTGTTGTACCCGGGGAAAAAGTTTCTGACTGTCTACTCTATCTATTCCTCTGATCATCTTATAAACCTCTATCAAGTCACCCCTCATCCTTCGCCGTTCCAACGAGAAAAGGCCGAGAACTCTCAACCTATCCTCGTACGACCTACTCTCCATTCCAGGCAACATCCTGGTAAATCTTCTCTGCACCCTCTCCAAAGCTTCCACATCTTTCCTAAAGTGAGGCGACCAGAACTGCACACAGTACTCCAAATGTGGCCTAACCAAAGTCCTGTACAGCTGCAACATCACCTCACGACTCTTGAATTCAATCCCTCTGCTAATGAACGATAATACTCCATAGGCCTTCTTACAAACTCTATCCACCTGAGTGGCAACCTTCAAAGATCTATGTACATAGACCCCAAGATCCCTCTGTTCCTCCACCTGACCAAGAACCCTACCATTAACCCTGTATTCCGCATTCTTATTTGTTCTTCCAAAATGGACAACTTCACACTTGGCAGGGTTGAACTCCATCTGCCACTCCTCAGCCCAGCTCTGCATCATATCTAAGTCCCTCTGCAGCCGACAACAGCCCTCCTCACTGTCCACAACTCCACCTATCTTTGTATCATCTGCAAATTTACTGACCCACCCTTCGACTCCCTCATCTAAGTCATTAATAAAAATTACAAACAGCAGAGGACCCAGAACTGATCCCTGCGGAACTCCACTTGTAACTGGACTCCATGCTGAATATTTACCATCTACCACCACTCTCTGACTTCGACCGGTTAGCCAGTTTTCTATCCAATTGGCCAAATTTCCCTCTATCCCATGCCTCCTGACTTTCCACATAAGCCTACCATGGGGAACCTTATCAAATGCCTTACTAAAATCCATGTACACTACATCCACTGCTCTACCCTCATCCACATGCTTGGTCACCTCCTCGAAGAATTCAATAAGACTTGTAAGGCAAGACCTACCCTTCACAAATCCGTGCTGGTGTTTTTTTTTCTATTTTTCATGACTCGCTGAGTTATTCACATATACAAGCTCTCTCTCATACGCACACACATGCACTCCCCCACACTCGCCCCCATGCACGCACCCTCTCACTGGCTAATACCCCATCACACTTATACACATACTTGACCAAGCTTGCACACACACATAAACACACTCTTTCACATGCACTCCCACCCACAAGCACACACTCACAGGCACACACCCACTCTATCTCTCCTGCACATGCACACATAAAGGTTTATGGAGTGAATTCGTATTTGCAGAATTACATTTTATTTTGCTCAAAACTGCATAAAATCCATGTAAGATTCTGTAAGCCCCATTTTAGAAATAGAATTGACTCAACATTGGTACAGACTTTACCTTCACACATTTAATACATTGTCTGAGCTGAGATGACACCTATTATTAGATAAGGTGACACCACCTTGAGAATGTAATTCTGGGATTTACATATTAAAGAACCTAAACCACCACAACCCATTCTAAAAGATGAAAGACTTAATCTAAATTTGCTTAAGAACTATAAACTGGTGTTATGTGATTTTTAACTAAAGTTGTTTAATACATCATTACAGCTCCATGACGCTGTAACCCTTTTGCTATAAATTCTGTGTCGTATGGTCATGTTCCACAACCACCTGATGAAGAGGCAGTGCCTCGAAAGCTAGTGCTTCCAAATTAACCTGTTGGACTATAACCTGGTGTTATGTGATTTTTAATGCTGTCCAGTGAAGCACTTTCAAAGCCAAGCAGAACTCTTCCAACTGGACCGGAAGGATGCAACTTTAAGTGGCTGAGAGGTGCTTCAATGAGTGGACAACTTTCAACAACCTTGAAACAATGTAATTTAACATAGGGGAAGCAGGTAGAAGTGGCGTTGAGAGGGTGTGCAGAATTCTTCCATTGATCCAGGCAGACAAAGAGGGCTTCTGCAAATACCTGAAATCTCAGCGTACTGTGCTACGGCTAACTACACTTTTAGAACATAGAACAGATGTGGGACAGAATCAAAAAGCAAGTGCAATGAAACCCAACTCAACCTCAGGATGATCTCACTCCATCTTTTACACTTTTTACAAGCTGGGCAGAGGCAAAATGCCAACTAATGGGATTAAGGTTTATTAAACACCTTGTTAATGCTACAACTCGCCTCACTAATATTCAACCTCTCATCTTATCAAAATTGGCAAACAAGACAGAAGTCAAAATAAACTCAACAAGGAAACCAGAGCATGTACCATGCCATCTCATTGAATAGCAGGGTGTGATTACTCGTGTATTCTTCCCATTAGAGTCATGACAAAAGTTTTGGCAAAGTTTTAAATGTGGAATAAGAATGATCTGTAAAGGCTAAAAGGCCAGATGCAAGGATTTTTATACTATGAAATAAGCATTAAAAGTGGCTTCAAATGGAGGAGTTATCGCTCACTGCTTTACAAGATTTCAGTGAGGCTAAAACAATTGAATTAGAAATGGAGTGAAAGGTAGAGTTTCCTGCATAGGCCAGGAAGACAGGCTTAATTAAAATACTCGAGCCACATTTGGGTTGGTTGAAATGCAAAGGGGTGAGGGTGTGTCACTTGAGTCAGAGAGAATCCAATTGCAGCTGAGGCAACTGGAGCATGAGAAAGAAGTGAAGCAACATGAAGCAGAGATGGAATCAGAACTTTGACTTGAAGAAAAGAGAGGAAAAGAACAAGAAAGACAATTTAAGAGAATGGAGCTTGAATTGCAAAAGGGCAAGAAAGGCAAAAGAGAAATATAAAAGAATACTGTCATAGAAAGTTACAATTAAAACAAAGAGGCTTCAGAGGCAGAAGATAGCTCTGATGGGATAAATCCTAATAACTTCCTACTGGACTCTAGGGAATGTTTAAATTTATACAGGTACTACCAACCTTTTAGGAAAATGATGTGGAGTCATTCTTTATGGAACATAGGACCAGGAGTGGGGTGTTCAGTCACTCAAGCCTATTGCACCAATTAATGTGACCTGATGCCCAACAACAGAAAAAGAGTTAAGAAATTGTCCATGGAATCAACTTACTTCCAGATTTTGTTTTAGCAAGAATAAAAGTTATAATTTCTGCTATAATCACAAGAATCTGAATGAAGTTAAAGAGATGAAACAGAGGAACAAGTTTCAGGTGTTTTACCATTGTGTGGTGTCCACAGTAAACGCTCAACAAAGTTCAGCACCACAAGTCAAAGCAAGATGTTAAAGGAGCCAAAATGTTCTATCAGGATGGGGATAATTCAAAAGAAGTGTTTGGTGTGTCTCCCTTAATTGAGGCCCTGAAAATAGGTCCAGAGTTAAGCATGTTAGCAAAAGCAACCCACATTGAAGATGAACTTGAAGGAGTTCTGGAGCGCCACCATAGTCAATCCAGTTCAGATGAGCCAGTGGAGATATCCTCCTAGAACTATGCATAAGAAATGGACTGGTGTTCATCAGATTGTGGTTTCATTGAGATATTGTAAGGAAATATTGTGATTAGCATATGATATTTCATTATCAAGACACGTAGGAATACGGAAAACTCAAGTAGAACATGATCCTTGGTGGAGAGCTGAGATAGAGTAAGTGTGAAGTTTTGGAAAGAAAATAGTGACAATTACACTACAGAGTGGAGGAGGCCATTGAACTTCCTTCAGTGCTGTGCATTCCTCCAGGTCATTGAGACTGCTCTAACACATTGACAATCTCAGACCAACCTGGTATGACCTGCTTTTGTGGCTTCCACTGGTAGTTCCTTTGTAAAACAGGCCTGCGATATCTTTGCCTTCTTTAAGAATTAAATCACCAATGTTAAATGGAGGAGGAAATGAAAAATATCGAAGAAGTATTGTAGCATTTTTATTTACCTTTCCTTTCCACAGACTTCATTATATTATTTCCCCACTTTCCGTTTTCTCCACATGACATTCTTTCCTTAAATGCAATTGAGAGACACTGGAATATTCCTCCATGATTTTTGGCTAGCCAGTTTATTCATCATTCAAAATTACTGCCAGGTAATTAACTCAGCTGCTGACTCCCAAATACTTAGCCACCACAACACATGTCAGGAAGGTGATGGAATACTCCCAACTTAACTGAAGGAGTGCAGCTCCAACAACACTCAAGACATTAACATTTAAAATCAAAATAGCACAGCCATGTGATTGGCACCTTAAATTTATTCATTCTTCTTCACCCGTACACAATAGTCGCAATGGGTAGCATCTAATTACACACTATACTAATTCACCAAGCATGTTCCAAACTTGAAACCTTGTCCATCTGAAGAAAAAGGACAGCTGATGCACATGAACAACGCTCACTGCAATTTCCACTCCAGTCAGACACCATCCTGACAGGGAACTTATCACTGGGCTTAATCCTAACCATTAAAAAAATTCAAATTGCATTGAGTTTTTCAAAGGATTTCCAACTCATGACCTAAATTGCTTTCTCACTGAATCTTATCAAACTCACTAGTAGCCAACCCAACTTCGATGGCAGAAATCATGGCCAATGCCAGCACCACCTTACCAGAACGCTCCCAAAAACAACTTGCCACTCAAAGAGTATTCCAGGATTCACCATTAAACCTTGCACCTGCAGCATCTTTAAAAGTTCATTATCACCCACTGTCATTAGAGCTGTGCTGAAGTTTTGGAAGTATCGCCCAGATATGGGGAAATCAGTGCCCAACTGAGTAGGCAGGGACCTGGAGGATCCTACTGGCTGATCAAGCTGATGAAAAGAGGGGACTACCTTTTCCACTATTCACTCTATCTCTGCTGTTGTACCCATTCTAACCAAGGTTCATGTTCTACCACTCTTGTTGACATGCACCTGTCTCTCATTCCAGGAGGAAAACAGCCCACAATGGGGCAGAAAGACTCAGGACTGGTAGTGGACTGACCAATATTCAGCTCCTCACCCTTACATGGACAACATCCTGACTCCTACTGTCCCAACAGGCTTACTGAGCGTTTCTGAGCCCATGGACTGAAGCTGCTGTTGACGTATTGAGCAGAGACTTCCCCCTTGAATTGACTGAGACCTGCTGAAAACCTTTGTGTTTGCAGTAAACAGCAAGTAAGATAGAAGTAGTGTAAGCCTGGTACATCTGGCTGAAGCAGCAAAAAGACACGGCAATACAAAGCATGAATAGAAAGCATCCAGATTGGCTCATAGAGAGAGTGTGTATTATGACAGAGTCTACAGAGGGATATAAACAAGTTAAGTGAGTAAGCAAAAGCTTGGCAAATGGAATTTAATGTAGGGAAATGTGAGATTATGCACTTTGATGGAAAGATTAGAAAAGCTAAATATTATTCAGATGGAGAAATATTGCAGAAAGCTACAAGACAGAGCAATTTCTAAGTCCTTGTCCAAAGATCACAATAAAAATAGTATCCAATTTCTTCAGGTAATAGGGAAGTCAAATGGAGTGGTGACATTTATTTCAAAGGGAATTGAGCATTACAGGAGGGAGGTTTTGCTGAAACTATACAAGACATTGATCAGACCACATTTGAAATACAGTGAACAGTTTTAGATCACTCTATATTGGCATTGGAGGCAGTCCAGAGGAAGTCACTTGGCTGATACTAGATATGGGGTGACTGTCTTATGAGGAGAGGTTGATTGCTTACAAATTGCCCAATAACGCTTGAACGCCTATATTAAGTAACTGCCCCAAAACAGCATTTTTTAATTTACTTGTGGAATGTGGGTGCTGCTGGCTGGGCCAGCATTTTTTGCCCACTTTGATTGACACCACATCCACAAATATGCACTCCTGCCACCACCCCTGTAACTGATGCCCTTGTCCTTCGAGATGGTAGGGATTAGAATTTGGAAGATGCTGTCTAAAGAGCCTTGGTAAAATTCTGCAGTGCATCATTTGGATGATATCACTGCTGCTCTTAAGTCAGTGGTGGAGGGAGTGGACATTTTATGGATGCAGTGCTAATCAAGCGGGGTGCTTTGTCCTAGATGATGTCAAACTTCTTGAGTGTTGTTGGAGGTGCACCCACCCAGGAAAGTGAAGAATATTCTACCACACTCCTGACTTTTACCTTGTAGATATGGACAGGCTTTGGACAACCTGAAGGAAAGTTACTTGTCACAGTATTCCTAGACTCTGGCCTGCTCTTATAGCTATTGTGTTTATATGCTAGTCCAGTTCAGTTTTTGATCAATGGTAACCCACAGATGTTGATAGTGGGGGATTCAGTGATGGTAACACCATGAATGTCATGGGACAATGCTTGAATTGTCTCTTATTAGAGAGGGTCATTGCCTGTCCTGATATATCAAAAACATAATTGAAAATGGTAGGTTAAGTGTTTTGATACTAAAGCATATAGAATCCAGGACTTCATACATAGTGGTACAGAGCAGAAATAAACAGCAGAGTTAAAATTTATTTATAGGATACTCTTGGGCAATTTTGGGCACCACACTTTCGAAAGGGTGTGAGGACTTTAAAGAGGTTGTGTAATAAGTTAAGAAAGTCATAGCAAAATATAACTAAGGAGAGTCTACATAGTTTTATGAAAGGTAAACTATGTTTGACAAATTTCTTGGAGTCCTTTGAGGCTGTCATGAGCATTGTGGATAAACGGAAGCTAGTAGACATGAAGCATTGATTAGCAATCGTGTAAAAGTTTACCACACAAGATAAAAGATCATGAGTTTTGGGTAATATATTCGCATGGTAAAAACAATGACTGCAGATGCTGAAAACCAGAGTCTAGATTAGAATGGTGCTGGAAAAGCACAGCAGTTCAGGCAATATCTGAGGAGCAAGAAAATCAACGTTTCGGGCAAAAGCCCTTCATCAGGAATACAGGCATAGAGCCTGAAGGGTGGAGAGATAAGTGAGAGGAGGGTGAGGGTGGGGAGAAAGTAGCATAGAGTACAATAGGTGAGTGGGGGAGGGGATGAAGGTGATAAGTTAGGGGGGAGGGTGGAGTGGATAGGTGGAAAAGAAGATAGGCAGGTAGGACAAGTCATGGGGACTGTACTGAACTGGAAGTTTGGAACTGGGGTGAGGTGGGGGGAAGGGGAAATAATGAAACTGTTGAAGTGCACATTGATGCCTTGGGGTTGAAGTGTTCCAAGGCGGAAAATGAGGCGTTCTTCCTCCAGGCATCTGGTGGTGAGGGAGCGGCAGTGAAGGAGGCCCAGGACCTCCATGTCCTCAGCAGAGTGGGAGGGGGAGTTGAAATGTTGGGCCACAGGGTGGTGTGGTTGATTGGTGCGGGTGCCCCAGAGATGTTCCCTAAAGTGCTCTGCTGGAGGCGTCCGGTCTCCCCAATGTAGAAGAGACCACATCGGGAGCAATGGATACAATAAATAATATTGGTGGATGTGCAGGTAAAACTTTGATGGATGTGGAAGGCTCCTTTAAGGCCTTGAATGGAGGTGAGGGAGGAAGTGTGGGTGCAGGTTTTGCAATTCCTGCGGTGGCAGGGTAAGGTGCCAGGATGAGAGGATGGGTTGTCGGGGGGAAGTGAGGATTTGCTAACTAATAGAAAACAGAGAGTAAGTACAAGTGGGTCATTTTCAGGTTGCCACAGAGCTCAATGCTAAAGCCTCAACTATTTGCAATCTATATTAATAATAAGGATGAAGGGATAAACAATCTTGCACCAAAATTTGTTTGCAGTACAAAGATAGATAGAAACGCAAGTTGTGACAAGAACACAATAGTTTGCAAAGAGATATTGACAGGTTAAGTGAGTGGGCAAAAATTGACAGATGGCAATCTTTGGGAAAAGGTGAGGTTATCCAATTTGGCATGAAGAATAGAAAGTCAGGATTTTATTTAAATGGCTAGAAATGGCAGAATCCTTGCAGTCGGAGGGATCTGGGTGTCCTGTATATGAATCACTAAAAGTTAGCATGCAGGTACTGCAAATAATTAGGAAGACAAATAGAATTTTGGCATTTTTTCTGATGCTCAGGCATACAAAAGTAAGGAAGTCCTATTATAATCCATCAGGGAATAGGTCAGACTACAGCTATGTGTACAATTTTGGGCTCCTTATTTAAGGGGAGATACATTTGCACTGTAGGCAGCTCAAGAGAAGGGTCATTAGGTTAACTCCAGAAATGAAGGAATTGTCATGTGAGAAAAGTTTGAGCTAATTGGACCTATAAGGAGAATAAGCACTAATGTTCTTGAAACATACTAAGGTTCTGAAAGTAGGAGAAAGTGAGGACTGCTGGAGATCAGAGCTGAAAAATGTGTTGCTGGAAAAACGTAGCAGGTCAGGCAGCATCCAAGGAGCAGGAGAAGGGCTTATGCCTGAAATGTCGATTCTCCTGCTCCTTGGATGCTGCCTGACCTGCTGCGCTTTTCCCGCAACACATTTTTCAGCTAAGGTTCTGAAAGTCCCTGGTAAGATGTTGATGAGAGGTTGTTTTTCCTCCTAGGGTCAAGACTAGCAGTAAAAATCAACTAGCGGTCACAGTTTCAGTGTAATGGGTCCTCCACTTAAGACAGACATGAAGAGGAATTTCTTCTGGTCATTGATTATATGCAAGGCGGTGTTAACAGACTTTTGACCCGTAAGGAACTCAAGTCTTATGATGGGCAGGTAGAGAAGTAGAACAAAGGCCACAATCATACCAGCCATGACCTTACTGAATGGTAAAACAGGTTCAAGGAGCCAAATAGCCTACTGCTGTTCTTATCATGTTATGGTCCTAGAATCATGAGAATGATTCCAGTGATGACTGTATGGATATACTGAAGAAGCTGCAATATTCACTTCATCAACTTTAAAAGATGTTTTCATGCAAGTTTTCAAAATCTGAGGAATCCAGACAGAGTAATTGGAGAGAAACTGCTCTGGTTGTTAGGAGTGTCTAGAAGGATGGTTGGTAGAGGGTAGGAGGGACGCAAATTTAAAAGTGATTTGCAAACATACAACTTTGAAAAAAGTGGAAAGACATTTTTATGCCAGGCCAAGGTCAGGATCTCTAAATGTCTTGACACAGATTCAATTGTTTTGGCTTTCAAAGAGAACTGAATGATTATCAGAAACAAAAACAAGTGCAGGCGTCGGGGAAAAGGAAGGGAAGTGGGACATGGTGAGTTGTTCTCTGAGAGTGCTGATACAGATCCAATACAGTGAGCAGCCTCCATCTGTGCTGTAACCATTCTATTAATTAGAGATGGGCAATAATGCTAGCCCTGCCAGCTATGTAAACATGTCATAAACAAATAAAACATATTAAATGCTTCATCTTCAAACCTGTCAAAACCAATGGCCTATTCATTTATGACAATTATTATTCCTAAAGCCAATTGTATGTTCAAGGGAAACGGACATTTCAAGCTCACTAATGTAGCGCCTGTCCAAACTAATCCAGCTAACTCAGTGGAGATGAGGAAGTAAAGCTTGACACCTCCTTGTTGACTTAGCCACTGGGAGTGGGGTAAAATAAATGACTTTTTCCTCAGTGATAGTCTTAGTAAGCAAAAGATTGGGGGACAGAGAGTTATCTACATATCCTGGTAATAAAATTGAAGTAAAAATAATGTTTTATTGTATTTCAATGAAACTCATGAAAATACAGTACACAAAACACTGAAATTGAAATATGGAGTGTGTTTACCTTCATTCACTTTTGTAGCGAAGTTTGGTTTGGTTTTAAATAAACTTGGACAATACCACAGTTAGTAAAGGAAAAAAATGTTTTGAAAAGTGCCACACCATAGTGAACTATTAACAAGAGATTGGCAAGGCATGCCAAAAACGTTTATCCAGCTATGTTGTGAAATGTCTGTGTTTATTCTGCACATTCCCAAAACATGTAAATCAGTATAGTAAGCAAACAAATGGCCCACTGTCTGAGACTTCTGGTTTTTTAAGTACCAGCTGTGGAAAAATGCAGCCTTGGAAACTGAACCCAAAAAATCTAATTCACAAACTTTCAATGTTTCGTGACTCTTTTTGGGAAGGAGGGACATGAGACAACTTCCTTCTTTTCCAGTCTCCTGGGTGATTGCCCTTTGATAATAAAAGTACATTTAATTCATTTAGTTGATTTAGTTAGTAAGTTAAACTATAAAAAGTGAGGTTTGTGGCAGTTTCTTCTCCTCTTGATTGCAAAACACCCCACAGAATAGACACATAGAAAGGTGAAGAAAGGAATCATCGTGTTTAAAAGTCTAGAAAATCGCATCCATATGCAAATTTTGCATTTAAATGATGTATAATGTGCACTGTCTCTGCAACTGGATACACCCTAACTACACAACTCCCAGTTGTTACTTCTGCTCCCCTTGCCAGGTTTTCTACTGTCATGATAGACCACTCTCATCGACCTTGTACTATCCTCACACATCCACTGTGACTTGTCTGCTGTAGCCAAAAATATTAATTTTAAAAAATATTCTTACCACTCCCTGTGAGATTGAAGATTTAAATAATTGATATTTTATTGGTCCCATCCAGCAATCTCCAAGGGAGGTTACATACGTCAAGCATGCAAATGACTCCATTCCACAATTTGGCTTGGATCATGTGAGGCATGGTGGCACAGTGATTAGCCCTGCTGCCCCACAACACCAGAGACCTGGGTTCAATTCTCTGCCTCAGACAACTGTCTGTGTGGAGTTTGCACATTCTCCCAGTGTCTGCATGGCTTCTCCGGTTTCCTCGCACAGTTCAAAACAAAATGTACAGGTTAGGTGAATTGGCCATGCTAAATTGCCCGTAATGTTAGGTGAAGGGAATGGGTCTGGGTGGGTTGCTCTTTGGAGGGTTAGTGTGGACTGGTTGGGCCAAAGGGCCTGTTTCCACACTGTAAGTAATCTAATCTATACTCGAGAACGGATTTCAGGCACACTCCATTACTCTTGACAAACTACATGCACCAATTGAAATCTCAAGCCAACAAACTTTAAAAGTAAGTTATTTCACAAATATTTAACTTTAACTTGTCATTTTTAGCTGAAATGACTGCACAGAGGCTGGTGTCCTATCACCAAATTATCCTTTATTTATATGTGCACAGTACATGGGCTCTGACTAGCCAGCTCATAGCCAGTGGGAGAAAGTGAGGACTGCAGATGCTGGAGATCAGTGTCAAAAAGTGTGGTGCTGGAAAAGCACAGCTGGTCAGGCAGCATCAAAGGAGCAGGAGAGTCGATCTTTTGAGCACAGGCACTTCATCAGGAATGTGCTCACTGCCTATCCTGAGAATCAGGAGACTATATGAATCTCCTGTCTATATCTGTCAGCAAGGGCTCTCTGATTGGTGCAGGTTAACAATCCCAATCAAGAATCTCATAGTCAATGAGATCTACCTGACGCCTTTACAGACAGCAGCAGAGGGAGAGGCAACAGTGAGGATCAGGGCCTGCTGGGAATATATTTGGGCAGCGGCTGAACCCAAGCCACTACACATGTCATGTCTCCCACCCACCCTCCTCCACTAACCAAACAAAAAGGACTCTGTGGTGTGTTGGTACGGTAAGGGTTTTCTATTTTTTCTATTTCTTCTGTATTGTGTAATTGGTTAAAAATTTACGTTTTTTTAATTAATCTATTAATTGGTTATTTGCAAAAGACCATAGCAGAGTAGTATTAGAAAGTATTTAACCCATAAATTTATATAAAGTAATTAATTAAGTAGAGATGGCTGGACAGGTGATGTGCTGTAGCTGTATGATGTGGCAGCTGGCTGATCCCATTGTGAACAGCAGTGACCACATCTGCAGCAAGTGTTGGTTGCTGGAGGACATCCAGCTCAGAACTGATGATCTGGAAACTGAGCTTCAAATCGCTGTGGCACATCTGGGAGGGGGAGAGTTACCTGGACACTTTGTTTCAGGAGGCAGTCACACCTGGTTGATTAAGTAATTCAAATTCAGTTAGTGATCAGGGACAACAAGGTGTGACTGTAAGTGAGGAAGGTAGGAGGATTCTGTGTTCAGGAGTGCAGGACCCTCAGTACTTGGCCTTGTCCAACAGGTTTGAGATTGTTGCTCCCTGTATGGATGAGGAAAAGGGCTGTGGGGGGGGGGGATGTGCTGGCTGACCACGGCACCATGGTGCAGAAGGCCACTCAAGAGGGGGGAGCAAAAAGACAAGTGATAGTTATAAGGGATTCTATAATTAGGAAGATAGATAGTATCGTTTGCAAGCTGGATTGGGAGTCCCGCATGGTGTGTTGCCTGCCCAGTGCCAGGGTGCAGGAATCTCTGACCAGCTTGAAAACATACTGGAACGGGAGAGGAAGGATCCAGTTGTTGTGGTTCACCTTGGGGCTAACAACATAGGCAAGGCTAGGATGGAGGACCTGTTTGGGAATTATCAAGCACTAGGAACGAAATTTAGGAACAGGTCCTCGAGGGTCAAAATCTCCAGATTACAGCCCGAGCCATGTGCAAATTGGCACAGGGATAAGAAAATTAGGGAAGTAAACACATGGCTAAGGGAGTGGTGTGGGAAAGAGGGGTTCCATTTCATTGGCATCAGTGTTGGAACCTGGAGGATCTGTATCAATGGGACGGTCTGCACCTGAACCAATCTGGAACCAGTGTTCTAGTGAAAAGCATAAATAGGATGGTCACTAGGACTTCAAACTAGTGAGTCGGGGGAAAGGAAAGGGAAAATGACAGGAAGTATGATAGTAAATAAAAAGGTAAGCAGCAGATTAGCATATGTGCAGGAGGGTTTAAGTTCAAGGCAGACTATGAAAGAAGCATCAAGGAAGGATAACTCAGGAGATATTATTAGAGATGCCGAAAATCATGAGCATAAGAAAGCTAATATAAAGGCATTTTACCTGAATTTTCATAGCATTTATAACGAAGTTGATGAGTTAACGCACAAATCATCGCAAATGAATATGTTTTGATAGCCATTACAAAGACACAGTTACAGGATGGTCACGACTGCAAGTTAGACATCCAAGAGTACCAGACTACTTGGAAGGACAGACAGGAAGGTAAGGGAAGTGGTATAGCTCTGATATTCAAGGACATCATCAGGATGGTGCTGAGAGATGATCTAGGTTCAATGGAGAATAAGGTTTGCGTTGAAATTAGAAATTCTAAGAGGAAAAAGTCTTCTTTTTACCTCACTGTTATGTATAGTCTATAGGCCACCAAATAATAACATCACATTGGGGTGGGCAATAAACAAAGAAATAACTAATGCCTGTAAAAATAGCATGGCAATTATCATGGGAGATTTTAATCTATATGTCGATTGGTCGTTTGGTCAGGGTAACCTTGAGGAGGGGTTCGTTGAGTGTATCCGCGACAGGTTTCTTGAACAGTATGTAATGGAACCGACAAGGGAGCAAGCAATCCTCGATCTGCTCCTGTGTATTGAGACAGGAATAATTCATGACCTTGTAGTTAGGGATCCTTTTGGAAGGAGTGATCACAGTATGGTTGAATTTAGAATACAGATGGAGAGTGTGAAGATAAAATCCAGTACCAGGGTCTTGTGCTTAAACAAGGGAGACTACAACAGAATGAGGGGGGACTTGGCTAAAGTAGACTGGAAACAAAGACTTCATGGTGGGACAGTTGACAAGCAGTGGAGGACTTTCAAAGCAATTTTTCAAAGTGCTCAGCAGAAGTATATTCTGCTGATTATATTCTGAAAAGGAGGAACTGTAAGAAAAGAAGTAATCTGCTATAGATGTCTAAGGAAATAAGGGAGGCTATCAAAATTGATAGAAAAGGCATATAAAAGTGGCCAAGATCAACAGGAAACTAGCAGATTGGGAAAGCTTTAAAGGTCAACAGACAGCCACAAAAAGAGCTATAAAGAAAAGTAAGACAGAACATGAGAAAAAACTAGCACAGAGTATAAGATAGCAAAAGTTTCTATAAATATATAAAATGAAAAAGAGTAGCTAATGTAAACGTTGGTCTTTTAGAGGATGAGAAGGGGCATTTAGTTATGGGATATGTTGAACAGGTATTTTATGTCAGCCTTCACAGTGGAGGACACTAACTATATGCCAGTAATTGACAAAGAGACGAAGGTAGGTGAGGATCTGGAAACAATCATTATCATGGAAGAGGCAGTGTTGAACAAGCTAAGGATAACACAAGTCTCCTGGCCCTGATGGAATGCATCCCCGGGTACTAAAAGAGATGGCAAAAGAAATAGCAGGTGCACTGGCAGTAATTTCCCAAAGTTCACTGGACTCTCGGGCAGTTCCAGCAGATTGGAAAGCAGCAGATGAGACGTTACTGTTTAAAAAGGGAGGTAGACAAAAGATGGGGAATTATAGATCAGTTAGTGTAACCTCTGTAGTGGGGAAAATGCTTGAGTCTGTTATCAAGGAAGAAATAGCAAGGTGTCTCGATAGAAATTGTCCTGTTGGGCAGAAGCAGCATGGGTTCCAGATGGGCAGGTCATGCTTGACAAACCTTTTGGAATTTTGTGAAGACATTACAAGCACAGTGGACAATGGGCACCCAGTTGATGTACCTAGATTTCCAAAAGGCCTTCGACAAGGTGTGCACAAGAACTGCTGCATAAGATAAGAATACATGGCGTTATGGGTAAAGTATTAGCATGGATAGAGAATTGGTTGACTAACAACAAGCAAAGAGTGGGGATAAATGAGTTCTATCCTGGCTGGCAATCAGTGACTAGTGGTGTGCCTCAGGGATCAGTGTTGGGACTGCAATTATTTACAATTTACGTAGATGATTTGGGGTTGAGGACCACGTATAGAGTGTCAAGGTTTGCAGATGACACTAAGATGAGTGGCTGAGCAACGTGTGCAGAGGACTGTGAAACTTTGCAGAGAACGCAGATACATTGAGTGAGTGGGCAAAGGTCTGATAGATGGAACATGATGTTAATAAATGTGAAGTCATCCATTTTGGTAGGAGTAATAGTAAGAAGGGTTATTACTTGAACAATAAAAAAACTTGCAACATGGTGCTACGCAGAGGGACCTAGGTGTCCTTGTGCATAAATCACAGAAGGTTAATCCGCAGGCATAGTAAGTAATCAGGAAGGCAAATGGAATTTTGTCCTTCTTTGCTAAAGGGATTGAGTTTAAAACCAGGAGGTTATGTTGCAGATGTAAAGGGTGGGCTGGTGAGGCCACATCTGGAGTATTATGTGCAGTTTTGGTCTCCTTACTCGAGAAAGGATGTACTGGCACTAGAGGGGGTACAGAGGAGGTTCACTAGGTTGATTCTGGAATTGAGGGGGTTGGCTTATGAGGAGAGGTGGAGTAGATTGGGATTACATTCATTGGACTTGAGGAAATTGAGGGGGAATTTGATAGAAAAATATAAAATTATGAAGGGATAGATAAGATAGAAGTCCAGAGGATGTTTCCACTGGCAGGTGAAACTAGGAGAAGAGGGCATAGCCTCAAGATTAGAGGGAGCAGATTTAGAACTGAATTGAGAGGGAGTTTCTTCATCAAGAGGGTTGTGAATCTATGGAATTCCCTGCCCAGTGAAGTAGTTGACACTACTTCAGTAAACATTTTTAAAGCTAAGGTCAATTTTTTTTAACAATAAAGGAATTAAGGGATACGGTGACAGCATGGGTAAGTGGATCTCAGTCCCCAAAAAGATCAGCCATGATCTTATTGAATGGTGGAGTAGGCTTGAAGGGCCAGATGGCTTACTCCTGCTCCTAGTTCTTATGTTCTTCTGTTCTATGTTCATTCTAATCACTGCATCAACTTTACCTCAATTTGAAGATGACATCCGCTGAGAGTCGCAAGTTTCTGCCATGCGTCTTTGTGTCGCTGAATGTGTGAATTCTTGAGCTGCAAATGTTTGGGCACATGGGACATCCATATCTCATGGATCTGGGATGCAGGATTTGGTTCCTTTTGTTTCCTTCTCTGCTACCAATCTGCCTCATCATTAAGTTGTTTGGACTCAAAGTATGATGGAGTTCGATGGATAAGTTATTGCAATTTTGAATCATTTGTAGCAAGCTTCACCTTGCCATTCAGAGTCGATGGTGCCACAATAAAAGGAAAAATTCACTGTTTTCACAGCTTATTCTTTGTCCTCCCCAGAACATTGACCCAGAAGAACTTGAGAGTTGAGATAACAAGAGCTAGTGAAGGTGACACTTGTCAGTCAGTCATTCAGCTACAGTGTCCAGTCCACGATAGCTGATTCTGCTGGAATTTTTGCCTCAATGTTTGCAATCCTGGCTTCAATAAGGATATTATAGTTTGATCAAAGATCCTCCCAATGAATCTAGAGAGTGTTATAGAGATATTGCTAGCAGAATTTCTCTACTCACTGGTGCATAGCATAGGTCTTAGTAGGATTGCTCTGTACACAAGGTCTTCTATTGAGATCCTAACTGCTGGTAATACTGGACAAGTCAGATCTCAAAGTGAAGCCTGATTTGACAGACCATTAAAGTATAATTTTTGCTATTTGTTTACTATGGTCAGCCACTGAATATATTCGCAAGAAGCTGCTAATGCACTTTTAAGAAAAAAACATTGTTTATTATACTCAAAAGGAGAAAAAATATACTGGACTAGCTAAGAACCTGTTGTAATAATCTTTTACAAACATCAGAAGCATAGATTCAGTCTTTTCACCCTTAGTAACAAGATTACAGGGACTCAACCATCAGTGCCGTTCACATACAAAAACAGAAATTATTGGAGAAGTTCAGCAGGTCTGGCAGCATCTATGAAGAGAAATCAAAGTTAATGCTTCAGGTCCAGTGACCCTTCCTCAGATCTTTCCACAGTTCTTTCAGTTCACCTTGTTTCAATTTTAAAGTTCCTCATTATTAGATATGGCTGTACTTAATTTCTTTCTGGCAAACCCCCATATTTACTCAGTGTCAACTTCATTATTTAATGTCTCTTCAAAAAATTCTTAAATAAATTTCTAACACAGTTCACTTCCACTTGATCATGCATTCCTTTAACTTATACGTTCAATAGCTTTGTAGGATGTCTGCCTCACAGACACCTTAAAGCCTTTTGTTTCTGGAATGTTCTTTCTTAATAAGAACTCAACATGTTTTTTTGCTTCTGCCTGACAATTCTCGAGATTGCTAGACTCCACTAAAGCACCATTATTACAGATTTTCTTTCTCCGAACTGTCTTGCTCTCTGAAACAAACCTGCCCACTCCTTAACCTTCTGGATGATTACGTCTTTCTAAACGAAAACTTCTCTATCTCCATATTTCAAAGGAGAGCGTACAGCTCAGGTTTTTTTTCTCTTCTATCCTTGTTTCTGAAGCACTGAACTGTTCATCTCAAGGATTTTTAAATACCTCATTTAAATGCATGTAAACAAATTTCCAGACAATCATGTACCTCACACAGAATTTGAAAGTAAAACTAAAATTATGTCTCCATTTTTTAACATACACACAGTAGACTAATAAAACTTAAAACTACAGATGGATCTGACATCATTAGAAAACCTGTGTTCTAAAGTGAAGATAATTTGAATTTCCATCACTTTGCCAGGGTGTGGGAACTGATCAACATATTCCAGAATCTCACCTTCAACATGTGGAGAAGGTGGAGAATTTGACTAATCAGGTCTGGGTTGATATGTGAGCTTTACTTTACCAGGGACAAGCAGACATCATTGTATGCAGAACTGAAGGGATTCAGAGTAGTTTGCAAATATTGTGCAAAGTGGACAATGGCACTGCAGCAATTCACATACTGCAGGCCGTATTATGGTCAGTTAATGTTGGCATGAAGGTGACCAAGGGTTTTGCTTTAAACTTCCAAATTGAGAAATGAGTAATAGTTGGGAATGAACTCAATTGTAATGTTACAGTGCTTGAATAATTCAGTGATGGTCACTGTTTCGGATCATGCATGATCAACAACAACCTGGTAAAAGGCACTGGTTCGCAAATAGGAGTAGCCTAATATGAGAAGTGCAGTGGAAGGAATATAGAAAAAGAAAATTTCCACGTTCAAAAGTGGCAGCAAGCAGACCAATTTGATGTAATAGTAACTGATTTCACAAGATAATAAAGAAATGAGGAAAGCTTATTTCATCGATCCATGGATCCTAAAGCCCCACTGACTTATCTCAGCATTCTACTCTTTCTTTAAAAATTCCAGCACAATTTTCCTCTAGGAATCACTCAAAGTCTGCTCCACACATTGATGAATTTTTGCTTGCATTTCTAAAACTTACCTTGCATCTGTGCTCCCTGTCCTCATTTCATAAAGTTAAAAATGACACATAAATTAATGTAAGCTTGCTCGTTGAGCTGGAAGGTTTGTTTTCAGACGTTTCATCACCATACTAGGTAACATCAACAGTGAGCCTCCGGTGAAGAACTAGTGGTGTGGCCTGCTTTTTATTTATGCAGTTAGGTTTCCCGGAGTTGGTGACATCATTTCCTGTGGTGATGTCATTTTCTCTTTTTTCTTCAGTGTGTGGTAAATGGGATTCAAGTCAATGTGTTTATTAATAGAGTTCCAGTTGAAGGCATTGTTGCCAAAGAAACACTGACTACACTGTTAGAAGAACCAAAGACACATACACCAAACACCACCAACTTCATCAGCAAGGACAATATCGTCAAGCTAGTGGACCTATGCCTTACCACCCATTTCAACTTCAACAACAAAACTGATAGACAAACTAATGAAACACCCATGGGGGGGGGTGGAATCTCCAATATCAGGGTTCTTAGCAGAGGCAGTAATGTAGAGACTTGAACAAACAACTCTGCCAACAATCCAACCCAAAGTTTGGGCCCATTACATCAAAGACAGCTCAGAAATGACTTCCAGACTACCCAAGTCTCTTGGCATCATAGTAGCCCACAAACCCTCCAACATGTGAAAACTGAAGCTAATGAACTTGAAAGACCCAAAACAAACAACAAGCAAAACTAATGTCATTTGCAAAATACTTTGCAAGAACTGTATGAAACACTACATAGAACAAACAGGCAGAAAACTAGTCACCAAGATACATGAACATCATCAAGCCACTAAAAGACATGACCTTCTCTCACTAGTATCCTTACATACAGATGAAGGACACCACTTTGACTGGGACAAAACATCCATTCTAGGACAAGCCAAACAGACACGCATGAGAATTTCTAGAAGCATGGCATTCCAACCGGAACTCCATCAACAAACACATTGACTTGGATCCCATTTATCTCCCCCTGAGAAAAAGAACAAGAAATGACATCACCAATCCAAGGAAACCTAACCACATAAATAAAAAGCGGGCCATACCACCAGTACTTCACCAGAGTCTGAAAACAAACATTCCACCTCAATGATCAGATGTACATTCAGAACCTTAACCCGAGTTAAAAATCTTCTCAAAACTCGATTACACATAAATTTTGAGTCCGATGATCCTGCCCCAATAGCTACCTGACAAAGGAGCAGCGTTCCGAAAGCTTGTACTTCCAAATAAACCCATTGGACTATAACCTGGTGCTGTGTGATTTTTAACTTGGTCCAGCCCAGTCCAACACCAGCACTTCCACCTCATCCCATAACTGAGTTCAAACTAATATAGGTGTACATTTTCCATTTTCATAACAATTTTCAAACTTTGTATACATCACAGCCATTGGCTTTTCGTTATCTCTTTACTAAACTGTTTTCTAGCCAAATCCCAAACCAATTGTTTTGGGTGTTCTTTCGTTTGTTGGAATGTGGCCTTTTTAAATAATATGACTGACATATTTATTGGGTTGGATTTTCCCACTAGAAAAATGGAAGCAAGAGTCAGATCTGTGTTTGTGTCAGAAACTCACCTCCGATGGGAAACTGGCTGAGATCCAGACTTTTCCATAATTGAATTCTTAATTGAATGAAGATAGGTTTCCTGGCTGTTCTATTAACATTAGAGGGAGCAGTAATGAGACAACTTTCAAGCACTGTTACAGTTGCCATTATTCAGGGAAGGAGACTAAAAATGGGCAGCACAGTGGCTCAGTGACTAGCACTGCTGCCTCACAGCAGCAGGGACCCGGGTTCGATTCCAGCCTCGGACGACTGTGTGGAGTTTACACATTCTCCCCATTTGCTTGTGGGTTTCCACCCACAACCCAAAGATGTACAGGTCAGGTGAACTGGCCATGATAAATTGCCCATAGAGTTCAGGAATTTGTAGGTTAGGTGCATTAGTCAGGGGTAGATATAGGGTCATGGGATTGGGTCTGGGTGGGTTACTCTTCGGAGGGTCGGTGTGGACTTGTTGGGCTGAAGGGTAAATATAGGGTAAGGGATTGGGTCTGGGTGGGTTACTCTTCGGACGGTCAGTGTGGACTTGTTGGGCCGAAGGGCCTGTTTCCACACTGTAGGGGTTCTATGATTCTTGTCTTAAGGGGAGATTTGTGTCAATTCGACTCAGCACCAGAGGAATCAAAAATGTATCACAACCAGGTGAAAAAGGGTGTGTCATCCAGGTGCCCAAGCAAAGCTAGTCAATGGGAACTGGAGGCAAACTCCACTGGTTGGAGTTTGTTGGGGTTGTTGCAGGTCGATAGACAATAGACAATAGGTGCAGGAGTAAGCCATTCTGCCCTTCGAGCCTGCACCACCATTCATTATAATCATGGCTGATCATCCTCAATCAGTATCCTGTTCCTGCTTTATTTCCATAACCCTTGATTCCACAATCCTTGAGAGCTCTATCCAACTCTTTCTTAAATGAATCCAGAGACTGGGCCTCCACTGCCTTCTGAGGCAGAGCATTCCACACAGCCACCACTCTCTGGGTGAAGAAGTTTCTCCTCATCTCTGGTCTAAATGGCCTACCCCTTATTTTTAAGCTCTGTTCTCTGGTTCGGGACTCACCCATCAGCGGAAACATGTTTCCTGCCTCCAGAGTGTCCAATCCTTTAATAATCTTATACGTCTCAATCAGATCCCCTCTCAGTCTTCTAAACTCAAGGGCATACAAGCCCAGTCACTCCAATCTTTCAACATAAGATAGTCCTGCCATTACAGGAATTGACCTCGTGAACCTATGCTGCACTCACTGAACAGCCAGAATGTCTTTCCTCAAATTTGGAGACCAGAACTACACACAATATTCCAGGTGCGGTCTCAGGCCCTGTACAGCTGCAGAAGAACCTCTTTGCTTCTATACTCAATCCCTCTTGTTATGAAAGCCAGCATGCTATTAGCTTTCTTCATTGCCTGCTGTACCTGCATGCTTATCTTCAATGGCTGGTGTACAAGAACACCCAGATCTCTTTGTACTGCCCCTTTACCTAACTTGACTCTATTTCGGTAGTAATCTGCCTTCCTGTTCTTGCCACCAAAGTGGATAACCATACATTTATCCACATTAAACTGCATCTGCCATGCATCTGTCCACTCACTTAACCTGTCCAGGTCACCCTGTAATCTCCTAACATCCTCCTCACATTTCACCCTGCCACCCAGCTTTATATCATCAGTAAATGTGCTAATGTTACTATTAATACCATCTTCTATATCATTAATATATATTGTAAAACGTTGCGGTCCCAGCACTGATCCCTGCAGTACCCCACTGGTCACCGCCTGCCATTCCAAAAGGGAGCTGTTTATCACTACTCTTTGTTTCCTGTCAGCTAACCTATTTTCAATCCAAGTCAGTACTTTGCCCCCAATACCATGTGCCCTAATTTTGCTCACTAACCTCCTATGTGGGACTTTATCAAAGGTTTTCTGAAAGTCCAGGTACACTACATCCACTGGATCTCCCTTGTCCAACTTCAGAGTTACATCCTCAAAAACGTTCAGAAGATTAGTCAAGCATTATTTCCCCTTCCTAAATCCATGCTGACTCCGACCTATCCTGTTACTGCTATCCAGATGTGTCATAATTTCATCCTTTATAATAGACTCCAGCATCTTTCCCACCACTGAGGTCAGACTAACTGGTCTATAATATCCTGCTTTCTCTCTCCCACCTTTCTTAAAAAGTGAGACAACATTAGCCACCCTCCAATCCGCGGGAACTGATCCTGAATCTATCGAACTCTGGAAAATAATCACCAACGCATCCACGGTTTCTAGAGCCACCTCCTTTCGTACCCTGGGATGTAGACCATCAGGCCCCGGGGACTTATCAGCGTTCAGACCTAACAGTCTCTCCAACACCAATCCCTGGCAAATATAAATTCCCTTCAGTTCAGGTCTTTCAGCCATTGTTACCTCTGGGAGATTGCTTGTGTCTTCCCCAGTGAACATAGATCTGAAGTACCAACTGAACTCTTCTGCCATTTCTTTGTTCCCCGAAATATATTCCCCTGTTTCTGTCTTCAAGGGCCCAATTTTAGTCTTAACCATTTTTTTCCCTTTCACATACCTAAAAAAGCTTTTACTACCCTCTTTTATATTTTTGGCCAGTTTACCTTCGTACCTCATTTTTTCTCTGCATATTTCCTTCTTAGTAATCCTCTGTTGTTCTTTAAAAGATTCCCAGTCCTCCATTTTCCAACTCATCTTTGCGATGTTATACTTTTTCTCTTTTGACTTCATATGTTTCTTAACTTCCCTCGTCAGCCATGGCCACCCCTGCCTCCTCATAGGATCTTTCTTCCTTTTTGGAATGAACTGATCCTGCATCTTCTGCATTATACCCAGAAATATCTGCCATTGTTCCTCCACTGTCATCCCTGCTAAGGTATTGCACCATTGAACTTTGGCCATCTCCTCCCTCATAGCTCCATAGTTCCCTTTATTCAACTGAAATATTGTCAGTACCGATTGTACCCTCTCCCTTTCAAATTACAGATTGAAGCTTATTGTATTATGGTCACTACTTCCCAATGGCTCCTTCACTTCAAGGTCCCTGATCAATTCTGGTTCATTGCACAATACCAGATCCAGAATTGCCTTCTCCCTGGTAGGCTCCAGCACCAGCTGTTCTAAGAATCCATCTTGGAGGCATTCCACAAAGTCTCTTTCTTGAGGTCCAATACTATCCTGATTCTCCCAGTCTACCTGAATGTTGAAATTCCCCCATAACAACTGTAGTAACATCTTTGCGACAGGCCAATTTCAGCTCCTTATTCAACTTATACCCTACATCCATACTACTGTTTGGGGGCCTGTAGATAACTCCAAAGAGGGTCTTTCTACCCTTAGAATTTCTCAGCTCTATCCATACTGACTCTACATCCCCTGATTCTAGGTCCCCCCCGTGCAAGGGATTGTATATCATCCCTTACCAACAGGGCCACCTCATCCCCTCTGTCCTTACGATCGCACGTATAGCCTTGAATATTAATTTCCCAGGCCCTGTCCACTTGAAGAAAGTGAGGACTGCAGATGTTGGAGACCAGAGTTGAAACATGTGGTGCTGGAAAAGCACAGCAGGCCAGGCAGCATCAGAGGAGCAGGAGAATCAACGTTTCGGGCAACCCATTCCTGAAGAAGGGCTTATGCCCCAACATCGATTCTCCTGCTCCTCGGATGCTGCCTGGCCTGCTGTGTCTGTCCACTTGAAGCCACGTCTCAGTTATCCCCACAATATTGTAGCTGCCAATAAAAGAGCCTCAAGCTCATCCATCTTATTTCTAATACTTCGTGCATTCATACATAGTATTTTTAATTTGTTACTGCCCTCACCTTTCCCATCAACCCCTATTTCACTCAACCTTACAGCATGATCCCTTTTTGAGTTTTCTCAGTCATCTCAGTTCCAGGCTTTTTGCAGCAGTTCCTCAGGGTAGTGTACAAGGCCCACCCATCTTTCGCTTCTTTATCAATGACCTTCCATCCAGACTAAGTGAGAATGTTTGTGAATAATTAGACAATGTTCAGACTATTTACCACACTCAGATGCTGAAGCAGTACATGTCCAGATGCAACAAGATCAAGAAAATATTCAGATTTGGACTCACTAGTGGCAAGTAACATTCACGCCGCACAACTACCAGTCAATGACCATCTCAAGCAACAGAGAATTTAACCACTGTCCCTTGACATTCAATAACATTCTCATCACGGAATCTCCTAATACCAATATATTGATGTATTGTCCAATATTGACAAGAAAAAGCACCTGTGCATAGCCATCCTTCACTCTGGTCTTCCAATGTAGACAGTTGCTGCCCTCTCTAATGGTCTTCCTTTTTGAGGATTCCAAAACAGAATCCTCAAAACTCTCTCACTCTCTTCCCCCCACCACCTTCCCCCACAGATGATGCCAGGCCTGCTGGGCATTTCCAACATTTGGTACTCTTAGTATCCATTTTCTTCTGGCACTCAGGCGGAGTGCAAACTGCTTTGTCCACACCCAAGTGATGCAAGGAGGGTTGTGACAGAGTTCTTAACCTGTTTCCTGTAATGGAAGTTCAACTATAAAGGGACAAGACCTCTAAACTTTAAAAAAAAATTACCCACCTCCATGCAGCTGAACTCACGCAGCGAGCTGCTTCAACCAGTATCTTTCTGAAAATATTAAAACACCCCCAAGACAGGAATTTAATTAACTCAATTGCTTTTTTAATGGGAAGGGACCTGTCTGAGGCCTGCTCCCTCCCTTGCCTCAGGGAATATCTCAGATGATAGAATGGAGGGAGGACCTCCAGCTGCAAAACAGGACAGCCATTTTTTTCTGCCTCCACTCCATCAAACCTGGGGCCAGGGAACATACACCCCTCAGTCTTAGATATTTCAAATTCCTAAATAATGTTGAATGTCGTCGATCTGTGGTTACTATGTCTTCAATTTCCCGTAATTATCTGGTTCATTAACAAATACCAAATCAAAATTAGTACATCTCTTCAGACTTCCTGGATACACCAAATTATGAACCAGCTATGTCTTACACTCACTAGTTCACAATCTCAGCCACTTTGGGTTGTTCCAGTTTATATTTAGTGAAGGGAAATCGCCCATTAAAATTAACTTTCATGTTCTTTCCTCTTGCTTGATGGAGTGAGTTGTTATTATGCTGTAGATTGTCAGTAGGATCACTAGTATAAGTTTGATGGGCTTTTTTTTTTTAATTAGGAGACATCTGACCAAATAATTTGGTTTGCAGTATTTACCTCCTTGATGCTCCTCTCAAATATCATGTTGTTTCTGTGAATTCTCTATTTTCTAAAAACTCTATACCTATGGAATGTTAAGCTCATTACCAATTTCTAGATTTGGGCACATTTCTATTACTTCCACGATATCACATTTCCCTATAACACCACAACAGCCATTAGTTCTTTAACCTTATTTCTCGTGTTTCAGATATTTCTATATACAGCATTACATACTTAACTCCCTTCATATCACCTACTACTCAACTAATCCTGGTCACCAGTTTGCATTTCTTTTTGTCAGTAAACTTTTCTGTACTTTCTATCCTGCAATTTGTCTTAGCTGGGATCCAATTTCCACTCTAGTCCACTCTCTCTAGCTATCTATTTTAAATTATTTGCGACTGCTACCTCAATATTTTTCACATGCTTCCTTTTTCCCATCTGCCTTAGTTGCAGCTGAAAATGTTACTGTGAAAATATTCCTTATTTATAAAGCCATAAGTGGTTTTTTTTCCATAGAAGATTGTTAGAAATCCGTTTGTGCCCTTAGTCAATCCCAAGTACTTGAAATATACATGAAAACAGTTCAATCTAGTATTAATCAAATTTTGCCACAAAAGCTGTAGCACAGATTGTGGTATATAAATTTATCTAGTGTTAAGACTATTCCATTTTTTGGCACCAAAAAACATGTTTTTGCAATTACTTGACATTTAAGTCAAGCTCTTCTTTCAGCCAAAGCATGCTATCCTCACATTAATAGTCAGCCTCAATGTTCCACTCTAGAAATTATACTGTAAGACAGCATATAGGATCAGGCAGACAACATGGATTGTGTTTCGAAAAAGACACATGAGTTTCAGACAGATTTCACGCAGGAAAGACCACACATCGTATGGTGAGTAACAAACATAAAGGAGTCCTCCAGAAAAAGGAATGAAACACAAAGCTGTTTTCAAGCTACAAGTTTGCTACATTTGCTAACTTGTTAGGTAACTATGGTCACAAGAGAAATCACTCTTACTGAAAAACTACAAGAAGAATGGAAGGAGACATCCACTCTGAAGAAGATGGCCAAGCAAATACACCATCGGGATAGGAACCAGCCATTGACCTGATCTGAAGAATCCTTACGCACTCATTCTTGGAACATTACCATACATCATCAGAGGCAAAGCAATATATACACATGCATTATATGGCTGAATTAAACCCAGAGTCTTGCAAAGGTTTCAGACTGATAGTTAGTTGGTGTACCTTATCTATGGAAAGAAACAAACATGGGTTATGGCAGAAGATTAACATTGCTCAGAGACTACCAAAGGACACTGATGTTAAAAATTACTCGTCATCACCACATATGCCCAGCAGCCAAACTGTGGAGTGGAGAGATTTCAAGTGAAATCTCTTCTAGTGAAAATGACAGAGCATGAGGAATTAAGATTCTGATTGAAATTACATTGCATGGCTGATGGAACAAAATTAAAGTTTAGTAACTTTCAAAAATGAAAATATGCCAAAAATCAAGTCTCTACAGAAGTTTTTTTATACATGTCCATGACAACAGTTGATATTATAGATTGATAAAATGTGCGGTCCTGGTAGCCTACATGAAGAATGCAGCTCAGTGAGATAGTTCATGTTCCAATCCCATCAGCTGAATTGTTTTTTTTTGAAGTACAAATTGCATGAGGGTTTTTTGTTTGGAGGATGTTCGGAACGAGCAGTGAGCTGAACTCACCAGGCACCCACTCTTAACTTTCATTGCAAGGTTTCTTGACATCTAACATACTTAGCATGTTTGGTAAGATAGGAAGCTGATTATTAAATCAGGATAGACAAGCAAGAGACTGGAAGAACACAGCAAGCCAGGCAGCATCAGGAGTGAAGAAGTCAACAATTTGGGATAAGGTACATTTACACATTAATAAGGCACTTAACAAGCAATATTCTCCCTAACTGGTAAGTTTCCACTGCCTAACTAGAAATGCACCTCACCAGTTAGCAAAAGTATGAAAGGTGCAGTGTGTTACTTCAGATGCTGAGATATTCCCATTGGAATTCTCCTTCAATCCAGCCCCAAATCTTGTCATAGTGCATATATCTTAGACCCTCTTAGATTTCACACCATATAATGAATGAGATCCAAATTGTTTCCAAAGAAATAGCATCTACATTACTGTTAAAATCAGGGGGCTGATGCCCATAGTTCAACCTTTGGATCCATGCCTCAGGAATCCATTTATGGATTCTGTTGGTGTCAAATGGAATAGGTGACTGGTTGGTGAGAAAATCTTTCACAAAGAGTGGAAATAAAAGTGCTACCTGTTTGATATTTTGTGTAGTTTCAATCTCAATTTGTGAGATGCTATTAGTGCACCAAGTGTCTTCAGATCATTCAAAAATTGTGGACTATCCAAATCAGTGGATGGATAGGAAGATGGTTAGATGGAAGTGTTGTTACTGAAAGCAAATTCTCCACATCTGATTGACCATGTGATCATTACAATGATGCCATAACCAAAGTGTTTCAGAAAGAACTCTTTGTGTTGCTTTAAGATGACAATTTTGATGGTTTTAAGATACCTTTTCACCACAATCTAAGTATCTTTTTACAATTGATTCACTCAATAAACTTTACCACTGTAATTTACAATGAATTACTCGTGTTATGTTCTTTTCACATTTCAATGCAACAACCACCCACACTCACAACAGCTGTTCATATTTTATACTAAGTGAGTAGCTCCAATGCTTTGAAAGGATTTCTGGAAGCTTCAAAATTGAATTACAGTGTGATTTACAGTAACTTTAAATTCTTTACATTACTTCTTCTTTGTTATTTAAACCTCCACGAATTCTTACCACTGCTGACTTTTCAATGCAATCCAAGTAGCACACAAACCCACCAACACTCTCAAACAAAAACTAACAAACTTAAAAGACCCAGTACAACCCATGGACAAAACCAACGTCATCTACAAAAATTCCATGCAAGGACTGCCACAAACACTACGTAGGACAAACAGGAAGAAAGTTAGCCACCAGGATACATGAACACCAGCTAGCCACAAAAAGACATGACCCTCTCTCCCTTGTAGCCCTACACATGGGTGAAAAGAACCACCATTTCGACTGGGACAACACATCTATCCTGGGACAGGCTAAGCAAAGGCATGCCACCAGACAACAGCTTCGCTTCACTTGGAGGTCGCCATTGATGATGTTACCTAGCCAGGTAATGAAACATCTGGATATTAAACCTACAGCTCAGCGAGCAAACCTACACCCTTACTTTTCGATCTTGCACTCACTTTAAACCCTTTCATCAACATATAGTGTTCTCACAGCCACTGCTGATGTTATTACCAGTAATAGGACTGATACAATAAGAGACAGCAGTATACTCATACCTGTTCCTTCTGTTCAGATCCAACTTCTGCCTTAAATAAAAAAATCACTTCTGATTTAAAAGCTACTATGATGTATTTGTGCACTTCTCACCTTCCCCCCATCTCCTCACCATAAATTCCTTAGGGATTTCACAAAATGTTAGAACAAGATTTTATTCCCACTTAATTGGCGCCTGGAGAAATTTTAAGTTTCAAAGAAGTCAATTTTAAATAGTCACATAGGAAAATAATTTAGGAAGCACTGTTCTGAAAGCTTATTAAGGCACCCAAGCCACCCCCCTCCCCACACTCTTACCTCACCTCACAGTAACGAACACTCACACACCCTGCCTCAGTCCCAATGCCTCTCATTTTACTTCAGAAGGATTGTCATACTATTTGAATGTGTTTATTGAACTTGTCTCCCCTAAGCTCTTAATTAATGCATTCCAGATCGTACCTGCTGGACAGATGGGACATAATACTGAAAAACAGCAAGATAAACAGAAGAGATTAATATTATTTAAATGAAGAAAAACTGCAAAAAGCTAGTGTCCAGCACCTGATCAAGTGTACCCTAGAAATCTGTGGGAAGCTAGGGAAGTGATTGCTGGGCCACTTGCTGAGATAGTCACAGGTGCCGGAAGACTGGAGGTTCACTGGAGGTACCACTGTTGAAGAAAAGTGGTAAGGACAAAGCCAGGGAACTATAGACCAGTGAGCCTGATGTCAGTGGTGGGCAAGTTGTTGGAGGGGATCCTGAGGGACAGGATGTACATGTATTTGCAAAGACAAGGACTGATTAGGGATAGTCAACATGGCTTTGTGCAATGGAAATCATGTCTCACAAACTTGATTGAGTTTTTTGAAAAAGTAACATGAGGGCAGAGCAGTAGATATGATCTATATGGACTTCAGTAAGGCATTCGATGGGGTTCCCCATGGGAGACTGGTTAGCAAGATTAGATCTCTTGGAATACAGGGAGAACTAGCCATTTGGATACAGAACTGGCTCAAAGGTAGAGGACAGAGGGTGGTGGGGGAGGTTTTCTTTTTATACTGGAGGCCTGTGACCAGTGGAGTGCCACAAGGATCTGTGCTGAGTCCACTACTTTTTGCCATTTATATAAATGATTTGGATGTGAACATAAGAGGTACTGTTAGTAAGTTTACAGATAACGTCAAAATTGGAGGTGTAATGGACAGGATATGGATAGGATAAATAGACAAAGTCTTTTCCCTGGGGTGGGGGAGTCCAGAACTAGAGGGTGTAGGTTTAGGGTGAGAGGGGAAAGATATAAAAAGAGAGGGGAAAGAGACCTAAGGGGCAACATTTTCACACAGAGGGTGGTACATGTATGGAATAAGCTGCCAGAGGAAGTGGTGGAGGCTGGTACAATTCCAACATTTAAAAGGCATTTGGATGGATATATGAATAGGAAGGGTTTGGAGGGATATGGGCCGGGTGCTGGCAGTTGGGACTAGATTGGGTTGGGATATCGGGTCTACATGGATGGGTTGGACCGAAGGATCTGTTTCCATGCTGTACATCTCTATGACTCTATGACGGGGGATTTGGGACTCCTTATGCATGAATCATGAAAAGCTAACATCCAAGTTCAGCAGGAAAGACAAATTGATTGTTGGCCTTTTCTTCAAAAGGGACTGGAGCATAAAAATAGGGAAGTGTTGTTAAAACAATACAAAGCATCAATTAGACCACACCTAGAATTCTGTGACAAAAAAACAGAGATTGCTGGAAAGGCTCAGATCTGGCAGCATCGTGATGCAGATACACACACACACACACACACACACACACACACACACACAACCTTGTACTCACTTAGGACCATAGAGTTAGAGAGGTTTATACAAATATTTGCAACACATGGAGACTTTATCATACAGAAGCATCTCTTTATCAAAGATACATAAACATTAATTTCCATTAGCCCACTTACTCCATTATTACTTATTATACAAAATGTATTGATAGCCAAGGATAACATTTTGTCCCCAGCATCCCCAAATTCCAGGGAGGAATAGCCCTGTCAGGTTTCGTATTCCTGATTGCTATCTAGTAACTCCAGTCTGAACATAAGACTTAGGAGCAGCAGTAAGTTATTCATGCCTTCAAGCTTGCTCTACCATTCAATAAGATCACGACTGGACTGATCTGATTGGGGTCTTAATTCCACTTTCACATCTGCCTTCTAATAATCCTCAACCCTCTTGTCTATCAAAAAAAATCAACCTTGAGTTTTTCCAATTGGCTTGACAGCTCACAACTGGATAGTTGGTAATATTTGGTGTATAAAGTACCATAGGATTGGAATGTTTTCAAATGTATTTCTTCATGATACATGGTGCTGTTTGCAATGGCCTGCACTTGTTGTCCATCCCTGTTTTTCCCTCTGAATGGAGTAACTCTTTGGCTATTTCAGAGGGCAGCTGAGAGTCAATCATATTACGGTGAGTCTGGACTCATATCTAGGTAACACCAAAATGAATTCCTTGCCTAAATTGGATTAATGAGCAAGATTTTTGAGATGAAAATTAATGATCGTTTTGTGGTAACCATTCACCTCAAGTTTCCAATTCTGAATTATTAATTGAATTTAAATTCCACCAGCTACAGAGGTGGGATTTCAACCCAGGTCTTCAGAACTTTAACCTGGGCCAGTGACATTTTACACCAAGCCTCTTATTTTTATTACTAATGCAATCAAGCCTGAACACAAATTTAGAAAAACTGACGGAGAAGGTAAATACAGGGAAAGATGTTAAATTTAAGATATGTTAAACGTCATAGAATCATGTGTGAAGAATAGAAACAGGTGACATTAGCATTGACATTGGTGATTAAATACTCTGCCAATGCAGTTTATCATGGCTGAAGCAAAAGTAATAGCCAGTTGGGTAAGGTATCAGTGGGCTTTGTGAAACAAAATCCCTGCAAGGAGTACATTTTTTGAGAATGAAGTAAACTGTTTTTTTAATAGAATTAACAAACGAGCAGAAGTGTAAAATCAGCCGAAGTAAATGGACCAAATTATGGAAAATAATGAAGAAATGATACAGGAATTAAATAAAAGCATCCAAAGTAAGTTTGGGAATGTATAAAATACAATAACACATAAGAACTAAGAGAAAAAGAAACACACATACAGAAATTAAAAATCAAATAGTCAACAAACTCGCTTGCTCCCACAGGTTATTAACAAGCCCAGGATGGTTTCACAGTTTCCTTTAATCTTGTGGAGACAGCCTTTCAGCCAGAGGAATGCTATTAAATTACTCCATTGCTTAAAGCTCATTACACTGCTTGGACTTTGAACATTGAGGACTTCCCTAGCTTTTTCAAAACAAGCTCCTTTTGTTGGTTGAATATTCACAGACTTGTCAGCTTCCACAAATTCCACAAGGTCTTCTTCATTACCTCTGGTTTTCAGCAATGATTAGACCTGGAGAAGAGCAGCCTAAATGTTAAAATTAACCGTATATCCTCTGTAAAATATTCAACCACAAGAATACGTGATGTTGGAAAATGTCACATGTAAAACCAAACCCCCCCAAGATTTTAAAATGGTTTTTGACTGTCCATGAGAAGATTACCTCAAATTATATTTGTTTGAAGATTTTGTAGATGCAGTTATACTAAAAAGTGGCTCGTTATCTTCTGCAATAAGAATTGATGGAATCCAATTCAACAGTAACTTTCAAAAGTACTTTAAATACTTTAAAAAGAAAACTTTACACACAGGAAAATATAGCAGTTAATCTAATTAACAACTCTTTCAATGAGCTGATGCAAATACATAGCTCTGTTCTGCATTGCATGATTCTATGATTAAACTTAATCTAATGACAAATACACATGATCATAAATGATTATATCCACAGCTGGCAAGATAAGAACAGCTACTTTATCTCAATTCTTAAAATTGTCATGGATTCACTCTAGGAACTGTGAAACTGTTGTCCCATTACTGTATCTGTTCATTCTCTCAACCAAGATGCAATACTTTGCACTTATCAGTAAAGCTTCTCCTTGCAGTTTATCTTTATTTGAACTGATGTACACTTCACATTTTAGTGACGGCTGAAAATCTAACAAGTAAATGGATTCAAAGGTGTTAACTATGCTTTCATTCCTCTCCACCATCCTCCAAGTTCCACGCATCAGAAGTGACAGTTAAACTTCCTCCCCTTTCAGAGCCATTTCATAGGCTAAATTATGAATTAATTTCTTGGCCTTGAAAATCTGGAAGGTAAACATAGAGCATTATTGTCAGAATTTGTAGACGAACCTCTTGTGCTGACCTCATAAAGGTATAAGGGGAAGGTTAATTGAGGGTGGAACGTGAAATACTCTCTCATCAATATATATCAATGCCAAGTATATTTTCCATTGCAAGCTTGTGTCAGTAATCCCTGAGAAGAATCGACTGCAGATATTTCATTGGATGGAATTTGCCTCCCTGGTGCCATGGCATCACTGACTGGCTGCAGGACATTCTGAAGTGGAAGGGAGGACAGCCAGAGGTGTTGTGGTCCATGTCAGTATCAACAACACAGACAGAACAGTATAGCACAGCACAGGAACAGGCCCTATGGCCCAGCATGCCTATGCCGACCATGATGCCATTCTAAACTACTCCTATAAGCCTGCATATGGTCTGTATCCTTCTATTCCCGGCCTGTCTGTCTAAATGCTTCTTAAACATTGCTATTGTGTCTGCTATCACCTCCCCAGGCAGTATATTCAGCATCTACACCCTCTGTGTGAAAAACTTGCCTTACATATTTCATTTAAACTTACCCCCTCTCACGTTAAATCTGAGACCCCGAGTACTTGACATTTCCACCCTGGGAAAAAGATTCCTACAATCCACCCTATCCAAATTTAATGTGCTTCTATCAGGTCACCCCTCAGTTTCTGACTCTAGTGAAAATAATCCAAGTTGGTCCAACCTCTTCTTTCAGTTAATATATTCCAATCCAGGCAACATCCTAAGAAACCTCTTTAGCATTCCCTCCAAAGCCTCCATATCCCTCCTATAGTGTGGTGACCAGAACTGCACATTATTGAGGATTTAAAGGAGGCAGTCCAGCAAACAGAATAAATCAGGAGCTACAAATTAAATTAAAAAGCAGGACTTCAAAAGGTAGTGATCTCGAGATTACTCCCAGCACCACTTGCCAGCAAGATCTTGGAACAGGAGAACAGATTTATTGAATGCATGACTGTAAGGCAAGTGTAGGAAAAGAGAATTTAGAGTCATGAGGAACTGGGACTGATTCTGAGGAAGATGAGATCTGTAGAAACTGAAAATGTTGCACCTAGAAGACCAGAACTAACGTTCCCTCTAATTTTCTTACAGGCCGCTCAAACATTCAAGTCCGGTGAGGGGCAGTGACTTCCAGAACCAGAACTCAATGCTGTGATGGGTGTACCAGTGCCAGTACCAATAACTATGCACAGAACATTGGATCAGCTAAATGCATGTGCAAAGCTATATAGTTTAGAGGGGACACTGATTGGGATCAATATTCTTGTAGGGACCTTCTCAAGTACTGTGGGGTAGCTTTATGTTAGAGTTGCAGACGATTGAGGGAGTTTGAGCAGGGACACAAGAATGAGAGAAACAACGAAATAAAAGTCAGAAAAGTCGGAAGCAAACGTGGAAGCAGGGGAAACAAATTAGCAGCAACAGGACCATAGTACAAGCAAAGATGTAAAAAATAATGTTAAAAAGGCAAACCTAAAGGATGCATACCTGAATGCATGCAATATTTGCAACAAGAGACAAATTAACAGTGCGCATGATAGTCATCAGATGTGATACAGTTGCAATTACAGAGATATGGTTGCAGGGTGACCAAAGCTGGGATATGAACATCCAAGAGTATTCAATATTTAGGAAGAACAAGCAGAAAGGAAAATGACGTGGGCTGGTGAAGTTAACTAAAGAAATCAGCACAATAGTGAGTTTGTTCAGAAAACTATAGATGTGGTGTGAGTCGAGATGAACTTAAGAAGCAACAAGTAGCAGAAACATTTGTAAGACAATATTCTTACTGGGTTTGCAGGGGTAGATATAGAGAGGTTGTTTCCCTTTGTGGGAGAATCCAGGACTGGACAACATAAAAGGTCACCCATTCAAAACCAAGATTAGCAAAAATTTCTTCATTCAGAGACAAGTGAATCTGCAAGAATTCTTTATCATAGAGGGCTGTTGAAGTTGGGTTGTTAAGTACATTCAAGGCTGAGAGAGATAGTTTGTAATCAGTAAAGGGATTAAGCATTAGAGGGAAAAGTAAAAAAGCTGGAGTTGAGGATTATTAGATCAGCCATGATCTCAATCAACATGGAGCAGACAAAATTGGGCTGAATGGCCTATTTATGCTCCTACATTTTATGGCTTTATGGCATACATGGGTCTTTTTTAAGAGTAGAAGGTTGTGACATAATGTACCACAGAGATTGACACAAGTGCCCCAAATATTCATAATGTACATGTAATATATCAAATGTATTTTCCCATTTTTCCAAAACAACAAAGTAAACGAGATTGAGAATGGGTGAGGAGGCTATGAAGAATTTTCAAGATGTTGTACTCAAGTCGAGTGAATGGACATGGCAGATGCAGTATAATGTGCATTAGAGTGAAGTTGTCCTCTTCAATAGGAAAATTGACAGATTACAATTTAAATAGTGATAACTTGGGAGATATTGAGTTACGAATTTATTTGAATGTCCTTGAACACAGTCACTGAAGCAAACAGCTAGGAAAGGAAATAGTAGGTTGCCTTCATTGCAACAGGGTTTGAGGAGAAGAGTAAGGAAATCTTACTACATGTGTACAAGACTTTGGTGGGAGATCGCTCCTGGAGTACTGTATGCAGTTTTGGTCTCCTTACCCAAGATATTCTTGCCATAGAGGGTGGGCAGCAAAGGTTCACCAGGTTGATTCCTGGGATGATAGCTTTATCATGAGGAGAGATTGAGTTGACTGTATCTGTATTAGGCAAAAGTGAGGACTGCAAATGCTGGAAACCAGAGTTTAGATCAGAGTGATGCTGGAAAAGCACAGCAGGTCAGGCAGCATTCGAGGAGCAGGAAAATCAACATTTTGGGCAAAAGTCCTTCATCAGGATGGATCTGTATTCACCAGAGTTCAGAAATATCAGAGGAAAACCCATTGAAATATATTTTATTCTGACAGGGCTGGACAGATTGGATATAGGGATGATGTTTTCTCTGGACGGGTGATCCAGAACAAGGGGTCACAGCTTCAGACCATGCATTAGACCATTTGGGACTGAGAAGAGGAGAAATTTCTTTACTCAAATAATGGTCACCATGTGGAAATCCCTAACACAGAAAGCTATGGCGATCAAATCACAGAATATGTTTAAGAAAGAAATGGATATCTAACAGGTAACAATGTCAAAGAAATGGCATTGAGATAGAAGGTTAGCCATGACCCTGTTAAATGATGTAGCTGCCTCAGTGAGTAAAATAGCCCACTCCTGCTCCTATTTTGTGTTTCTAAATGTTGAGATAGTGTCAAGAAGTAGGATCTTGGTGGGGGTAGGGAGAGTGGAACTAATGACAGAATTCCAATAGAAATCTAGTTCAGGCCCAAAATCTCCAACACTTTTCTTAAAACAGGGATGCTGAAGCTAATTGCATGAGTTTAGGCCAAGTGTTAAAGTAATTACTGTGAAAACTAGGTTTGAAAACTAAAGCATATTCCTTGCCCGTACAATTCAGCTATTCATCATTAACCAGCTGCACTATTCAACAATTATGAATAGGATCCTGAACTCAAAACAAGCTAAACATGACACTACCTGCCCAACTGAGACGACATCGACAATGATGGTTCATTACTGAGCAGGAGCATTAGCAGTTGACATTTTAAACTGTAAATACTTTACAAATCAGAAATTATTTTCAAGCTGTTTAAGTTTGACTTTAGAAAGAAATGGCAATTCAACAAAATTATAGGTTCAGAAATAAACATGAAAATTTATTTTATAACTAATTTTCTTAATGCACATTACAATTAGTCACAGTAAGTCTGAGAAACATCCATCTGTTCTCTTATCATTAAAAGTAAAGTCAAGTAACTTCTTTCATTCTAATGGACTTTCAAAAACAAACATAGCTAGTGTCCTACTGAAGATTAATGATGCAGGGGAATATGTTCAGCCTAACAATACTTATGCAGAAGATAGAAAATGCCAGGATAGAAAGCAAAATGACAGAAAAACAAAGAATAGAGAAGGAATTGTTTGCTGTCTATCTCAGAAACAAGACAATATTTCCGACAAAACGTGAAATAATCTTTATCAGGATGAAAAGTCAACAAACATCCAAGAAGTTAACCATTTACAAGTGTATTAATTTTTAAAGCATGAAGGGAAAGGTTCTTTTTGTTCTACAGAGACTGTGCTCACATTTCATTCTAAATCACATTTCATTCTAAATCTTCACTAAGCTTTGAAGTTAGAGGCAGGTGTTCATTCTTGTCAGATGTGAGTGATGCTGAAACAGCCTCTGGTACCACAAAAAGTAAATTTTAGAAAGGTGAAAGATAACAGTCTTATACATATCAAATTACTATGTTAATATGTTGAAACAGAGTGTCTTTGTTTCAGGAATTTTGTATTGTCAAAGCTAGAAAATGAATTATCAGGTTATTCTCGGTTTCACTGAGTCTTTATCCTTAAAGCACAGCTAATTTATTCATGCACGCGGACGACTTGAAAATTCATATTGGTTTCAATCAAGGTTTAATACATTCTTGGGTACTTGTTACTTTTTCATTACATTATTAATATTATAACACACCAGTAAGTCCCAGTATCTCCAGTGCAATACATTTAGATTTTTCAGTATTGCTTTCAGTTGAGTCAAACAGTTCCAAAGTCCACAAATTCTGTTCTCCATAAAACTCTGTTTTGCTGAATGTGACAAACTTCGAGGACTAGATTAGATTACTTACACAGTGTGGAAACAGGCCCTTCGGCCCCACTAGTCCACATCAACCCTCCGAAGAGCAACCCACCCAGACTCATTCCCCTATATTTACCCCTTCACCTAACACTATGGGCAATTCACCTAACCTGAGCACCTGGAGGAAACCTACTCAGACACAGGGAAAATGTGCAAACTCCACACAGACAGTTGCCTGAGGTGGGAATTGAACCCGGGTCTCTGGCACTGTGAGGCAGCAGTGCTAACCACTGTGCCACCGTGCCGCCCACAGATGGTTCATTCACTTCTACCTGAAGATTGCCATGAATGCTACAGCCTTATCTTTTGTACTTAAGTTCTAGGTTCTTCCATCATTGACGATGGGGATATTTGTGAAATCTCCACCTTCAGTGAGATCTTTATTTGTCAACCACCATTCACAACTGTATTTTGGAGGACTGCAGACCTTAGATCTGATTCATTGATTGGAGAATCATTTGTGGCTTTATGGTGCTTGGCTTTCGAAGTAGTCCTATTTGGTAACTTCACCAGGTTGACACCTCATCTTCAGGTATACCTGATGCTGCTCCTGACATGCCCTCCTGCACTCTCCGTTGAACCAGGGTTGATCACTGGCTTGATGGTAATGGTTAAGTGCGGGATATGCCTGGCCATAAGGTTGCAGATTGCATTGGTGGCCCAGGGTGCCTCATGCATATCCAGTCTTGATTTGCTAAATCCGTTCGAAGTCTGTCCCATTTAGCACAGTGATAGTGACACACAACACGATGGAGGCATTCTCAATGAGAAAGGGGGACTTTGTGTGGTGGTCACTCTTAACAATGCTGCCATGGACTGATACATTTGCAGCCAGCAGATTGGTGAGGATGAGGTATTTTTCCCTCATCACCTGCTACAGATCCAGTCTAACAAATGTGCCCTTTAGGACTTGATTAACTTGGTTAATTGTGCTGCTGCTGAGCCAGTCTTGATGGTGGACATCGAAATTTCCATCCAGGGTACATTCTGCGCCATTGCCACACTCAGTCCTTCCTCCAAATGTTGCCCATAGAGATCAGCAGGAGGCATTTTTGACCTGATGTCATGAGAGCTGAAAATGTGCTGCTGGAAAAGCACAGCAGGTCAGGCAGCATCCAAGGAGCAGGAGAATCGAAGTTTCGGGCATGAGCCCTTCTTCAGGAATGAGGAAAGTGTGTCCAGCAGGCTAAGATAAAAGGTAGGGAGGAGGGACTAGGGGGAGGGGGGTTGGAAATGCGGTGTTTGAAGGAAGTCAAGGTGAGGGTGATAGGCCGGAGTGGGGGTGGGGGCGGAGAGGTCAGGAAGAAGATTGCAGGTTAGGAACGCGGTGCTGAGTTCGAGGGTTGGGACTGAGACAAGGTGGGGGGAGGGGAAATGAGGAAACTGGAGAAATCGGAGTTCATCCCTTGTGTTTGGAGGGTTCTCCAGTTTCCTCATTTCCCCTCCCCCCACCTTCGTGGGCGGCACGGTGGCACAGTGGTTAGCACTGCTGCCTCACAGCGCCAGAGACCCGGGTTCAATTCCCGCCTAAGGCGACTCTCTGTGTGGAGTTTGCACATTCTCCCAGTGTCTGCGTGGGTTTCCCCCGGGTGCTCCGGTTTCCTCCCACTCTCCAAAGATGTGCAGGTCAGGTGAATTGGCCATGCTAAATTGCCCGTAGTTAGGTAAGGGGTAGATGTAGGGGTATGGGTGGGTTGCGCTTCGGCGGGGCGGTGTGGACTTGTTGGGCCGAAGGGCCTGTTTCCACACTGTAAGTAATCTCATCTAATCTACCTTTTATCTTAGCCTGCTGGACACACTTTCCTCATTCCTGAAGAAGGGCTCATGCCCGAAACGTCGATTCTCCTGCTCCTTGGATGCTGCCTGACCTGCTGCGCTTTTCCAGCAACACATTTTCAGCTCTGATCTCCAGCATCTGCAGTCCTCACTTTCTCCTCCCTGATGTCATGAGACTCTGTGATGTCTGAAGTCAATGTTGATGACTCCCAGGGCATCTCCCTCCCAAAGTATACCACTGTTTGTGATTTTTGAGAGGATTTGTAGCTCAGGTTGTGGATCAGGTTCCAAGCTTGCTCACTGAGCTATTGGGTTTGTTCTCAGACGTTTCATCACCATGCTAGGTAACATCAGTGAGCCTCTGGTGAGGCGCTGATGTTTGATCCTGCTTACTTTTTATGGGTCTTGGTTTATTGTGGTGGGTGATATCATTTCAGTTCTATTTCTGAGAGTTTGGTAAATGGGGTCCAAATCGATATGTTTGTTATTGGAGTTCTGGTTTGAATGCAATGCCTCTCGGAATTCCCTCGCTTGTCTTTGTTTAGCCTATCCCAGGATGGATGTGTTGTCCCAGTCAAACTGGCATCCCTCTTTGTCTGTGTGTATGGTCATCTCTTTTGTTGGCTAGTTTCATGTAGGTCTATCCAATGTAATGTTTGTTGCAGTCCTTGCAGGATATTTTGTATAGCCAAAGAGACCTCAGTGCTAGATGAACCAAGGACACAAACACCTGATAGCACCAACTCCATCAGCAAGGACAGCTTTCTAAAAATATTAGGCCTGCACCTCGCAACCTACTTCACCTTGAATGACAAGATCTACAAATATATAAATGGGACGCCTATGGGATCACCAATATCAGGAATTATAGCAGAAGCAGTTATGCCGAGGTTAGAACAGCCCTTCCCATGATTCAGCCCAAGCTTTGGGCTTGCTATGTGGATGACTTTGTCATCATGAAATGCAACAAGCTAGAAGAAACCCATGAGCACATAAACAAAATCCTTACCAGTACAAAGTTCACCAAAGAGGAAGAAAATAATAACTGACTCCCCTTCATGGATGTCACAGTAGACCGAGAAGCCAACGGAGAGCTGCAGACCAGTGTCTACAGGAAAGCCACAAACACTGACCAGATACCCAATTACAGAAGCAATCATCCCAACATCCTTAAACAGACCTGCATCAAATGGGCCACAACACACTGCGGAACCCAGGAACTACGAGAAGCTGAGGAAAGACACTTAATCAACCCATTCAGGAACAACAGGCACCTGATAAACACCATGCGCCAATTCCCACACAACAGACCTAAACAGGAAGACACAATATGCCCAGAGACTCCAGCCACCCTATCATACATCAAAGATATTTCAGAGATGATGACCAGACTACTCCGGCCCCTAGGTATCCTGGTGGCCCACAAACCTACCACCACACTGATACAACTCCTGATGAATTTGTATAGATTGTATAGGATCCCTATGATGTGGAAACAGGCCTTCAGCACAACAAGTCCATTCCGACCCTCCGAAGAGTAACCCACCCAGACCCATTTCCATACCCTATTTCTCTACATTTACCCCGACTAATGTACCTAGCGTACATATCACTGAACACTATGGACAGTTTAGCATGGCCAATTCACCTAACCTGCACATCTTTGGACTGTGGGAGGAAACCAGAGCACCTGGAGGAAACCCATGCAGATATGGGGCAAATGTGCAAACTCCACACAGACAGTCACTCGAGGCTGGAATCGCACCAGGGTCCCTGGCGCTGTGAGACACCAATGGTTAGCACTGCTTCTTCACAGCGCCAGGGACCCGGGTTAGATTCTGGCCTCAGACAACTGTTTGTGTAGAGTTTGCACATTCGTCTCATGTCTGCGTGAGTTTCCTCTGGGTGTTCCAATTTCCTTTCCAAAGATGTGCAGGTTAGGTGAATTGGCCATGCTAAACTGTCCATAGTGATCCATATGTACGCTAGGTACATTAGTAGGGGTAAATGTAGATAGGGTAATAGGGAAGGGAAATGGGTCTGGGTGGGTTACACTTCAGAGGGTCAGTGTGGACTTGTTGGGCCGAAGGGCTTGTTTCCACACTGTAGGGATTCTATGATTCTATGAATTTAAAAGACCCCATACCCAGAGCCAGCAGAACAAATGTCATATACAAAATACCCTACAAGGACTGCAACAAACATGACATTGGATTGACAGGCAGAAAACTAGCTACCAGGATACGTGAGCACCAATTAGCCACCAAAGGACATGATGAACTATCACTGGTTTCCATATACACAGATGAAGAAGGATACCAGTTCAACTGGGACAATACATCCATCCTGCGACTTGCTAAACAAAGATACGCACAGGAATTCTGAGAGGCCTGGCGTTCAAATCGCAACTCCATTAACAAACACATTGATTTGTACCCCACTTACCAATCTCTCAGAAACAAAACTGGAAATGATATCACATACCACAACAAACCAAGACACATAAATAGCAAGCGGGACAGAACACCAACTCTTCACCAGAGACTCACTGATGACGTCTGAGAACAAACCCAATAGCTCAGCGAGCAAACTTACAACCCATTTACCATTGTGCCACCACCTGTGCTGGCTCTGTCCTGCCAGTGGGATGGGACACATCCAGGGAATGTGATGGTAGCACCTGAAAAACACAGTCATACTTACAAAATCCAACCTGACAGATCATGTCTGTTAGTTAAGCAACAGCCTGACATTGTCATAAGGTCTGGGAGAAGTGAGATGAGCAGTTTTCAAGTGGACATTGAACACGGTTATTGTCCCATCTGACTAAAAACTCACTTATTGTAGCTGCTGTTTCAGTTGTTTCTGACAAATGTTTGGCTCAGACTTCAGCTTGTCCTTGCAACAGCGATAACTACAGCTGGACCATGAACTGAGTGTTACACAAAGAACAACACAGTTAAGCAGCTAAAATTTACATGTTCTTCCTGGAAGATCTACTGTAAGTGATTTCCTTCACATATTTAAAGACAAAGTAAAACTATCAATATTTATAATCTTTCAGACACCAAACAGGTGCCAATCCTTGAATAGCTTCAGTGTCATGCAAGCGTGTCATATCAAAAATATTTGAATCTAATAAAATATTATAGCAACCATTCAATGATTTCTAAACCTTACAGTGAATGAAATAGTAGCTACATATAGTATGGATGACTCATTTTCAAGTTCTATAAAATGTGTACACATTATCAATTTATTACTTGTTCTGTAATATCAACATTACAGAAGACTATGATGCAATTTGTGCTTGTTTCATCATCTTTTGCCAAAAGGAAAACAAAAGTTGCCTCTATAACTCTAAATAAGGAAAATTAATTATTGTAAGGCGTGAATCACTGATGACAGAAAAACTAAATGACTTGGGATAAGCTAAATAATTATTTTTTTGAGCTTGTGGCCAGAAATTTCAGAGAATGTTCATTCATATCTCTGACCTAAGGTAGGAAAATAAAATAAAGGTCAATATAACAAAGCAATGTAAATAATCTAAAGCCAAATTAAGTTAATGAAGAGACCTAAAGTTAATGCCTAGCCCAATGCCATTCATTCAACTGGAATATATGTCCTGTAATATGTGGGAACCATTAACCCGAACGGTGTCCCAGATGACCATATGCACGAAGTGCTGCCAGCTGCAGAAACGTACACTCAGATTTCAGGGTTCCAGCAGTTGCTGGAGTCACCATAGCTCATCAACAAGGCTGGGAGTAACATGGGTAGCCCATTGGGAGAGGTGGTCGCACTGCAAATTAAGTGCCTGGAGTCAAATGAGAATGTGTGACTGCCGCCAGTCTATTAAAACATGTATATAGTGCAGGAGTCCCGTGTGTTCCTGTGCACAAATTGGTTTTCTATTTGAGGCTAATCAGGGCACTGTTTCCTCAAGGGACGGCAGTCAGAGCCACTTTTGTGCCATTGGGTGACGCTTTAAAAGATGGTGGGAGTTTTTTTGTGCTTAGAGAGAAAGAAAATGGATGTCTGTGAAAAGCAGCTTTAAAGTTTGCAGGAAAAGAGAGCACCCCGAATTGAAACATTTTGTGTCAAATGGCCTAGCAGCCATTTAATCAAGATAATAGATTTTAAATTTAGCCAATTTAAATCAGGCCCTGAGTTGTCAAAAACCTAATGAATTTAAATCTGATGGTTTTGACAACTCAGGACCAATCCTATTGTAAGAAATTGTTATGTCATCACAGGTATAAAAGAAGGGGGCAGTTGAACAGAGAGAAATTGGCTTTCACAGTCATGTATTAGAAAAAAAACACCATATAAAGAAATAACGGTACCAACAATGGAAAAAAGGCATTCCTGACAGAAGAATCACAGGAAGCATTCTTGACAGAAGATTCGATGGAAGAAGGCATGGAATATTCCAGAATGCACATAACCTGGCTGTGATTTCGAGAGACTAATTTTTTTTTGTTATAAGAATAGGACTTCTATTTATTGGAACAGCATAATCTTGTTTCATTCAGGAATAGTTAGTAGTTAGAAGGGATATTTGGTTTAATAATAGTTCAGTTAATTTGTTCACTGTTAAAGTTAGATAAATAAATTGTTACTTGTTGATTTTAAAGTGAGGGCCAGGGATTTGTTTTATTTAACCACTAGAAGTTGCTGAAAGCAGATTACTCCACTTTTCACACTCTTCTTACAGATTATAGGGTGAGCTGCTTCTCTTTGGGTGTTTCCATCTTATTTCTCAGGGGATGGGGTCAACTTTCACTTTTTAACAACTTTAAGATGAAAGGCATGAAGTTTAGCAAGATTTAAGGAAAGATATTTTCACCCAGAGGATGGTGGTCTGTACACTGTTTAGAAAAGTAGTGGAGGTGGGTAACCTCATAAACTTTAAAAATTACTTGGATGAAAATTTAAAATATCATAACATTCAAAGTTTGCGTTGGAACGTGGGACTAGTGTAAATTTCATATAGTTTTAGCAGCAGAGACGCAATGGGCCAAAGTGCTGTATGATTCTACAAATGCAAAGTATATAAGCATAGATTGATACCAGTATGCATGTTGAACTTTTCACAGAATGTCATTGACCACTACAATTCATTGCCACTTTGTGCAGTAACAGTAGGTTTGCTGCGACTGTTCTAAAGGGAATTAAGTGGCTGCTGTTGTTGCATATAAAAACTCCTGGGACTTTACTGATTGCTGTGATTAGATTGGATTTGATTGATTGTTGTCACATGTACTGAGATATAGCAAAAAGTATTGTTTGCATACTCTGCAGGTAAATCAGAAGATACAAAAGTGCATTAGGTAGCAGAATTAAGTGCAAAATATAGCAACAGCCGCAGAGAGAGAGAGAGAGAGAGGTCAACATTAACATTTGAGAGGCTAGTTCAAAATTCTGATAAAACCAGCACACACCATACTCGTTGATGTATCCAAACTTCTATATCTTCTGTCCATGAGAGAGTACAGCCAGGGTGGGAGGGGTATTTGATTATGCTGATTGTTTTCCCAATGCAGTGGGGAAGTATAGATGGAGTCAATGGATGGATGGCTAGTTTGCATGATGAACTGGGCCATGTTCATGACTCTCCTGCACACTGTATTCCAGGCTGTAGCCTAACCAAAATTTTAGAAACTACAGAGTCTTGGGAAGAGCCATTGCCTTACTACACTGGGATGCATCCAGGATAGGATACTTTCTATTATGCATCTATAAAAATTGGTAAGCTTTGTTGTGAACATGCTGAATTCCCTTAGCCTCCTGAGGAAGTAGAGGCATTGTGCTTTCTTGAGCATCGCATTGATGTGGGTGGATGCAGATAGATTGTTGGTGATCATCACTCCCAGGAACTTGATGTTCCAATCGTCTCCATCTCAGTATCACTGATATAGACATGGGCGTGTGCTCCATTCCACTTCCTGGGGTCTATGACCAGCTCCTTTGTTTTACTGACATTGATGGAGAAAATATTGCCTTTACACCATAGTGCTAAGCACTCAATCTCTTTCCTGTTTTCTGACTCGTCGCTGTATGAGATCTGACCTACAACGGTGCTGTCAGCAAACTTGTAAATAGAATTAAAGCAGAAATTGGCCACATAGTCGTGAGTATAACAAGAATGTAGGTAGGAGGCTGAATATGCAGCCTTGCAGGGCATCGGTGTTGACGATTATGATGGAGGAGGTGTTGTTTCCTATTCCCGATTCCAGTCTATGGGTCAGGAAGTCAAGGATCCAGTTATAGAAGGGGTGCAGAGACCTAGGTCTTGGAATTTAGAGAAGAGTTTATTTGGAATTAAGGTGATGAATGTGAAGCTGTTGTCAATAAATAGGACCCTGACGTAGGTATCCTTGTTTTCCAGATGCTCCAGGAATGACTTTAGGGCCAAGGAGATGGTGTGTGCTGTGAACCTGTTGTGCCATTAGGAAAATTGCAAAAAATCAAGTCAATCTGGTAGGTTGGAGTTGATGTAAGCCATGACTAACATCTTGAAGCACTTGATAATTATGGAGGTCAGAGTCACCGGGTGGTAGTCATTGAGGCATACTGCATGATTTTTCTTTGACACCAGGATAATTGAGTTTTTTGAAGCAGGTGGGGACTTCAGATCAAAGTAAGGAGAGGTCAAAGATGTCTGTGATTACTCCCACCAGCTGGTCTGCACAGAATCTCAGTGAACAGCCAGGACTCCATAAGGGCCAGTTGCCTTCTGTGGGTTAACTCTCAAGAAGGCCTATCTGTGGCGGTGATCATGGGTACGGGTGCACCTGAGTCTGTGGGATAGATGATCTTGTTTCACTGACCTTCTGTTCAAAGTGAGCATAGGATGCATTGAGCTTATACTAATGTTCGTGACTCCATTCGACTTCTCTTTGTAACTCATTATGTAATGTAAGCCCTGCCACAAACGATTGGTATCTGTGTGATTGGTCTGGGTCCCAAGTGGGGTAAAATAGTAGGGCTGGTTGTCACCAAGTAACTTCCTAGAATTCCCGCCCTTGGAATTGACTAGGTTTTTTGCTCCTCTCCCTAGATTATTGGCTGCTGGGGTGTGTACAGGACTTGGAGATCTTGGTGCTTAGCTTCACATGATAGTTGGAAAAGACTGCTCCATTGAGCCTATCATGGGTTCATCATGGGTGATTCTATGGGTGAATCTATTAGCAAGAAAGAAATAGCAAGACATCTCAATAGAAATTGCCCCATTGGGCAGACACAGCATTGTTCATGAAAGGCAGGTCATGCTTAATTAATCTACTGGAATTCTATGAAGACATTACAAGCACGGTGGACAATGAGAACCCAGTAGATGCGATGTATCTAGATTTCCAAAAGGCATTTGACAAGGTGCTGCACAAAAGGCTGCTGCGTAAGACAAAGACGCAAGGCGTTACGGGCAACGTATTAGCATGGATAGAGGACTGGTTAACTAACAGGAAGCAAAGAGTGGGGATGGATAAGTGTTTTTCTGGTTTGCAATTAGTGACTAGTGATGTACCTCAGGAATCAGTGTTGGGACTGCAATTATTCAAAATTTGCATAGATGATTTGGAGTTGGGGACCACGTGTTGCGTTTCGAAGTTTGCAGATGACACAAAGAGTGGTAGAACAAAGTGTGCAGAGGACTGTGAAACTTTGCAGAGGGACATAGGTAGTTTAATTGATTCGGCAAAAGTCTGGCAGATGGAGTACAATGTTAAGAAATGACAAGTCATCCATTTCGGTAGGAATAACAGTAAAACGGACTATTATTTGAATGGTAAAAAATTGCACTGTGCAGATGTACAGAGGGACCTGGGTGTCCTTGTGCATGAATCACTAAAGGTTGGTTTGCAGATACAACGGTAATTAAGAAGGCAAATGGAATTTTGTCTTTCATTGCTAAAGGGATTGAGTTTAAAAGCAGAGAGGTTATGTTGCAGCTGTATTGGTGCTGATGAGGTCACACCTGGAGTATTGCATGCAATTTCTCCTTACTGGAGAAAGGATGTACTGGCACTGGAGGGGATGCAGAGGGGTTGACTAGGTTGATTCTGGAGTTGAGAGGGTGTGTTTATAAGGAGACACTGAGTAGACTGGGATTATATTCATTGGAATTTAGAAGAATGAAAAGGGATCTTATAGAAACATATAAAATTATGAAGGGAGAAGATAAGGTAGAAGTAGAAAGAATGTTTCCGCTGGTAGGTGAAACTAGGACAAGAGGGCAAAGCCTCAAAATTAGGGGGAGCAGACTTAGAACTGAATTGAGAAGGAACTTCTTCACCCAGAGGTTTGTGAATCTATGGAATTCCCTGCCCAGTGAAGTGCTTGAGGCTTCCTCATTGAATGATTTGAAAGCTAAGATAGATAATTTTTTGAACAGTAAAGGAATTAAGGGTTATGGTGAAAGGGTGGGTAAGTGGAGCTGAGGCCATGAAAAGATCAGCCATGATCTTATTGAACGGTAGAGCAGGCCAGATGGCCTACTCCGGCTCCTGGTTCTTATGTTCTTGTGGATGAGTGCAAGTCAGGTAAGAAACCAAGCTGAAAGGCTAGTTAAATGATTTACCAGCATCCACTAGCTTCTGCTGTGAATCAAAGTCAAACAAACAGTCTCATGCTCATCTTAACGTCAGTACCAGATCATCAAATACTAACTTTACACTTACATTAGATTAAGTTGATTTGACTTGCAAGTCTCACTTCAAGTTAAGCCAATGCATATGCAAGTCAAAATATCAAATAGCAACAATACCTTATGTTCAATTCATGGCTTTTTAAACAAAATATAGTTAAGCAAGTGTCTTCTAGGCGCATTTCCACCCCAATGCATTATATTGTATCAGGACTTTGAATGTATCTCTTCTCCTGTTGGAGCAATACCATGAGGGGACACGAGCTGATAAATACACTCCCATTAACTGCACATTTCATTCATGCTTATCTTGCTCTCCTACCATTCATCACAAACACAATGCCAAGCATTCTTGACCTGGAAATCAGTTAAGATCCAGAAGTTGCAACTTTGAATGTGGGCACTGGCAAAAGGCAGGCAGACATACACCACAATGGGAAAGTGAGCCTTTAGATGTAGTCAATCCACTTCACACCTCCAAATTTTAAAGTTGTGTCTATTACCCCGGATTTTTGCATGGGTTCTGGAATGACCCAAATGCATCTAGCCCATATGGAACTCTGTCTAGAAACTTTGTTTTCCCACCTTTGGTTGGACTCCCTGCACATTTGGAGAGCCACAAAAGGTGTGTGTGTGGAGCACAGGTGGGGTGGTGAGCTGATCGAAAGATCCACCATATTTCTCCAACACTATACTGCAACTCTGAATTCAGTTTAAAGCAAACCTTCCAAAAAGCTTCCCACCCCCCCCCCCACCTTAGATTGTCCATCTCACTCCCATGTCCCCTCAAATCCCATGCTCCCCATTTCAGTTCATGCTGGACTCACTGGATGAGTACAATCGAAATTATTTTAAACCACTGGAATTAAATTAAATGTTTAAAAACCTGATAAAACTGTGACTTAAATGCAACCATCAGCAGGAGGTTTCCTTGCCCATGTTTAACATGAAGCCACAAGGGGTCCAAAATAAATGTTGAAGACTCCCAGGGTAGCTCCCTCCTGGCTGTATGTTACAGTGCAGGGAGTTCTGCTGGGTCTGTCCTGTGGGTGAGACAGGACATATCCGAGGATGGTGATGGTGATGTTTAGGACATTGTGCGTTAGGTATGATTTTGTGAGTATGACAATGTCAGGCTGTTGCTTGACTAGTCTGGGAGACAGCTCTCCCAATTTTGACAATGGCCCCCAGATGTTAGTAAGGAGGACTGCGCAGAGTTGTTCGGGCTGTGTTTACCATTGCGGTTCTGGTGCCTTGGGAAATGCCATGTGGTCTGCCCGGTTTATTCCTTTTTTATCAGACATTTTAGTGATTGCTTACATCTGAGTGCCTTGTTCAGACATTTCAGAGGGCAGTTAAGAGTCAAACACATTGCTGAGTCTGTAGGCACATGTAGGCCAGACCAGATAAAGCTGTCCAATTCCTTCCCTAAAGAATAAGTGAACCAGATTAATTTTTCCAATAATCAACAGTTAAGTGGCCATGAGACTCTCAACTCCAGATTTTTACTGAAATTAAATTCCATCATTTGCCATGTGGGATTTGAACCTGGTTTCTCGAGTGAAAGTCTAGCAATAATATCCCAGAGGCAACTCTTTAGCTGGTCGTAAATAGTTGAAGCCACTGCTGCTAACTGCATTTAGTACCTTTCTCCAGTGTTGTAAAACTTATTTCCAAGATGTAAGCATCACTGGCAAAGCCAACCAGCTTGGAGAAGGTGGTGGTGAACTGCCTTCTTGAACTGCTGCAATGCATTTGCCCACCGCAATATTGGCTAGTTCCAGGATTCTGAACCAGCAACAGTGAAGAATAGTGAGAAAGCTCCATGTCAGAGTAGGGCTACAGTTAATGCATGAGTCAGTGTTGTTAAGATGACAGGTTTCCTTTCTTCATTGGGTTATACTGAGATTTAGACAGATTTTATCAATTACATATACCGACTTGCAAATCTAGTTAAGGCCAGTCCTCCTTCAAGACTCCTCTGCCATTTGAAAAGATCATTACTGATTTGAATTTGCTGCCAGGCCACAAATGCAGAGTCCAATTTTACAATTTTCTCACAATCCAGATTGTTAGTCCATCCCCATACCTAGTTATACCAGGCACACTCCACAACAACCAACAATGTAGATGGGAGTAGACTGGTTCAGAGATATTTGGTGAGGCAACAAAAGAAACCAGCTTCTGTATTGAGATATTTAACAATTTCATTCTGACCACTATTGGCTAAAATCTCTATTTAAGGAGATATCATTAATATTCAAATTGAAAAAACCTGAGGCACAGGTCCAATATCATCATCATGTTGAGGTGGATTCAGCTTCTCTCCCTGTCCATTCAGCATTAGCAGTGCCTCAGACTTCTCAGATGTGGAACCATTTATCTTCAGTGACTAAGTTGGACCTTCCTCTTTGTCACTAGAATTCAACTCCTCACAAACAGTGACCTCACGCTCATCACAATGAAGCTCATTCAACAAATCTTCATTACAGAAAGGTACCTGGTCTATAATCATTTTGCAGATTCCTTGGGAGACCACATGAAACAAAACTCAATCTTTGGTTTTGGCAACTGCCACGTTTCTTGCCATATTCCATGTCATTCAGGCCTCTATAAGATTCCACCTTTTGTCATCTTTTCTCTTTGAATAATAATTACCACTAACAATTCTACTTATCCCTCCACAATCCCAATACCTATTTTCTCTGAAAAGTGAAACTAAATACTTCTGCCTTTTCCTCACTTTATAATATCAGTTTGTCTTTCCCATTACTCAGCTCGATAAGCTTAAGGAAAGTTTTTTTTTAAACTATCCTTCATTCTTTCCTTAATTTTTATTCATATCTTATATGAGCCTTTTTAATCTCTCATTGCCTATTCCCTTATATCTTTTAAAATACAATAAATGATAAAACAAACACATGATTATTAAATTGGCATTATGAAAGATTTGCCACTTATACTTAAAGTCAATAGTCCCCAAAGTCTGCAAGATTTAGATAGAAGTATCTGGATGCATTAAAAGTAACTTCTCTTTTCAAAGTGCATGACAGCAGAAAGTTCAAGTAAACCTTACATGTGACATATTTTCCCAAAACATTACCAACCCCAATGACTTCATTGAGCAGAATAGACAAACTGAAGGAAACTCAACAGGAGGCTCAATCAGAAAATGAGAATAAGCAAAGAAAATAAGTTGGACATATGCCATGCAGACTGAGTTGAGTAGCAGGTTCTACTAATGTCTGCCAGTTGTGATGAAGACCGTGACTTCAGGTTGATCGTGTGCTGCTGGTGATTAAAGATCAGACAAACTCTTTTGGAGAGGAGCTGAAATTCCCTTGAAGAACACAGGAGCAGGAGTAAGCCACTCAGTCCATGATTCTGGATTAGTGGTGCTGGAAGAGCACAGCAGTTCAGGCAGCATCCGAGGAGCAGTAAAACCGACGTTTCGGGAAAAAGCCTTTTTACTCCATGAGCCTGATCTGCCATTCAATGAGTTCATGGCTGATCTGTGGCTCAATTCCAGATACCTACCTTTGGCCCAAACCCCTTAAGACACCATTTGAATGACTTGGTAACTCAGTATGATCTTTAAAATCTGAATGAACTGCTGAGTTAATTTGTAAGATCAGTCTTAGTTGTATCTGCCATCTAATGTGTAATATAGAGCTTAAATTCCATGCAATTTGCTTTTTATATTAATTCATGTCAAATCTGAGTGTTGGCAAATAAGATAGATACCATTTTGCAGTTGTAGATCCATCAAAGCTTGGTTGATTATCCCAGCTGTTTAATATAGAGAGGCTGAAATTGAGGCTAGGTCCAACTGCTGAGAATAGCCAAGCGTAGAATCAAATTAAGAACTAAGTTATTAAATAGAGTCCAGGGTCATTATGTGTGGTAACTGCATGATGGATAGACCTTATTGTGGTTCACAGTGACTACATCTGTAGCACGTGTTGCTTCCTTCTGGAACTCTAGCTCAGAGTTGATGAGACGGAGCCGGAGCTTTAAACACTGTGACACATCAGGAGTGGGTGAGTTACCAGGATGCTAGGTTTCAGGAGGCAGTAACACCCATTAAATTAACTACCTTTAATTCAATCAGTGGTCAGGAACAGGAAGATATAACTATGATTGAGGCTGGGAGATGGATCCAGGAGGTGGTGCTGAAGGAGCCTCAGCCCTTGAGCATGTCTAACAGGTTTGAGATTCTTGCCTCCTATGCGGACGAGAGTGGGGGCTGTAGGGAGAATGAGCAAATTGACCATAAAACTGTGGTATAAGGAGCCATTCAAGAACAAGGAGAAAAGAGAGATGTAGTTGTAATCGGGGGTTGTATAGTCAGAGGAATAGACTCTGTTCACCATGACCAGGATTGAGAGTCTTGAAGGCTATGTTGTCTGCCTGGTGCCCAGGTTCAGGATATCTCCTCAGGGCTGCAGAGGAACGTGGAATGGGAGATGAAAGATCCAGTTATCATGGTCCATGTAGGTAGCAACCGTGTAAGTAGAAAGAAGTTCTGCTGAGGGAATATGCACAACCAGGGGCTAAATTAAAAAGCAGAATCAAACGGTAATAATATCCACATTATTGCCTGAGCCATAAGCATATTGCCATCAAGATTAAAGAGGTAAATACGTGGCTCGAAGATTGGTGAGTGATTGCTTTGAATCATGGGGCATTGGCACCAGTACCTAGGGGAAGAAGGGAACTGTTCCAATAGGACGGGCTCCAACTGAATCATGGTGGGACCAAGTCCCGGTGAACCACATAACGAGGGCTGTGGATGGAGGGAGATTTCAGTTCAGTTGCATGGAAAATTATGGACAAAGTTAACGGTGGAGAGAATTGCTCAGCAGAGGTTATTAAAGTTTCGAGAACAAGTAATAGGACATAATATGGAAAAAGTCAAGAATCTAATCAGGCACAGAAGATAAGGGGACAACTATGAGAAGGGGAGCAATCAACAAAGGACTGATAGCTAAGTGTGTTTGTAGCGCAGATTGAAATTGGAAGGCATGATGTTGTGGGTAGCATATATGGTGCTCCAAGGAGATTATGGTTGAGAACTAAAGATCCAAGGACAGACTTCCTATTGAATGGACAGGCAGATGAGCATAGGGGCCATACTTGTTAGTAAACTATGAGTGAAATCATAACAAAAAGTAATTATAGAGTCAGAAGGTGCAGATTATGTGTACGTTGAGTTGAGGAACTGCAAAGGGTAAACAATTCTGATACAGTTCTGAAGAAGCCCCACCGAACCCCAAAATGTTAACTCTGAATTCTCTTCACAGATGCTGCCAGACCTGCTGAGCTTTTCCAGCAACTTCAGGATGTTGGGGAGAAAGTAAATCTGGAGATAGAAAAGGTATGTAAGAAAGGCAGTATTACAATAATCACACAGAACTTCAATAAGCAGGTGGACTGGGAAAATCTGGTAGGTAGCAGATCTCAAGAAAAGTAATTTGTGAATGTCTGGAGATGGTTTTTTGGAGCAGGTTGTGGTAGAGCCCACTCTTCCAGAGAGGAGCTGAAATTCCTTATGAAGAACACAGGAGCAGGAGTAGGCCACTCTGTTTGAGAGTCTGGTCTGCCATTCAATGAGACCATGGCTGATCTGTGGCTTAATTCCAGATACCTGCCTTTGGCCCAAATCCCTTAAGACACAAGCCAACAGATGATTCTAGATTGGGTGATGTATAATGAGGCAGACTTGATTAGGGAACCTAAGGTGAAAGAACTCTGGGGGTTGCAGGGGGGTGGGGTAATGACAATAATATGATAGAATTCACCCCGCTGGAATCAGATGTAACATGATATTACAACTCAGTAAAGGTCATCTACAAAGACATGAGAAAGGAGCTGGCCAGAGTTGACTGGACAGGAAATCTAGCAGGAAAGATGGAAGAGCAGGAGTTTCAAGGGTTAATTTGGCAGGCACAGCAGAAATTCATCCAAAGGAAGAAGAAACAAACTAAGGGGAGGGTGAGGTAAACATGACTGACAAGGGAAGTCAGAGACAGCATAAAAGCAAAAGAAAAAGTGTACAATATGGTGAAGATAAGTGGGAAGCCTTTAAAAGCCAGCAGGGGATAACTAAAATAGCAATGGTGGGGGGGGTGGGAAGGGAAGAAGATGAATGAGTATAAGATATCTAGTAATATAAAAAGAAGAATGCAAGAGTTTTCTTTAGGTATCTAAAGAGTAAGAGAGGCAAGAGTGGACATTGGATTGCTGGAAAATGAGGCTGGAGAAGTCATAACGGGGAACAAAAATGTAGTGGAGGAACTGAATCAGTTTCTGAATCAGAAGACACATGCAACATATGGGAACTTCAAGAGAGTTGGGGCAGAGGTAAGTATAATGACAATCACTAAGGAGTGGATGCTGGGTAAGTAGAAAGGTCTGAAGATGGATGAGTCACCCAGACACTATAGGCTTCTGACGGAGACAGCTGAGGATATTGTATCATCATTGGTGGTGATATTTCAGGAATCACTGGTGTCAGGGAGGATCCCAGAAGACTGGAAAATGCCTAATGTAACACCCCTATTTAAGAAGAGAGGGAAACAGAAGACAGGAAACTTTAGGCCAATTAGCCTGACCTTGTTTATTAGTAAGATGTTAGAATCCATTATTAAGGATGAGATTGCAAAGTACTTGGTCTTATAGGGAGTCAAAACCAAGGCATATAATCTCAAAATCAGGGATAGGACATCTAAAAACATTGTGGCGACTCTTGGAATTCTTTACCCCAGAGGGCTGTGGAGATGTGGAAGCTCAATCATTGAGCAGGTCTATACAATAGGTTTCTGGAGACTAATGACATCAAGAGATGTGGAGACAGTGTTTGGAAAGTGGCACTGAGGTAGACAATCAGCCATGTTCTAATTAAATGGCAGAACACATTCAAAAGGCTGTATGGGCTGCTCCTGTTTCAATTTCCTGAATAACATTCTATATAACATAGAATAAACACAATATCTCAATATTACAGAACAGTCACAGAGAAAGCAAACCAAACTAGTGAACATAGTTATCAACCACACCAGATTACTGTAAGATCTGTAGCATCTGTAGCTCTCATTTCTTCCAATCAACTATATCATAAAGAAACACAACATTATTTTTTTTTCCTCTACTTAAATAGAAATGTTTGCCCATTAAACAAAATGAAAACAGAATTATATTTGGAAGGACATGTTCTTGAAATTTATGCTCCTGACATTTAGCCTCATTTTACAAAATACAGATCAAAGAACCGGGCATTAAAGTGCCCAAATGGCATCCATCCTAGATTTCTAGATCGAGCCTTATGACTGAAAACTGTGGGCATTGTAAATTAGATACTATATAGTAATCTACACACTATGTTTTTCAATTCATTCTCTGATTGATCTCCTTTTTCTGGTACAAGTATATTTCTCATTGTAATGCTGACAAACATAATTTCTACTTCTTTTTGTCACACAAATTAAATGTTGATTATTTTATTCCAATGGGAGAAAACAGATTGCCGACTAGTATCGATTGAATGTTTTCTCTTTTCAAAATATTGCTCTTGTAATTGTCCATGCTCATCCAAGTTGAAACAAATTAAGTCAATAAACCAATGTTGCACTTCCTGGTATAGTATTGTAACATTGTAAAAGAATTTCTAGACCACATCAAATAATTCATAATCAACGCAATTCTCAAATGATGCAATATTGATTGCAAATATCAGTAACTGGCACAAAATAGCACTTTGTTTTAACTGGTGTCCAGAGTCACTGCAAAAATCTTACACCAGCTGAAACAACGAAGTCTGTATTAAGGCTACTGGAGAGTGTGAAATGTAATGGCATTGGTGTTGAACATTGTCATCATCATAGTAAGTCTGTTATCATATTTATTGTCTGTTGCTCGGAGGAGACCTGAGAGAGATCAACTAGCTTGGTCATATCTCAGATCAATTACTTGTTTACACTCCAATACTTTGATCATATTTGCATAAACTCCACTGCCAAAAGGATAGTTTTTTTTATATATGTACCTATGTTTTAACAGTATTTGGAAAGGTTACCACATAATCAATTCAATGCTAAGTACTAAAGTATAGTAATCATCTCGTGGTTCTTACTGCAATGTTGACAGTGTCAATGTAACTCATGGAGATGTAATTGTTGTCAATCACTGCACACTTTGGGAAGCAACACAAAGGAGTGAAACATCAGTAAATTAATGCCCAGTATGGACTCTGGTCAAGGCCAATTGGTATCAAAACATTTTTTGATTTCAAGTCCTTGTCTTTGGATGTGAAATGTTTTATCTCAGACCCAGATCCCTAATGAATGAAAAGATAACTTGGTTTAAATCCAAGTTCAGCAAACCGAGCATAGCGTGCTTAAATACATACACGACTATTACAAACACTGTTAACCATCAGCAAAAGGAATATAGAAGGAAATAACAACAACATAAATCAAACTGTATGCATTCACATGTCGGTGTAAATCAGCAGGTGCCTTAATGGCTGGGCTCGGATCAACTTACTTTGATTCCTTGTTGTTGGGTAGTTAGGGTGAGCTTGGTCTCGTCTAAAAGCAAAACTTCGCAATAAAATTCTTCCTGTGCAGCACAGAAGCAACCCATCGCTGCATGTAGAGCTAGGAGAAGATTACGATAGACGTGAAGTCAAATAACAGCCCAGTTTCAGCGAAATATTGTCCAGCTTGAACTTTAGTTAGTCAAATACATGGGCTGATGCCATTACACAGTTCCAGTTACTCGGAGCGTGATAAATCAAACTGTATCAGCTGGTCATATGAATCTCCGCCTCCTGAACCCATTTTTTTCTCCCCCCCCCGGACGAAATCGCCACTGAGATATAGAATGGAAACTGTTACATCCTTGAAATAAAATGTAATTCGAAATATCCCGCTGATCAGTTTCGGCGAGTTGGTTATTGGAGGTGGAATCTGGGAGAGGAACAATAGAGACAGAATTTCAATAATACTACACGTAACAACTCGCACTTTAGTACGATTGAGCTTTCATAAATAATATTAAACCCAAAATAAATTTTCGTCCCTGTAATTAGTTCGAAATTGTGGAAAAGTGAACAGTTACTTTTAAATTCATGTCTCCACAGGCTCCTTTCATTGAAATGAAGCTTACGCTCAAATGAAAAAGACTACAGCTAAATAAGTGTGAGCTATACTCACCAACAGTTAATGGACTAATCGCTGGTTATAACCTATTATGGGATGTGAATGATAGCCTGGTACGGGTTAGGTGTACTCCTCACAGACCTGATTCTCACCCAGGCGTCCCACACATTGAGGATCGGTGATCTCTCAAACACTCAGCTGCATTCTTTAAGACCTCGTCTTTTACTTTCTTCAGTCCAAATGCGGTGTTACACACACAAGCAGCGAGGGGAGAAGCCGCTGATCGGTAACACCATCGCTGGGTGTGAAGCTCGAAGCTGCGAACCTCCCACTGTCTGGATCAGACTGGGTTACACAGCTCCCTTTCCTCTCTCTCTCTCGTTATGTGTGACAGTTCCCGTGTCTCTCTCTCTCTCTCTCTCTGGGTCACAGAGCTCCCCTCTTTCTCAATGGAACGGTGTAGCGCAGTCTTTTTCTCAATTACTCTCTGTGGGTTACACAACTCTCTATTTTCCAGTGTCTGTGATCAAAGCTTCTCTCTCTCGCTGGGTTACATGGTTTCTCTGTCTCTCTCGCTCAATGAATTATAGTTTCCCTTCCTATCTCTCGGTTGCACAGCTTATCTTTCGGTTCCACAGCTCCTCTCCCTCCCTCCAGGTCACAAAAAGCTCCTGTCTCTCTCTCTCTCTCTCTTTATGCTTTACAAAGGTTCTCTCTCTGTCTGGGTTACACTGTTCCTTTCTCTCACTTTTCACATGTTTACAAATGATCTATTCCTTCCCTCTCTAGACCGATCCCGCTTACCGCAGTCTGTCGTCTCGTTATTCCTGTTCCTGCTCCAGGCCGCCGTTTTCTCTTCTTTCGACACCGGCTTTAAGCTCCGGTGCTGCTCCGGTAACCGAGGAGACGCCGCCGCCCGTTCACCAGAGCGTGCGCGCTCCCGCCCCCCTCCTTGCAGCCTGGAACTTGTAGTCTCAGTTGGACAAAAGGTTTCCTAGCAGTCATCAATTATCAGTCCATTATCATCTTAACGTTGAGTTTATAAGTAACCAAGGAGTTATCCCCTTAGTTCTTCAATATTAATTCAAGGAAAGCTGCCTCCAGTTTGAAACTGTGGTCCAATGCTTTCCATTTTCACTGACCCCATTCCCAGAAATCGTCAAATCCTGCTTGATCTGAAGCGGGATTTTCTTAATATGTCGAGTTTGAGACCTTCTTTCTTCCCACCTTAAAAAAAAGCAGCAAATAATAACCAACAGTTCAGCATGTCTCTTTATAAGCTACTGACATGATCAAGATACATGGGTTTTGTAACTAAACCTGCCAATTTAATTTATATTCAGCATTGCTTCTCTGTAGTGGACAAAATTAGACATATTCGCTTCAATACTGGAACGGTGGGATCAAAATTTGCAAAAATAACAACAAAATCGTTGATGCATTTCTAGAGATTCTGGATATATTGTACCGAACATACTGAACTTTTACATTAAACTATCATTTAGCAATTGATGGATTAGGTCTACAGCAGTTCACAACTTAAATTAAAGATTAGGATGTGGGACCAATTGTAATATTTCCATTTGAGACAAAACTGAGTGGAAATGTAAGTTTTCAAGAGGACTTGGATTGCCTGACACTAAGTAATAGGCTGAAATATGGCAGGTGAGGTATAATGTGAATATGAGTGAAGTTATTTACTTCATTAAATAATTGAAAGTGGGAATATTTATTAGATGATAAGAGGCTGGTAACTGTAGGTGTCCAAAAGGGACATGGATGTTCTTTTCATTAGGTGGTATCTAAGTGCAGCATATAATTAGGAAGGAAAATGGTAAACTGGCCTTCATGACAAGGTGATTTAGAGTTCGAAAGAGTCTTGGTGAGATGCACCAGCATTATTGTGTACAGTTTGCCTCCTTATCTAAGGAAGGATATACTTGCTTTAGTGAGGGCATGCAACAGAAGTTCACCAGACCAGTCCCTGAACAGGCAGGATTGTTTTATGAGGAGAGATTGAGGAAAATGGATCTGCCATTTCTAGGATTTTGAAGCAAGAGAAGTGTTTTCATTGAGATTTACAAAATTCTTACAGGGTGTGACAGAATAAATGTTGAGATGTTCTCCTGAGTAAAACCAGGGGATTTAAGCTCAGGATAAGACACACGTTATTTAAGAGTGATATTTGTTTTAATTAATTGCATTTTAATAATAATCAAACATGTATTTAAATTCAGGTGCCTAGAATATTAGTTTGGGATCCTGCATTACCAGTTCAATGACATTACTACTCTTTAATTATCACCATCCCCCCAAACACACACAAACAAGTGTTGAATTACTTGAGGTTTGCAACTGCATTCATCCAGCAAGTAAACAGTATTCTATCATTCTTTTGATTTGACCCTTGTAGATGGTGGAACTTGTTTTGGAAGTCAGAAGGTGAGTTAACAGTGCAGCACATCAAGCTCTGACTTACTTGTGCAGCTGCAGTATTTATGTGATTTGTCCAATTAGATCTCTGGCTAACTGTGACTGCCCCCCCCCCCCCCAGATATTGATGGAAATTTGGTGATGGTAACATATTTTAATTTCAAGAGAAGGTGATCTCTTGTTGAAGATATCACATTGGCTAGTACCTGCGAGGAATGAAAGATGCTTGCCACTTCGGTGGCTCAGTGGTTAGCACTGCTGCCTCACAGCACCAGCGTCCCAGGTTCAATTCTAACCTCGGGTGACCGTCTGTGTGGAGTTTGCACATTCTCCCTGTGTCTGCGCGGGTTTCCTCCAGGTGCTCCAGTTTCCTACCACTGTCCAAAGACGTGCAGGTTAGGTGAATTGGCTATGCTGAATTGCCCACAGTGTTAGGTGCATTAGTAAGAGGGAAAATGGGTTTGGGTGGGTAACCCTTCAGAGGGTCTGTGTAGACTTGTTGGGCCAAAGGGCCTGTTTCAACACTGTAGGGAATCTAAAAAATAGTAATAACCTCAGCCTGAATATTCAAATGGAACAGAATACAATGCCTCCATGAGAAGGCCTGAAACAATGTGATTTAGCTGAAATGATTGGGATCCAACAATTACAACTATCTAGCTTTGCACTAAATATGACTTGTGTCAGGACAGTGTCTTATGATCTTCTTTATCTCAATTTTACCAGGGCTCATTGGGGTCATACTTTGTCAAATGGTGCCTTGATGTTCAAGCATTAACTCTCACTTCATCTCTGAAATTCAGCACTTTTGGCTATATTTGGATCAAGGCTGGAATGAGGCCTAGGCTTAGATTGTTCTGGGGATTTAGAATTGGTGAGCAAGTTACTTGGGAATTAAGGTTTACTTGGTAGCACACCCAACAACACATTCCAACATTTTTCTCTTTGAAGATGATGATTGTGTTAAAAATTTCAGCATTTCCTTTATCTTTTACTTCCTTATTTTTCTGTGCATCTATCCAACCTTCTACATAGTTTCATGTGACAAATCAGAACTTTTCAGTTTTTACTTCTCCCTGTTGTTCCTTCTTTTGTTTGTCCAGTGAAGCATACAAAGTTTACATCTGAAACACTAATCTTCCATCAACATCTTCTGTTTTTTATTTTAGCTTGAAATTTTCACTGCCATTCAGAACATTATGTACAGAAACAATCAAAACATTCCATATCAATAAGGGCAACATTTAGAGAAATAAAATCTGACTTTATAACAACTCAAGTCATTGGAACAGCACTTCAGTTCAAATCAATGGTACAATAGCTATTTCCAATGATATGATTTAGTATGAAGTTCATTGTCTGTCACAGTACATTGTGACATTTATTCCTGATACAAGGTTAGAAAAGAAAGAATTTACATTTTGTAGGTCCTTTCAAGTTCTCAAGGTGTCTAAAATGCTTCATAGCTGATTAATTGATTTGAAGTGCAGTCAGTTATTTTGCACAGCAAGGCAAATTGCAATGAGACAAGTGATTAATTAATCTATTTTAGAGATGCTAATTAAGGGGTAAATGTAGGACAGGACACCAAAGAATTTCCTGCTCCTCTTGAAGTCGTGCCCTGGAAACCTTTAAGTTGAAATGATTGGAGAATCAGCCCTTTCATTAAAGGTGTCGTTCAATAAATGGCACTTCTGACAAATCAGTGTTCCATTAGTACCACACTGAACTGTCAACCCAGACTATGTGTTTATATTCCTGGAGTGGGGCTTGACCTCATGGCTCACTGTAAAACCAAAATAACTTCCTGGGCAGCTTCACAAATTAGTATTTTTATTGTCCATTGTAGAATAGGTTGGCGTGTATCTTGAGAACATGTCTAATGTCTGGATTCTGAGAACAGCAATAGAGGAAGCTTGTCTTCTGAACTCATTACATTACTTTCCTATTATGTGCTCCTGAATATATTAAACATGATGGCAATCTTTGTTTTTCAATAGGCTATAGCACTAAACAGTCTTTGTAATTTTCAGTTATGTTTAATTTGTTTGTGTGTCAGTGAATTATGGAAAAGTTTGTAATAACAGCAAGCACATTAAGGGACATTTATTTACACACTCTATTTCACAATAAAAATACTGACTTCATCACTCAAGAGACTCATTGTGTTCAACCTTTTTCCCCCTTGTGTTTATTTTCCAATCAAGCCCTTTAAAAATTCCCAAATTTACTGATAATTTATTTCACTAAATACAGGAACGTATTAAAAGTGCCATTGGTTAAAATGTTGACCTTGTGCTCTGACACACATGATCCGGAATTGACATTCGTTTCTTCTTCTTCTGGATGTAAGTATTCCCCTTAGGAGGTATCTGTAATGACAGTACAGGACTGTCAGTTGCAGGACACATCTTGCTGATAAAATATAATGTTAATACCTTCATACCAAGGTGAGCTAAACTTAAAATATGTTGAAAGATTAATTTCTGTTCCAATTTTAGTTCAGTTTACCAGCCTGAAAACAGTATTGGTTTTTTTTCCAGAACAGAAGAGAACAAAGAGTTAGACCAAATGATTTATGTCTAACAGATTCAAATCACATTGGTTCACAGCTGGTTCACCACATCCATCAGTAAAAGGGAGATTCAATTCTAAACAGACAATTTAATTGTAGATCAGCTATAAATTCTGGCCGAATGCTAATTTGCAGCTGCAGTATGAACAAGAAATCAGTGAATGCCATTCATCCATGTAAAAGTGTGATAGAAGCATCATTAACACAGATAAGCTACACACAATGTATTTTCTCATGTGTCGTAAAAGTGTGGGAAATATTGTTCTACATGAAGTAAGTGAGAAAAAAAATTGTGAAATATTTAGTAACAATGAATAATTAATAGAAAGTAGTTCCAATAAAATTCAATATTAGAGCTCTTAGTATATAATACTTCGTGATTACATTGACCTTTTCATTTGAAGCCAGTACAACATCTGGTCCCCCTTGATCCTTCCCCCCCCACCCCCCCCATTATCATCGCCCAAGCCAAGTATCTTTGTCCTGCTCGCTGACATATCTTCTTGAATCTCCTGGTGTCCATAGCAAACATTTCAAAGGTTGCATTTTTCCTTGTAAATGCCTCTTGAACTTAGGCACAGAATTCAGTATGAAGCGGCAACCTTTACAATCACACTGCATTATTTTGACCCGTCAAGCTGGAACCACTGCTTTTATGGTTCATACATACTTCAGGTGCTTATTGCAACAAAAAATGTAGCGATTGTCTTAACAAATATCTCCACTCAATAGACTGATTATGTCATTGACTGTATTCAGTAACAAAACATTCCAAAGGTGAAACCATTACTGCAATGTACTAATTAATAACTTCAACATTCAGGTAATAAATCATGTGCCTGTTCAGAACTGAATATTTATCAATTTGATTTTTTAACAGATTTCTGTAAAAAGGTTCATTTATAATCATTTTGAATATATTATGTACATTTATATAAGATTGATAAATGCATAACTTTTAATGGTGGCATTGTAAGTTATTTTTCACTCATCATAATAGAATCAAATTCTGTTCAAAATTACTCTTTATAATAATATTGTTCAAAAACAAAAGATCAAAAGCTGAAATGGATGATTTATTTCATTAGTAATATTTGTAAGTTGTAGCAAAACATTCACTCTATTGAAGTTGCCTCTGAAATGTCGTGCGTGTGCTCAGCACTTAGATGTTACTGTTTTGTACTCAGTACTTCCCTACAGGCTTATTGTTGTGCCTTGCTGTCTTTCAGTTGACATAGCTAATATACGAAATCATGAACTGAATCCAGCATTTTCTTGGCCTGTCTACCTTTAAAGAAGGAGCTTTGTCCTGTCATTCTATGTGGTTAACATTTTCCCGATACAAGAACATTGTAAAACTCTTTTTATAAATTATGTTGATCTCATGAATAGTACAGCAATTAAATCAGAAATATGAAAGTAAAAATGCCTTCTTGTCTCCAAAATTAAGGCAATGGGTCACACAGTCCAGGAAGTTTTATGCTCAGTCTCTTATTTGTTCAAAGCCAGGAAAATGGTAAGAATGCTATGGTTGGTATCAATGTCCTCAGATTAAGTCAAAAAGCATACTCAGAATTCTGACTTACAATCATTAATCAGTGACTCCTGCTGGAAAAAGTGTGAATGTGAAATGAGAATGTCTGTGTAATCTTTCCTGAATCACTTCTTTTCTGGGAGGGTTTGTTGAGGTTTGTTGTTAGACAATTTAAAAGAAATTAGATTTGACTCAAAAAGCAGATGATCAATTAAGAAAGTAGTGTTAAATATATCACTTTAATTTATAACAGATTAACTTGATGTGGGCAACACTGTCCAGGTCAGCACTTATTACAGAGCAGCTGAGGTCATTGATGAAGCAGCTGAAAATGAGTGGGCCCAGGACACTGCCCTGAGGACATCCTGTAGCAAAGTTCTGGAGCTGGGATGATTGGTTTCCCATCATCTTTCTTCAGGATACTGTTATGATTCCAGCTGATGTTATTACTGAACAAATCAGACATCAGATTGAAACCTGGCTTGGTAGATCATTGTTTTATTTTGGATTTAAGAAATGGATGTCTGGAAATGCATAAAAGTGGATAACTACCCAGGACCCGATCAGGTGTACCCTATAACTCTGTGGGAAGCTAGGGAAGCACCATACTCTCAACTTTATCCTGTATGGTGTCAAGCTTCTTGGGTTACATTCATCCAAACAAGTGGAGTATTCCATAACACTCCTGACCCTATGCCTTGTAGATAGTGGATAGATATTGGGGAGACAAGAGGTGAGTTACTCACTTCAGAATTTCTAACCTGTGACCTGCTTTTGTAGTCATAGTATTTGTATGGTTGGTCCTGTTCAGTTTCTGGTCAATGGTAACCCCAGGATGATGATAATAGGGGAAATTCAGCAATGGTCAAGAGATGATGGTTATATTTTCTCTTTTTGGAAATGACCATTGTTTGACACTTACACGGCGCAAAAATTATTGACACTTAGCAGCCTAAGTCTGACATTATCCAGGTCATGCTACTTAAGGGATCAAAATAATAACATCAAATTGGGGCAGGCAATAAACAAAGAAATAACTAATGCCTGTAAAAATGGCATGGCAATTATCATGGGGGTTTTTCATCTGCATGTCGATTGGTCGAATCAGCTTGATCAGGGTAGCCTTGAGGAGTTGTTCATTTAGTGTCTCTGCGATAGTTTTCTTGAACATTATGTAATGGAACCGACGAGGGAGCAAGCTATCCTAGATCTGGTCCTGTGAAGTGATACAGGAATAATGAATGACCTCATAGTCAGGGATCCTCTTGGAGAAGTGATCATAGTGTGGTTGAATTTAGAATAAAGATGGAGAGTGTGAAGATAAAAGCCAATGCCAGTGTCCTGTGCTTGAACAAGGGAGACTACAATAGGATGAGGGAGGTCTTGGCTGACGTAGGCAAGGCTTTTATGGTGGGACAGTTGACAAGCAGTGGAAGACTTTCAAAACAATTTTTCAGAGCTCTCAGCAAAAGTATATTCCAGTGAACAGGAAGGACTATAAGAAAAGTAGTAATCTGCCAAAAGTGTCTAAGGAAATAGGAGAGGCTATCAAATTGATAGAGAAGGCATACAAAGTGGCCAAGACTAGCGAGAAACTAGAAGATTGGGAAAACTTTAAATATCAGTGGAAAGCCACAAAAAGAGCTATAAGGTAAGACAGAGCATGAGAAAAAATCTAGCACAAAATATAAAGATAGGTAGCAAATGTTTCTATAAATATACAAAACAAAAAAGAATGGCTAAAGTAAACATTGGTCCTTTAGAGGATGAGAAGGGGCATTTAGTTATGGGATATGATGAAATGGCCAGGTGTTGAATAGGTATTTTATGTCGGCCTTCACAGTGGAGGACACCAATAATATGCCAGTAATTGACAAAGAGATGAAGGTAGGTGAGGACCTGGAAACAATCATTATTTTGGAAGAGGTAGCGTTGGTCTAGCTAATGGAGCAAAGAATAGACAAGTCTGCTGGACCTGATGAAATGCATCGCAGGGTACTAAAAGAGATGGCGGGAGAAATAGCAAGTGCACATGTGGTAATTTTCCAAATTTTGCTGGATTCTGAGGCAAATTGGAAAATGGCAAATGTGATGCCACTGTTTAAAAAGGGAGGTAGACAACAGACGGAGAATTGTAGACCGGTTAGCTTAACCTCCATAGAGGGGAAGATGCTTAAGTCAATTATTAAGGAAGAAATAGCAAGACACCTCAATAGAAATTGTCCTGTTGGGCAGATGCAGCATGGGTTCAGGAAAGGCAGGTCACGGTTAACCAATCTTTTGGAATTCTATGAAGACATTACAAACAAGGTGGACAAAGGGGACCCAGTGGATGTGGTGTACCTAGATTTCCAAAAGGCCTTCAACAAGGTGCCACACAAGAGGCTGCTGCATAAGACAGTGATGTATGGCATTACGGGTAAAGTATTAGGATGGGTAGAGGATTTGTTGACTAACAGGAAGCAAAGAGTGGGGATAACTGAATGCTATTCCAGTGGGCATTTGGTAACTAGTGGTGTGCCTCAGGGATCGGTGTTGGTACTGCAATTATTTACAATTTGCATAGATGATTTGGATTTGGAGACCACATGTAGAGTGTCAAAGTTTGCAGATGACTGGCAGAGAAAGTGTGCAGAGGACTGTGAAACTTTGCAGAGGAATGTAGATACAGTAAGTGAGTGGGCAAAGGTCTGATAGATGGAATGCAATATTAATAAATGTGAAGTCATCCAGTTTGGTAGGAGTAATAGTAAAAAGTATTATTGCTCACATGGTAAAAAGTTGCAGCATGCTGTTATGCAGAGGGACCTGGGTGTCCTTGTGCATGAATCACAGAGGGTTGGTCTGCAGGTACAAAAAGTAATTCAGAAGGCAAATGGAATTTTGTCCTTCCTTGTTAAAGGGATTGAGTTTAAAAGTAGGGAGGTTATGTTCCAGCTGTACAGGGTACTGGTGAACCCACACCTGGAGTACTGCATGCAGTTTTGGTCTCCTTACTTGAGAAAGTACTGGCACTAGGGAGGGTACAGAGGAGGTTCAGTAGGTTGATTCCGGAGTTAAGGAGGTTGTTTTATGAGGAGAGGCTGAGTAGACTGGGATTATATATATATTGGAATTTAGAAGAATGAGAGGGAACCTTATGGAAAAATATAAAATAATGAAGGGAATAGATAAGATAGAAGTAGAGAGGATGTTTCCACTGGTAGGTGAAAGTAAAAGCCTCAAAATTAGGAGAAGCAGATTTAGGACTGAACTGAGAATAAACTTCTTCACCCAGAGGGTTGTAAATCTATGGAATTCCCTGCCCAGTGAAGTAGTTGACACTACTTCGGTAAACATTTTTAAATTCAAGGTGGACTTTTTTGTACAATAAAGGAATTAAGGGACATAGTGAGAAGTCTGGTAAGTGGAACTGATTCCACGAAAAGATCAGCCACGATCTTATTGAATGGCAGAGCAGGTTCAAAGGGCCAGATGGCCTACTCCTGCTCCGAGTTCTTAAGTTCTTAAGGACATGAACCGTTTCTGTATGAGGAGTTGCAAATAGAGTCATAGAGGTGATAGCATGGAAACAGACCCTTTGGTCCAACCCGTCCATGCCGACCAGGTATCCCAACCCAATCTAGTCCCACCTGCCAGCACCCGGCCCATATCCCTCTATACCTTTCTTATTCCTAAACCCATTCAAATGCCTTTTAAATGTTGTAATTGGGCTCCACCATTTCCTCTAACAGCTCATTCCATACACGTAACACCTTCTGCATGAAAAAGTTGTCCCTTAGGTCTCTTTTACACCTTTCCCCTCTCACCCTAAACTTATGCCCTCTAGTTCTGGACTCCCCGACCCCAAGGAAAAGACTTTGCCTATTTTTCCTATCCATGCCCCTCATAATTTTGTAAACCTCTATAAAGTCACAACTCAACTTCCGACGCTCCAGGGAAAACAGCACCAGCCTGTTCAGCCTCTCCCTATAGCTCAAATCCTCCAAACCTGGCAACATCCCTGTAAATCTTTTCTGAACCCTTTCAAGTTTCACAGCATCTTTCCAGTAGGAAGGAGACCAGAATTGCACGCAATATTCCAACAGCGGCCTAACCAAAGTCCTGCACAGCCGCAACATGACCTCCCAACTCCTGTACTCAATACTCTGACGAATAAAGGAAAGGATAGCAAATGCTTTCTTCACTATCTTATCTACCTGCGACTCCACTTTCAAGGAGCTATGAACCTGCACTCCAAGGTCTCTTTGTTCACTAAAGTCTCCCGAGGACCTTACCATTAAGTGTATAAGTCCTGCTAAGATTTGCTTTCCCAAAATGCAGCACCTCACATTTATCTGAATTAAACTCCATCTGCCACTTCTCAGCCCATTGGCCCATCTGGTCAAGATCCTATTGTAATCTGAGGTAATCTTCTTTGCTCTCCACCTCACCTCCAATTTTGATGTCATCTGCAAACTTACTAACTATATGTCTTATGCTCACATCCAAATCAAATAGTATTAGACTGTGTCCAATCATCAGCAAACAACCCACTTCTGACTTTAGCAGCTGAAGACGATAGAGCTTAGAACACTTTTCTGAGGAACTCTTGCAGTGATGTACTGAAGCTTCGATGATTGACTTCCAAAAACCAAAACTACCTTTCTTTGTGCTCAGTTTGACCTCAACCAGTAGAGGTTTGGCCTGAATCCCATTGACTTCAGTTTAATTACAGCATCTTGATGCTATACATGATTAAATGCTGCCTTGATGGCAAAGGTAGTCACTCTCACACCACTCTGGAGTTCAACTCGTCTGTCTGTATTTGAGCCATAACTGTAATGTAATTTGCCTAATGGAAATGTGCAGAATGTTTGTACTTGGTAGAGATCCAAAATTACATAGCTCACTAATTTCCACTCTGTTCTAGCAAGTATGATTAAATTATGAATTTTAATAGAGATGAAATTCAAACCTACAAACTTTGAAGTGTACAACATTAAAGTTTGGAATTAGCTGAGGAGAGGCTGAAAGAGAGTAGACTCAAGACGTAACATGTCTAATCAATGCAGAGCTACAATTCAGAGAACAAATTGAATCCTGGCATTAAAATTGCTAAACCACTGAATGCAAACCAGAAGTCATAAAACAATGAAACTCCACCACTAGTTAGGCTGCACCTTGAATATTTTAATTAGATCCTTTAACAAAGGCACATGAAATCATCCAAGGACAGTACAGTTTCACAGTGGTTAGCACTGCTGCCTCACAGCATTAGGGATCCAGGTTTGACCCGAACATCCAATGACTGTGGGGAGTTTGCACATTTTCCCCATGTTTCTGTGGGCTTCCACCAGATGCTCAGGTTTCTTCTCAGTCTAAAGATGTGCAGTTTAGATGGATTGGCCATGCTAACTTGCCCCATAGTATCGAGAGATGTGTTGGCTAGGTGGGTTACCCATGGTAAATGTGGGGTTTTGGGGATTGGGTGAAGGTGGAATTCTTTTCAGAGGGTCAGCACAGACTCAATGGGCTGAATGGCCTCTCTCTGCAGTGTACGGGTTCTATGATTCTAAGGACCAGAAGTGGTCAGAGAAGAGTCATGAATTTGACCTCTACCATGCATCCATCACTTTGGCCCTGAATTTCCCTCTTTCTCGCACCAGCAGTGCCACTGGTCACTTCTTCTTCAAGTGCATATGCTGTAGTTGGCACATAACATTGGCTCCATTTTCCACTAATTTTCAACGGATTCAAGAGTGGAATTGTTATTGGACTGTGTGAGCTTTTCAGCAGCTGATAACTGAAGCCTAGTTTGTATTCCTCCTGTTCTATCCTGGATAGAGCTCTTCACAGTTTTGGTTCAAACATAAACATTAGAGCGAAATTTCAGAGTGGAGGTCCACCATAGAAGCTTAACACTATCCAGGAAAGAGCATCCGCCTTGACCAGTGACTCGTCCATCATTTCAAACATTCGCACCCTCTGGTTAGAAAGTAAAATTAGGGCGTATGAGATTTGTTTTGGTGGGGCTGTCTGTTAGCTCAGTTGGCTGGATAGTTAATTTGGGAGACAAAGTGCTGCCAACAGCACAGGTCCAATTCCTGCACCAGCTAAGGTTACAATGATGGTCCCATCTTCTCAGCTCTCCCTTCCCTTGACGTGTGGTGATCCTCAGATTAAAGCACCACCAGTCATGCCTCTCTAATGACAGAGAAGCTCTATAGTTCATTAGGACTACGGCAAATTTAATATGCCAGTATTGGTTGAGAATCTGTCAACAGACAGAAAATAGATCATAGAAATAAAAATACCCTTCTAGGATACCAGGCTGTTATTAGTGGAGTACCACAAGGATCAATGTTAGTCCCATAACTGATATAAATGATTTGGTATGGGGCCAATTATAATATTACCAAATTCATTGGTAACATAAAACTTGGTGGGAATGTAAATTCTAAGGAGAATGCAAGGAGGCTTCAAAAGAATTTTGAAGGCAGGCTGAGTGAATGGACTAGAACATTGCAGATGCAATACAAAGTGAATAATTATGTGAATAATTATAACGTGAAGTTATTCACTTCAGTAGATAAAAACAAAGGCAGAATATTACTCAATGCTGAAAGGTTGGGGAATGCAGACGTTCAAAGGGGACATGGGGGCCCTTGCTCATGAATCACTAAAGGCTAGCACGCAGGTGTAACAAGCAATTAGGAAGGCAATGGTATGTTGGCATCCATCACAGGAGGATTTGAATGCAGAAGAAAAAATCTCTTCATGAAATTGTATAAAACCTTGTTCAGACTGCAAATGTTATATTGTGTACACTTTTAGTTTCCTCAGTTAAGGAAATGATATATCTGCCAGAGGAGGAGGGCAACAGAGGTTCACTAGATTAATCCGTGGGGTGGCAGAATTATTTTATGAGGAATGATCGAGGATGCTTGGTCTGTTTTCTCTAGCATTTAGATAAATTAGAGGTTTTTTCTTTGAAATGTACAAAATTCTCAAACAGTGTAACAGAGTAAATATTGACAAGTTACTCCCCCTGACTAGTGAGTCTAAAATGAGGGGACATAATCTCTGGATAAGGGGTGGGCCATTTAATATTTAGATACTGAGAAATTTCTTCACTCAGAGGATGGTGAACCTTTAGAATTCTCTACTCCAGAGGTCGATGGAATCTGAATCATTGAGCATGTGTAAGACATATATCAGGGCATATTCTGGAGACAAAAGACATGAATAGATGTGCAGATGGTTTATAAAAGTGGCACTGAGGCAAATGATCAGCCATTTGAATGTGTAACAGAGTCAATTAACTGAATGGTCTACTTCTGTTCCTCTGTTCCTATGTCTAATACAGAATTAAATGGTGGTTTTAATTTAGAAATTGTTCCAATAGAGAATGTAGTCCAATGGCAACAGCTGTCAATGCAACATCAAAATAACTTCCTTACTTCTGAGTTTATCCAAGATTTACACATTGCACAGATGGATCAAGAAGGAAAAAGAAATTATGAGAATGGGGCATGCAGGAAAAGGCTGTTCTGAAGAATGACATTTATTTTTCTCTCTCTAATCTATAATTAGAAAACCTTAGAGTGCATTTCTCTTTTTTTCATAGAATTCCGACAGTGTGGAAACAGGCCCTTCGGCCCAACACATCCACACCGACCCTCCAAAGACTAACCCTCTCAGACCGATTCCCATACCCAATTATCATACATTTACCCCGACTAATGCACCTAACCTACACATTTCTGAACACTATGGGCAATTTAGCATGGCCAATTCACCTAACCTACACATCTTTAGATTGTGGGAGGAAACCAAAGCACCCAGAGGAAACCCATGCAGACACAGGGAGAATGGGCAAACTCCGCACAGAGAGTTGCCCAAGGCAGCAGTGCTAACCACTGAGCCACCGTGCCACCCCAAGGTCTTTTTCCCAGGGTAGGGGAGTCTAAAACAAGAGGGCATATGTTTAAAGTGAGAGAGGAAAGACTTAAAAGGGACCTGAGGGGCAACCTTTTCACAGAGGGTGGTATGTGTATGGAACGAGCTGCCAAAGGAACCTGGTATAATTCCAACATTTAAAAGGCATCTGGATGGGTACATGGATAGGAAGGGTTCAGAGGGATACGATCAAATGTTGGCAAACAGGATTAAATCAGTTTAGGATACCTGGTCTACTTCCATGCTGTATTACTTGATGACTCTATGACCAGTTTCTGGTCTCTTGTGGCTGAAGCGTCCCCTGGAAGTGCAGCAAGCAATTGAGTAGGGAGATGGTATGTTGGCATTCATCACAGGAGACAAGTGAGTGCAGACGAAAGTATTTATTTATGCAACTGAGTAAAGCCAAAATGAGACTGTATATAGAGTATTGTGCGCAGTCTGAGCTCTTTATTCAAGGAAGGATATACCTGGCACAGAAGGAGACAGCCAAAACTTACTTGACTAATCCCTGGGATGGCAGGATTGTTTTATCAGGACAGACTGAGAACACTAGGTCTGTATTCTCCAGAGTTACAAATAGTGAGAGGCGATCTCTTTGAAATTTATTAAATTCTTACAAGTAACAACAGTTTGGATGGAGAAAAGATACTTTGCCTCACTGGAGAGTCTAAAACCAAGGGACATACTCTCAGAACAAAGGGTAGACCATTTTAAAAAGACAGGGCCCAGCTAATGATGCTTCATTTCTCCTGTCAACATTGCCTTAAAGTGCGGCAAAGTCCATTGGAGCCATCCAAGATGCCTTTGGTAGATTCACTGCCACTCATCCTTATTATTATCAATCTAGTTACTGATACCTAGTGAGGAAGGATGCCCACATGAATTCTTCAGTGGAAAATAGGTTGAATTTTGATAAACGGTATACATTTATTAAATTGTATTTCATACTATTTATATTAAATTTGAAATACATGATGATCTTTTCTGAGACATTAGGCACAATTTAGGAGTAAGTGCACATTGCTGTTACTATATGAACTTAGCACTTGAATAACAACTTAAAGCGAGGGGGGGGAAACTGTTTTCAAGTGAGGGATCATTGATATATGGACAAAATTAATCGAGGGATACAGACACAAAAAAAACTTAACATAGTTTCGAAGAGAGAAAAGTGAAATGCTCAGTGATTAGTGTTGCTCTCAGCGCCAGGGACCCAGGTTTGATTCCAGCTTTGAGCAACTGTCTGTGTTGAGTTTGCACATTCTGCCCATGTATGCGTGGGTTTCCTCTGGGTGCTCCAGTTTCTCCCATAGTTTAAAGATGTGCAGGTTAGATGAAAATGGCCATGCTAAATTGCCCATAGTGTTCAGGGATGTGTAGGTTAGGTGCAATAATTGTGGAAAATTTCAGGGGGATAGGTCTGGGTGGGATACTCGCTAGAGGGTCAATGTGAGCTTGTTGGGACAAATGGCCTGTTTCCACACTGTCGGGATTCTGTGTATTCTATGGTATTTTATGGTATGGTTCAAATCACCCACCATTTTAATGCTACGGCTGAGGTTGCTTAACCTTACTGAACCTTCCTATGACCATTGTTAACAAAGGTATTGCTCTTTGTTTTATTAGTTAATCTGGAAATAAAATGGCACTGTGATGGGAAAAGTTTTGAAAAGAACTGCTTGCAGCACGACCTTCTGATTCCTGTCACTCAGTCAATTCCATGTACATGTAGTTGTTATTCCCTTTATTCCATGAGCTATAATAATGCTCACAAATCTGATGTTCAACATTGTACCATGTGATTTTTGAACATCCATGTTCAATTACATAAGTAGCATTAACTCAAATATCCTTTCTGTTAAATCATTCAAAATCTGAACAAGCACTGACATAAAATTGAACTCAAACAAGAAAACCACTTATGAAAGAAATTAGGAAAATTTTCAGTGTATACCTCAATGCGCTGAATCTTAATTTTTTTGGTTAAGTTCAAGTTTCATCATGACTCATGAATGGTTTTACACAGCAAGGTCTTGTGAGTTTTCTTATGCTATCTGAACAATCTTGCCTCAATAATTAACATGTTCCAATGGTGTCTCTCATGTATGATTTCCACCCCATCTTACAGTATGCCATTCCTGGAAAAACTCACCATTTGGCAGATATTCACCAAAAAAGTGGCATCCCTTGCTCCTGTGCCATCTTTAAAATGCCACGATGTACCCAGACAAGCACTGGCATTCTCATAGTCCTCTGCTCCTCTGATGGACAGAATTGTATGTGAAAAAGAAGGTGAAGATTATACCACATTTTCCAACAGGAACCTTGAGGTCCTGGTGGATGGGGTCGTGCAATAGAGACTGGCAGAGGAGTCTATGCCACCAAACGTTGTCAACCTAATCTGATGCTGTCATCCAGGTTAGTGCCATCTCCGGATGTAGAACAGCGGCTAGCAATGTCAAAAGAAGGTCACTGATCTTCTCCACTCTGCCAGGTTAAGTACCACACTCCATCATCTCACATTCATTCTTTCTCTAATGTTGTGTCTATCTCTCATCAAGGTTCAATACTTGACCACTCTCACTGTTTCCTGCAAAACATCCTCTCATCCACTCTTCCTCCTCAGCCTCCCACACTATTATCCCTGTATACCCTCTGCTCTGCCTCCTCAGTACTTTAGAGCACCAGGTCTGAACAGCTATGCCACCAATTAACATCTCACTCATTGCCTCGCTCTCTCAGTACAGGAAAAAATAGCACATAATAGGGCCGAGAGATAGCTATCAAAGATTCGAACAGCAATAGATACGCCAGGGAAGTGCCATTTTCAGGTCTTCCTTCCCCTGGTCTTCCATCTTCTCCAGACACAAAACTGCTTGATCTACTGGCAGAACAGAGTTAGGAATTCTCTCTTAGCAGAGTGGTCACAGCAGATTATTCTGCAAGATTGTTAGCCATTTTCAAACCTTACATCCAAAGTTCATTAAAATGTGAAATCTGACACCATTTCAATTCCCAAAGGTACTGAATTTTAGACATTAGACCTACAATGAAGTCTGGAATCAGCTGACACTGACAGAACCCAAGCTGCGCATCAGTGAACTGTGTAAGTGCTGCTTAATGACACTGTCCACAATACCTTTACATTTTACTGGGTCAGTGGTTGATCAGGTTGGATTTTTCCTGCTTTTTGTGGTGGGGGTGGGGACATCCCTGGACAAGTTTTTAAATTCTTCGAGGAGAAAGTGAGGACTGCAGATGCTGGAGATCAGAGCTGAAAATGTGTTGCTGGAAAAACGCAGCAGGTCAGGCAGCATCCAAGGAACAGGAGAATCGACGTTTCGGGCACAAGCCCTTCAGGAATGAGGAAAGTGTGTCCAGCAGGCTAAGATAAAAGGTAGGGAGGAGGGACTTGGGGGAGGGGCGTTGGAAATGCGATAGGTGGAGGGAGGTCAAGGTTAGGGTGATAGGCCGGAGTGGGGTGGGGGTGGAGAGGTCAGGAAGAAGATTGCAGGTTAGGAAGGCGGTGCTGAGGGTTGGGACTGAGACAGGTGGGGGAGGGGTAATGAGGAAACTGGAGAAATCTGAGTTCATCCCTTGTGGTTGGAGGGTTCCCAGGCGGAAGATGAGGCACTCTTCCTCCAACCGTCATGTTGCCATGGTCTGGCGATGGAGGAGTCCAAGGACCTGCATGTCCTTGGTGGAGTGGGAGGGGGAGTTGAAGGGTTGGGCTACGGGGTGGTTGGGTTGGTTGGTCCGAGTGTCCCAGAGGTGTTCTCTGAAACGTTCCGCAAGTATGCGGCCTGTCTCCCCAATATAGGGGAGGCCACATCGGATGCAGTGGATGCAATAGATGATGTGTGTGGAGGTGCAGGTGAATTTGTGGCGCATTGGAAGTGTCCCTTGGAGGGAAGTAAGGGGGGAGGTGTGGGCGCAAGTTTTGCATTTCTTGCGGTTCCAGGGGAACGTGCCGGGAGTGGAGGTTGGGTTGGTGGGGGGGTGTGGACCTGACGAGGGAGTCACAGAGAGAGTGGTCTTTTTGGAACACTGATAGGGGAGGGGAGGGAAATATGTCCATGGTGGTGGGGTCCGTTTGGAGGTGGCGGAAATGACGGCAGATGATACGATGGACATGGAGGTTTCTTGGGGTGGTAGGTGAGGACCAGTGGGGTTCTGTCCTGGTGGCGGTTGGAGGGGCGGGGCTCAAGGGCGGAGGAGCGGGAAGCGGAAGAGATGTGGTGGAGGGCATCATCGACTACGTCTGCGAGGAAATTGCGGTCCTTGAACAAGGAGGCCATCTGGGTGGTACGGTTTTGGAACTGGTCCTCCTGGGAGCAAATGCGGCGGAGACGAAGGAATTGGGAATATGGGATGGCGTTTTTACAGGGGGCAGGGTGGGAGGAGGTGTAGTCTAGGTAGCTGTGGGAGTCGGTCGGTTTATAGTAAATGTCCGTGTTGATTCGGTCACCCGAGATAGAAATGGAAAGGTCTAGGAAGGGGAGGGAGGAGTCTGAGACGGTCCAGGTGAATTTGAGGTCAGGGTGGAAAGTGTTGGTAAAGTGGATGAACTGTTCAACCTCCTCGTGGGAGCACGATGCAGCACCGATACAGTCATCGATGTAGCGGAGGAAAAGGTGGGGGGTGGTGCCAGTGTAGCTGCGGAAGATGGACTGTTCCACATATCCTACGAAGAGGCAGGCATAGCTGGGGCCCATGCGGGTGCCCATGGCTACTCCTTTGCTGCACCTTCCCCTGCATCCGCAAGAAATACAAAACTTGCGCCCACACCTCCCCTCTTACTTCCCTCCAAGGCCCCAAGGGACACTTCCATATCCGCCACAAATTCACCTGCACCTCCACACACATCATCTATTGCATCCGCTGCACCCGATGTGGCCTCCCCTATATTGGGGAGACAGACCGCCTACTTGTGGAACATTTCAGAGAACACCTCTGGGACACCCGGACCAACCAACCCATCCACCCGGTAGCCCAACACTTCAACTCCCCTTCCCACTCCACCAAGGACATGCAGGTGCTTGGACTCCTCCATCGCCAGGCCATGGCAACACAACGGTTGGAGGAAGAGTGCCTCATCTTCCGCCTGGGAACCCTCCAACCACAAGGGATGAACTCAGATTTCTCCAGTTTCCTCATTTCCCCTCCCCCCACCTTGTCTCAGTCAAATCCCTCAAACTCAGCACCGCCTTCCTAACCTGCAATCTTCTTCCTGACCTCTGCGCCCCAACCACAGTTCGGCATATCACGCTCACCTTGAGCTCCCTGCACATATCGCATTCCAAATGCCCCTCCCCCAAGTCCCTGCTCCCTACGTTTTATCTTAGCCTGCTGGACACACTTTCCTCATTCCTGAAGAAGGGCTTGTGCTCGAAACGTCGATTCTCATGTTCCTTGGATGCTGCCTGACATGCTGCGCTTTTCCAGCAACACATTTTCAGCAAGTTTTTAAATTGTCAGGTGTATATGGTATTGTAGCTATATAAAAACACCTTGGATAATGTGCAGCTGGATCTGAAGCACAGTTACACTGTCAGAGTGTTATCATGGCTCATGGCAATGTATGCAGTGACTTCAGCCATTTCTTGATATCATGTGGAGTGAATCAGATTGGCTGAAGATGTTATCACACACCAATCATAGGACAACTTACTGTTTTGTGGATATGTGCCACAAGACCGGCACACTTAACATCCCCACCATCTTTAAAGGCCAATATGCACATAGAGGTGAGTTGTACTGTTCAGTCACAGACAGGTTTTGAACATGTTGAAGAAGGGGAAGATGACACTGCAATCGTTTGACTGGGATCTGGAGGTACAAGTTGAGAGAAAAGTGTGGAGGAGGGGTGTCCTCTTCCCAGCAGAAGCCACACCACCAGACTGCGGGATTGTGGTGTAGGTAAGTGCGACATTCATAGTCTAAATGAAAAGATCTTCATCGAGATGTCAATAAAGGTATCATTTTCTTCTCTTTGCAAACTCACACTCATTCTATCTTTGCTAGTGCACCCATTTCCCACCAAGGTTCACCAAGCACTCTCACTGTTGCCTACCACATCCCCTTTCACTACTGTCAACCCCCACCTCCAAACTCTTATACCACTAACCCTGCATGGCCTCGGTGCTGCGTCCTCACTACCTTGGAACATCTCACCACCCTTTACATACCTACACCAGGACCAAAAGCTGGGCAACCCACTTTCATTTCACTCAATCCTTCACTTGCTCTCAATACAGGAGAGGGCAGAGCAGAGCAGAGGAGTGGTCTAGTAGCAATAGAGTAGAGGGAGAGGAGGAAAAAGACTTATGAGGGCACTTTGCTGGCATGGGTGACAATGCACTATTCGTGATATTGCACCTTTACATAAATCTCACTGATTTCTAATATGTTTGTTTGTTCATCACTCTGCGTAACCTCTAATGTCATTGTTACAGCAAGAAGAATAATTTGATGGTTACAAATAATGTTCCACAGACAAAAGTCTGAGTTGAGGGCTTGCTGCATCATCTGGAAGTAAGAGGAACAGGGGCAAAGGATGCTGTTGACATCTTTAGCTCTTCTTATATAACATCCCCAGGAGTTCAGCAATACCTGTGGCAGGCAGGTGTAACACAAAGCAGGGGGGGGAACAATACATTAGAAGGGTTAAGGAATAGGGACCCTGCTGGTCTGTGAATAGTATAGTACATGGGTCTATGTGCAATCTCCTTTCCCATTAAAATCCCTAACATGGGTGGGTCCTGATGTCCCCTCCATCACAGGCTGTCACTTACCACACTAACTACAAATGTAGTTGCAGCCATTTTTCTCTCAGTTGCTCACTTTCAATTTGCACGAAGCTGGAAGGTGACAGTGAGTGCTCCTCAGCCTTTGCCTCAACATGTCAGTGAGCTCCCAACCATGCAAATCCCATTCCTAGCAGTCTTTCCTGTAATCTCCATGCACTCCCCAACAAGCCCATCTACATCAGCATGCACTTGCCTCCTTTCCCTTCCAATCCTGCCATTTGAAGAGACCATGCCTTATGCTTTTGTCCCCTTTCACAGTTGTCATCCTTTCTTCCTGCAGAATGTAGTCCCCAGTCCTGAAGGATAACTTGCCGAGTCTCTTTCCCATAGCAGCAGCCACTCTTGACTCCCCTCCTCCAAACTGCTTTCCTCTTAGTTTCTGTATATGAAGCTGACTGTGCCTTATCCCCATGAAAGAACCAAGTGAACAACCTGGCACAATAAGTGCTCAGATCCCTGACTGGTAGTTGTACAATTCCCCAACTATATTAGGTCTATTTCACACCCACCCCTCTCCATCTCACCAACTGACTGTTTTGGAGTCACAGGACTAACCATTACCCACACCCCTGACTACTGATAGATATATTCCTAACTAAATTCACCCTGAATGGACATGTGACCATGACCAAAACCCTGGACTAATACCAGAGACTGCCCTTAATTTACAGTGTTGGACCACTGGCTGATGGGTGTCTCCATGGACTTCGGTGAGGAATACTGTCCTAAGACTTTGAGACATGGTTTGCTGTATATACAGTGTATTTGCCAAGGAAGCTACTAACACATGTTGCAGGTGTGAGATCCAAACAGCATACTGCCATAGAGCAGGATATCCACTCCCTCAACTGACTGCCGACCAACAAGGCAAGCTGCATGATTGTGTGAGTACATTAACTGGAATGGCAAGACAAAGAAAAGCAAGACATGGTCACTGTGAGCATGCAGGTAGGCGCTAAATGAACAAATGCAAAAAAAAGCACGTGAGCATCCCTGAGATGCTGATCCTGACAATTAGTTGGGTGCCTGCCCATTTGCACATTGTGTCCTTCCAGCAGCCATTCAATTTTAGTTGCCAATATACCCTGAAATGCAATCTGTGTTTCCAGAGCACCCTGCCAGTGTATCAGAGAGGTACCATGAGGGGTTGGCAAAGACCAGATACCAATGTCTGTGAATGGGTGTATGTGTGTGTATGAGTAGTTGCTGCCCATGGATCATACCCTGCAATGTAGTTTGGTCATATTCAACTTGGAGATCCCTCAGAAAAAATAGTGAGCTGAATCTGCCATGTACCACTCTGGTTTCCATGGTGTGTTTTCTTGACATCCAGCCTGTTTGGTGCATTTGTTAAGATAGAAATTTGAATGTTAATGAGGTGAGTTGGGCCATCAACAAGTTGATCAACAAGTAATAATCTCCCGTAATTGGCAAATTGTCACTGCCTAGCAATAAACTCATCCCACTCCTTAACAAAAACATATAAGATGAGCAAGATTTGGCTGGACCTCTCATCTGAGTATGCCACAATTCTCACCACAACCACATTGTTCAGACTTCTGTAAGGGTTCACTTACTATTCTCAGTCAGGGTATCTGTGTACTATGGTTCCTTTTCTACCAAAGTGTTTGCTATTGCCAAACAGCTAAGACTACTGCTATCTATACCAGGATGACGCAGTGTGAAACTAGACTTTTTAGGCAGAGAGTAACTTCAATTCATCCTGGAAATTGATATGCAATCTCCCACAGAATGTGAGCAATCTTCCTGTAACTGTGCTGCAATACTGGGCGGACACTGTATTAAAACATGGGGACAAACAGAGACACATAAACACTGATACTAAAGTGATGCTCAATGGTGATTATTTGGCGTTTGTAAGCAATTAGGCATGGTTTATTTGTATATGGTGTTTGGTTTGTTTAGTAATGGCTCTTGCATTTGCATTGTGAACAAGGCATCGGTGGGACAGCCAGTGAAAAAGGGAAGGTAAAGGCTGAGAAAATTCGATGAAACCAAAAAAATCAACATGTGGATCACAATGTGATAGTTATCCACGCCCTTTGCTATTGTTTTAGATAGCAGGTTTTGATCCTTTACTGGGAACCCCAGCACTGTGTTTTGTCCTGTCACAGATCACCGCTCCTGTTCCTTCGGATCATGATAGCCCGGCTCCGAGATTTGGATGCTTTGCTCACTGCTTCATAGAGCCTCGCCAAACGCCTGCCCCTGCATTGCCCTGCATCCTAATCCGGGAACACTCCAGCCCCGGGACAGTCCAATCCCGCAACATTCAAATTGCAGCACAGTCTAATCCTGGGACAAGCACAGTCCAGTCTCAGGACACTCCAATTCCGGGACAAGCACATTCAAATCACAGGACAAAGACACTCCAAACACAGAACACTCGAATGCCGAGGCAGGCCACTGCTATGCGTGGAAACCCAATCCCGGAGTACACTATTCCTTGGAAATTTAACTCTCGGGGTGCATACAATTCAACCCCGGAACACTTTAAACCCTAAACACTCCATTCTCGGGACCCGCACACTCTCCCCACTGTTGAACTCCACAGGTTCCCACTAGTCCTATTCAATGTCATAACTTGGTCGCTGCTTTTTTGTTAGTTTAAAACCTGGGGCAGCTCGAACTTCACTGTTTCCCAATCTGTGCTTGAATTCTGAGACCCATATTTGCAACATCTAAATCAAGTCTCTAGAAATAGATGGCAAAACACTTTTTAAAAATCAGTAAATATTTTAACTATAAGATATTGTAGAGGTCTACAGCACAGAAAAAGGCCCTTTGGCCCATCAAGTCTGCACAAGTCAAAAACAACCACCAAACTATTCTAAACCCATTTTTTCAGCACTTGGCCCATAGCCTTGAATGCTTTTGGCATGGCACGTGTACATGAGAAGGGTGTGTGTCCCTGGATTGGAATGTCCTGAATGCTTTAAATCTATTCATTAAGGAAAATGTTGGATGATTTCACCTGTTTTCACCCTTCATTTTGGCAAGTGTGTGGGAAATGAATTCAAAAAGTAGGAATGAGTAGTACATCACTCCTTAGGAATAAAAATATATAAGTGGTTGCAAGCTTATGACTGAGGTGCCTCAGAGCAATTCCGGGTCAATGATGCAGTTGGTTATGCAATAACCGCATAGCTGTTTCCAAGCAAGATTCCATCAATATTCCTATGTCCTGAAGTAGAATCACAGAAGCTCTACAGTGTGGAAACAGGCCATTTGGCCCATCGAGTGCACATTGACCATTCAAAGAGCATCCCACCCAGATGCATTTCCCCCCCTACTGAAAACAAAAAAGTGCTGAAGACCACAGCTGGTCAGGCATCCATTGAGAGAAAGCAAGCTAATACTTCAAGTCCTGAAGACTCTTCATCTCCCCTAACCTATCCCTGTTAATCCATCTAACCTGCATATCCCTGGACACAATGGGCAATTTAGCATGGCCAATCCACCTAACCTGCACATCTTCGAACTGTGAGAGGAAACCAGAGCACCCAAAAGAATCCCATGCAGACACGGGAGAAACATACAAATTCTACACAGGCAGTTGCCTGAGGGTGAAATTGAACCCTGGTCCCTGCCATTGTGAAGCAGTGGTGCTAACCTCTGAGCCACGATGCCACCGAGAGATGAATAATTTCCTTTAAGCTAGATGGCCTTCTCCTCAAAGAGCATGAGGCATTTCTGATTCAGTAAATATACCATTTCCTCTCTCCACTCTTCCCCTGAAAACTCTGGAACTTTGAAATAAAATAAATTTATTGAGGTCAAGGTTAGCAGTTGACCAATGGATATCAATTTTGTGATGATGCCGTGGATTTAAGAGGTATGTTTTGTCCTGGTTTCTTCTAAGAATGAGAGGTGGCGAGAACTCCTCGGTAATGTAAACAGTTTGTGAGGCCTTGGGAATTTTTCTTAAAGTTGTAACAATAGAAGCAATCTGGACGAGAGTGGCCAGCTGTCAAAGACCAGAATTTTGAACATTTTTTAGCTTTCAGATCCAGCTGAAGTTGCTGGAGTTTTGAATGAGTAGCAGCTATTTTCCCCCTCTCCTGGTTATAGCTGGAAGCTGGGGTTTCTCTTCCTACTGTGGGTATTGCATGTGAGAAAATCTGATTTCCAAATTTGCCTTTTTTGCCAAAAGGTGTGTTTATGGGATGTAACTATACTGAACAGCTAATTAGTCATAGTTACTGTATCTATTATTCTCTTAAGCTTTCCAATAGAGTTAAGTTATTTTAAGTTCTTCCTTTCGTTCTATTTTAAATATAGTGTTTGAATAAATTGAATTTTGCTTAACTTTGAGTAGTTTGACCAGTAGTTTGCATCTGCTACACAGCACTTTACACTTCCCTTTAAAATTAGAGAAAATTAGGGTCTAGGCTACTTTCTTAAAATATTGTGAGGGTATCTGGTCTGGTCCATAACAACTGTCATTTTAAAAATCTGTTTAAGGGATGGGAGTGTCAGTGACAAGGTGACCATTTGTTACGCATTTAAAATTGTCTTTGACAAAGGAGTTCCACACCTACACCCCCTCACTTTTGATGGTTTGTATTGTCCATAATATGCTTTGCAAAAACATTTAATTGGCTACACGGGTGATTTAGTGGTGGTAGCTAACAGTTTACACAAAAAACCCCAAAAAGTTGAATTATGCTAATTTGGTATTGGAAAAGTTGCTCAATTGTGTGTGATAACATTTTTGGGTATGAAAATAAATATAAAAAAGGTGATAGTGAGCCACCTTCTCCAACCACAGCAGTTCATCTGGTGCAGATGATTAGATGAGATGCAGGTAGATGATTAGGTGCAGGTAGATGATTAGATGAGATTACCTACAGTATGGAAACAGGCCCTTTCGCCAAACAGGTCCACACCCACCCTCCAAAGGGTAACCCAACCAGACCCATTCCCCTATCCTCCACTTACCCCTGACTAATGCATCTAATACTATGGGACAATTTAGCATGGCCAATTCACCTGACCTGTACACCTTTGGATTACGGGAAGAAACCCACATAGACATGGGAAGAATGTGCAAACTCCACACAGACAGTTGCCTGAGGCAGGGATCAAACCCAGGTCCCTGGCTCTGTGAGGCAGCAATGCTAACCACTGAGCCACCATGCCACCAATACCTTTCAGAAAGGAATTCTACTATTTTGGCCTAGCAACTGGGAAGGAATAGTGATATATTTTCAAGTCAGGATACCATGTAGATGACAGATGTGCTTACAAGAGGTGACTCCAATGCATATGTTGTTGTAGGTAGTAGAATTTATGGGTCTAGAAGCATAAAAAAACCCCACAGTAAATCTGGCGAATAAGATAATCTGTCTCATTTTATGTATTTCAAAATGGAAGTCAAGCATGAACAGTATGTTCACTTTCATGTGCTAATGCTTTTTTTTCTACTTTTTTTTCCCTATGGGAGGTGCTATAAAAGGAGGCAGGTAAGGTGCTGCATTGAATACTGTAGATAGTACACACTGCTGCCACTCTACGCCTGTGGTGAATAAAGTGATTGTTTAAGATGGTGGGTAGGCCACCAATTAGGTGGGCTGCTTTGCCCTGGTTGATATAGATTTTCTTGAGTTCTGTTGGAGTTCTACTTATCAAAGCAAGTGGATAGTATTCCACCACATTCCTGAACTAGTGCCTTCTAAGAGATGAGTAGGCATTTCGAGTCAGGATCTAATGCCACTTTCCCATGCAATCTGTCCAGGGTCCCAATCGTTCCTTCCAACTGAAACCTAAATTCAGTACAGTGTACTCACTGCTTACAGTGTGATCTCTGCTATGCTGGGGAGACCAAATGCAGATTAGGTGATCATTCTTGCTCAATCTGCAAGCATAACCCCAAGCTTGCAGTCACTTGCTATTTTAATTCACCATCTTCCTCTAATATCACCAACTCTGTCCTACCACAGTATTTAGTGAAAATTAGTGCAAACTTGAAAAACAGCATCTTATCTTCTATTTTGATACTTGGCAACCTTCAGAAGTCTGGTTGACATGGACAAGTTGGGCTGAAGGGCCTGTTTCCATGCTGTATCACACTATAACAGTGTGTTCAACAATTTCAGACCATGAATTTTGTCCCCCCCCATTTTGATTCTGTTTTTTGTTATGTGCCAGTTTGAATCTTGTTTTCTATGATTTTCCTTTGGACAGAGCTGTTTATTTTCCCATTCACATTAACTCTGGGTAAATGCAATTTTTGTTTTCAACTGCACCCTGATGCTTTTTGTTCCATGTCATCTTTGTCATTTAATCTCTCCCAAATTCTGCCCTATCCCAAATCGTTCCTTTTGTTTTTCCCCCCTCATCCCTTTTACTGATCTAAAACCTATCACATTTCTACCTTCCTTCACTTCTGAAGAAGTCATACCTAACTCAATATTTCAGCTTTTTTTCCCAACGATGTTGCCAGTCCTGTTGAGTATTTCAAGCACTTTCTGTTTTCATTTCAGATTTCCAACATTTGAACAATTTTGCTTTTACTTTAGTGGGATTATGAAGTGTTACTTGAACAGATGTTGCTTGAGGAAGGTGAAAAGTGTGTTTGTGCCCAGGGTACGCAAGAAGAAAAAGAGAGAACACGACTTGTTGTTGATGGGAAACTTTTAGACCCACTCTCTGTAGTGCTTTATGTGAATAAATAGACAGTTTTTAGGCTTATTCTGGTTATCTGATGGTATCACACCCAGAATTGTGCTCATTCTTCATACAAATGCCCTTGAGGAGGGTTTTGATATTTGAATGAGTAAACTTTTGTACATTCTTCCTCTCTGGTTTGACAACATGCCCAGGTGCTAATTTGAAATTAGATGGCTTTTCAGTGTCATAATTCTGGAAAAAAAAGAATAAAAACATTTTAAAAATCTGATAAATAGATGTTGTAGCTCAAAGATTGGCACAAGAGAGGTTGTTTCCAGTTTGTGGGGTACTATCATCAGCACTGGGGTAAGTGGGTACATGTGCGCAAGTGGGACAGTTTGCACCTGAATTGTGCTGAGACCAGTTTTCTAACAAACTGTATAACTAGGAAAGTAGAGAGAATTTTAAATCAAACAATGAGGTTTCAAGATCAAGTTTGGATGGATCCAATAAATCAAATCATACAGTCAAAGCAAGAGAGCAAAATAATAATATGACGAATGAAAGTCAGAGAATAGCAGGAAAGAACTAAGAGAACAACCGAGGGATGCCAGATATTATAATGATAATAACAAGACAAAACTAAAATCACTCTATCTGAAATTCATAACATGGCAAGCAAATTGAAAGCACAAATTGAAGTAAATAAAAATGATCTTATAGCCACTACAGAGATGTGGTTGCATGAGGAGTAGAATTTGGACCTAAATTTTAAGGGGTATTTGACATGAAGAAAAATAGAAAGCTAAGTTAAAGTTGAAACATGGCCCATCCTTGACCCTCACACTGCCATATATGTTTTGAGACAGAAAGATCCTGTGGTTTTAATGTCTTTAGGAGGTCTGGGGGCCTCTGGAGTATTCATTCTTCACTTTCAGAGGATGTGATCAGCCAATGGATCAGATGTCTTTAGGAGAACATTTTGGATGCCTGTGAAGCCCTCTTACAAAGGAAGGCATTTAATTCTTTTTTTAATTGGACATATCTTTGGGGGTTAAAACTTTTAACTCACACTGGACTCCAAAATGGATCTCACATCAGTCTCTTGGTGAGCTAATATGTTGGGTTTATAGGAACAACTCCCATAATGATAAATCCAAAGTTCTTAACATATTCTTGTAATCTTGAGTTCTTGATCAATAATGGGTTATTGAGCCTATTCTTCAGAATAAAATTCTTTTATAAAGTATTACAAAGGCCTGGGGAATGGCAACTCTTCCCTCTTGACAATTCTAATCTTATAAAGACTAGATTGAGGCTCTGCAATTCTGGAAGATGCATTGATAGGTCAGGATCAGGCTGTATTAAGATATGGTTTCTATTTATTCCGCAGAATTCCACCTGAAGTTACAGCGGAGGTACACCAGAACAATCGCAGATTTTGGAGACTGGAGATTTGGACAAAATGGTGTTGTACAGTGACAGTGACTGAAAGGAAAATAGTCATCAGAGTACTCTGGCACTATGATTGTATAAATAAAGGTGTACAGTATTTACATTTTTTTGTTCCTTGAAAACCACATAATGAACCTTGTGCTGTAATCCCATTTTCTGTCAGTAGATGCCACTGCAGCCATTTTATACAACAATGTTGAAACAATATATTTGTGTCTAGAAATTATTTTTATATATCTCTGACAAGCATTTCTAGCATCTTCTATTTAATACACAACATTTTCTTTTACTTGATTTCCTGATTATGTTGCAGTGTTCACATTATAATTGAGTGAGATTATTGGCCAATAATTTAGTCATTAGCCATAGCCCACAAAGGACTATAGGCCTCCCTCTTCATTTGTGAGAAACAATTCGTAACATCTTGAGGGGCACCATTCCACATCATCCATGGGGCAAGATAAGCAACTAGTAGCCAGATCAAGGACTGAATCTGCAATGTTGACATTATTCTGAAGCACACATGGGCCAACTGAATCAACTGGACCCCATACTTGCATCACAGAATAACTTCTTAGCTTCTTACATAATTTATTTCTATTTGCTTTCTTTTTCACCAGAAAGCAATAAATACATTTAAATTGACAAGTTAGCTTCCAGTGCAAATTGAAGAAAGCATGGTTTCAAGAATGTCAGTGCTTTACATTTTAATTTTGAGGTGCAGTCATTGTTTTGTAGGAAAGTGGAAGGGAATATTTTATGAAAAATCCCCAAATACTGGAAATAAGGCACATACCAAATAATTGGGGAGAAAGTACAATGTAAGGAACCCACCTCTCCCCAACCAATAGATTGTGCAAATGAACTGACCTCATATATCTAGCAAGGTAAGTCTTGTCTCTAATCACTCAGATTCCAGCATTCCTGAATGATCAGAAGATTGCAGGAATTAAGCTTCCTTATCCTGTGTACTGCACAAATTGTCTGGGAGATCAGCAATGAATATTCTATCACCGTTCAGCCACATGAACAACAGGCACTGAATTACTATCAATAATGACTGACAGAGCTGATGTCAGTGATCAGTGTGAGGTGATGATACATTAATTTTAAACAGAATTGTCTGCAAGCTTTTTCTGTATGTCACCAGTTGCTGCTCAAGGATAGTTGCCTGTCTGAAGTGTATTCAGGAATCAGGAGGGTGGACCCTCGAATTAGCCTGCAAAATAAGGAAATCCTGGAATCAGAGGAAGCCTCTAAAGATGGGGTGCTAGAGAGTTGGCAAGGACAAGATTAGCATAGGAAAAGGAGATATGGGAGTGAAGATTCGGGAAGAGAGAAATACAGGTTCAGTGAGTGAGGGAGGGATAAGGAATGGGGCTTAGGAGAGATAAAAATTGGGAAAGATGAAAATTTGGGAATGAGACCCAGTATGAAAATGGGGCACAAATGAACAAAGAAGGGCAGGGAAGTTCAGAGAGGAGAGATTTATAGGAAGGCTCAAGCTGTTGAAGGCACAGCAATCAATAATTGAATCATTTCAATCAGGAATCCTCAAGCAGGCAGAATCAGAGGGTTGAAGATGTCTTGGAGAGTTGTGAAGATGAAGAAAATTAGAGATAGGGAGGAGTGAAGGCATGGAAGGATTTGAAAACAAAGGTGAGAATTAGAATTGAGGCACTGCTTAAATAGGAGGCGGTCAACAAGTACAGAATAATGGGTGAATGGGATTTAGCACAAGTTAGGACATAGGCAGTGGAGTTTTGGATAAGCTCAGACAGGTAGAACTTTGTTGGCCACCCAAGAGTAATTGGCACCATACAATATGCAAGAAAAGATGGGAATGCAGCCTGAGAACTTAATTGAGGTCAGCTGAGATCATTCATTACTCTTCTTTTGAAGACTAAACAAACCAATTTGAAAAATGCAAAGTCTGCCACATGTGAAACTCTGCTTGCTGCAAGAGTGGGATGATGTTTGCTTAATCATTGTTTGCATCTTCTTTGAAGATTCTGAAACCACGTGTCATTGTGGTAGTGAATTGTGGTGTCACTATTGTACAGATCATCAGCTAAGAGTTTCTAATGTGTTGTGATTGAAGGCTTGCATGCCTCTTTTTACAGGATACAGTATTTGGCTTGAACCTTAGCGTGCCCTGCTAGTCCTTCTTTCACATATCCTTCGTGATGTTGCCATCTTACATTCTGTGCGAGCCAATGGATCTTCTTGATTAGCACTAGCATGCTTGGTTTGTTTGCCTGAGGTAAAAAAACAGCTTTGTTGATGTCTATGTCTTTCCATGTGATGCCAAGAATTATAAACATTGAAGATGGAACTTATTGAGCCTCTTTTCTTGATATGTTTAATTTGTTGAAGCTTCATGCCATACAGCTATGTGCTAAACTACAGCCCTATAGTTAAGCCACCGAATGCTGTGGGCCAGTTTGTTCTTTTCCATCCTAGTCATGTTAGTCACCCAAAATTGGTAGCTGCCTCTCAAGACCTGTTGTACCTTTTGTCAAGAGACAGGATGTCTGTTACTGCAGATCCAAGACACAAGAATGTATTGACTGCTTACAGTGGCATGTTCTGGAATTTGTTCACAGGCAGAGTCACAACATCCTTTCCCCTAATTAGTTTTCTTGATACCAGTTTTGATAGAGAACATGAACAGGCATGGGACAGACAATCCATGAGCGTTTAAGAACTGCTTAACTCTCAACAATGTAGCATCGTCAGCATACAGAAGTTCACTGATCAGGGTATGCTTTTGTTTTTGAATCTATTCTTCATAGGTTAAAGAGTTTCTGACTTGATTGTTTCTGAAGGTACAGTCCTGCTATGACATCAAGGAAAGTATAGGTAGAAGACGTTACAAAATAGATTGGAGGGTAGGACACTGCACTGTTTCACCCCATTCTTGAGTTAAATACTGTGATGAAAGTTATATGACATATACCAAATCCTGGGGGTTAGATTTTTAAATAGAGACAGATCTACATGCGTCAGTTCTATGAAGTTTTTACTTAAAAAGGTCAGAAAATCATGTGATCTAAATGCATCAATTCCAAGAAAGCATATGATTATAGTCAAGTGCCTGGGAAAATGAGTGGATCATTTATACATTTAAGTTTACTGCAGACTGAAAAACCACTTTTGTTTAACTTTATTTGAAACTCTCCACTTTTATTTTAACTTCAGAAGGTTCAGGTTCTCAGTTCAAAAGATTCAATACTTCTGTTCAGAAGAGAGAAGAGAGTGCCACAACACACTGCAGTACACCAGAACTGCAAAAAGAGGAAGATAAACACCTATACAATGTATTCGCCAAAAACGGATACCCGCGCAATTTCATCAACAGATGCCTAAGGGAAAGACAATGGAACGAGGACATGCAGCAACCCAAAGGACTAGCCACACTACCATACATCAGGAGCATTTCCGAACTGACAGCCAGACTACTGCGACCACTAGGACACATAACAGCACACAAACCAACAGCCACTCTCAGACAACAACTCACTAGAACGAAGGACCCGATACCCAGCATGAGCAAAACCAATGTTGTGTACAAAATCCCATGCAAGGACTGCACAAAACATTACATAGGACAAACAGGAAGACAACTAACGATCCACATCCATGAACACCAACTAGCCACGAAACGACACGACCAGCTATCCTTAGTAACCACACACGCAGATGACAAGGAACATGAATTTGACTGGGACAACACTACTGTTATAGGACAAGCCAAACAGAGAACAGCCAGGGAATTCCTAGAGTCCCGGCACACATCCACAGATTCAATCAATAAGCACATCGACCTGGACCCAATATACTGACCACTGCAACAGACAGCTGGAACTGACAACCGGAAGTGGCAGATTCAAACCACTACAAATGCCGGAGGAAAGATCACAGAAGCACTTCACAGGAGGGTCCCAAGCACTGAGGATGTCACCTAGACAGGGGACGAAACGTCTGCAACACAAATTCCCAGCTTGGCGAACAGAACCACAACAACAAGCACCTGAGCTACAAATCTTCTCACAAACTTTGAACATTTACAGGATGCTTCTGCGCTTCAATGCTACACCATAGACTGTAGCGGCATCTATGACTATAATGCTGTAGTAAGGATACTTCTTGCTTAGGGACATGCACCAGTTCACACAGTGACCAGGCTGTATCTTTGGGGTCTTTGCATGCTGTCTTAGCACTCACATGTTCTGAATTTATCTGGATTTTTGTATCATCCCTGCCTTGCACTGCCTTTCCTTTAAGCACCTTGCCAGCTCAAATGCCAAACAAGACCCAAGTGACCAATGATGCGATACACCACCAAAATGATGGCAGCATAGAAAGTTGTCCAAATGAACACAAACATATCAATGAAGTGAACATCTTTGGAAGATGATCAAGCCTTTCATTTTATCAACCTGACACACCATACCGTTGGTATAAAATAAGCTGATAATCCCAAGAAAGACATGATTTTGGAAGTAGATGCATTGTAAAACAGCCTAGGTGACTGTCTTTTACAAGACAAAAAAACTACCGTTTTTTGCTCAAAAGTACTACCATCTGCACAAGCCAACTATTCCAATATAAAGTGTGAGACATTAGCCCCAGTATTTAGCATGATGGAATTTCACACATTCATCAAGAAATTTACCTGGCAAAGAGATCATAAATGGATCATGGACTAAATGCTGTGTCCAATGTCAACCTTACCAGACATAGCACTTGCATTTTTGAATAAAACGTTTATAGATTCCAGCTGTGCTTCAGTGATTTAAGCAAAAATTATATGTTGAGGGAATGTTGCATTGTTGAATTATAGTATTTCTGATGTTTAATCAAGGTTCCATTTGCTTTCTTAGGAAAACATAAAAGATTTCATGGCTTGAAAAGCATATGGGATTGGTGTGTGCCAACAATCAATCACCAGCATGAAACAGATTATCTGGTCACAAACCTCATTACTTTTTGTGAGATATTCCTGTGAGAAAATTGCCTGCTGTGCTTCCCTAAATTAAAACAATGGTTATGGGTGGATGTTTATAGGCTTCTGAGCATGTGGGTTATGGTGTGGTGTGTGGAAAAATCTGGTGACAAGTGCTGTAAGGCCCATCTCAATGTCAGGAGCAACCTGTGTCTTTTTTTTTACTTTTTACCAAAGATCATGGCAAGATTCTTGCTTGACAGAGGTGTGTTGCCAATTTGACAATGATTTATTGGTTGTTAATCTTCTTAAACCTTCTTAACTGCCCAATTGCTTCATTAATATTCAGTCTCCAGTTTACCAAACTCACCAACTCACTTGAACGTCAGGAAATAGACTCAGTTCAGACTTGCTCTGAAAGACGTCCATTTTGGAAACCAGAATCCAAAACCTCAGTTCATTGCATAGGCATCGGCTACACACACCCCATGTCCATACATTGGAATCTGCAACAGCCTCCAATAACCTTTACCGCACATCTCTGATTCACTTACCTTAGACAAGCCTTCGCTCAGGGTTTCAAGCATGGTAAGTCAAAGGTGATCTCTGATAACAGCCCAGGCCCATCGTGGGGTAGTCAATGTCAAAATTCTATCCTAATAAGAAGTACGGAATTGATTGAAAGGCAGTACACCATCCATTTTGACTCTTTGTCCCTATTGTGCAAAGCTGGTATTATGGGAGTTGAAATTGGGTGACACAGTTATTACTGTCTGCACAGGTGAGGAAGTCTCCTGAATGAGCAATGAAGTAGGCAGCACAAGGAGGCACACAGGATTAATGATTTTGGGTTGGGTGACAGCGAGTGGGGAAGAAGTTGCAAACAATATGAGAGTAATAAAGCATAAACCTTAGCGGTAGGTGGGTTCAATAGCAGAAAAGGTGAGATATCAGAGAGAAGATAATAACATAGCACCACCGATTTTCCAATCCCTATTTCCTAAAAGATGCCTTGCTGGTGATTTGAGATATTAGAAACTAAAACTGCTTTGATATAAATTGTAATAAAATCATTCCGTTGCTGAGGAGTCGAATCCATCCTCACACTAATGAGCAACAATATTTTATTAATTATTTACACTTCACATATAAGTGGGTAAGAGAGGGCATTCTGAGAATCTTTCAGGTTTGGTGCTAGTTCCATGCGTGTCATCAGGCATCACTAATGATGTGCACTATTATTAGCATGAAGGGACTTACCATTGTTGTTCATAACCAGCATTGATGTTTGATATCCAATAAATTATAAAACATTTCAATATGCGTCCACTCCAGCTCACTTCAATAATTCTCATATACCCAAATCCTCAATAAAAATTGCACTATTAATGGACCTTTCCCTCACTCACTCCATCCCTCCAATTTATCAAGAAACCATACAAAACATTTTTTTCAGATGACTATGGCGAGATGTTACAAATAAGGAATCTGGGCTCTCCTTTCTCTGTGGCATCTGAATTTTCCTATTTCAGACGGGGAGATACCACCAAATACTAAAACCCTTCTCGCGCTCCAGTTTGCCTTCGGCCAAGATAATTAATGAAAATCAGCGATTAAAATCTTTGGAAAAACCTATGATTTTGTAGTAAGCCAGCGGGCAAAGCTAACACACCACAGCGCCGTCCGGGGACACCCACCTCCTGGCGTTTGCAGCGGTGGTGCGCTATTGCCCATGCGCGGACGTGCGCCCCCTGGTCGTCACGAGAAGAAACGGTTTCAACCAACATGGCGCTGGAGTGTACAGAATGAAAGAGGAAAGAAGAAAGGGAGTACGAAAGGAAGGCCGTGTGATTAAATTTACCGCATGGAGAAACGGGATACGCGGCTGGAGGAGTTTTCGAGAGATAATCGGTGTATCGGCACAAGGTGTGTGTGTGTAAACCTGCTCGTTGACCGTTTTACGGTGAGGTTTTTGCTCCGAGCGCAGCTGTTCGTTGCTTATTGTGACCCTGGTGGAGCTGGGAGCTGGGGCAGGAACTCACCGGAGTGGAAACGGGGCTGTGAACTGGGACAGAGAGGAACGGTGGGGTCTACTTCAAAAAGTAAACATATCAGCCAAAGAAAAGGTCAATACGTAATTCCGAGGTTTCTGTTTCAATTAAGCAGATTAATTTAGAATTAATCAATTTAAATATAAGCTTTTTAGCACCATCGCTGGGCTTTTGTTTAACGTTTCAAAAACACAACAGTTTTGTTCTCTCTTTGGATATTGAAAGGGTAGCGTTTTAAAATCTGTTAGGAGTAAGACCAGGTAATTGTCTGTCTCATGTTCTTTTTCATTTTTAAGTGTTAAGGCTGATTCAGTCATTTCTTAATAAAGTCTCACTTGGTAAGGAACAAGATTATACTTCACGTTTACGTGTAACAAAGAAAATAACAATATTTTATTCGATACTTTCCCCTGTTAGGTCAATAATGTCTTTTGAGGTTAAGATGAATTTGGTGTGTAATGCAAGGTTAACAAAATAATTAATACAAAATGAGTGATCAGGTGTTTGCAGGATATTTGAAATAAAAGTGGATCATTTTAGAAATACTCAGGACTTGCAGTATCTGCAGGGAGAAACTTAATGTTTCATGTCAATGGCATTAACATCAGAAGGCCATCAAACCAATTCTTAACACTTTTTCCATTGCTGCCAGACCTGTTGAATATAAAAACAAATTTTCTGTTTATTCCTATAAAGTTAAACATGTTTATGTCAGTGAGATTGCAATATATGCATCTTACATTTTTCAGTTCTGTTGAACTTTTAGTTTATGAAATGCTTAATGTTAATTGTATTGTAGTTGAATATTTATATTTGGGTAGTGAACATTAACCATGGATTTACTTGTGCTGTAGGCTGAAACTATGGCTGTTGGAATGGTCTATATTTGTAACATGTGTTTCTGTACATAACAACACAAAATGCAACAAGATTAAACTCCAGTTCTGTCTTTCACTTGGTATTCTGGAGTAGGACACGGTAGTCGAGGATGATAGCTTAAAGGTGAAAGTTGGAAATAGAAGAAAATAAAGCTAAAATCTCAGTGCCCATTGGGGAAAATGGGCAGAGAGCAAATTTAATTTGATTGCTTTGTGTCCTCAGAGTTTGAACCACAAAACCAATTGAAGAATTAATTGGACACATCATAGGTTATTACTCTGTTAAAGAGAAATCTATGTGTAGTGTTTATTTTGTGAGATGGATATCTATCTGTGAGATAGTGATGATTTAACTGAAAGATGAAAATTTAGTTTGGGGATCCCTGGATCAGTGCAAAGATACTGCAAATTGGCAGGCAACTGGTTTTAACTGATGTCCAGTTCTTAAGAAAAAAACATCTCCAGATCAGATGTCTTCTGCCTTTAAAAAGATGGAAAACAGTAATTTCCTTCAGCTTCATGGAACAAATAAGATATTCTCAGGTGACACAAACTTTATAGACTCGATGATTATCAATTTTTGAAAATAGTCCAGACACCAAATGCAGTCATGAATACAATGGCAGGATTTAAGACCGACAGGATGATGGTGAATGGCTCCTTTATCAGATCTGATTCTTAGAGCAAAAAACAAACTCAAATGACAGTAATGAGCAAATGAGCCAGACCTAAGGAATATTTAATGTATACAGTTCTGGTGAGACACAAAACATTGTTTTGTGCTGATCTGCTCTGAGTAAAGTGGCAGAGACCTCAAAATGACACATGATGATGATGAAAATCATGATGAAAATCATGATGAATCTGAACAAGTCATGCAGATCATGAGGATTCTGACCCTACAGTGAATGTGTTAGCCATAGACTCTTGTTAGCTGTGTTTGTTCTACAAAATTGGGGCAGCTTGCTTATTATGTTAGAAGTGAGATTTCCTGCAATTAAGCAATTTAAAAACAGTAAGTGCTTCAGGTGAAGTGAAGAAATACCTTGACACCACAAAGTAGAATTGTAATTCCAGGTGTAATAACTTGAGTAAGTAATTTTCTAAGCATTGATGTATTCTCTAGTGATATATACTGTTGAATAAACCTTACGTAAGAAACGCACATGTTGAGTTTGAAGTGAAACATAAACAGATATTCCAAAAATATTCATCTTATGTGCAATTTACCAAGTTAGGACATTGTATCCACGTAACAAAATCTGATGTTTGACATTAAACTTGAAAATGTCAGAAAATATGTACAAAAATGTTACCAGGGTTGGAGGATTTGAGCTACAGGGAGAACCTGAATAGGCTGGAGTTAGTTTCTGTGGAGCATCCGAGGCTGAGGAGTGACCTTATAGAGGTTTATAAAATCATGAGGGGCATGGATAGAATAGCCGAGGTCTTTTCCCCAGGTTAGGGGAGTCCAAAACTAGAGGGCATGGTTTAGGTGAGCAAGTAAAGGTATAAAAGGGATCTGAGGGGTAACTTTTTAAGTTAGAGGATGGTGAGTTTATGGAATGAGCTGGCAGAGGAGGTGGTGTCGGCTTGTACAGTTACACCATTCGAGATGGGTATATGTAGAGGAAGAGTTTAAAGGAAGATGGGCTAAATGCTGGCAAATAGGACAAGGTTAATTTAGGATATCTGGTCAGTATTGATGAGTTGGACAGAAGGGTTTGTTTCCATGCTGTACCCCTCTATGACTCTGACTCTATTAATAGCATCAGATAATAAGTATTAGAGAGATGAAAAGCAACTGATTTAAGGTTCAATAGACAAATTGCTCTCCCTCCTTGACAATGGCTAAAATCCTTCTAAAAGGTACAAGTGTATTTGAATATGAGGCTACAAGTTAATTGAATGAAAAGTGTGCAATCAGTAAATGGTATCAAAGGATGCCATGACATCTAGGCACAAACTTCCATTGGCATGTGACATTAATGCGGTAGCTTCCCTGGACTGAGATGTATAGAACAAAACACAAATATTTTCAACCTATGTTGTATTGAAATAAATAATCAGATCAAATTGTCAGTAAGGAGAGGTTGGTGTAGTGGTGATGTTACTAGATGAATGCTTTGGAGCACCAAGTTCAGATCCTAGTTTGGCAGCTGATAGAATTAATCTGAAATAAGCTCGTTTTAATAATCTTGACTTGAAATTGCTGCATTTATAAATATCCACATGGTTCACTCCTATCTTTCTAGGAAAGGTGAGGAGTCATCCTTGCTGTTTTTGTTTTCATTTTTTCATGGAATGTGGTGGATGTTGCTGCTGAGGCCAACATTTATTACTTATCCTTGTGTCCTTGAGGAGGTGGTGGTGAACTGCTTCTTGGAACCTGCAATCGATTTGGTGCCATACATCTGATACCTTTTGTCTTTCTCAGTGGTAGAGGTCGCAAGTGTGAAATGTGCTGTTGAATGAGCCTCTGAGTTGCTGCAGTACATCTTGTAGATGGAGCATAAAGCTGCCAATGTACATCTGTGTTGGAATAAGTGAATGTTTTAAGTTTGTGAATTTGTTGCCATTAATTCACTCCACTTTGTCTTGTTTGGTGATGAACTTCTGGAGTGTAGTTGGAACCTCTTTCTAGGTAGAGTATTTCATATGAGTATTTAGAATTTCCTTCAGCTGTGCTGTAAGCGTTTGACTCTTCATGTCTGTGCTGGCTCCCTAAGAGCAAGTCAACTAGTCCAAATTTCTCTCAGTTTTCCTGTAATCCTACACTTATTTGGAATAAGGTGCAAACCAGATTTTAACCACTCATTTCATCAGAAAGTTTTTCTCACAATGCCTTTGATGTTTGTGTCAGTCATCTTCAGTCAGTAATTGCAGGGGCATTGGCTATAATCTTTTAGTCTTTCTTAAACTTGGGGGTCCCAGAAGACTGGAGAATTGCAAACATTACTGCCTTGTTTGAGAGAAGTTGTAAGTATAATCCCAGAAATTATAAATCAGTTAGTTTAACTTCGCTGGTAGGGAAACTACTGAAACAATTATTTAGGATAAAATTAGGAGTCACATGGAAAAGGTGAATTGATTAGGAAGAATCAACAGGATTTATAAAGGGGAAACTCTGTCGACCTTGCTGGAAATTTTGAAGAGGTAGCAGGTTTGATGAAGGTAACACTGTTAATGTGGTATATGGATTTCCAGAATGTGTATGATGGTGTTCCATGACAGACTAGTGTGCAAAGTTATAGATCATGGTATAAAAAGGACAGTAGTAACAAGGATGTTTAATTGGCTGAGTGGCAGGAAAAAGAGAGTAACAGTCAATGGATGTTTTTTCAGGCTGGAGGAATGTTTGTAGTCGAGCTCTCCAGTGGTCAGTTCTGGGGCCCTTACTTTTCCTGATAGAAATTAATTAATTGCATCTTGGTGTGCAGGGGACAATTTCAAAGTCTGCAGATGTCACTAAATTTTGAAGAATTGTAAGCTGAGAGGAAGCCAGTGTGGGATTCCAAAAAGTATTGACAAGCTGGGGGAGTGCGCAGCTTGGCAGATGAGCTTCAATGCAGAAAAGTATCAGGTGATGTAATTTGGTCAGAAGAAGATTGAAAAACAATGTTAAATAAGGAGTTTAATTCTGAAGGTGATACAGGAACAGAGGGACCGATGAGTATTTGCACAGATCATTGATGTGACAGTACAGGTGGAGAGAGCAGTATAGAGTCCCCTTGTTAGGGTCAGAGAGTAAGTGCAACAAGGTGCTTTTGAACTTGTACAAGACACGTGTTAGATCTCAGCGGAAGTACTATGTACATTAATTGATCATATTGAATAAGTTACATAGAAACGTAGCAACATAGAAGATAGGAGCAGGTGTAGTCCATTCAACCCCTCGAGCCTGCTCTGCCAATCAATGTGCCATCACGTCTGATACCCTAATCTCTCTCTCTCTCTCTCTCTCTCTCTCTCTCTCTCTCTCTCTCTCCCCCTGCATGCCCATCTCAAACATGATCTGTCTATCCATAAGAGCTATATCTACCTCCTGTCTGAAAATAATGTTTTGACATCAACCACTTTGTTTGGTAATGAATTCCAAAGCCTCACCATTTCTGGGTGAAGAAATTTCTCCTCATCCCATCTAAAAGTTAAAATTCTAAATTGGAGGAGTGCCAATTTTGATAGTATTAGTCAAAAGTTGATTGGCAGATATTTGCAGATAAAGGAACAGCTGGAAAGTGAGAAGCCTTCAAAAATGAGACGAGAGTCCAGATACAGTACATTTCCTACTAGGTTGAAAGACAAGGTTGGTAGGTGTAGAAATGCTGAATGACTAAAGAAATTTAGGTCGTGGTCAAGAAAAAGAATGAAACATATGACAGGTATAGACAGCAGGGATCAAGTGAATCCCTAGAGAAGTATAAGCGCAATAGGAGTATACTTAAAAGGGAAATCGGGTTGGCAAAAAGGGAAAGAGAGAGCTTTGGCCAACAAGTTTAAGGAGAATCTAAAAGATTTTAACATGTACATTAAGGACAAAAGCGTAACTGGGGAGAGAATAGGACCTCGTAAAGATCAGCAAAGCCAACTGTGTGTGGAACCGCAGGAGATGGGAGAGATTCTAAATGAGTATTTTGCATCGGTGTTTACTGTGGAGAAGAATATGGAAGCTAGAGATCTTGGGGAAATAAATAGCAGTATCTTAAAAAGTGTCCATATTACAGAGGAGGTGGTGCTGGACATCTTAAAATCCATAGAGGTGGACAAATCCCTAGGATTGGATCAAGTGTACCCTGGAACTTTGTGGAAGCTCGGGAAGAGATTGCTGGGCCCACTGCTGAGATATTTGTATCATCGATAGCCATGGGTGAGATGCTGGAAGACTGGAGGTTGGCTAATCTGGTGGTAAGGAAAAGCTAGGGAACTATAGATGGTAAGCCTGACATCAGTGGTGGGCAGGTTGTTTCTGAGGGACAGGATTTATACGTACTTGGGAAGGCAAGGACTGCTTAGGGATAGTCAACATGGCTTTGTGCGTGGGAAATCATGTCTCATTAACTTGATTTGAGTTTTTTGAAGAAGTTGATGAAGGCAGAGTGGTGGACGTTGTCTGTATGGACTTTAGTAAGGCATTCAAAAAGGTTCTGCATGGTAGACTAGTTAACAAGTTTAGATCATATAGAATACAGGGAGAACTAGCCATTTGCGTACAAAATTGGCTTGGAGGGAAGAGACTGGGTGGTGGTGGAGGGTTCCTTTTCGGACTGGAAGTCTACAACCAGTCGTGTGCCACAAGGGTCGGTGTTTCGTCCATAATGTTTTGTCATTTATATAAATGATTTGGATGTGAATATAGGAGTTATGGTTAGTAAGTTTGCAGATGACACCAAAATTGATGGTGCAGTGGACAGCAAAGAAGGTTACCTCCAAGAACAACAGAACCTTGATCAGATGGGCTAATGGGCCAAGATGTGGTAGATGGAGTTTAATCTAGATGAATATAAGCTGTATTTTGGTTCAGGCAAGTCAGGGCAGGGCGAGTGTTGCCGAACAAAAAGACCTTGAAATGCAGGTTCATAGTTCCTTGAAAGTGGAGATGCAGGTAGACAGGGTAGTGAAGGTTTGGTGCCTTTGCCTTTATTGGTCAGTACACTGAGCATAGGAGTTGGGAGGTTATGTTGTGGCTGTACAGTATACTGGTTGGGCCACTTCTGGAGTACTCTGTTCAATTCTGGTGTCTCTGCTATAAGAAAGATGTTGTGAATCTTGAAAAGGTTCAGAACAGATTTATAAGAATGTTGGCGGGATTGGAGGGTTTGAGTGATAGGGAGAAGCTGAATAAGCTGGGGCTATTTTCCCTGGAGTGTCAGAGGTTGAGGGGTCATCTTTTACTGGTTTATAAAATCATGAGGGGCACAGATAGGGCGAATAGCCAATATGTTTGCCAAGGTGGGGGGAGTCCAATACTAGCGGATGTAGGTTTAAGGTGAGAGGGTAAAGATATAAAAGGAATCTGAGGGGCAACATTTTCATGCAGAGAGTAGTGTGTGTATGGAATGAACTGCCAGGCAAAGGGGTGGAGCTGGTACAGTTACAATATTTAAAAGAACCTGGATGGATATGTGAATAAGGATGTAAAAAGATACAGGCCAAATGCTGGCAAATGGGACTAGATTAATATAGGATAGTTTCTTGAGTATGGAGGCTTTTCAGGATATTGCTTTTCATTTCTCCAAGTTCTCTAGCTTCCCTATTTTTCTCCACAGTAAACACTGATCAAAATACTCGGTTAGAATCTCATCTTTTTTCTATAGTTCCACACATAGGCAGCCCTGCCGATCTTTAAGGGGTCCTATTCTCTCCCTAGTTACTCTTTTGCCATTAAAGTATTTGTAGAAACCCTTTGGATTTTCCTTAACCCTATTTTCCCAAAGCTGTCTTGTTCCCTTTTTGCCCTCCTGATTTCCCTTTTCAGTGCATTCCTACTGCCCTTATAATCCTTTAGGAATTCACTCAATCCCTGCTGTCTACATCTGACATTCTTTCTCCTTTTTCTTGACCAGAACCTCCACTGAGAGTCATAGAGATATACAGCACAGAAACAGACCCTCCGATTCAACTTTTCCATGCTGGCCAGATAGCCTATCTAAATCTAGTCCCATTTCCCAGCATTTCGCCCATGTCCCTCTAAAACCCTCCTATTCATATACACATTCATGTGCCTTTTAAATGTGGTAACTGTACCAGTCTCCACCACTTCCTCTGGTAGCTCATTCCCCACACACACCACGCTCTGCATGAAAACGTTGTCCCTTAGGTTCCTTTTAAATTTTTCCACCCTCACCTTAAACCTCTGCCCTGTAGTTTTGGATTTCCCCACTCTGGGCAAAATCCTTGCCTGTCTACTATATCCAATCACTTCATGATATTATAAACCTCTATAAGGTCACCCCTCAGCTTCTGATGCTCCACAGAAAATAGCCCCAGCATATTCAGCCTCTCCCTATAGCCCAAACCCTCCAACCCTGGCAACATCCTTGTAAATCTTTTCTAAACCCTTTCAAGTTTCACAATATCCTTTGGAACTGCGCACCATATTGTAGAAGTGGCAGAACCAAAGTCCTGTTCAGCCGCAACATGACCTCCCAACTCCTATACTCTATGCACTGACCAATAAAGGCAACTGTGCCAAATGCTGCCTTCACTATTCTATCTATGTACGACCTCTCTTTCAAGGAACTATGAACCTGTGCTCCAAAGTCTCTTTGTTCACCAACACTCCCCAGAACCTTACCATTAAGTGTATACATCCTGTCCTGATTTGCCCATCCAAAATGAAGCACCTCACATTTATCTGAATTAAACTCTATCTGCTGCTACTCAGCTCATTGGCCCATCTGATCAAGATTCTGTTATACTCTGATTCTCTAGTCATTCAACATTCCCTATACCTACCAGCCTTGCCCTTCATCCTAACAGGAACATTCTATCTCTCTGCACTCTTGTTATGTCATTTTTGAAGGCTTTCCACTTTCCAGCCAACCCTTTATCTGCCCCAATCCAGTTTTGAAAGTTCTTGCTAATACCAACAAAATTTAGCCTTCCTCCAATTTCAAACTTTAACTTTTAGATCAGGTGTATCATTTTCCATAATTATTTTAAAACTAACAATATATGATCACTTGACACCTCAACTTATTGGCATTCATTGCAAGAGAATTTGAGTACAGGGCCTTGGTGAGACTACACCTGGAGTGTTGTGTGCAGTTTTGGTCTCCTTATCTGAAGAAGAGTATTCTGGTTGTGAAAGAAGTGCAGTGAAGATTTACCAGCGAGATTTCTGGGATGACCAGACTGACAAAAAAATAGAGACTGAATTGTTTAGTGGAGTTTATACAATTGAGGTGAGAATCTTACAGAAAGTTGTAAAATTCTAACAAAATTAGAAAGGGTAAACACAAGAAAGATGTTCCTGATAGGGTGTTCAGAACCAGCAGCCACAGTCTAAGGATACAGGGTAGGCCATTTAGGACTGAGATGAGAAGGAATTTCTTCACCCAGAGAATGGTGAACATGTGGAATTCTCTGTCACAGGAAGTGGTTGGGGCAAAACATTTAATATTTTCAAGGAAAATTACATATAGTTCTTGAGGGTAAAGGGTTCACAGGGTAGAGGGAGACAGCACAAATGGGATACTGCATTGGAAGACCGGCTATTATCATGAATGGCAGAGAAGTCAAAGTCTCAGAGGACCTACTTCTGCTACTGTTTTGGATGTTTCTATGACAGTTCCATTACTGTCACTGGGTTAGAATCCTGAAATTTCCGTTTCTTAGCACTGTAGGTTTACCTACTTCTTGTGAACTGCAGCTATTCAAGAAGGCCACTCACCAAAACCTTATCCAAGACAATTGACAATGGAAAATAAGTGATGTCCTAGTTATCAATGCTCGTGTCTTATGAACAAATATTGAAAAGACTTATGACAGCTTAGTATGTTTCAAAGTTTAAGATATCTTCAAATTTGAAAGTGTCTTACATATTCAAATCTAGGATCAGCACTCTTTTCTTTCAATCAGCCAACTTGTGCATGCTGAACGAAAAGAAGAATAGTGAGCATGGTTAAAATCTGAAACAAGAATGGAAAATGCTGTAAATTTTTGTCAGGTCAGGCAACATCTGTAGAGAGAAAACCAGAATTTAAATTTCGGGTTGATGACCTTTCAGAACTGGTAAAATTTTAGAAATAGATTTTGACTGAGATGTGAATGGGACAAGGACAAAGGGATCTGTGACATTGTGGATTAAAGGAGAGTGAATGACTCTGAGCCTATCAAAGGGAATAATCAAAAGCAAAAAAATAATTCAAAGAAACAAAAGATGAGCCTAGAGCAGGTGTGTTGCTGTTTGAAAGTAAGAATAGAAGAAAAATTGAACTGCAGAGAAAGAGACAGCAGAGTTCACAGTCTGAAATTATTGAACCCTGTATTGAAGGTTGTAAAATGCTGAATTAAAAGATGAGATACATTCTCAAAGATAGAGATGCCAATGCAAAAAACAAGGTAGAATGTTAAGTTGTGAGGTTCACTTTTGCTTCTGGACTGAATGGACAGTGTCGTGACTGCTGCCTTCTTGCAGGCTGAAGTACACCTTCTTGTCGTTTCAGGAGTCTGTTCAGGCCACAGATTGTCTGCGATTTGAACAGTTTGGGTCTTGGATTTGAGATTTGAACTGGTTTAGACAGATTTGAATAGCAATGAGCACATGTTGGTGTATAAGACAAGCTTCTGGCCAGTATTTCGTTCTGTGAGGGATAGAAGTTGGGAAAAGGGGAGATCCTACACTACTAAACCAAGATTCAAATACACTGGTAATATTTTATCACAGAATAAAGAAGCCCAGGAGGGTGGAAAGGAAGTGAAAGGCCTCAGGTGTTTCCACTGTGATAAAGTGGGACATGTAAAGTCACAGTGCTGGTCGTTAAATAAAGGCACTACGGAAAAAGATGTGGTAAAAGAAGCTAAGCTAGTGTCATTAGTGAAGGAGACCCCAAGAAGAGCCGAGGAGCTGCAGGAGTGCACAACCTAGGCAAGGGCCAGGTATGGAGTTAGGACCTGATCTCTACAAAGAATTCACCTCTGTGGGTCAACTCTACTCAGAAAGAACAGGGGGAGAAGGACAAGAGGTTATAATTTTGTTAGATCCAGGATCTAACCAGTCACTGATAGTAAGGGATGAGCGAATATGCACTGTTTCTGATTTGCTACCTGAGAGTGTGGTAATTTGTGAGACAGATGGACAGAAATTTTAGCATTCCCCATGTAAGATCAGGTTGGAGTGCCAGCCCAAGACTGGGGAAGTTACAGTGGGAGCGATTTTACACCGTGTCAGTTCCAGGAATTCAGTTTATTCTTGGGAATGTATTGGCAGGATCCAAGGTGGGAGTGACACCGCTTGTTGTGGGGAAGACCAAGAAACTGAGGGGTTTAAAACAAAACTATCCTAATATTTTCCCAGACTTTGAAGTAATCGGATCCCACTATCATAAGTCACAGTATATAGTGAAAAGTAAAGAGAAAGATGAAGGAGTTGAGGTTCAGTTAGTGGATACCCTGTTTGATGTAATGGTGCAGGAAAAACCTGAACAGACAGAGGGTCAGACAGAAGTGTTTAATCCTGAAAGGCTAAGTAAAAATGCCAGATGGAAAAGAAAGGTATCTGGTATGTCATGTGAACATGTTGAAACAATATTAGCTACTTCCCTGCAGAGTGAGAAGTCAAATCCAGATGATGTGGATTTTGATGTGTCTCAAAATAGATTAAAAATGAAGAAGTCCTTGAGAGGGATAGATTAGTAAGCTATCTGTCTCAGGAGCATAGAATGCAGGTGAAAGATTTGTTACTGCAGTATAAGGCCATATGTAAGAATCAGATGGGGAGGACTAATGCTATTGTACATGAAGGAGACTTCGGAAATACTGCTCTGATAAAACATCTCCTATCGGCTTAATACTTTCAAAGTCAAACAGGTCTAAATGAAGGTGGAGGACATGCTTGACAAGGACATCATCGAACCAAGCCAGAGCAAGTGGAGTTCGCTGATTGTATTAGTTCCCAAACTGGACGGGACTCAACGATTCTGCATAGATTATCAGAAGGTCAACACCATCACAAAATCGGACTCATCCATTTCCTAGATTGGAGGACTGTATAAAAGTCACCAGTTACATCACCAAGTTGGACTTAATGCGTCGTTACTGGCAGGTACCTTTTTCAGAAACGGTAAAAGAAATTTCTGCATTTGTCACCCCAAATGGGCTTTATCACAGTGGCTCAGTGGTTAGCACTGCTGCCTCACAGCACCAGGGACCCCGCTTCGATTCCCACCTCGGGTAACTGTCTGTGTGGAGTTTGCACATTCTTCCCGTGTGTGCATGGGTTTCCTCTGCATGCTCCAGTTTCCTTTGGCAATCCAAAGATGTGCAGATTAGGTGAATTGGCCATGCTAAATTGCCCATGGTGTTAGGTTCATTAGTCAGGGGTAAATGTAGGGGAATGGGTCTGGGTGGATTACTCTTTAGAGGGTCGGTGTGGACTTGTTGAGCCAAATGGCCTGTTTCCACACTTGAGGGAATATGATCTGAGGGGAATCTAGTCTAACCAATTTAAAGTAATGCCCTTTGAAATAAAGAATGCTTCTGCCACATTCCAAAGACTCATGAACAGAGTTGTGGCTGAGTTAACAAACTGTGTGCAGTCTATTTGGGCGATGTAGTGATCTTTAGTAAATCCTGGAAAGATCACATGGTACAGTTGGCAGAGGTCTTTGAACGACTACAAGAAGCAAAACTGGTAAACTTTAAATAAAACTGAATTCGCGAAAGCAGAGGTGACGTTTTTGGGTCATAACATCGGGTCATGGAAGGTTGACCCCACGGAACGCAAAGACAAAAGCCATTGAGGAATTTCACAACCAATCTCCAAGAAAGAGGTGCTTCGATTCTTAGGACTCAGCAGATTCTTTCAAAAGTTTGTTCCAAACTTCAACAGTGTAGTGGCACCATTAACCCATTTGCTGAAGAAGAATGCAAAGTTTCGGTGGATAGAACAATGCCAGGAGGCATTCGACCATTTGGAATCAATATTAACCACCAAACCAGTTTTGCCTACACCAAACTTTAAAATATTTTGAAAAGTTGCCATTGATGCTAGTGACATAGGAGTTGGAGCTGTACTCCTACAAGAAGATGAGGATGGGATTGAAATACCAGTTGGTTACTTTTCGAAGAAGTTCAACAACCACCAGAGGAAATACTCCACAATCGAAAAAGAACTGTTGAGTTTGGTACTGGCCTTACAACATTTGAATGTGTATGTCACAAACCATGTGTCAGAGATGGTGGTGTATATAGATCACAATCCTCTTACATTCTTAGTTTCATATTGTCTTTAAAGTTCTATTGGGTTGGAGTCTTATGTTCCAGGCATTTAATTTAAAAATTGTCCATGTTACAGGTTGTAAGAATGTAATCACAAATGCATTATTGTGGATTTAACTGATAAAGTTTAGATGCAATTTATATTTAATGTTATATATAGGAAGAAGTTAAGGTGAACTTATATTAAAGTGTCTGTATGTTAGGGTAATATATTAGAAAAAAAAATAGAAACTCTCTTTTCATGGTTCATTTTTTCCTTAAGGGGGAGGTGTTATGAAGACATGGGTTTATTGTACCTTTTAAGAAAGTTAAAAGCTGGAAGAACTACCTGACAGCACCAAATGTTCTGAACAAGATACAATGTAACCTTTGGTCCAGCAGCTGGTTGCCTGGAGACAAAAAAACCAAATTTGAATTAGGCCAATCAATTTAAATTATTCCCCAAACAGTACCAAACTCCAATCAAATTTGAATTTAGTATATTGACAATATTAAAAGCCCAATGACACAATCTGATGCTTTGGGGATATAAGACTGGGAAAAAAATGAACACTTGGGGGAGAATTGCCAAAAGACCAACAAATATAGGCTGCTAATCAAAACTCTGAGAGATACCTGTCTAGAGAAGGAGTCTGCACAGAGAAACATCAACACCAATCTAGAGAGCAAATCTACAGAGGAAGATATAAAGAGAAGATTTGACTGCTGGCTGGCTTTGAAATTTGAATTTTTCAGTAAATCTTAATCAAGCGTTTTATTAGACTAGTATTATAGAAGGAAAAGTAAAAGATAGATTAGAGGAAGGAGTTGTAAATAGTTAGTTAATTAATATGTTATACTTTAAGAAATAAAGTGAACTTTTACTTAGTCTCTCAAATTTTCACAGATGACTGTGTAGGGTAAATCTTTTCTGTGTTGCTAGTTTAAATTAAACAGGAGGGTTTACCCCGTGACATACTGCAAGTCAAATTGTTATGACTAGACCATTGTCTATTAAAAAATAGAATATATGTAAGAACCAAAAGTAAAATGTGACAGGATTCCATATTTTGAGACACAAAGAAAAATAAACAAGAATGACTAAATAGGTATAGGTATACTAAACATGGGTAATGTTTCTAAATTATTGACAGCATGTATTTGATCATTAGATTCGAGCATTCAGGAATAACATGGGGTAAATATGAGATCATAGACAAACTGTGGTTCAACACTCCACAGACCGTGTATTTTTTAAATAAATTGTGCAGTCAAGACAGATCCCATTCAAATGTTAGTGGCACTGTGGTTTACTGAATTCAGTGAAAGTTCTGTCTTCTAAACAAAGGAATTTAAATCCTTCTCTTTCAAAAGATTTAAAAGTTGAACAACCTTTGATAGGTGGAAAGACAAGTTGTGAAAGGGATGCAAACATTTTAGGGAAGTATTGATAGATTAAATAAATGGGCAACAAGTTGGAAAATGGAGTATCATGTGGAAAAATGTAAAGTTCACATTGGTAGGAAGAGCAAACAAACAGGTTATTTAAATGAAGAAACATACTGCAGAAAGCTGCAATAAAAAGGGACTTGGGGGTGCTCTTGCATGAAACACAAAGCTAGCACACAAGTGCAGCAGGTAATTAGGAAAGCTCATTGAATGTCAGCTCTCACTTCAAGGCAGTTGGAGTATAAGAGTAAGGAAGTCTTATTGCAACTGTATAATATGCTGGTCAGATCATAGCTTGAATACTCTGAGCAGCTTTGATCCACTTATTTAAGGAAAGATATTATTTTGTTGGAGGCAGTTCAGAGGAGGTTCACCAGGATGATTCCTGCTATGGAGGAATTATCTTTTAGGAGCAAAGGTTAAGCAGGTGCGACTCTCTTCACAGCACCTCAAATTTTGAAGTAGCCTATATCTAAATGAAGCAAGATCCAGACTATATCCAGGCTTGGGCTGAGATGTGGCAAGTAACATTCATACCACGCCAACAATGACCATCTCCAATAAGAGACTACCTAACCAGCACCCTTGATGTTCACATTACATCACTGAATTCCCCACTATCAACATCCTGAGGGTTACAATTAAGCAGAAACTGAACTGGTCACGCCATATAAATACTGTGTTTGGAAGGGCACATCTGAGGCAAGGAATACTGCATTTAGTAACTTACCTCTGACCCCACAAAGCCTATTCACCATCTACAAGGCACAAATCAGGAGTGTGATGGAATATACCACACTTACCTGGATGAGTGCAATTTCAAAAACACTCAAGAAACTTGACATTAGCCAGGACAAAACAATCCACTTGATTGGTACCTTGACCAAAAACATCCACATCTGTTATTAATAATCAATCGCAGTACTGACTACCATCCACATGGGGATCTGTTGAAATACACCAACGCTTGCCACACAGCACCTTACAAACCCATAACCACTTTGACCAAAGGGTAAAGGCAGCACATACACATGAGAACACTGCCACCTGAAAGTTCTCTTCCAAGCCACTCACCACTCTTGACTTGGCAATATATTGCCATTCATTCAGTGTTAGTGGGCTAAAATCTTGGAATTCTTTTCCAATGACATGAGTTTACCTAGAGCTCATGGACTGTAGCAGTTCAAGAAGGCAACTCACCACCACCTTCTCAAGGACATCTAGGAATGGACAAAAAATGCTTGCCCAGCCAACAACCAAGCCATCCCACTGTTTGCTCTGTATCCCTTTTCTGACGTGACTATAATTTTCCTAAATTCTCTGCTTCCTTCCATTTCCTGAGTTACAGCTCTTTCTAATATTATTTATGTCCTGTCCAGTGAAGACTAATGCAAAATACCTGGTCAATATATTCGATGTTTTCTTTTTGATAATCAATTCCAGAGACTCTTGTTCTATAGCTTACTTTAACTTGCCTTTCCTTAAATATTTATAGAAACTCTTGCTAGCTTTCTACTCTACTTCCTTTCCTCCTTATTAATCTTGTTTTATTTTCTTGCATTTTACATTCTGACCAATCTTTTGACCTGTTATCTATCTTTGTGCATTTATGTGGTTTTTGTTAAGTTTAAAAAGATCTGTAGTTTTTGTTTAGGCAGCCACGGATAGTGGGCCCTTCCCTTCAAATTTTTCTTTCTTTTCAGAATGTATCTATTTCATGTATTCTGAAATATTCCCTTAAATATCTGTCAGTTTATCTCGATTGAACTATATGTTAATCTAATTTGTCAATTCACTTCTTTCATGCCCTGTTAATTGCTATTGTTTAAGTTTAAAATACTAGTCTTGGACCCCCACTACTCTCCCTCAATATGAATGTACAATTCAATCATATTATAATCCACTAAACAGGGACACCTGCACTGTGAAGTCACTAATTAATCCTTTCTGTGCAACAAAAGATCTCATAAAGCCTGCTCTTTGGCTTTAGACGATGCTATTCCAAGAGTCATAGAGATGTACAGCACAGAAACAGACACTTCAGTCCAACATGTTATGCCAACCATATAACCTAAACTCAATCTAGTTGTCAGCACTTGGCCCTTATCCCTCTAAAATCTTCCTATTCATACACTAATCCAGATGCCTTTTAAATCATTGTAATTGTACCAGCCTACACCACCTCCACAGGCAGCTCATTCCATGCATGCACCACCCTCTGCGTGAAAATGTTGCCCCTTAGGTCCCTTTTAAATTTTCCCCCTAAACCTATGTCCTCTAGTTCTCAACTCCCCCACCTGGAGAAAAGACTTTGTCTGTTTATCTTATGATTTTATAATGATTTTATAATTTGAGGAATAGGTCACCTCTCAGCCTCTGATGCTCCAGGAAAACAGCTCCAGCCTATTCAGCCTCTCCCTATAGCTCAAACCCTCCAGCCCTGGCAACATTCTCATAAATCTTTTCTGAACCCTTTCAAGTTTCACAACAACATCCTGATAGGAGGGAGACCAAGGTTGCACATGGTATTCCGAAAGTGGACAAATGAGCGTCCTGTACAGCTGCAACATAACCTCCCAACTCCTATACTCAATGCTCTGACTAATAAAGGAAAACATACCAAACACCGCCTCCACTATCCTATCTACTTGCGACTCTACTTTCAAGGAACTATGAACCTGCACTCCAAGGTCTCTTTATTCAGCAACACTTGCCAGGACTTTACCACTAAGTGTGTAAGCACTTTCCTGATTTGCCTTTCCAAAATGCAGGAGCTCTTTTATCTAAATTAAACTCCATCTGCCACTTGTTGCCCTATTGGCCCATCTGATCAAGATCCCAGGAAGTATACTGAAAACATTCTATGAACTCCTCATGTCAGCTATCTTTAAAAATCAGATAAGTAATGTCTATATGTAGGTTAAAATCCCCCCCCCCCCCCCCAAATATCCTTGTACCTTTATGATTAAGTGTAAATTATCTTCAAACTATATTTGCAGCAAAGAGAGTTATGGCAGTGGTGTGAAAGACTCCATATGGTATTGTTTTTTGTTTGTACTTGCTTACCATTTCCCAACAACTCCAATTTTCCTTTTTCATTCTGGTTTGTAACTCCCTTCATGACCTTGTCATCACAATGTCTAGCATCTTCTAACCTCATTACCCCAGTAGCTTTCTATTCCTCAAACCCTTTGTACATTTCTTGTCTTCCTTTTCCTAATCATTGATTGCTACACCTTGAGTCATCCAGGTTCCATTCTCTAGAACTTATCAAACCACCTGGTTGTATACCTTCCACTTTGAAGACCTTAAGATTCCTTGGCTGCTTTTGGTCACCCCTTCTTGTATCTTCTCAGTTTACTTACATTCATTTATTTCTGATTACATTTGAATTGCCCCAGGACATTCTTCTGTCAAGAATATTATCACAACTCTCACCGATATCTGCAGCATAGTCAGCATAACTGAATTTATATGGCTCATTTTTCCTTGAGTTTGGCAAAGTCAGTGGTGTAGTTGTGATGTCACTGGCTAAGTTATTCTAAAGTTTGTGTTAATGTCTGTGAGAATCTAGGTTAAAATTCCTCATGCTGTTGGAATTTGAGTTCAGAGTTAAATCTGGAATTACAAAGCTAGACTGAATAATTGTCACCATGAAATCATCATCAATAGGTATAAAAACCCATCTGGTTCACTGTGTTTTAAATAAATAAAACTACCAACTTTACCTGAATTTGGCCTATACATGACTCCAGACCCACAGCAATATGTTTGCCTCTTATCTGTCAGAAATTGAAGACTGAGGTGTATAAGAACTAATTCACTCAGAGGGACTGGAGGGTTTGATTTATAAGGAGAGGCTGTCTATGCTGTGACTTTTGTCCCTGGAGCATCAGAGGCTGAAGGCTGAGATTATAGAGATTTCTAAAATTGAAGGCATAGATAAGGTGAATAGGCAAGATCTTTTTCAAAGGGTAGTGGAGTCCAAAACTAGAGGACATTGTTTTGAGGTGAGAAGGGGGAAGATTTAAAATGTACCTGAGAGGAAACTTTTTAACATAGCAAGTAATGCTTTTATGGAATGAGCTGCTAGAGGAAGTAGCAAAGGTGGATATAATTACAATATTTAAAAGACATTTGGACATATGTATGAATGGTAATGGTTTAGAGAGATATGGGCCAAATGCGGGCAAATGGGACTAGTTCAGTTTAGGATACTAGGTCAGCATGGACCTGGTCAGACCGTATTGTGAACTGTTTTGGACCCCGTTTCTCGAAGGGCGTACTGGCCGTGGAGGATGTTCACAAGAATGGTCCCAGGAATGAAAAGCTTAATATGTGAGGAACGTTTCAGGATTCTGGGTTTATACTTGATGGAATTTAGAGGGGGATCTAATTGAAGCATACAGAATACTGAATGATCTGGACATAATAGATATTGGAAAGATGTTTCCATTGGTAAGAGAGATGAGGACGAGGGCACAACCTTAGAGGAAAGGGAAAACCTTTTACAATGGAAATAAGGAGAAACTTCTTCAGCCAGAGAGTGGTGAATCTATGGAATTCATTGTCACAGTAGGCTGTGGAGACCAGGTCAATGAGTCTATTTAAGACTGCGATAGGTTCTTGAGTATCAAAGGGATTAAGGGTTATGGGGAGAAAGTGAGAGAATGGGGTTGAGAAACGTATCAACCATGATTGAATTTCCTGCTCCTCATATGCTGCCTGACCTGCTGTGCTTTTCCAGCACCCCACACACAGCTCTGATCTCCAGCATCTGCAGACCTCACTTTCTTCTAGTTGATGGGCTGAACGGCCTAATTTCTGCTCCTACATCTTATGGTCTTAAACCACTGCTGCTGAAATTTATTACAGTAGTATATGATACAGTCATTAGATAAATCTGAATACAAAGATTGAAAGTGTCAATTTACAGACTGTGGAGGCTCAAATTTTCGTTTCCAGTGTGTGTTGTGGCTTGAAATTTAATGGAGAGTTGATAATTGAGAAAGTTGATGAATTCATCTAATTCTACTGTTATGGAAGTTTAGGTATTACATATGAGGAGAAAGTGAGGTGCTAGAGATCAGAGTCAATAGTGTGGTACTGGAAAAGTACAGCAGGTCAGGCAGCATCCAAGGAGCAGGCAAATTGACTTTTTGGGCAAGAGACCTTCATCAGGAATGAGGCTTGTGAGCTGCAGGGGGTAGAGAGATAACTGGGAGGGGACTAAGGCTAGGGGTGGGGTGGGGTAGCTGAGAGTGTGATAGGTAGATGGACATGGGGATAAAGGTGATCGGTCGGAGAGGAGAGCGGAGTGGATAATTGGGAAGGAAGATGGTCAGGTAGGACAGATCGTGAGGGTAGTGCCGAGTGGAAGGTTGGAACTGGGATGGGGGGGGGGGAGGAGGGTGGAAGGGAGGGAAAATGAGGAAACTGGTGATGTCCACATTGATGCCATGTGGTTGGAGGGCCCCCAAGGCAGAAGATGAGGCTTTCTTCCTCCAGGTGTAGAGTGGTTAGCACTCATCTCCACATAACTTGATACTGTCCTATACCCCCCCCGGTCCACGAACTCCCCACATACATTCGGGGCACTACATACCATACCACCCACTACCTCCACTACCTCCAAGACTTTTGTTTCCCTGGCCACCAATGTCTCATCTTTACCATGGACATCCAATCACTATGCACCTCTATCCTCCATGACAAGGGCCTCCAAGCCCTCCGTTTCTTCCTCTCCTGGCGTCCCCACCAGTACCCCTCGACTGATACACTCATTTGTTTGGTTGAAGTCGTCCTCACCCTCAATAATTTTTCCTTTTGAATCCTCCCACTTCCATCAGATGAAAGGAGTAGCCATGGGCACCCGCGTGGGCCCCAGCTATGCCTGTCTCTTTGTCGGTTATGTGGAACAGTCCATCTTCCACAGTTGCACTGGCACCATTCCCCACCTTTTACTCTGCTACATCGATGTGTATTGGCACCATCTCGTGCTCCCACAAGGAGGTTGAACAGTTCAAAAACTTCACCAACACATTATACCCCAGCCTTAAGTTCACCTGGACCATCTCAGACACCTCCCTCCTCTTCCTGGACCTCTCCGTCTCCATCAACGGTGACCGACTCAACAGGGATATCTTCTAGAAAACCAACGACTACCACAGCTACCTGGACTACACCTGCTTCCACCCTGCGTCATGTAAAAACGCTATCCCTTATTCTCAATTCCTCCACCTCTTAGCATCTGCTCCTAGGAGGACCAGTTCCACCGCAGAATACACCAGATAGACTCCTTCAAAGACCACAACTTCCCCTCCAGCGCATCTCATCCATTTCCTGCACCTCTGCCTTCGAATCCCACCCCTCCAACTGCAACAAGTACAGAACTCCCCGGTCTTCACCTTCCACCCCACCAATCTCTGTATACATCGCATCATCCTCTGTTGTTTCTGCAACCTACAAACGGACTCCACCACCTAACATATATTTCCCTTCCCGCCCCATCCACTTTGCGTAAAGACAACTCCCTCTGCGACTCTCTTATCAGGTCCACGCTCCCCCACCAACCCACCCCTCCTGGCATTTTCCCCTGCCACTGCAGGAATTGCAAAGCCTGTGCCCACCCCCCCCCCCCCCCCCCCTCACCTCCATCCAAGGCTCCAAAGGGGTCATTTACTGTATCCCTTGCTCCCGTTGTGGTCCCCTCTACATTGGGGAGATTGGGCGCCTACTTGCAGAGCACTTCAAAGAACATCTCTGGGACACCTGCACCAACCAACCCCACCACCCCGTGGCCAAACACTTCAACTCCCCCTCCCACTCTGCCAACTACATGCAGGTCCTGGGTCATCTCCATTGCCACATCCTAACCACTCAATGTTTGGAGGAAGAATGCCTAATCTTCTGCCTTGGGGCCCTCCAACCACATGACGTCAATGTGAACATCACCAGTTTCCTCATTTCCCCTCACCCTCCACCTTATCCCAGTTCCAACCTTCCAACTTGGCACTGCCCTCATGATCTATCCTACCAGTCCATCTTCCTTCCCACCTATTTGCTCCACCCTCCTCTCTGATCTATCACTTTGACCCGTACCTACATTCCCTAGTCCCATTCCCCTCCCATTTATCTCTCCAAGCCTCATTCTTGATGAAGGGCTTTTGCCCAAAACATTGATTCTCCTGCTGCTCGGATGCTCCCTGACCTGTGTTTTCCAGCACCACACTCTCGACTAAGTATTGCGTATGATAATGCAAATGCAGTTGATTGTGTTAGTATGTGACTGTATCTCCTAATAAATGAATTAGTGAGAAAGAACCTCCTGAAAATCTGAAAGATATTTAAGGTTAAAAGATACTAGAAAGATACACCAGTTCACTCTACAATTGTTGCACGCTGTTACTTTTAGTTCTACCTCTCAAAGTGCAAGTTAAAAACTTGGAGTCGGATCCAGAAGCATCTTCCAAGTGGATGAACAGAACACATTCTGAAGTGCATGTCGTCACCTTTTTATCTTTTTTTTAATTATTATTGGCACTACATGTTGTGGTCATTGCCTGGTTTCAGTGCAGCATCCCTAGGCTGATTTCCTGTTTCTCCTCACCCTGTTGAGAATACTCATGCTGTCTCATCAGTGTCAATTTTGGTGCTGTGATTTTAAAATTGTTTCACTGTTTTATACAGATAAAACTCAAGTTGCTTGCAATGTTGAATTTTGATGAATCACTGTCCCACAAACCAAAATGAGTTATGCTGGAATTCGCTGGGTGTTGGTCAGTGCCGGCCTTGTTTCAAAAATGTTGAATGTTCACACCTTTTAAGGACCCATTGTGTTGTCAAAGGAGGTAACTGAAGTCCAAATGGCTCCTTTTGCTATTAATATTGAGGTAAAAATAGTCTGTCTCCTATTTGCTTGCAGTGAATTAACAGTCATGTGACTCTAGGCTGCCATTTTTAAATGCTGTCTATTATTTATTAGCCCCCTTTGTTTTATTATAATTATACTTTTGTGACAATTATATAAGTGAATATTGTAGCACATGTTTTGGAATGGGTGTTTTTATAATAACTGGGTGTGCTGTTATGCTGTAGAGTTGGTGGTTTTCCAATTGGCTTAGCCTAAACGTCCAGCGCTAGTGCATTATGGTTTCAATTTATTCTGTTGACAGGTTTCAACGTAGTATCTCCCAAATCTTAACCTCTATTACCTGGCAATGAGCAGCAAATTGTAGATTAAGGTCAGGGTCAAGATTATTTGGTTTTTCATGCACAACTTTTTTGATTTTTAGAGTTACTTTCAGGTTTTCAGGATATCCTTTTTCTGTTCTCACTAGCTCATTTGTTTTGACATGTAATATTCAGACTCGCATAAGAGTAGCATGAGAAAAATTCATCAATATCCTCAATTATGAACTGTTCATTAAATTTCAAGCTACAATACAAGGAATTAATTTCTGAGACACGACAGTATTTGAATTGGAACATCACATGAACTAAAGAAATTGGAGTAGAAGTAGGTCATTCACTCCCGCAGCCATGCTCTGCCTTTCAACAAGATCATGGCTATTTTGCCCCAGACCCCTCATCCTCCTTTAAGCCAGCTGAGCATAGCTGTGAAGTCTCTGATATTACACAGACATATCTAACTCCTCTTTAAGTAATTTGTGATCTAGCCTCTACAGCCTTCTGAGTGTGGGGTATTCTAGATATTCACTGCCATCTGGGAAGCAAGGACCTCAAACCTGTTAGATAAATACAATACAGTTAGATCGATAAATACAGTGTATGTTCTGCACTTCCTGCAGCTCTGCCATTGAACCCCATCCCTCCCAACGCCACAAGTACAGACCCTCCCCGTCCTCACCTCCCACACCCACTGACCTCCGTATGCATCGCATCATCCTCTGCCACTTCCACCACCTACAAACAGACCCCACCACTATGGATATATTTCCTCCCCCACCCTTATCCGCGACTCCCTCATCAGATCCACGCCCCCCCCCCCCCCCCCCCCCCCCCCCATCAGCTCACACTCCACTCCTGGTACCTTGCCCTGCCACGGCAGGAAGTGCAAAACCTGTGCCCCTCACCTCTGTCCAAGGCCCCAAAGGATCCTTCCACATCTGGCAGAAATTTACCTACACCTCCACCAATGTCATCCACTATATCTGGTGCACCTGATGTGGTCTCCTCTATGTCAGGGAAACAGGACGCCAACTTGTGGATCATTTCAGAGAACATCTCTGGGACACCCACACCGACCTACCCCACTGCCCCGTAGCTGAACACTTCAACTCCCCCTACCACTCTGCCAGGTCCTGGGCCTCCTCCATCGCCACGCCCTAACCACCTGACACCTGAAGGGCGAATGCCTCATCTTCTGCCTTGGGGCCCTGCAACCACATGGGATTAATGTGGATTTCACCAGTTTCCTCATTTCCCCTCCCCCCACATTATCTCAGTCCCAAGCCTCCAACTTGGCACTGCCCTCTTGACCTGCCCATTGCCATTCCCATTTATACGTTCCACCTTCCTCTCCAACCTCCCACCTTTAGATGTGGCGTATATGGATTTCAGTAAGGCATTTGATAAGGTTCTCCATGGTAGGCTACAGCACAAAATATGGAGGCATGGGATTGAGGGTGATTTAGCATTTTTGATCCAAAATTGGCGAGCTGAAAGAAGACAGAGGTGGTGGTTATTGGGAAAGGCGAAAGTGAGGACTGCAGACACTGGAGATCAGAGTCAAGATTGGAGTGGTGCTGGAAAAGCACAGCTGGTCTGGCAGCATCCAAAGCGTAGGAAAATCAGCATTCCTGTCCGAAACATTGATGGGAAATGTTTATCTTGGAGTTCAGTTACTTGTGTACCGCAAGGATCTGTTTTAGGTCCACTGCTGTTTGTCATTTTTATAAACTATCTGGATGAAGGCATAGAAGGATAGGTTAGTAAATTTGCGGACAACACTAAGGTTGGTAAAGTTGTGGATACTGCCAAAGGATGTTGTAGGTTACAGAAAGACATAGATAAGGTGCAGAGCTCGACTGAGAGGTGGCAAGTGAAGTTTAGTGCAGGTGTGAGGTGATTCACTTTGGAAGGAGTACCAGGAATGCAGAGTAATGGGCAAATGGTAAGAAACTTGGTAATGTAGATGAACAGAGAGATCTCGGTGTCTATGTACGTGGATCCCTCAAAGTTGGTAGGGCTGTTAGGAAGGCATGGTTCCGAAACTCAATCCCACACTTTTAGTACTGGATTAGTGGTGCTGGAAGAGCACAGCAGTTCAGGCAGCATCCAACGAGCAGCGAAATCGACGTTTCGAAGGGATCGAGTTTCGAAACCATGAAGTCATGCTGCAGCTGCACAAAACTCTGGTGCAACCACACTTGAAGTATTGCGTGCAGTTCTGGTCACCGCATTTTATGAAGGATGTGGAAGCTTTAGTTAAGGGCCCAGAGGAGATGTTACCTAGTATGGAGGGAAGGTCTTACGAGGAAAGGTTGAGGGACTTGAGGCTGTTTTCGTTAGAAGAAGGTTGAGAGGTGACTTAATTGAGATGTAAGATAATCAAAGGAATGGACTGGGTGGACAGTGAGAGCCTTTTGCCAAGGATGGTGATGGCTAGCATGAGGGGGCATAGCTTTAAATTGAAGGGCGACAGATATAGGACAGATGTCAGAGGTCATTTCTTTACTCTTAGGGGCATGGAACACACTGCCTGGAACAGTTGCAAACTTTATGGGGCATATGGATGAGAATGGAATAGTGTAGGTTAGTTAGGCTTCAGATTAGTTTCACAGGGTGGCGCGACATCAAGGTTTGAAGGACATGTACTGCGCTGTAATGTTCTATGTAAGATACCTTCAGCTACCTTCTCCACACGCATCCACCACCTCCCCACCCCTCCTTCCATTTATCTCTCAGTTCCTCGGCCCAGAAGCCTTATTCCTGATGAAGGGCTTATGCCTGAAACTTCAATCTCCTGCATCTTGGATGCTGCCTGACCTGCTGTCCTTTTCCAGCACCACACTCTCCGATAAGTACAATTGCTGAGGCTCCTTCAAAGCTAAGTTCTGGATTCCTATGCATACCTCACTTGTCACACCTCCTTGTTCCTGATCACGGTACAAATTTGAGGTAACTGACTTAAGGGGTGCAAATGCCTCTTAAAACACCATGTCCAAGTACCTTCCCTTTAATTGCTTTAAACTAGTCTTTCCTATGTCGATGCTTCAGAGTTAGTGAGTCATACTGCAGGAATTCATTGCCATCATTAGCCACCAGAATATTCCAATCCTCGACACTGGAATATGAAGTTGTAGTGTCCTATAATATGGTGCAATCTAACCAAACAGTTACCATGGCACAGTGTTAATTAAATTAATGGGTGTTGGCCTGCATTATTGCTCTCTGATGTAACTGGAAGGGAAGTTTAGTGAAGTGTAAAAGTGGATGTATAAGACAAAGCTACTTATTTCTTGCCAGAAATACCCCAGTTAACAATTGCTGTTTTCATTTGCAATGTGCTGCAAGGCCTTGTTGGGGACTTTCATTTTATGCTTTTTCTAGTGTTTGATTTCAGGATGCATGCAAGTTCAGTCCCTTCATACCAGAGACATGGAGTTTGTACTTAAAATTGATGGGCTGGAATTTATGTGCCGCTGCCAGTTAAGATTTTGATAATAGGCATGTAAAATAGGTCGTGCTTAGCCAATCACCTTCCCATTCATTCCTTTACTTGGAAGGGTGGCAAGCACCCAAAATATGAAAAATAATTAAGGACGAGTGAACTTGTTCACATGCTTTAGAATCCCGACAGTGTAGAAGTAGGCCACACAGACCCTCGAAAAACATCCCACCCAGAATCTCTCTTCTCTCCTATCCCTATAACCTGACATAATGTGGTTCATGATGTGGTTGTGGCAGATGAATGTAAGCATGTAGCCTATTTTTTTGGAAAATATTTTTTTAAAGGGTAGAAAGAAAAGGATCATTAGTATCTTTAGGTGTGACTGGGGAGGAAAGAGCAATTTACCCAGGGATCGTACCCCATCGTCCTTCCTGCCTGCCTCCTCTCCAAAATACGCCCTGACTATGTTACCTTGAATGAAGTACAAATATGATGACAGACTTGAAAATTAGGCTGCTTTGATGAGAACATATCTTGTGCAGTGAGTGATTTAATGGAAGCATTTAAATATGAAAGATAGGGCAATATAAATAGCAACAGATTTTCAGTGATTGAGTGATTTGGTGCAAGGGGACATAGATACCACATTAAGTATGAAATTAGAGAACAGAGTAGGGGAATCATTTTAGTGCGAGGCTGAGTTGCACCACTAGAGTTGGATACTGTTGGCAGAACCACAACATTATTTAGTAATAGACTAAATAGTAGCTAAAGGAAAAGCTACAGAGGGATATGGTGAGGAGAATGGAAGTAGGTCTGCTCACATAGAGTGGAGGCACCAATACTGATTTATTGGTTCAAGTGATCTGATTCTGTGTTCTAATTTCCATAAAAAAGGTTTTGCTTTACATCATTTCTTGTACTGTCAAAAAAAACTCTTGGTCCCACAGCTGTTGGATAATTCGCTGACTGTACTTAGCTTTCCTCATTACCCCACCAGATAATCAGATGCTTTTTTGTTGTTAAATCTGAACTTCTGGACATACACATAAGTTACAACTTATGTATAACAAATACTCAGGTCCAGGATGGAGTAAATAATGCAAACCATTCTCCTCCTTGGATCAAATATTCCAGATAATCAAGAGGTTTACATGAAAAATGTAAAGCCACGTGAAGTAATAGAAATGTAATGCAGAGAGTAAACATACCACTGTTATACTTTATTTACAACATAAATCACTTAATTACGCAGCTTTGCCATAAATGAAACTTACCATCAGAGAGCCTTCTCACCCTCAACTGGCTGTTCTGACATTGCAGTAGATCATGGTATTTGAGGAGAAATTGAATCAACTATTGACATTTCTTGTGGTCATTTGATTGAATGACAAGGAAACTGACATTGAGGTAAATAAGTTTTAAAATTTTTTTAAAAATTGGACAGAATAATACAGTAAACTTTACTGAGATATATAATTTTTGCTGGGTTGTCAAGGGTGCTGGTTCAGAAGTTTGCTGTATTTATTTCTCATTTTATAATTTGATCATGGAATGTGCATACCGCTGTTAGGTACTGTTTTAGAATCATTATTCTGACTGCAGTTGTCATGGACAAGTGTAACAGACAAATAGATTGAAGATGTGCCAGATAGGTTTTTCCCATTCGTTTTTCGTGATCTGCTGCAAACCAGGTGATATGTCATTCAGAGCTGAGCCATCCTTGTGAAAAGTGGTGCCACTTAAGTTACTCATGGTGAGAGACATTGAAGTCTCTCATCCACGGGGTTTTGAGGTGGTAGATGCAAGATGGCAAGTGCAAATCAGTAAGAGGTTTCCTTGCTGTTGTTTGACTTGAACTGTCCAGACCACGTGGGCTTTTAGGTGTATTTATTTGTGTGTGATTGCTTTCAAAAGTTTTTGTGCAGCTGTGGTAACTTGAAGGAGCTGACCTGGATGTGACCTGCCTTGGAGACCTTCGGGTTGACCAGGCACCTTAGAGGAAGATATTGGTTTGAGGCCAAAGTTGGAGACCTAGGGCCACCAGTCCAAACGTGAGGCCATCTCTGGTCAACATGCCTTGTTAATAGGACACGACTTATTCAGGGATGGTGATGGAGGAATATGGAACATTCATGATTGGGAGGTTTTTTTAATGTAACCAAGTATTTGACAGTGATAAATTGTATGGATTATGGCATTAACTCAGTGTAAAGGAGGCAATAAGCAATAGTGGTTTTTTGCTGGATTGTTAATCCAGGTGGTGAAGTTTGAATTCAGTTAAAATCTGGAGTTTTACGATGACCATGAAGCCATCACCAATTTGTCAGAAAAATTCTTTCTGGTTCACTATGTCCATTAGTGCCATTTCTATCTGGATTCATCTGCATGTGACTCCAGATACATTGCAATGTGTTTTGATTCTTAACTGCCTGATGGGCAATAAATGCTGGCCTAGCCAGCAACACCCTCATGATTAATTTTAATTATATGTTGAATGACTAACAAAATTGTCAAATAGAAGCATTGCATATCAATATTTCCATGGTTATAACTGCCAATTAACAAGTCTGAATTGCTGTGTTTAAAAAAAAATGCAGGGCTCAGAATAATTTTCTAGTTCCTGACATTATTGTATTTGCATGTTTTAGACAAATGGATCAAAATATTAACAGTTTACCTGTGACTTTTGAGTTTTAAGATTGCTTATTCTCCTTTAGACCATTAAATCTGTTCTGCCATAAAATAAATTGAGTGCAATAGAAAAATTGTTTATCTGTCATCAATTGTGCCAGTCTAATTTGATTCTGAGTTGTTACTTACTGCAGGAGTAAAGGTGCAGCTGAAAGATTTGTCTCTTAACACAATAAATGATTCATACTACAGGAGGTAATTGCTATCACATGATTTTACCAAAGTAAAGTAGAAATTCTTGCAAAGAAAAAGTAAATATTTGTCTTTTGGTTCTCAGAAATATGTATTTGTGTTGTAATTGTGGTGCATTGCATAAGGATACTAATGCTGATCATATGAGTTAATTCTTAAAATGCATTTCACAAAACTTGCAAAATAAGTTGAATTCAGGAGGTCTGGCAGTATCTGTGGAAAGAGAAACAGAAGTAATGTTCAAGTCCAACATGACTCTTATTTGGACCTGGTTCAGAAGGAGAGTCGTATTGCACACAAAATGTTAACTGTTTCTCCCTCCACAGATGATGCCAAATCTATTGAATTGCTCCAGGACATTGTGTTCTTATTTCAAATTTCAACATTTACAGTTCAGAACTTTGCTTTCTAAACAAGCTGACCTCAGTAGTAGCTCTTCATTATGTTTACCTGTCCATAACATGATGCACTGTCAACTGTTTTAATTTAGAAAGGCTCGCTATCCATTTCTTTGTCAATGTTTCACTTCTTTCTGGTGTGTGTCTCTCTTTGTCAGTCAATTGCAGCAGCTGCCTGTTGATGCTTCACAGAATGGGACTAACTAGAGTATTACTCAGAACTCTTATCACCAATTTTAATCAAACTTTTTAAATTATTCCCACTTTAATTGTTGTACAAATTAGCGAGTAGATGTGTCAAATTTTCCTTTAGGTTTCCTTTGAGAAGATATTTTCATTATCACTTGTGTACCATCACATCCTTTTATCAGCTGTTGAAGAAATATATTTTGGTACCTTTCAAGGGGAAAATTTTTGTTAAGTCATGGTTGTTCAGAAATTTGTGTAGTAAGCAATATTTTTAGAATTTTCTGTAACGGAGTGAGGAGCATTTTCATTACACATAACCCTTAGTTTTAGTTGCCTTGAAGCTTGTCTTCAAACATTTACATCATTTTCTGGGAAACTATTTATTAACTAAGATCTGTGAGTTTACTTCGTCTTGTCTAAATTTAGGTTGTTTTAATGTTTTCATGAGTGTAGAATATTGTACATCATTGAAAAAAAACCAGCTGATCAAATAGAGACATAGAAATGTACAACGTGGAAATAGACCATTTGGTCCAACTCGTTCATGCTGACCAGATATCCTAAATTAATCTAGTCCTATTTGCCAGCATTTGGCCCATATCATACACTCATCCAGATGCCTTTTAAATGTGGTAATTGTGCCAGCCTTTGCCACTTCCTCTGGCAGCTCATTCCACACACGCACAGCCCTCTGTGTGAAAACGTTGTCCCTTATGTTCCTTTTAAATCTTCCCCTCTCACCTTAAACCTATGCCATCTAATTTTGCACTCCCTTTCCCCTGGGAAAAGACCTGTCTATTTACTCAATCCATGTCCCTCATGATTTTATAAACCTATATAAAGTCACTCCTCAGCGTCCGCTCCAGGGAAAATAGCCCCTGCCTATTCAGCTTCTCCCTATAGCCCAAACACCCTTTATAACTCTTTTCTAAATCCTTTCAAGTTTCACAAAATTCTTCCTATAGCAGGGAGACCAGAATTGTGCACAATATTCCAAATGTAGCCTAACCAATGTCCTGTACAGTCACTACATGAACTCCCCAATCCTGTATTCAGTGCACTGACCAATATAGGAAAACGCCTTCAATATTCTCTGTGTCACTCCACTTTCAAGGAGCTATGAACCTGCACTCCAACGTCTCTTTGTTCAGCAACACTCCCCAGGACCTTACCATTAAGTGTATAAAATGTGCCAGATTCAGCTGTAAATTTTGTCACCCTGCTGAAAGTAAAATTGAATAAAAATATTTCTTTTGAATTTTAATCGAGAGCGAAATTGGAAGTTTGCTTGCACTTCTCATACTTCCTCCTCTCCCTAACACATCCTCACACACATTGAAGGTGAAAGCTGAAACATTTTAAGTTAAAGTATTTTGGAATGTATTATGTTTATAGTGTTATTTTCTTGAATGTTTTTCTCTTAGTGAGCAAGTGAATATTTGTGCTGGAGTATGAAATGGTTGTCCATCTTTCATTGCCTATTGGCTGTGATGTTCTCACAACTTCTGTTTTGTAACCTATTGTGATCCCTGGCTGTAAATCCTAAACATTTCTTCTAATTGTAGCTCGCTGTTGGTCTCCCTTGGCTGTGCCTTGTTCTTTAGTTCTCCTTCATCCAAAATTAACCCCTCAAATGCTTTTTTTGGATCTGGAAATTTATGGATCAGTTTCCACTGAATTTTAGTTTTCTCGCTGTTCGATGAGTTGTTGGATCATTATCCATTTTTCTGATAGCTTCTGAACCTCCAATTAAAAATGCCAGAATATCCCAGATCCTGAAGTTCAATGGTTTCAGTTTCATGTCACCTGTTTTCCCATCTGCATGATTACTGCATGGAGTGTACAGTGCATCAGCATCCCTGTGAAGGGGACGAAAATTAAATTGGTGTGCAAAATAAAAGATTATGTGAGAAAAGGTTTTCACTCAGTGAGTACTTAGAGTAAGGAGTAGGTTGCATGGAATTGTGGAGGTAGCTCAAATGAGGCATTCAAGAGGGCATTGCGTGATTGGATGTGGAGAAAAAGCAGATGATTGACACTATATAATGCACATTTGAAGAGCAGGTGCAGGCATAAAGGGTCTACTCTTTGCTGCAGAAATGGTGCAGGTTATGTGAATTGGCCATGCTGAATTGCCCATAGTGTTAGATGTATTAGTCAGAGGGAAATGTAGGGAAGTGAGTCTGGGAGGGTCGGTGTGGACTTGTTTGGCTGAAGGGCCTGTTTCCACACTTTAGTTAATCTAAAAATAATCTGATCTAAAATCTTGTGATTTTTAAGAAAGAGACAGTGAAGAATTTGAAGTGGGAATCAAATTGATTCAGAATTATTTAAAATTTCCATACAGGTTTTCTTATATTTTTAAAAAACTGTAAACGTTAGGGACTTGAAACAAAAACAGAAATTGTTGGCAAAAAACAGCAGGTCTGTGTTGAGAAAGCAGAGTTAACATTTCAAGTCCAGTTATAGGAAGGGGGGGGTAAGTCTCAGATACAGTCACATAGATGGGTTAACTCTAGGAAGGGAAGCGAGGTAGGCAGCTAGCGTAGGAGTCTTCTGTGGCTTTACGCATTTCAAGTATGCTGTTTTGGAAAATGTAGGGGGTGATGGATTCTCAGGGGAACGTAGCACGAACAGCCAAGTTTCTGGTATTGAAACTGGCTATAATGCAATGAGGCGTATGTCAGGTTCCAAGAGATCAATTGTGTTAGGGAATTCTCTAGTCCGAGGTACAGACAGACATTTCTGTGACCAGCAGCGAAAAATCAGAATGGTGTGTTGCTTCCTGGTGCCAGGATTAAGGATGTCTCCGAGAGGGTGCAGAATGTTCTCAAGGGGGAGAGGGGCAAGCAAGAGGTCATTGTCCACATTGGAACCAACAACATAGGAAGGGAAAAGGTTGAGATTCTGAAGGGAGATTACAGAGAGTTAGGCAGGAATTTAAGAAGGAGGTCCTCGAGAGTAGTAATATCTGGATTACTCTCGGTACTACAAGCTAGTGAGGGCAGGAATAGGAGAATAGAGCAGATGAATGCATGGCTGAGGAACTGGTGTATGGGAGAAGGATTCACATTTTTGGATCATTGGAATCTCTTTTGGGGTAGAAGTGACCTGTACAAGAAGGACGGATTGCACCTAAATTGGAAGGGGACCAATATACTGGCAGGAAGATTTGCTAGAGCTGCTCGGGAGGAGTTAAACTAGTAAGGTGGGGAGGTGGGACCCAGGGACATAGTGAGGAAAGAGATAAATCTGAGACTGGTACAGTTGAGAACAGAAGCGAGTTAAACAGTCAGGGCAGGCAGGGACAAGGTAGGACTAATAAATTAGACTGCATTTATTTCAATGTGAGGGGCCTAACAGGGAAGGCAGATGAACTCAGGGCATGGTTAGGAACATGGGACTAGGATATCATAGCAATTAAAGAAACATGGCTCAGGGATGGGCAGGACTGGCAGCTTAATGTTCCAGGATACAAATGCTACAGGAAGGATAGAAAGGGAAGCGAGAGAGGAGGGGGAGTGGTGTTTTTGATAAGAGATAGCATTACAGCTGTACTGAGGGAAGATATTCCCGGAAATACATCCAGGGAAGTTATTTGGGTGGAACTGAGAAATAAGAAAGGGATGATCACCTTATTGGGATTGTATTATAGATCACCTACAGTCAGGGAAATTGAGAAACAAACCTGTAAGGAGACCTCCGCTATCTGTAAGAATAACAGGGAGGCTATGGTAGGGGGTTTTAACTTTTCCCAAACGTAGACTGGGACTGCCATAGTGTTAAAGGTTTAGATGGAGAGGAAATTAAGTGTGTACAAGAAAATATTCTGATTCAGTATGTGAATGTACCTACTAGAGAAGGTGCAAAACCTGGCCTACTCTTGGGAAAGAAGGCAGAACAGTACTGAGGTGTCAGTGGGGGAGCACTTTAGGACCAGCGACCATGATTCTATTTGTTTTAAAATGGTGATGGAAAAGGATAGACCAGATCTAAAAATTGAAGTTCTAAATTGGAGAAAGGCCAATTTTGACGGTATTAGGCAAGAACTTTCAAAAGTTGATTGGGGGTGGATTTTCGCAGGTATAGGGACGGCTGGAAAATAGGAAGCTTTCAGAAATGAGTTAACGAGAATCCAGAGAAAGTATATTCCTGTCAGGGTGAAAGGAAAGGCTGGTAGGTATATGGAATGCTGGATGACTAAAGAAATTGAGGGTTTGGTTAAGAAAAAGAAGGAAGCATATGTAAGGCATAGACAGGATAGATCGAGTGAATCCTTAGAGTATAAAGGCAGTAGGAGTATACTTAATAGGGAAATCAGGAGAGCAAAAAGGGGACATAACTTTGGCAAATAGAATTTAGGAGAATCCAAAGGGTTTTTACAAATATATTAAGGACAAAAGGGTAACGTGGGGGAGAATAGGCCCCCTCAAAGATCAGCAAGGCAGCCTTTGTGTGGATCCCCAGAAACTGTGGGAGATGCTAAACTAGTATTTTGCGTCAGTATTTACTGTGGAGATGGACATGGAAGATATTGAATGTAGGGAAATAGATGGTGACACCTTGCAAAATATCCATTTTACAGAGGAGGAAGTGCTGGATGTCTTGAAACCATAAAGATGGATAAATCCCCAGGACTTGATCAGGTGTACACTAGAACTTTGTGGGAAGCTAGAGAAGTGTTTGCTGGGCCTCTTGCTGAGATATTTGTATCATCGATAGTCACAGGTGAGGTGCTGGAAGACTGGAGGTTGGCAAATGTGGTGCCACTGTTTAGGAAGGGTGGTAAGTACAAGCCAGGGAACTATAGACCAATGCGCCTGACGTTGGTGGTGGGCAAGTTGTTGGAGGGAATCCTGAGGAACAGGATGTCCATGTATTTGGAAAGGCAAGGACTGATTAGGGATAATCAACATGGCTTTGTACATGGGAAATCATGTCTCTCAAACTTGATTGAGGTTTTTGAAGAAGTAACAAAGAGGATTGATGAGGGCAGAGCGGTAGATGTGATCTATATGGACTTCAGTAATGCGTTTGACAAGGTTCCCAATGGGAGACTGATAAGCAAGGTTAGATCTCATGGAACACAGGTTGAACACTCCATTTGCATATACAGAGGTGGTGGTGGAGGTTTGTTTATCAGATTGGAGGTCTGTGACCAGTGGAGTACCGCAAGGATCAGTGCTGGGTCCTAATTTTTTTTGTCATTTACATAAATGATTTGGATGCGAGCATAACAGGTACAGTTAGTAAGTTTGCAAGTTACACCAAAATTGGAGGTGCAGTGGACAGTGAAGAAGGTTACCTGAAATTACAACAAGATCTTGACCAGGTGGGCCAATGGGCTGAGAAGTGACAGATGGAGTTTAATTCAGATAAATGTGAGGTGCTGCATTTTGGGAAAGCAAATCAGCGCAGGACTTATACACTTAATGGTAAGGTCCTAGGGAGTGTTGCTGAACAAGGAGACCTTGGAGTGCAGGTTCATAGCTCCTTGAAAGTGGAGCAGCAGGTAGATAGGATAGTGAAAAAGGCATTTGATATGCTTTCCTTTATTGGTCAGAGTATTGAGTACAGGAGTTGGGAGGTCATGTTGAAGCTGTATAGGACATTGGTTAGGCTACCTTTGGGATATTGCATGCAATTCTGGTCTCCTTCCTATCAGAAAGATGTTGTGAAACTTGAAAGAGTTCAGAAAAGATTTACAAGGAGGTTGTCAAGATTGGAGGGTTTGAGCTATAGGGAGAGGCTGAACAGGCTGGGGCTATTTTCCCTGGAGTGTCGGAGGCTGAGGGGGTGACTTTAGAGGTTTACAAAATTATGAGGGGCATGGATAGGGTAAATAGGCAAAGTCTTTTCCTTGGGGTGGGGGAGTCCAGAACTGGAGGGCATAGGTTTAGGGTGAGAGGGGAAAGATTGAAAAAAGAGACCTTGGGGCAACCTTTTACACAGAGTGGTATGGGTATGGAATGAGCTGCCAGAGGAAGTGGTGGAGGCTGGTACAGTTGCAACATTTTAAAAAGCATTTTGATGGGTATATGAATAGGAAGGGTTTGGAGGGATATGGGCGTGTGCTGACAGGTGGGACTAGATTGGGTTGGGATATCTGGTCGGTGTGGACGGGTTGGACCGAGGGGTCTGTTTCCACGCTGTACATCTCTATGACTCTGACTAAAATTCATGAGAATAGGTTGGCTGTGGTGAAAGCAACTCATGTCATGACAGTACCAGGATATAGGCATAGGTTTAAAAAAAAGGACAGAATCAGGCTGAAAGTTATTTAACTTCATGTTGATTGTTAGAGGCTGCAAAGTCCCAAAGCAGAAAAATGACAGACTGTTCTTTGAGTGTGTGCTGAGGCTTGCTGGAACACTGCAGCAAGCCTGTGACGGAAGTGTTGGCTTGGGAACATAGTGGTGTGTTGAAATGGCAGGCACTTGGAAGCTGAGGATCATTTTTATCGACAGCGTAGGTCTTCCACAAAGCTAGAAGTTTTGTCTCCCTAGTGGAAAGAATACCAGGCTGTGAACAGCAAGGACATTATACTAGATTAAATGAAGTGCAGGTAAGTTGCTGTTTCACCTAGAAGGTGCATCTGATGGCTTGGGTAGTTGGATGAGAAAGTAAACAGGCAGACGTTACACCTGCATTTACCTGGGAAGGTACCATGAAGGTGTTGGGAATGGAGGAGGAGTGGACCAGGATTTCCTGGATAGAACAGTCACTGCGGGATGTTGAACTTAGTGCTGATAAGTGAGGACCAGGGTCTGTATCGTTATAGAACGCAAAAGAAGGGCTGAAGGCAGAAGTGTGAGAGATGGGTTGGACAAGATTTAAGGGCGTTGTCAACCATAGTAGCAAGGAATCCCCAGTTGGGGCGGAAAAGGTGGACCTTTCGCAGGTGTGGCCTCAGAAATGTCCATTGTTTTCCCCAATCAAGGATTTCTTTGTTTAGTGGTTGACAGGTAATACTTCTATTTGTTTTGTGCACAGAAAGCTGGACAAATCCACCCTGGCCACTTACTGCCCCTTGAGTGTACTGACCCTTCATCACTTTACTGATGATTGAATCATCTGCAGTGCAAACAAGTAACACTTGCTTAGCAACAGCCTACTCACTGATGCCCAGTTTAGATTTCGCCAGGGCTGTTTAGCTCCTGATTGTTATGTTCTTTTTTCTGAGTCTTGCACACTTGATGCAGCTGCTATACAGCACCTTCTGCAAAGAACAACCAAATTTTATTAAGCAAATACAGTACAAACTGTGGAGAAACTCTTAACACTCTTTGCCATGCTTGTGAAGCGTGTTGAGAGGTCTCCCTGAACAAAGGAATCAGTCCTTCCTTTTTATAAAATCTTTACATCTCAGTCAGTAATGCCCACAAGACCCCCCAGTCACCTGCCCCTCAAGATAATACAGTGACCTGACCATCACCAGGTGGTAATCCCTTATTGGCCAAATCTGTTGTGAATTGTTTTTTAAACTACAGGGGGTCGTCAAAATTCCAACTGTAATGTTCTTATTAATTTTGAATAGGATGATGATGCAAATGTAAATTATCTCTGAATAATAGGAGATGGCCATATAAATGTCTCTGAATGGCAAAGAATGTAAATTCCTTATATTCTACCTGTAAGTCCCAGGCATCCTACCATAGCTTCAGGACATCCAATTTCCTGCAGGGCAGCAGAGAAGTTAACTCTGTTATCACATTCACTCCTTTTATCATTCCATGATAACCATCTAGATGGCGCTACCAGTTTTCATAAGACTGATAGCCTATAGTTAAGTAAGTTATTCACTCTCAACATACAATTATTATAACAAGAAAAATCACTAGCCCATGCAGTAGATAGGATCCCCAAGGCACCAGTCACAAGGATGATGGAGTACTCCTCACTTGCCTGGATAATTGCAGCTCCAACAACGTTCAAGAAGCTTGACACCATCCAGAACAAAGCAACCCAGTTGATTGGCACCACATCCACTTGCTCCTCCACTGATACCATGTGTACTGTACTAGATGCACTGCAGAAATTCACCCAGGATTCTTAAACTGCAATTTCCGAACCCTTGACCACGCCTACTTAGAAGGACAAGGGCAGCAGCTTCATGAGAGCACCACAAGCTCTCCAAGCCCATCATCATCCTGACTTGGATATATATCGCTGTTGTTCAAGAAGACAGCTTCTCAAGGGCAACTAAGTATGGGTAATAAATGTTGGCCCAGCTAACAATGTCCATATAAAATATTCAAAAAGGAAGAAAGACAAAAAAAGAGAAACTTCAGGTCACCAATATAATGTTTGTTGTCGTGGAAATGTTCGAGAATATTACAAAAGATGTTTTAGCAGAGCATTTATAAAAACAAATCAAGCATCATCAGCATGGCCCCATGAAGAGAAATCATGCCTGACAAATTTATTACAGCTCTTTGAGAAAGGAACAATGGGATGGGTAAAGGGAGCCAGTAGATGTAATATATTTGGATATCTAAAACGTGTGGAATGTGGTACCACTATCAAAGTCGCCTTATGAGGGAGTTGTCCTGTCCTGTTTGTCTTGAAGAGGCATGTTGTAAACCTATTGGTGAGGTGTCTTCTCCATGGAAAGCGGAGTAAATAGCTTTGCGTTTTTAAAAAAATTGGACAAAAGAAGCAAGAGTGGATGGAGTCAGGCTTTTAGTTTTGCTTTCAGTTGTTGAAGTAGGGGGTTTTTGAAGTCAAAGTTGCTAGATATAGCTCTGTTGCGAAAAGCTTGAGCTCTGTCTCTAGTAGATTCATTCTGTCGGTATTTTTTTCCTGGACTGGAGGTCATAGTAAGCGAAGGAAGTCTGTTTTGCTGAATTTGCCTTTGCCAGTAGTGTGTTTATGGGATGCTACTATTTTGGAACAATTGATGAGTATGGTTAGGGCAGCACGGTGGCACAGTGGTTAGCACTGCTGCCTCACAGCGCCAGAGACCCGGGTTCAATTCCCGCCTCAGGCAACTGACTGTGTGGAGTTTGCACATTCTCCCCGTGTCTGCGTGGGTTTCCTCCAGGTGCTCCGGTTTCCTCCCAGAGTCACAAAGATGTGCAGGTCAGGTGAATTGCCCGTAGTGTTAGGTAAGGGGTAAATGTAGGGGGATGGGTGGGTGGCGGGTCGGTGTGGACTTGTTGGGCCGAAGGGCCTGTTTCCACACTGTAATCTAATCTAATCTAATCTAGATGTACAGCATGGAAACAGACTGTTTCCTTAGGTCCAACCCGTCCATGCTGACCAGATATCCCAACCCAATCTAATCCCACCTGGCCCGAATCCTTCCTATGCATATACCCATCCAAATGCCTCTTAAATGTTGCTATATTTTAAATATTTAAATAGAGTTAAAGTTACACCAATTGGTTTGTATTTTCACTATGATGGAAGAATAAAGTGGGTTTTGCTTAAAACCTAGTAGTTTGAGCAATTGAATCACATCTGGAATGCAGTGCCTTCTACTTTTAAATAAGATTAAAGATAGGATCCAAGCTACTTCCTTGGTATGTTTTTAGGGGTTGCTCTGGTCCATAACCCTACATTAATAAGGTGCTGTGATGGTAGCATATTAGCATGGATTGAGGATTGGTTAATTAATAGAAGACGGAGTTGGGATAAAGTGGGACATTATCAGGACGGTAACCTGTAACTAGTAGAGTGCCGCAATTATTCTGTTCTAAGGCCACAATTATTTACAATATATATTTGGGATCAGATTGTAAGTTTGCTCGCTGAGCTGGATCAGATGTTTCTCAGATCATGCTAGGTAACATCATCGAAGAGCCTCTGGTAAAGCACTGGTGTTCTAACCTGCTTTCTATTTGTGTGTCTTGATCTGTTGTGGTGGGTGACATCACTTCCGGTTCTTCAAGTTTGGTAAACGAGGTCCAGATCGGTATGTTTGTTAATGGAGTTCAGGTTTGAGTGCCAGGCCTCTAGGAATTCCCTTGCGTGGTGTAGTACCTAGGAACTAAGAGAAGCCAAGGAAAAACACGTGTACACTGTATTCAGGAATGACTGGTACCCAATTGGTGCAGTCTGCCGATTCCTACACAATATACCTATACAAGAAGACACGACACGCTCAGAGACTCCAGCCACCTTGCCAAACATTAAAGGCATCTCTGAGATGACGACCAGACTACTCTGGCTCCTAGGGATCGTGATAGCCCACAAACCTAACACCACACAAACAGTTCCTGATGATTTTAAAGGACCCCTTACCATCAACCAGCAGGACGAATGTCATATACAAAATACCCTGTAAGGGCTGCAACAAGGATTACATTGGACACAGGGGCAGGAAACTAGCCACCAGGATACATGAGCACCTACTAGCCTCCAAAAGACAAGACCAGCTATCACTAATATCGATACACACAGACAAAGAGGGGCACCAGTTTGATTGGGACAATACATCCATCCTGGCACAGGCTAAATAAAACCATGCAAGGGAATTCCTAGAAGCCTGGCACTCAAACCAGAACAAACACATCGATCTGAACCCCATTTACCAACCTCTCAGAAAAAGAACTGGAAGCGATATCACCCACCACAACAGACCAAGATACACAAATAGCAAGCAGGCCAGAACACCAGCACTTCTTCAGAGGCTCACTCACTGATGTTGTTACCTAGCATTGTGATGAAACATTAAGAACAAAATCTACCAACTCAACAAGCAAACTTACAACCTGATCCACAAATCTTCTTCTCCAAAATCGTGTATACAGAGGAACCTCTGATTATCTGAACGAGATGGGTGGGCACTAGCGATTCAATGCCTTTTCTATGGGGCTCGGAGTTTTTAAAGTCTGCTCCCCATTCAGGAAATGCGGCAGCAGTACAATGTGCGTGAGCAGCCCCTCTTCTCCCCCCCCCCCCCCCCCCCCCCCCAACCTCCTTCACCTCCATCTGCTCCTCCCAAGTCCGTCCAACACCATCCCCCATCCACCCCCACGCTGTGACCCTGTACACCCCCACCCCGCAACCCCAGTCCAACTTCACCCCACTGTCCGGTCCCCAACCCCGTCCAACACCACCCCCTGCCCTCCCCACAACCCTGTCCAACACCACCACCTGCCCGCCTCAACCCTGTCTGCCCTCACCCCCGCCCACCCCGCAACCCTGTCCAACACCGCCCCCTGTCTGCCCCCGCCTGCCTCGCAACCCCGTCCAACACCACCACCTGCGCGCCTTGACCCCGTCCAACACCACTCCTCCACCCACTCCATCCCCATCCAACACCCCCCCCCCCCCCCCCACTCCGCAATCCTGTCCAACGCCTCCCCCTGTCTGCCCCGCCTGCCTGCAACCCTGTCCAACGTCACCACCTGCCCACCCCAACTCGTCTACCCCCACCATCCCTGCAACCCCATCCAACACTGCCCCTGTCCGCGCCCCGCAACCCTGCCCAATGCCGTTCCTGTCTGCACCCCCAAACCTGTCCAACGCTGCCCACCCCCCCCCCGCCGTCCCCCTGTCCCCGTCCCCCCCGTTTCCCCCCCCCCCCCCCCTCTGCCCACTGCCGCCCCCATCCCCACCCACACCTTCTCGGGGGAGCCTAACTGGATACCAACAACAAGACTGCTGCTGCCTTTGGGGGAGGGGAGGTGAGTCTCAAAACAGCACGTGCAATGTTTTACTGCAATGGTTTGACAAGTTCCACCCTTTGATCTGTTACAGGAAAATGTTGGAGAGACTATCTGGAGAAGGGGGTTTTAGGGTTCAGCCCTATGTAGAATTCAGAGAAAGTGTAGAGGGAGGGTGGGAAGTCCAGTCATTTGTAGACAGTGCCTGGGCTCCCATCGATGTCCAGGACTGTTTTCGACAGCATTTCAGTAAGCCAAGTTCATTTTCAATCACTGTAAACAAAAGACGCGATCAGTGTCAGAAACACGTCTTTGATGTAATGTTTCTGTTGGGACCTTGAGATCTTCTTTGGATAATCCGAAATTCAGATAATTGAGGTTCCTCTGTGTTCTGGAAATTTACTACAGCCAACTTTGCAGATGATGGAAAAATAGGTGAGCAGGCAAGTAGTGTGGATGGCGCAACGAATGTGCTGCGAAGGGATATGGATAGGTAGTAAGCAAAAATTTTGCAGATGAAGCACAATTTGGAAAAATCTGAGGCAATGCACCTCGGGAAGGTTGGAAGAGCTGAATACTCTTTAAATGGGGAAAAATTGCAGGAAGATGCTGCACAAAAGAATTGGGGGTCCTTGTGCACGAACCTGAAAGAAATTCGCATCCAAGTTCAATTGAGAATAGAAAGATGATTGGAATATTGGCCTTCATTTCAAAGGTAATTGAACATAAAAATAGGGAGATCTTGATAAAACTATCCGAGGCACTAGTTAGACGTTAGCTAGAATACTCTGAACAGTTCTGGTCTCCTTATCTAAGGCAAGATGTACTGGCATTAAAGGCAGTTCATAGAAGGTTTACGCATTGATTCTGGATACATGGTGATTTCCTTATGAGGAGAAGTTGAGTAGATTTGACTTTTACTCATCGGAGCTAAGAAGAATAAGAGGAGACCTTATCAAAACGTGAAATTCATAGGAGGCTTGACAGAATAGTTATGGAGAGGTTGTTTCCCCTTGTGGGTGAGTTTCAGACCAAAGGACATGATCTCAGAGTAATAACTTGCTTTATTAAGGCAGATGAGACTTTCTTTGCCGGTGGTGAATCTGTGGAACTTATTACCACAAAGGGCTGTTAAGGCAGGATCATTTGGTACATTCAAGACTGAGCTAGACACAGTACATTCAAGACTGAGCTAGACACATTTCTAATAAGGGAATTGAGGGTCAAGGGGATAAGGTAGGAAAGTGGAGTTTTGGATTATCAGATCAAGCATGGTTGTATTGAATGGCAAAACAGACTTGATGGGCCATATGGCTTACTTCTCTTATGTCTCGTTTTATGCATCTTGGATGATTTTTTTTCTGCGATAAAGATGCTCTGTAAGTACTAGTTTTGTTATTTTTTGTAACAGCATTCATGGTACATAGATACTTTGTAAGCCTTCTCCAGGTTGAGCTGCTTCATATTAATAGGAAACAGGTGAATTCCTTTTCCATGCATTTCTCTTGTTTTAATTTTTAAACCTATTCTACTCAAATTTGTATTGAATGGTTTCAATTGAAAAGGTATCCAATAAGGGCCAGTTTAGCACTGTCTTTAATCTGGAAGATATATATTGGCCGTGCGTATTAGTTTGTGGGAATGCTGTAAAAATGAAGAATACCAGTATGAACTGCACAGTTTTTTTTGTAAAGATGGAGACTTTGAGGTCATGTGTTTCCATTAGTTGCATGCAGTTTTTGAATGCATTGAGCAATGGGAACGTATTAAATCAGGGCGAGAGAGTATTGAGGAAAGCTGTTGGATAATTTATATATCATTTTGTCTTTCTTTTTTTAATATTAAAGGTTATTATTTGTGAAGTGTAAAAGTAATTTACAAAATGACTTGACCAACTTGATATAAAAATTCAATAGTTGATCATGACACTTCCCATCTTTCCTCTCCCATCAACCCCCACCCCCCGTCCCCCTTCCTTTACAGTTATAAAGCCAGAGTTTTTACAGCACAGAAAGAGGTACTTTGATCCATTTGCCTGTGCCAATCATCAAACACCCATCCACTCTAATTTGATTTTCCAGAACTTAGCCCATAATATTTCAAGTGCTCATCTATGTAGTTCTCAGATGCCTTGGGAATTCCCATCTCGACCACCATTTCTGGCCTTTTGTGTTCCAGAAATCCCTGGGTGAAAGACCTTTTCCTCAAATCCCCTCTAAATCTCCTGATCCTTTTCTTAAGACTGTACCCGTTGGATATTGACCCCACTACTAAGGGAAAAGTTTATCCCTGGTCTGCTGTGTCTATGTAGCTCAGAATTTTGACCCCTCAGTTGACTTCCCTGTCAGTCTTCTCCGCTCCAATGAGAACATCCCAACTTATCCAGGCTGTCTTCATAGCTGAATTGCTGCAGCCCAGACAACATCCTAGTCAATCTCCTCTGCTCCCTCTCTCATGCAGTCACATTCTTCCTTTTGTGTGGGGACCCAGAACTGCACACAGTACTGTAGCTGTTACCTAACTAATGTTATATATAACTCCATTATAAGCTCCTCACTCTTGTGCCTTGACTATTCTAGGCACGTATCCCACATGCCGCCTTTCAACTGGACATTCAAATGAAAACCTCAGTTTTGTGTTACTAGTATTTGGAATTCCTTTTCGGACTTTCATGTGCTTATATTTTTCCAAAGCTAGTAAAGCAATGTTTTGAGTACTGTTGGAAATATGCAGTGCATGATTCATAAGGTTTAGAGCATAGCGATTAGTTTAGGGAATTCAAGTCTCAAACTGCAGAAAATTGTACAATACTATTAAAGCAAGCTTGGAATCTTTTGCATTGAAAGGGTTGGGTGATGTTGACTTAAGGTCAGCAACTAGAAATGTGAGATCATAAATCAGAAAGTGAGACAGGTGAATCCTGCCATGGCAAATGTGGAATTTGAATCCAGTAAAAATCTGGAATTGAGTGTAAGGATGACCACGAATCCATTGTCGATTATTGGAAAAACTCATCTGGTTCACTAATGTCATTTTGGGAAGGAAACTGCCATCTTTATTTGGTCCCGCCTACATGTGACTCCAGACCCACAGCAATGGGGGATTCTCAGCTGTCTCCTGGGCATTTAAGAAAGGGCAATAAATGCTGGCCCAGCCAGTGATGCCATCATCCCGTGAATGAGTTTTAAAAAAGCCCTTGTAGTTTGGCCCATTTAATTTTCTTTTGAGTTTGTCGAGTTAATTTAGTTTAAAATATTTATTGAACCTTGTAATGTTGCAGAACCCTCTTATTTAATCAAGTCAAAGAAGGAATTTTGAATACAGGGTAATCAATCAAAAGATCTTTTTGTGAGTATTGTCATGGTGATGGATAGATCTTTGGTTTCAACTTGTTTGTATGTTTGCCAAGAGAGTAGTTTCAGTTTTGACCTTGCATGGTTTGAGTTTACTGAGGAAATAACAGAAGTAATTGACAGACCTGCACTGTAAGCAGAATGAAATAACTGATTTCTTTCACGGATGGAATGCTGTTGAGTTTGAAGTTTGTGAGGGAACCGAAGCCGGAAGCTTGCAGAATTTGAAACTGGTGGAAAAATCTTAGTGTTATCCAGTCTTGTGACAACACATTACCTTGCTAAGTTAATAGTACGTGTTTTGTGTATTCATTTTTGTATATAATAATGTTTGTGTTTTGGTAGTACAGAACTTGTGTTTTGGGGAAAACCAGTATTTATATTGCATGAGGAGAGAGTGCTGATTGATTGTCAAGTCATCTCTGATGGGTAGCTTCCACAGAGAAAACAACCGTTAATTCTGATTTGCCAGGCTTTACTTAAATTTTAAACCAAGTAGGTTGATGGATTGGTCAGGGTATTATCTTGAGGAATGGACTAGTGAATGAGTAATGTGCCAGTGTGTGTATAGTATGTATGTTCCAAAGCCTAGAGGATCATATCAAACATCATGATGCTTCAGCTGTTCACAACAAGTCAGATACTGACTGTACCCAACCAGCCAGGACTTAGAAAACTTGCAACAAAAAGTGCATCTTTAGATATTATGCTGGATAATCCTGAAAATGTGAGAAATTACTCTGATAACTAATTTAAGAATGTCAGTCAGGTTCACAGTGTGATGAACTTGCATGTACTGCAAGCTGTACATTGATAAAGTGAACCTGATTCTTTGCATACAAAAAGAATATATACATGCACTGCACCTATATCAACAAAATAGGTGATATTCATGAGGTGGCTCAAGGCTATTCAAAATCAGCCTGCTTGGTTTAAAATTTAAACAAAGGCCATTAACTGTTAATCACTCCTAATATATGCATTCACCATGGCCACACCTCTGCCAGATGCATCTGCGAACAACTGACATTCTCCCTCATGCAGTAAAAATGCTAGTTTTCATCTTGAATTACTATTTTTGTGAAAAGTCCTGAGGAGTTCAAGATGAAAAGCTTCACCAACGTGTCTTTTACAGCAAAGTTTGCGCTCTTAAAAAAGTGGAATTTTGTGGTGCTATTCATTATGATGAGATTTTCATATCTCTTTAAATATTAATTATTCTCAAACAGATCGTAACTAACTAATATTCAGACTATATATTTTTATGATCCTTTAGCTGTAGCATTTTCATGGATTTGTTAAATTTCTCATTTGAACCTTTGGTCAGCTTTTCCTTGTTCTGTAGGCATGTTGAGACTTTTTACAATAACTGGAGCAGCGCTCCTTTACTATGTGAATGGTATAAGTCATCCCACCCACTATCAATGCCGCCACATTCAAAAAAATTGCACTGCACAGGGATTCATTCCACTTTTCCCCATTGGAAGTTGGGGTTTGTTTATTAATTGCCAAGGTAATGAACGCGAATTGGTGAATTTTAAACACATTGGCAATATCAATCTTCATAGTTTATCTTTATAGATTTATAGGTGAATTTATGGTTGATAGATGCTTTATAGTGAGCATTGAAGATAAATTTATACATTTAACAATTTGTTCAGTGACTCTGGGATAACTTAAGATTTCTTGATGAAGGAAACAGAGATGGACTTCCTGAACTGACAACTATTAAATTGCTTTAACATTGTTTAAGTGGCTATGATACTATGAAAACCTAATTTGTCATTGATTAATTTCTTGTACAATATACTTTGTGTTTCCTTTTTATAAAGATTGTATTCTTATGTGAAAACATAAGAACTGCTTTACTGAATAAGACTGATGGGAACTTGGTTGGAAGCATTCCACAAAGCATTTCCCACCAATGACTCTTAAATTCATTGTGGATCAGGAATAGAGGCAGAATAAGACTGAAGAGTAACTGGAAATGCTTCAACTGAAATGGTTTTAAGGCAATCCATCTAGTGAAAGCTGTCTTATTTGCATAAAAGTATAGTGGTTGAACTCCTAATACACACACTATTTTCATTTTGAACTGTTAATTTACAGCACAGAAATTCAGTTTGAGGCTGAACTCTGTTCTTAGAGCAGTATTAGTTTGGAAAATACTTAGACTCTGTCACAAAATCTGAGAATTCCATTTTGTCACAGTATCTTACAGTAGAGTTTTGTGAATCTTTCAAAGTTGAAGATATCAAAATTGTAAGAAATGAAAACTCTGCACTTGGGCACCAGTTTCCTTAATATGTCTTGTTATTGATGTTTTTAACATCTGTTGGCTCTCCTGCTGGAATAAATACTTTTCTGATATTGATAACGCTGCTCCTACGTGCTATGAAAGGTCACGAATCCTACTCTACCTAACCAATTTTAAATAACGTCTGTACATCCTTCTTTTCGAAGTCTTATCATAATTTTTTTTCAAGGTAACATTTGTTGCCACCATGAAAGCCTGTAACACTGGAGTCATTACTTGGAAGATAAATTCGTGGCATGTAGATTCGTAAGGAGAATTGTTGGAGAGCTGAATTGCATAATTACCCTATCACGAGCTAGTAGATTGTGTGTGTGTGTGTGTGTATAAATATATGCACCTTTGTACTTCTCAATATTCACTGTAAATCCTTGACTAAAATGGAGTTGCTTCATAGAGGGGTAGAACAAGAAGTAAAGATAGGCAGATCAAAAAATCTCTCAATGGTCACTATGGTTAAGGAGGCTATTCAACCCATTGCGTTTGCACCAGTTATATTACGTAGTGCCAATCTCCCCCTCTTTACCAATATCCTTACACCATTTCTATCCAAACAATCCTCTTGAATCTTCAACTCACCCTGCCTCCTCCACATTTTCAGGCAGTCATTCCATACATATTCTAACTACTTGCTGTGAAAATGTTGTTTTGTTTGCACGTCACATTCATGATAAATAGCCATCTTACACTTCATACTATAAATAACTACATGATTGTATGCAACATTTGCAATGTCTCAGAACTGGCACGATGTGATAGATCTGAAGTGGTAATGAATAGAGTATGTTGCTGCAGTGCATGGGAGCATAATTCAGCAGTAATGACAATACCATACAACAGAGGTTTACAGTATGTCGTGGCAGGATGAGTACTGTGCTGCAAAATTCCCAGCAGCAGTGCCGACTTATCTAGTGACTTCTGATACTGTACATACTTGGCGATTCAGCACTAAACATTCATTAAGATGAGAAACTGTGCAGGCTCAGTACAGAGACACATGAACTGACCAGCCTGGCTTGGATATTTCCACCTTAAACATGGATTTTACAGTGAATATTTTTGGTTTGATTTTTGCTCATACCACTTATCTAAATGTTAGATTCTAAGAAGAAATGGATAAGTTTTTTGTGTAGGATAAATAGACAAAGTCTTTCCCTGGGGTGGGGGAGTGCAGAACTAGAGGACAGAGGTTGAGGGAGAGAGGGGAAAGATATAAGAGAGACCTAAGGGGCAACTTTTTCTCACACAGGGTGGTATGGGTATGGAATGAGCTGCCAGAGGAAGTGGTGGAGGTTGGTACAATTGCAACATTTAAAAGGCATTTGGATGGGTATATGAATAGGAAGGGTTTGGAGGGATATGGGCCAGGTGCTGGCAGGTGGGACTAGATTGGGTTGGGATATCTGGTCGGCATGGACGGGTTGGACCGAAGGGTCTGTTTCCGTGCTGTACATCTCTCTGACTCTGCTAAAGAAACGTCTGATCCCAAGAAAAAAAAAGCAACAACTGTTTAGGGACAGTACAATGAGAGGTATCATCTAATTTTATGAATAGAGGATGCCTAATGCACCTTACCGGAATGCCGCCTCTACAGAGATGTTGGCAAACACTATGACCGTGCCAAGTAGGTTAAGACGCCATTTACAGATGAAACATCGACATGCTGCCAAAAAACATATTCAGTACCTTGAAAAAAACTTGAGAGAATACAACGTCAAGCAGACCCAATGTCCGTAGGTACTAGATAATGCACAAGAGGTGAGTCACCTGGTGGCTGAGCTTATGGCAAAAAAGCGATCAACAAAATTCCACTCTGATAAAAGTTAAATTTCACTTTAAACAGTCATTTATCTTTTTCGTTTGAAATATCATTTACCTTTTCAAAAGTAATTTTTCATGTGATGTGGGTGTCATTGGGCAGGGAAGCATTCATTGTCAATTCATAATTGCCCAGAGGACAATTGAGAGTCAGACTGGGTGCAGACGGCAGATTTCCTTCCCGAAAGGGCATTAACAAACTAGATAGGGTTTTACAACAGTTGACAGTGGTTATATGGTCGCCATTAATCACCTTTTTTTATCTTTTATTGAATTCAAATTTTACCCTCTGCAATGATGGGAGATGAATCTGTAGGAGGCAGTTCATGAAGATTCACTAGATTTAATTTGAGATGAAAGTCCTATTTTATGCTCACTCGAGTTTAGAAGGATTAGAGAAGATCTGGTTAAGATCTGTAAAATGCTAAAGGGATTTACAAAGTGGACATGGAGTAAATGGTTCCCCTTGTGAGGCATTGTAGAAGAAAAGGTCATAGTTTTAGGCGAAGGGTGGCCGATTTAGAACAGATGAGGAATGTTTCTCTCAAAGGATCGTCAGATGATAAAATTCACTGAATTGAGGAGGAGGTAGGCAGATTTTTAATTAATCAGTTAAAGGATTATAGGGTGTGGGCAGAAAGGTAAAGTTGAGATGAGATCGGGCTTGAGGGGCACAATTGTCAACTTCTGCCCCTAGTTCCGAAGTTATGTCCACAGAGCAGTAGCCTGGTGTTATGAATTATTAATTAACTAATAATACCACTCCACTACTGTCTCCTAACATTAATTCATGTTTGACTTAAGTTGATTTCAATTGGTTTGCTGCTGTAAAAGTTTTAAAAAGTGCAAAGTGTCTAGCACTTTCAATTGACATTGTGGGATTCCTTTTTAAATAGTTGTTCGTTGCGACAGTGAATTGTAATATTTTGGGCCGAAGGGTCTGTTTCCCTGCTGTACATCTCTATGACTATGGCTATACACAAAGTATAGCAACAGCTATAGGCCACTTCGCTACTTGAGCCTGCTCTGTTGTTCAGTTAAATCATGATTGATCTCTTTTACCTGCCTTCCTTCCATTTTCCTTGATGATTTTGCACAGAAATTTGCTTTTCAGTCTTGAAAATGTCAGCCTCCACAGACTTCTGTTGAAGAAAATTCCACATTTCCATTACCTCTTGTGTGTGAATCATGCTTCATGATTTCATCTCCCAATAGTTTAATTTTAGTTTTAAGATTATGTCCTCTTGTTTCAGATTACTCAAACAGAAAATAAATTTTCTACATCCAATTGTATATCTTTATCATCTTAAGACCTTGCATAGATAGTGATTTAAAAGGGTAGCTCGGTGCCCAGTGGTTAGTACTGCTGCCTTCAAATGCCAGGAACTGGGGTTTGGTTCCACACTTGAGGGACTGTCTGTGTGGAGTTTGCATATTCTCCCCTGATTGCGTGGGTTTCTGCTGGTGATATGGTTTCCTCCCAAAGTCCAAAGATTTGCAGGTTAGAAGAATTGACTGTGCTAAATTGTCCCATATTGTCCAGGGACATGTCGGCTAGATGGATTAGCCATGGTGAAAGAGGTGGGGGGTGGGGGGGGTTCGGGTATAGGGTTGGGTGTGGGTGGGATGCTGTTTTGAGGGTCAGTGCAGACTCAATATGTTGAATTGCCTCTATCTGCACTGTAGAGATTCTGTGATTCTAGATACCATTCAATCCTATGAACCTGGGGATGTAAGCTACATTTGTCCTTCTAGTCAATCATTTTCCTTGTGTTTGTGGAATTTGGGGTCCTTTTTTTTTCTTTCTGTCCATTTTGTTTCCGATCTGATTTAAATGATTTATGATAAAATGCCAGGCTCTTTCTGGTTCTTTGTCTAATTTTTTAATTGAGCTATATACGCACATATGTATGTATATTAGGGGCAGAAGTAGACCATTTGGCCCTTCAAGCCTGCTTCACCGATCAATAAATCATGAATGATCTGTTTGTGTTCCGCAACACACTTTATTCCCAATAACTTTCAATTCTCTTATCAAACAAGAATCTATCAACATCCACCTTAAATAATATGTCAGTTCTTCATACCTCATTAACCATCAGTTATCTTCTGAAAGTGATATTTGTTTAAACAAGACATCAGTCTTGCTCAACATCTCATTGCAAACTGATGACATAAGATTAAGATGAGTTTGTGGCAGGTAGGGTAGTGTGTGTAAACCTCACTCTACATGCATCAACTTAGCCTGCTTTCGATACTCCAATTATTTTATAAAATGACACTTATTTTGTCACTTTTGCATTAATTTAAGCCAGTGGCCCAGTTCCCAAACTTTTTTTTAAACATTTGAAATCATCATTTTGATCCTATTGTAATATAACTTTATATTTTAAAAAAAACCAGAAATTGTTGGAAATGCTCAGCTGGTGTGGCAGCATCTTTGAAGAAAAATCAGAGTTAACATTTAGGTTCCGGTGACCGTTCCTCAAACTTCAGTTCCTCTGAACGGTCACCTGACCCGAAGTGTTAACTCTGATTTCTCTATACAGATTCTGCCAGACCTCTTGAGCTTTCCCAGCAATTTCTTGTTTTGTTTCTGATTTACAACATCCGCAGTTCTTTCAGTTTTTATTTAGGACATTCCAGACCATGCCTTTTGGCATATATTGTGTCCTTTATTGTCTTTGATTTTTTAAAAATTATCATCTTAAAGTTGTCTGCCCTGGCTAGTGACTCTCTGCCAATCTCAACCCATTTTCATCCTGATCTAATTTTACGACTTGTTTACTGTGACGTTGGCAGCATCTACTTTAATGAAAACCATGCAAAGTACTCGAGCCATGCTGTCTTCTCCATTCGATCATCTCCATTTTGGCGTCTAATTGCCCTATTCTTCCATCAGTTATACTTGTTACATGATTATAGATAAGGACTCAAAAGTCATTTTTAAAAGTTGATTTTAAATTACTAGTCAATCCATTCTCAGATGCTCTTGGTATTTCCTTTGTCACACAACCTTGTGCTTTAAGTATTCAACTTGGTGGGCTACTCAATTAAAATATAATGCTGCTCCTCAGCTTCTACCATTTTATTTTCATCACCATATCTTTAACCATCCAGCAAGCTCTGTTTTCTGATGTCCTAAAAGTTGCTTAGTTGTCATAGAATGGGCAGGGAGATGATAGTAGAGGTTGTCGCTGGATAAGTGAGCCAATGAGTCACATAATGTGCTGGGGGCCCAGGTTTGATTCTTACCACAGTAAATGGTGACATTTTAAAAGTAAAAACTGGAACTACAAGTCTCATGATAACCATGGCTCAATTGTTGTTAAAAGCCCACCTCCATCATTTGCATCCTATGGAGCTGGGATGGGAGTTACTCTGAATCCTTAACATTGGCTCCAGACCCTATAAACACCAAGTACTAGAATGGGCTTAGTGAATCCATAACTAATGGATTGAAAGTGGACAACAAAACAAATCAACGGAAGAGAAGGCTCCACAAATATCTCCATCCTCAATAATTGAGGTCAACAGATCAGAGCAAAAGATAAGACAGAAACATTTGTAACAGTCTTCAGCCAGAGGTGTTGAGGGAATGATCTATCTCTGCCTCCTCCTGAGGTCCCCAGCATCACAGATGCCACATTCATCAAGTTTGATTCACTTCACCAGATTTTCATTGGATACTGCAGAACATAATTGGGCGATAAAACTGAAGATATGCTCTAGAAATTGCCGTGTCCCTAGCAAACTGGTCTAGTACAGCTACAACACTGGCAAGTACCTGTTAATGTGATAATTGCCCTGGCACATCCTGTGCACCCAAACCAGGACAGATAAAATAAAGCCAATTACTGCTTCATCAGTCTACTGATAATCAGTTAAGGTTTCTTAAGAGCCACTGAGTTCCCGACCACCTTACAATCTTGATTCAAACATGGGCAAAAGTGCTGAAATCCACATGTATGGTGTAAGTGTGCCATTGACATCAGAGTGCTATATTTGGCAGAGTGCATTGAAGAATCCTAGCAAAAGTAGAATCAATGGGCCTCAGGGGGCAAACTCTCTGCTAGTTGAAGTCATGCACAATACAGAATGAGATGGTTGTGGTTGTTGGAGGTCAGCCATCTCAAACCTAGGAAGTTACTCTAGGAGTTCCTCTGGGTAGTGTCCTAGATCCAACCATCTTCAGCTGTTTCGTCATCCTTCCATTCATCATAAAGTCAGAATGGGGATATTTGTTTATGATTGCATGAAGTCCAGCGCCATTCATGGCTCCACAGATACTGAAGCAATGTGTCCAAACACACCAAAATATGGGCAGTATCGTGGTTTGGGCTTACAAGTGGCAAGTAACATTAGTGCTGCACGAATGACCATTTTCAATTAGTGAGACTATAACGTTCATGCTTAATAGTCAATGCTTTGTCATTGTTTTATTCCAAATCCCTTTATAAAATCCCTGGGGGCAGGGGGGAGAGGAGAGTTACAATTAATGCGAAATGGAACCGGACTACTCATAAATATTATGGCTATAACAACAGGTTAGAGGCTTTGAATCCTGCAGCGGTAGCTCACCTGATTCTACAAAGTCTGTCTACCAACTACGAGGCACAAGTAAGGAGTATGATGGAATACTCTCTTGTCTGGTTGAGTACAGCTGCATTAGCACTCAAGAAGCCTGACATCATTCAGGAAAAAGCAGCCTATTTGATCGGCACCACATCCACAGATATTCAGTCCCTCCAATACTGACACTCAGTAGCAGCATTGTGTATCTTCTATGTGATAAACTGCAGAAATTCACCAAGGCTGCTTAAATCATCACCTGTCAAGCACGTGACCAGCACCATCTAGAAGGACTAGGGCAGCAGATACGTGGCAACACTGCTACCACCTGCAAATTTCTTTCCAAGCCACTCACCTTTCTGACTTGGAAACATATTGCTGTTCTTTCAATGTCGCTGTGTAAAAGCTCTCCAAGTTCGTCCCTAACAGCATTGTGGGTGTGCCTGCACCAAATGAACTGCAACAGTTTGAGAAAGCACCTTACCACTGCCTTCCCAAGGGCAAATCAGGATGAACAATTAATGATAACCCAACTAGGAATGCCCACGCTGTATGAAGGAATTAAAAAGAGGACTATCTTCCCTTTGAAGATTTCCCAGTATTCATTTACTGTTTTACCGACGAATTTTTGTTTTTGTTTCCCTGAGACCAGTTCACTTTTCAACTTGCTGACAATAACCTTTCTTGAGTTGAATGTCTTTACATTTTATTTTACTTTGATCTGTTCAATAAATACTTTCAACTATAATCATTGTTTCCTAAATGTTCTCCTTCTGAAACTCATTCCATTGCCGTACTTTATTACTTTGAACTCAATCCAGCAATGTTTTTTAATCGCTTCTGTAGGAAACATAACTGATGAACAAAATTCTCATTTGTGTTTCAGGAATTTCTCTCTTTATTATTAACATAAATTGTTCTTCATTATCACTAACATTATCTAAAATTCTTCCCACTGTAATTTGGCAGTATATGCAATCCCCTCTCTATTGCACACTATTTGGCCTATTGTCTATACCCAAGAGTGTAATACCTCTTCACTTTTGTCTTAATTCAAATTACAGCATACAGATTCTGTCTTTGAAGCCTTTTGTTGTTCTTTGCTTTGTGGTTTCATAACAGTAATTATGCTGCCAAAAGCCCATTTTTCTTTATTGTCTTTCCTGGTTGCAAGCTATTCAGAAATGTTAAGTTTCCATTCTTCCTTTGAGCTGGACCTTTTGTAATTATATCATAATGCAATGTAACTGCTTATATCTTTTAGTTTGTCAACCTTTTTTTATCATACTGTGGATTTGCACTCATATGCTCCATACTAGTATCGACTATGTTGCATCTGCTCCTCTGTTTGATCCATCCTGGAGTATTTTTTATGATAGAACTGTTAATGTGTCATAAGCCCCTCCAAACTGGATCTCTACACTACTACTTCATTCTTGTTCTACTTTTGTGACAAATTTGTTTAAACACTATTCCCTCCGAGCTTGGAATGCAGAATAATGTCAAAAGGTACAATGTAAAGGATGCTCCACCTGAATGCATGCTGTTTTAAAAACACAAGTAAAGTTAAACGATCTGATCTGATTGCCAATATGGAAATATGGCTGCAGCATAACTAAGATTGGGAATTGAATAATCAGGAATATTGAACGTTTGGAAAGGACAGGCACAAGGAGAAAGGAGGTAGTGTTGTGATGATTCTAATAAGCAATGCAGTGAGTATATGAGGGAGGATCTTGGATCTAGGAAGAACAAATGTGGAATCCAGATGTAGCTAAGAGAGAGCAAGAGGCGGCAGGCATTAGTATAGGTCACCAAACATTAGTGGTAGTATGGGGTATGAAGTTAATCTGGAGATTTGAAGTATGTAGCATGGATAAGACACAAATCTTTTGACTTCACTACATCTTAACTTGAAAGTATAGTACCTAGACAATGGATAATTTTTAAATAATTACTATCTAATTTACATTCCTTCAGAGTACAAACCATCCAAAAGAGCCGGATAACTGTGGCTAACAAAGGATGTTTTTCGGGCTTATGTAAAATGAAGCGAAAAGGCTTATAAAGTTGCCAGAAATGGAAGAAAGCTTGAACATTGGAAAAATTTCAGACCACAGCAAAGGAGGAGCAAGAAACTGACAGGGAGAATAGAATTTGAATAAAAATGAACAAAAGCATACAATCAGACTTTTAGACAATAGCTTCTATCAGTATGTAAAAAGGAAATGTTTGATTAAGATAATTGTGGGTCAGTTATAGGCAGACAGTGAAGATTGTGTGCAATTCTGATCTCCCTCCTATTGGAAGGATGTTGTGAAGTTTGAAAGGGTTCAGAAAAGATTTACAAAGATGTTGCCAGGGTTGGAGGGTTTAATCTATAGGGAGAGGCTGAATAGGCTGGGGCTATTTACCCTGGAGCATTGGAGGTTGAAGGGTGACCTTATACAAGTTTATAAAATCATGAGGGGCATGGGTAGGGTAAAGAGACAAGGTTTTTTTCCCTGGGGTGGGGGAGTCCCAATCTAGAGGGCATAAGTAAGAGGGGAAAGATTTAAACGGGACCTCCGTGGCAACATTTTCACACAGAGGGTGTTGTGTGTCTGGAATGAACTGCCAGAGGAAGTGTTGGAGGCTGGTACAATTGCAACATTTAAAAGGCATCTGGATGAGTATATGAAGAGGAAGGGTTTAGAGGGACATGGGCTAAGTGCTGGCAAATGGGACGAGATTAGTTGAGGATATCTGATCGGCACCGACAAGTTGGACCGAAGGGTCTGTTTCCGTGCTGTGCATCTCTGAGATATTATAGAGGGGAAAGAAGAAATAGCAGAGAAGTGAAATGAGTATTCTATGTCTTTGAAGAAGATATAAAAGATCTCCCAGAATTAGAAAGTTAGGTGACTAGTGAGAACAAGAAATTGAAGGTAATAATTATCATTGAAAAGGTTCCTTGATTGTTGTCTCACATGTAGACAGGATGGCAAAGAATGCATTTGGCAATTTTGCCCTCATTGTATAGACTGTTGAGTGTAGGAGTTTGGACTTCATTTTGCGGTTGTACAGGACGTTTGTGAGGCTACTTTTAAGTACTGTGTACAGTTCTGGTTGCCCTGCTTTAGGAAGGATATTATTAAATTGGAGAGGATTCAGAAAGGATTTACTAGGATGTTAGAGTCAGGGAGTTCCAGAGGAGGTTTATAGCAATGATGCTAGGGCTGAAAGCCTTGTCATAAGAGGAGTGGTTGAGAATTCTGTTGCTGCTCTCAATAGAGTTTAGAATAATTGGTGCATGAGTGTGGGGTGGAATCTGTTCAAAATTTACAGGATACACCAGGGCCTGGATAGAATAGAGGTGGCGAAGATGTTTCCACTCATGGGAGAGATCAGGACCCAAGGGCGAAGCCTCAGAATGAAGTGATGACTCTTTCGAACTGAGATGAGGAGGAATTTCCTCAGCCAGAGGGTGGTGAGCCTGTAGAACTCCACCGCAAAAGGCTGTGGAGGCCGAGTCATTTGAGTGTATTTTAGACAGGTTCTTGATTAGTAAGTGGATCAAGGGTTTTGGGGAGAGGCAGGAGAATGGATTTGAGAAACACTTCAGTCATGCTCGAATGGCAGAGCAGACTTAATCCTACTAAAATGTATAACCTCTCAGTTTGCTACATCGTATTCCATCTGCCACTTCTTTGCCCACTTGCATAGCATGTCCAAGTCCATCTGCAACCTCCCTACTTCCTCCATATTCTCTGATCCACACCTACCTTTGTGTCATCTACAAATGTAGCAACAAATGGCTTCAGTTCCTTCATCCAAATCATTAATGTACAACATGAATAGTTGTGATCCCAAAACTGACCCCTGCAGAACTCCACTAGTCACTGGCTGCCATCCTGAAAAATTCCCCTTTATCTCTATTCTGTCTTATGCCAGTCAGCAATACCTCTGTTAATGCCAGTATCTTGTTCTTGATAGCATGGGCTCTTGTCTTAGCTGCATCCAGTGCAGCACCTTGTCAAAGGCCTTCTGGAAATCCTCATAGATGAGGTTCACCGGCTCTCCTTTGGCTAACCTGCTTGTTACCTCCAAGTATTCTAACAGATTTGTCAGGTATGATTTCCCCTTGACAAAGCCATGCTGACTCTGGCCTATTTTACCATGCCCTTCCAAATAGTTTGCAATCTCATCCTTAATAATGGACTCTAAAATCTTTATTACAACTGAGGTCATGCTAACAGGCCTATAGTTTCTTGTACCTAAAAAAAACCTATTTGCATCCTCTTTAAATACTTGCATTGATCTAGCCTCCACATGATTCTGAGGAGTTTTCCAAACATTGACTCCCTGGTGGGAGAGGAAATTGGATCCAGAATTGGCAGTGTGGTATGAAGCAGAGGGTGATGGTCGAAGAGTTGAGTGCAAGCCTGTGTATTGTGGGGCTCTGCTGGGATCAATGTTGGGCCCAAATTAAAGGGTGGATGCGATTGCACTGGAGAGGGTGCAGAGGGATTGATTAGGATGTTACCTGGGCTGGAGTGTTTTAGTTATGAAGAGAGATTGGATAGACTGGGAGCAGAGGAATTTGAGGGGGACACATGATTGAGATGTATAAAATTGAGGGGCGTGGATAAGGTATACAGGAGAGAATGTTACCCCTTGGTAGAGGGATCAATTACCTTAAGATATTGGGCATGAGGTTTAGAGGGAATGTGATGTGGAAAAAAAAATCGTCACCTAGAGGATGGTGGCAATCCTCAAATCAGTGCCTGAAGGGTGGTAGAGGCAAAAACCCTCATAATATTTAAATATTCAGATAGGCATTTGGATGCTAAGACCACGAGGTTCTGGGCCAGGTGCCTGGAGGATGTGATTAGAATAATTAAGTGGTTGTTTTTGACCAGTGCAACATGATGGGTTGGAAGGTTATTTCCTGTGCTATGGACCTCAGTGATTTTATCTCTGGTTTAAGCGAGTATCCCTGATTCTCTAATTATGTTTCCTTGCTCATGACCCCTGCTACTAGTAGAACTCGTGATCTCCCCACACTATTGGAAACATCTCAGTATCCACCCTGACACCCCTCCTGAGAATCTTGTGTATTTTAATAATTTCATTCCTTATCCTTCTCAATATCATTGAATACAGGCCCAAACCACTCAATACCCCCTCAAAAGACAGTCCCTCCATATCTGGGAACAACCTTGTGAACCTTTTGTGGACTGCCTCCATAGCCAGTATATCTCCCCTTAACTAATGGGACCAAAGCTGTCCAGAGTATTCCAGGTGGACGGGTTAAAGTTGTTGCTAGAACAAAAGCTAGAGGACACAGATTTAAGGTTTGGGCAAGAGGTTAAAGAAAGAAGGAAAACTTCCTCATGTTTTCTAATCAACCTGGTCAGAGAAATTATTACACACTTTTGGAATAGATGGGACTTGATCAGAGGGTCTCCTAGTTCAGACACCACTGTGCCACAAGAGACCCCTCACTATATCCATGATGAATGAATACCAGGGATTATTCCATTCCTTGTAGATATTTTCTGATCAACCTGTTCGCATGTGTTATGAGAGACATTTGGAGCAGGTGGATCTTGAACCTGGTCCTCCTGGCTCAGAAGTAAGGACACTATCACTGTGCCATGAAAGCCCTCCCAGGAATTTTTTTTAAAACAGTGAGTCATAATGACCCAAAATTTGCTGTTAATGAACTTGATGAAGCTTAGCCAGTCGAAGATTTCAAATGGATATTGGCTAGAAAATCAGATATGCACTTAAGGGGAAATAAACTCTTCAGGCTACAGGGAAAGAATGGAACTTGATGCATTGCTGTACAGAGGGAGACCACATGGAGTCAATGGACTGACTTATCTCTGTGCAGAAATGACTCTTTAACTCTGACTGCCATTAGAAAACATTTGGAATACGAATTCAGTGGCCAGATTTGGATGTTTTATCGAATGTGAGACAAAGCTGCTCATAGCTGATTTGGGCAAATGCACACGTGGATTTTGGTTTTTTAAATTGCTGCTGATTCCAAGCATTGGTGACAGCAGGTGTGACCTTCTAGTTGCTCGGACCTATTGGCCTTGTGCCAATCATCTGCTATGGCAAGCAGCCTCTACCACTCATACAGACAGGGATTTAATTGACTATAGGAAGCAGCTGTGTAATCTTCTGGATGAAGGCCAGCAAATATCCTCCAGAACTAAAGGAGATTGTCTGCAATCTTATTGGATGATTAAGTGATCACGTGAGTGGAATGGCTGTGTTCACTTGTGCTTTAACACAAGGAAGGGTGGGAAAATGGAGGTATGCACTGCTTCAGAAATGGGGTAGGTGAAAAACAATTTTTAAAATTATTGTCTTATTGTTAGACGGTATTATATAATTGTACTACTGTGTTTGTATTTACTGTTAAATGGGTTTGTTATTGCAGCAGATTAGATATGGCTTCATTTTGTGCACATCAGCTTTTCCTGTTCTGAAAAGAAGGGTTGGGAAAGAAGGGGGCATTGTACTCTGTAAAGGATTGATACTGTCTGCTGCTTAAGCACCAATGTCTCCAGAAACTAGAATGAACCCAAAAAATTTAAATGACATGCTGAATGAAATCCTGGTTTATTTTGATTAGGAATAAAGAAACGATTGTGGATTTCTTGATTTGAGTATTAGGTTTTGATGCGGAGATTGGTAAAATTGCAATGTGTTTCTTTTTATTGATCTGGTGGTCATGAGCCTCTTTTTTTTATTCTCAATAAGGTATTTGTTTTAATGATGCTTTGCTGTGTCTTTATAGTGACAGAGTGAGTGCTTATTATGGGTGATTGCAATCTCAGCTCCAAAAGCTGCGTAAGAGCTAATGCTGCTGCATTGCTGATTTTAGAAAAAATTGGAAGTCAGGTTTTATATGTTACAGTGGAAGCCCTATTAAAGACAAAAATGTTGCGTATGACATTATTCGAACTGAAATGAAGCTATGTTAGTCAGAGTAAATTGTACCATGAAGTGGGCTTTACGGAAAGGGAAACAGCTGCTGTGATTTTTATTCTATGAAATAATGCAATGGCTCAGCTGAAATCTGCACTCTGAACTGAATGCTCAGAAAATCATATTAAATTATTTATGAACTGTCATTTAAGATACAGGATTTTCCACACTTCATTTCAGCAACATAACAGAATCTACAGTAATATGGTTGTGTGCTGTCACTCTAGTTATTCCACAAGCCTTTTCTACCCCACATATTTTCAGATTCTGTTTTAAAATGGAGAATTTTTACGAAGATTTGTGGACCAAAGACTTACGAACAGCTGAATTGCAGTATATCATGATAGAGTTTTGCTATGGTGTTTGGTTTTCCTCAAGAATATTTGTTATGTGGTTAAATTATGTACATCTTTATACTTATCTAGAAATTTTTTTAGAGATGTACAGCATGGAAACAGACCCTTCGGTCCAACCCGTCCACGTCAACCAGATATCCCAACCCAATCTAGTCCCACCTGCCAGGACCTGGCCCATATCCCTCCAAACCCTTCCTATTCATATACCCATTCAAATGCCTTTTAAATGTTGCAATTGTACCAGCCTCCACCACTTCCTCTGGCAGCTCATTCCATACCCATACCACCCTGTGTGTGAAAAAGTTGCCCCTTAGGTCTCTCTTATATCTTTCCCCTCTCACCCTAAACCTCTGTCCTCTAGTTCTGGACTCCCCGACTCCAGGGAAAAGGCTTTGCCTATTTACCCTGTCCATGGCCCTCATAATTTTGTAAACCACTGTACGGTCACTCCTCAGCCTCCGACACTTCAGGGAAAACAGCCCCAGCCTGTTCAGCCTCTCCCTCTAGCTCAAATCCTCCAACCCTGGCAACATCCTTGTAAATCTTTTCTGAATCTTTTCAAGTTTCGTATGGTTCCTACCCTCATTTGTGTTGAAGGGATTTAATTTGCAATTGTTTAAAATGTCTTTTATACACAATCCCATTTGTAGTTGGTATAACTAGTGCATGAATACACAAAAAACAGAAATTGACGCAACTGCAAAACATGGAGGTACAGGTGTTGTGATGGTTCCTTGTAACAAACTTAGTAATTCATTGATATTTGTTGACTTTTCCTCAACGACTGAATTTTTCACCATTGCAATAAGTGGAATACTTGTTTTTCTTTGGCATATTTGGGTAAAATAAATTGAATATATCAAATACCTTTTTTAAAAAATTTCTTCTGTCTTGAAAGGTATGACTTGTTTAGGTGTCATTCTAGGGATTATGGCAGGCCATGGTGTTATATTCAAGTAGCTATTTTTCATTATTGTTAGAGATTAGGGTGTTCTTTTATGGAAGGAATTAGAACCAACACTGGTCCTGTCTTTATTTAACTTATTTACTTGTACACTTTTGTAGCAGAATAATTAGCAATAAAAGGAAAGCACAGCCTCACCCCCACCCAAAAGAAATTGAACCACTAGAATGTTCTAAACTCTTCAGCAAAAGTGTGCGACTGCAGCCTAGATTTGGGGTTTGATGCCTTAATGCCAAATTACAGATTTCTTTTTGTTTGAGAAATGTACTTTTATTAAGTTGAGTGCCATTTAGTCCAATATACTGTGAAATTCTACAATTTAGATTATTGCAAAGGTTATTAATTATGGCTTTATACAGGCTTGCTACGTAGCTGGTAAAGTATAATTACAATATTTTGAGGAGTGGTTAGTCCAAACATAAGTTTATCCCAGTTTTTTGGGGTTGCTTATGCTCACGGTTCACCCTCCAGGAAGCTGTCTTTGCCTTTTTTGATACTTATGTTCCTGCCTTGCAGTTTCTCTCCAAGGCCATGCGAGTCTTCCGAGAATGTGTGACTGAAACTAACCACCTGTGAGTGTAAAGTAGAGGATTAATAAGACTTTCCAAACTTTTACTTTGAAAAAGCACTGAGCTTGAAAGTAAAAAATGAAATTGCAGATATGTAAGGCCTTTCATGATTCCAGAACTTCCCAAAGTACAGCCAATTAAGTACTGTTAAAATGTAGTCACAGCTCTAATATAAGAAAATTACAGCCAATTTCCATACAGCAAGGTCTCTGTCACATTGGGATGGTGCTCAGATGTTCAGTTTTCTGATATTAGTTGAGGGATCAATACTGACCTGAATATCAGAATACCCTTACTTTTCCTTGACATAGTATATTGAAATCCTGTACCAGAGAAGATATCTGGGTCCTTAGTTTAATGTCTCCATCTGATTTTAAATTCAAAACATTTGAACTTGACCCTTGTCTTGTCAATTATTAGAGCTGCCTTTGGTTGGAGTAATAGTTTTAACTCAGAATTGAGTATATTTAAATTAAGCTTCTTGACTTATCTATGAATCTGTATTCTGCAATAAAGATTGTATCCTATAAGTCTGTGATATTATTTTTGAGGTCATTTTTATATGTTGTAATCTGTACAAAAAGATGATAATGGATAGTAAAACCATAACATGTTGGAAGTAGATATAGGTCAGGTAGTATCTTTAAAGAGGGAGTTAAGTAATATTTTCATTAGATTATGGACTTTCCTGTCAAGTTCTGATCACATTTGTTTTCTAAATCATCTTCTAAATTGTAGCTTTATTATCATTCTCTACATAATTCTCTACAGAAAAACAAATTTTAGTAACAATAAGATAGAAATGAATGAAAATGGTTTCTGCTTGCTTGAAGGAAAACATGAAATATATTTAAAACCAGCTGATTTATTGAATCACTGATAAGATTTACATATGTCTTTACATAAGATTTACATAAGACAAACATATGTCTTCCACTTTATTTTAAATTTCATTGGTAGATTATTGGCATTTTGTCTTTTTTTAAAAAAACATCTTTGTTTTTATTTTGGAGGTACCTGACAATATTTGTTCAGGTTGTAGGCTCGCTTTTAATGATGTCATCAGAAATGATCAGAATTAGTCATTCCTCAGTATCCGGTTCTGAGCCCATCACCACCTCCACTGCCACCACCAATGAAATTTGCGAGTGCGGAGCCATTAAAAATAAAACTTTTTTTAAAAGATTAAAACTGGTGGATACTTGAGTTTTGCCCTGGATGTTGAATTTTGTTACTACTTACTTTTTGGCATGGATACATAAGTTCGTAAGTTGTGAATGCACAGGTACTGAGGATTTACTGTATTTAGTTGAGAAATATCAGACAAGCAAGTGAATCTCATAATGCCATTTAGAACTTTTTTTAATGGTAGCTCTTTTTCAGCACAAGCCTGATAGATTGCCACTCCACTAAATTTCCCACCTGAACCAAAAATCCTCCTTTATACTTATAACCAATATTAATTTTTCAATGGAGATGCCTCTAAGTGTCCCAATTAGACTTCTATACTGTGTCTGATCCAATGGTAAAAGCATACAAATAGCCTTGTTCAATTATTGTTAATACTTTACATCTTAGCACGTGTCAGACCATAGTCCCCTGTAAGCTAGGATGCAGTAATCTCTACAAATCCAAAGTACTTTGCTGACTTATTTTTGTGCAAACAGTTGATATTAGGTTATTTGACATCTCCTTCTCAGTGGTGAATTTGAGAACATGACTGAGCCCATAAGACATGTCAGGGAATTCTTAAAAATACCTGCTGATTATTTTCTTTCTCATGTTTGATCAGGTCACTTCCAAAACTTGGTTTCATTGTCACATCGCTCCTCCACAACAACTGCTGCTGATTCTTAATAATTCTACATAGGTTCCCACTGAAATTTCAACCTTGGTGTTTCAGATCCATCCATGGTTACAGCTAGCAGGCTTCCTCAAATCTTGAGGTTCCCATGCAAGTTACGATCTGTTTCTTCAAGTGACTGACTCGATTTCAGAGTTGTGCTGATCCAGAGTTCTTTTTCATCCTTCATCTCATCTAGCTTTTTCCTTCTGGTGTTGAGGATTGCAAGTTCCGACAAATCTTGGATGCCAAACTTCTGTATCTTGCTTCCCCTTTCCTTTAACGTAGCCACACCATCTGATCTTGAGTTTTGTGTTTTCACTATTCCCTTTGATCCTGAATGACCAAAAAAGAATGAAATTAGTGTTTCACTGTATATAGTAAATTATTCCTAGAAGCTTTAAAAATCTAAATCTAAAAATTGTTTTCTTACATGAAAACATAGCTTGCAGAAATAAAAGAAAAATACTGCAGGTTCTGGAAATCTGAAAAGATGAGAGAAAATGCTGGAAAAACTCAAGAGCTCTGGCACTATCTGGAGAGGGCAACAGAGTTGATATTTTGAGTCCTGTATAACTCCTTTTTCTTCCTGCCTCTTTCAATCCAGTTAGCCTAACATCAGTAGTGGCAAAAATGCTTGAGTCTATTATAAAAGATATGATAACAGCATATTTGGAAAATATTGACAGGATGAAACAAATTTGACATGGATTTATGAAACAGAAATCTTATTCGACCAGAGTTTTTTTGCAAATCTGACTCATAAAATAGCTGAGGGAGAACCAGTGGATGCAGTGTAATTGGATTTCATGAATGATTTTCATAAAAGTCGTGCACAAGAAGCTCAAGGGTAAAATTTAAATCTCTCAGGATAGAGTAGTATACTGACATAGGTTGAGAATTGGTTGACGGAAAACAAGGTGAGAATAAATCTGTCTTTTCCTGGTGTTAGGTGCGAGGTTTCTCACGAGATACAATGCAAACTATTTCCTGACTCAGTTATTCCCCAAGACAATGTAGATGTAATATGTCTTAGGTTTGGGGGATGACTGTGAAAGCATTTCTGAATGAAAAGGATTGAATGAGTGTTAATTTGATAGTAGCAGGAGGGTAGTGGTAAATGGCTGTCTAAGTGAAGTGGGAGTCATCCACATTCCTGCATGAATGTCGTCCCCATCCATTTCCAGAATGTTCAGTTTCTGGAGGAAGATAGTGCACTTTATTATCACATGTCCAGAGAGATGGTCCAATTTAATCTTTTAACATTACATTGGCTAACAGTAAGCAACTAAGGGTGTACCACTGGGTCAGTGCTTGAGCCCTGGATATTCCCAATATTTTTAAATGACTTGGATGAGAGAAACAAATATGATTATTTTCACATTTACTAATGACGCAAAATTAGGTGGAATTGAGTTGTGAGGAGGATGCAAGAAGGCTTCAGGGTGATTATGACAAATGTGTGGACCAACACATGCCATATGCAGTACACAGTGGATAAATGTGAAGTCATACACGTTATTTGAATGTTGGTACATTGGGAATTTGTACAAAGGGATCTAGGTGTCCTTGGACACTGGTCAATAAAACTAAAGCTTTTGCCCGAAACGTCGATTTTATTGCTCCTCGGATGCTGCCTGAACTGCTGTGCTCTTCCAGCACCACTAATCCAGAATAAAACTAAGCAGGCAGTGAGGAAAGCAAATGATATAGAAGAACCTCGATTATCCGAATATCGATTATCTGAATTCCAAATTATCTGAAGATTTCAAGGTCCCGCAAAAACAATACATCAAAGAGGTAAGTATATTCAATTTACCTGTATTGAAGAACACATGAAAACAGCAAAAAAAAGAGCACAAAAGGAGCTCTAGCATCAGCAACTGGATATTTTTTAGGTAAGGGTTGTTACACAGTCCTTTGCAAAAGTGTTTTACCATATCACCGTCACTTTAGCAGGCCATTCATGAAAAAAGGCTGAGAATGTAATTGCATGTGTGAGGCAGTGCTTCTGTCTTTCTGTTGCAACGCTGAGTTCACAAACTGACAAATGCTCTTGCAATTGTAGAAACTCTTCAGGACCTTGTTTAATACTGTCTTCGCCACTCATTGCCAAATGCTAGCTACGGCTGCATTTTAAAAATGTTTTCTCGTGTTATCATTTTGTTCATGTGAAATCTGTGTCCTCTTGCGCTCAATACATTAAGATTATAGATTTTTAATTCTCTGGTAAAGCACAGCATGGCTTCCTTTTAAGGTAAAATTGATCATCAGAATCAATTCTGCGAGCAAAATAGTGCCTGCCCATCTCATTTGCATAATCAAGCTACCTCTGTATTGGCTTTCATTGCAAGAGGATTGGAGTTGAGACGTAGGGATGTCTTTGCAGTTATATAGCATCATGGTGAGACTGTATCTGGAGTATTATGTGCAGGCTTGGTCTCCTCTTTTTAGGGGAGAGGTTAGCCAGGGAGTGCAGTAAATGTTTACTTGGCTAATACTTGGGATGGTTGAACTGTCATATGAAAGAGTTGATTAGATAGGAGCTGTATTCACTACAAGATTGTGGTGCTGGAAAAGCACAGCAGCTCAGGCAGCATTCTCGGATGCTGCCTGACCTGTGCTTTTCCAGCACCACACTTATCTTGACTCTGATCTCCAGCATCTTCATTTTTGCCCTGTATTCATGACAGTTTAGAGGGGAGAATCTGATTGAAATATATAAAATCATAGCAGGCTGGACAGACTAGACACAGGGAGAATGTTTTCTCCTGATTGGAGAATTGAAATCTGGTTACAGTATCAGGATGTGGAGTAAGCCATTTAGAATAAGGAAATATTTCCTATTCAGATAGTGATCAAGTTGTCAAATTTGCTTCTACAGAAAGCTATGGAAGCTTCGTTACTGAGTAAATTTAATAAAGGTATTGATAATTTTTTTAAATATTAAAGGCATTAACAGTTGAGAAGGAAGGATAATAGTGTTTGCAGAAAGATCAGCTATGACCAGATTAGATGGTGGAACAGAATTGAAGGGCTGGATTCATACTCATTCCCATTTATATTTTTCTATATTCTTTGGTTCTTTCCCTTTCTATTTTTCTGTCTTTATTTTTATCTTTTGGTTCTAATAGAGCTTCTTCCCTTCTCCAGTACTTGCTTTTTATCGAGCTTTTTGTTTTATTCCCTAAGGAGACAAACCATTCATGAGGTCTCGGGTGCAGCAGTGATAGCTGCAGCATCACCAAATTGCACTTGTTTTGTCCTGTGGATTGAAGAGTGGGTTAGGAAGTCTAGTTTGTGAAGCTTATCAAGCAATGTGTCATTCTCTTGAGCAGCTGTCATTCTGCAGCACATGTCCTAACTCTGAGTGACAGCATATTAGTCCACATGTATTAGAATGTTCTCACAGAGTGGAGCTACTTGACAGGTGTTGATAATATTTGAATAGAGAAATTTTGTTTATCATGGAAGAGTCACTGTTCAGAAGCTTATATTAATTAGTCAATGAATCTGATAAGTTATTGAAAAATTTGAAGATATTCCATTTGTGCATCATGTAGTGACAAGTTTCAGGAGACAGAGAATGATAATGATTTCATCAGGATTCCTCTCCTCTCTGCAGTTTGGAGACAAAACTGTTGACGTGGTATTATTCATCTACTTATTTATATATTTTTATTTTGCAAAATGAAATAGGGAAACTGCAGCTGGCGTTCTCCTGGATCTGCGTTTGTTTTCAGTTCATTTGGGACATTTTAATTCAAAAACAGGAATAGTGTAAAATAGTTGATTAAAACAGTGCAGTATTCCATTTATACACTCCTTGGATGTTTAATTCCTGTTGCATACCACTGAGGAAATGGCAAGCAATAATAATTAGCTGAGGATAAGAGGACACATTTTAGTTGTCAATCTGTCACTCTAGGTAATGTTTTAAAAGCTAATATGTAACTGTCAGCAAAGAGAAGTACAAGATTTTTATTTGCTAAGCAGCTTATGTCACATCAGTTATCCTAGTTTCTTTCTCAAATTCTACATGGAAGCAAGTAAAATAAGATTCAAAGAGGAACCAGTGTTATATTTTTAAGTAAACTATATTCCAGTTTTGAAAACTTGCAGCTCCCTTTCAACTTATGCATTGGGCAGACCTCCTGAGATTTCAGGGAAGAAGGACACTGAGCATGTCAAGGAAGGGGACAAGAGTTCGCTTTGTGGGTGTGCACCTTCTGTCAATAGGCAGTTCAGTTGGGAGTTCTGAAACATATGTTGTTGCTTCTCCACACTTAAAATAATTCAAACCCTGGTTGTTTCAAATTTCTGGCATTTGCAACACTCACGATGCAACTGTTGAAATTTGCTGCTGCTAAAGACATCTTACATAGATGAACTCTTCTAAATGATCATTCACTAAATTGATGCCTTGGTTAAAGGGATGGTTTTAGAAGGAAAATGTACACCAGTTGGACTTTACTAGTTGGAATTTAGAAGCATGTGAGGCCTGTTCTTATCCAAATATATAAGGTTTTCAGTGACCATGACAATGTGGATACTAAGAATTCCTTTGTAGGGGATTCTAGAACTGGGGACATAATTCCAAAAGCTGGTGCTTGTCTCATTTCAGGTGGGAATAGAGTTGGAATTCCTCCTCTGAGGATCAGAGGTGGCTTTGGAATTTTCAGCCTCTTGAACTGTGAACGTTAGGTTATTGAGATAGACAGGTGTTTGACCTGTAGGAAGTTGATGCTATGGAAACAGGCAAGAAAATTGGAGTTGAGTTCGTAATCGCATCAGCTATGATTTGAATGGCTGTATGGCATACCTAGTCTATTTATTTTGTTACACCTAACTGGGATAACATGCTAGAAATCGATCCTGTTACTCCTGGTGTTGTAAAAATTAAAGATTTTCTTTAAGGAATGCAAAATTCCCCAATTTACTCGACATTTAGACCCAGGCAGAGAGAAAATACAGACCAGCTTTCTATAGTGAACAACAATCACTTTATTTATTCTAAATAAGTAGATTCTAGCTATGATAAGTAATTATGAATCATCGACTTAAAACTCTAACCTCCATATAAACTCTTCTTCCCTCCCGGTATACGTGTGTGTACACATACAGACATAAAAAGGAATAGAAACATGACTGCAATGAGTGGAGGGAAAGACTAGGAAGGCAGTTCATTAGTCCCTGTTTTGATTTGTTGGGATATTCTACTCATCTATTCTCATTTGCTAGATATTTCACTTGCTTCTAGATAGAGTTGCTATCTCTCATATGCAGTCTATGGCTCACTGATTAAGAGCCACAGTTTGTAGCAACTGCTGAGGGAAGAAAAAGCAGGCTTTTTTGAGGCTCAAGGTGTCTTTTTATTGCAGAACTGCCCTTGAGATCACATGACTTCCACAAAATATCCACACTACCAAGCTGTTCAACTGGGTACCAATTGCAAGCTAGAGGTCTTTCTTATCAATAACCAGTTCTTATTGAATAGACCAATTAGCTAATTGTTTCCAGCCAGACATCCATTGCTACATACCCCAATGCTTCCACTATTGCTTGAACAAGTGGCTGTGTAATCTGCACTTACAATGTGTGTCAAGTTTTTTGCTTTGAACAACCTGGGTATCTGTGTCCATTTAAGATGATTGGACAGGCAGAAGGTTTTAATAAAACATTTTGGGCATTATTATTGGATAACAAAAACAGGAAGATTACGCTCAACTTGTACAAATCACTAGTTTGATCTCAACTTGAGAATTATGAACATTGGAGAGAGTGCAGAAGAAGTTTACAAAGAGTTCCAGGGATCAGAGACTTCAGCTATGACGATAAATTGGAGAAGTTAGGAGAGCAAAAGATTCAGACAAGATTTGATAGGTTTTTTAATTATGTGGAGTCTGTTTGAGCATAGATTTTGGTTGGTTCCCCAAATATGGGGGAAAAGCAGCATATGTTGAATGGCTCAGGATTTCAGGGATGATTGGTATTGCAGAAAATAAGCCAGGATGATTCTGAGTAGCTAGCATTTGACATGGGCATGGAGCTTGACTGAATCTAGCCAACCTGGTGAATTAGTCATGTGCAAAATACCAATCTGCAATCCTTGGAGTTGAGGAAGTGAAGATGGAGGTCATGTAGCATTATTGAATGAGTTGAGAGTAATTATTCCATGGAGAGAAAAGTGAGTGTGGTTAAACTTGTGTTACAGAAGTATTGTGATGAATAAGTCCAATAGCTTGATGGCTATGATTTGAAAAGTGTAGTTAGAAGTGACCAGGGACAGTCTTTATTTTCCCAGTGATGAGCATGTCCGGGAGCAGGGTTAGAAGGAGTATGTTTATACATGTGATCAAAGGTCTACAATTCTATGTAGAGACTAAGGGATTAGGGAAGCACCAGGGACAGAAAGGTCAAGGGACAAACCATGAGTATGATTAGCAGCATTTCTATTAAGGCAGATAGGGTGGGCAGTAAATTTAGAGGAGAGTTCCGTTGATAATTAACCTTTCTCCCAAACTAGCAACAGTCTATCCTATTATTTTGTCTTCATTTTAACAGATTAAAGATGATGTGACATTGCACAGTCCTTCATTTACCTCATTATTTCTCAGGCTCTGTCCTTCTCAAAGCCTTGGTTTGCCCATCTGGGTCACATTTCCTTCCAAAAACACATTTGGATCCATATACTATTCCAGCAATTAATCTCGGCTGAATTTTAAGTGCTGTCATGTCAGAGGTACAATCTTGGACAAGACAACTCAAGACTCTGACAGGTTAGGTGAGCATGAAATATCCCATTACAGCATTTAAAGGAGAGCAGTGATTTGTGTGTGTCTGGATGACCCATATTCAAAAGATATAAACACCCAAAAGACATGTAAACTGGCCATTTGTTCCATTTACAGTTATGGAGCTGTTATGAAATTAACTATGGTTTGTTTTTTTTTGAAAAAGCTGTCATTCAAGATTTATCTGTTGGTTGTGTAGTATATTGAAATGTCTACGCATTTTATGAAGCATATAGGATCTTAGTAATGGTGGAGTAATGCTTCCAGTCCATGGCACAGGAAGAAAGACATTGGAGAGAGTGGAGAAAAGATTGAGAGTGGATCCAGAGAAGAACTTCAGCTATAAAGATAGGTTGAAAACTTTGAGACTATTTACTTTAGAATCATAGAATCCCTATAGTGTGGAAACAGGCCATTCAGCCCAACAGTCCACACTGACCTTCCAAAGCGTATCCCACCCAAACCCATCCCCCATTACTTTACATTAACCCCTGACTAATGTACCTAAACTACACATCCCTGAGCACTATGGGTGAAGGAGAACCAATAGATATTAGTACTTAGAATTCTTGGAACGCATTTGATAAGCTACATGAAAGGTTGTTGCAGCAAATAAATTTTCATGATGTAGTTAATATATTGCATCCACTGCAGTTTAGAATGGTAAGAGAATCCTGAGACAGGATGTGGAAAGAATGCTTCCTCTGATCAGGAGTAGAACCAGAGATCACAGTTCAAAAATAAGGGGTCAAGTGGGTCAAAACAGCATTGTCTTAGCAGACCAATACGACTGCTTTCTCATTAAAGAGAGACAACTGGTGGTGATTTAACCTAAGGGCCACTATGCCTTTGGAGATGGTAGAGGTTAAGAAGGAGAGTCCTCATAGTAACCTCATCTAGTGATGGGAATTAAGACCATAAGACATAGGAGTGGAAGTAAGGCCATTCGGCCCATCGTGTCCACTCCGCCATTCAATCATGGCTGATGGGCATTTCAACTGCACTTACCTGCATTCTCCCCGTAGCCCTTAATTCCTCGAGACAGCAATAATCTATCAATCTCTGCCTTGAAGACATTTAGTGTCCTGGCCTCCACTGCACTCTTCGGCAATGAATTCCACAGGCCCACCACTCTCTGGCTGAAGAAATGTCCCCCCATTTCTGTTCTGAATTGACCCCCTCTAATTTTAAGGCTGTGTCCACAGGTCCTAGTCTCCTCGCCTAACGGAAACAATTTCCTAGCGTCCACCCTTTCCAAGCCATGTATTATCTTGTACGTCTCTATTAAGTCTCCCCTTAATCTTCTAAACTCCAATGAATACAATCCCAGGATCCTCGGCCGTTCCTCATGTGTTAGACCAACCATTCCAGGGATCATCCGTGTGAATCTCTGCTGGACACGTTCCAGTGCCAGTATGTCCTTCCTGAGGTGTGGCTGCTTTGCAAACCAATCATCCAACCAACAGGTCACATCCTTAAGACAGATCAGGAGAATTTTGTTTTCTTTCAGATGAGTTGAATGTCTTTTGGAACTTTCTTCCTCAAAAGTCAGTGGAAACAAAACTTTTGAATTTTTTTTTGCAGCAGGGGTAGATAGATTCTCAATAAACATATGAGTTAAAGGTTTTGTGGGGAAGCAGGGATGTGGAGTGTGGTTAAAATAAAGACAGCCATTATTTTGAATGGTGGAACAGGCATGAAAGGTCAAGTAGTCTGCTCTCGCAGCTGATTTGTAAGTTTGTGCACTGCATAAAATAAATTCCCTTCAAAGTGAATCGTCTTGAGAAATGAAACTTCCTACTTGCCTTGGAAAACTATAAATGTCATTGGTTACATAAATGGATGCGGAATTACAAGAAAAATGTAAAGAACAGGAAGGTGATTATTTAAGACTACAGAAGAGGGCAGTAATAGTGAAGAGAACATTGAAAAGCAATTTAATGCAGGATTCAAACATGAGGCATCTGGACAGAATAGCTGGTGAGAAACTGTTCCTATTTGTGAAAGGATCGTAAAAGAGAAGGCACAAATATAAATGAACAAATGAAAGAAAGTTTTCAAGGGCTGAAATGAACTGCTTGGGATTACGGTGGAGGAATTCAAAAGGTCTGATTCTGTGAGGAAATGATTGACTCTGACTCATTCTAAATCCATCCGTCCAAATCTAGATTTAAGTTTGCTATCATCAGTTAACTTCTGTTCTTAGAGACTTTCTGCATCACGACCTCTTTCTCAAATGAATGTCATGCAGTTTAATTTATATTTTAGGGGTTAATTTTGAGTTAATTGTTTTAGATGTCTCTCTAATTTTGTTGAATTAGGCAAGATAATTTTATTTTTCAGTATTACAGCTAGATATTTAAATGTGCCACAGAATGGGTCTTTGATATTTTTACCACTGCTCATTAGTGAACGTTTGATATTATGTTTCATGAGAGTACCTGAGTGCTAATTTCAGTTGGGGGCCCTCTAATGCTAAAATAAGCTTGATGCCTACTCAAAATAATGTAAGCTGAAGTTTCTTTTTGGGAATAATTATTGGCTTAATATTTGGCTTCATATTCTTAGTTTTGTGAAAGTGACTGGGTGTTAATGTTATATTGTGATAATACTGTGCCTTTGGGAGAGACTTGTTCTGTGCTGTTTTGTTTGCAGAGAGGTGTTGCCACACGTGGAATGTCTGCTTCAGAAACAGTGGGTAAACAGCTTTGAGTTGTTGTTGATTTTAAATTAGACAAAAGTATGAGTGGGAGGAATCATGCTCACACAGTTATAGTTTTGCTTTCGTTTGGGCATTGGTGTAAGCTGTTAAGGTCTGAACTATCTGCTTGATGTATTTTGAAGGTCCATAACAAATGGATACTGAATGTTATGTACTAGCATCCTCTTTTATGATAGTGAAGTAGTAATATTCATATTTTTCGCATCGAGGAGAATGTTTTTAGACACTCGTTTTAATCAATGGCATTATAAAAAAATCATTAAAATGTCTAGATTTTGTAGCATTTTGGAATGCAATTATTTGATATATTGAAGTTTCTTTTGCCATATTCAAGTATTTCATTTGATTATTACTAAAAATTGTTCTAAATGTATTTTAAAAATTCCTTGAGGTTATATGTTTATGTTTGCAGTTTTTGTTTGCCTTGAAAGCAATCTGACCAAAGTTGGCCATTCAGTTCTTGGAACTGGTTTCACCATTTAGTTAGATCATAGCTGATTTGCACCCTCAACTTCATTTATCAACCTTAGCTCAATATTTCTTGGTATCTTCACTTCACTTCATTAAAAAATCTTAACAGTTTCAGTCTTGAAAATTTCAGTTAGCCCAGCGCCTTTTGTAAATTTGAAGTGAAAATATGCTTCCTGATTTGGCCCTAAATGGCTCGACTCTACTTTCAAGATTGTACCCCTTTATTTTTATTTGCCGCCGCCCCCCCCCCCCCCCCCCCCCACAGCGGAAACAGCATCTTCCTACTTAATAAAATTTTAGCATCTCTATCAGTTTATGCCTCACCCTTCAAAACTGGAAGGAATATAACCCAAGTTTATGCAATGTGTCTTCAAAATTAAAACTCCTAACCTGGGTACAGACCTTAGATTAGATTAGATTCTCTACAATGTGGAAACAAGTCCTTCGGCCCAACAAGTCCACATTTCCCCCCCACCCAACACTCTGGGCAATTTAGCATGGCCAATTCACATGACCTGCACATCTTTGGATTGTGGGAGGAAACCGGAGCAGCCTGAGGAAACCCACGCAGACACTGAGATTGTGCAAACTCCGCACAGACACGTGGGACTTGAACCCAGGACCCTGGTTCTGTGTGGCAGCAGTGTCAGACCTACTGAAATGATACTGCAGTATTCCAAGGTTATTCTTTCCTTCCTAGTGCGCTACTCAAAATTGAATGCAGCTGGATCTGGACACGCCGTGCTGGCCTCTTACCTGCCCTCGATCTCTTCATAGCCAACTGCCGCCGTGACATTAACCACCTCAACCTCTTCACCTCTCTCACCCATTCCAACCTCTCACCCTCGGAACGTGCAGCACGCACTCCCTCTGTTCCAACCCCAACCTCACTATCAAACCGGCAGACAAGGGAGGCGCGGTAGTAGTTTGGCGCACTGACCTTTACACCGCTGAGGCTAAACGCCAGCTCGCAGACACCTCCTCCTACTGCCCCCTTGACCATGACCCCACCTCCCACCACCAAACCATCATCTCCCAGACCATCCATAACCTCATCGCCTCAGGGGATCTCCCATCCACCGCCTCCAACCTCAGTCCCACAACCCCGCACCGCCCGTTACTACCTCCTGCCCAAAATCCACAAACCTGGCTGACCCATTGTCTCAGCCTGCTCCTGCCTCACCGAACTCATCTCTGCATACCTCGACACGGTCCTGTCCCCCTTAGTCCAAGAACTCCCCACCTACGTTCGGGACACCACCCATGCCCTCCACCTCCTCCATGATTTTCACTTCCCTGGTCCCCAACGTCTTATCTTCACCATGGACATCCAGTCCCTGTACACCTCCATCCCCCATCACGAAGGACTCAAAGCCCTCCGCTTCTTCCTTTCCCGCCGTACCAACCAGTACCCTTCCACTGACACCCTCCTTTAACTGACTGAACTGGTCCTCACCCTGAACAACTTCTCTTTCCAATCCTCCCACTTGCTCCAAACCAAAGGAGTAGCCATGGGCACCCACATGGGTCCCAGCTATGCCTGCCTCTTCGTAGGATATGTGGAACAGTCCATCTTCCGCAGCTACACTGGCACCACCCCCCACCTTTTCCTCCGCTACATCGATGACTGTATTGGTGCTGCCTTGTGCTCCCACGAGGAGATTGAACAGTTCATCCACTTTACCTACCTTCCACCCCAACCTCAAATTTACCTGGACCGTCTCACTCCTCCCTCCCCTTCCTAGACCTTTCCATTTCTATCTCGGGCGACTGAATCAACACGGCCATTTATTATAAACCGACCGACTCCCACAGCTGCCCAGACTACACCTCCTCCCACCCTGCCCCCTGTAAAAACGCCATCCCGTATTCCCAATTCCTTCGTCTCTGCCGAATCTGCTCCCAGGAAGACCAGTTCCAATACCGAACAACCCAGATGGCCTCCTCCTTCAAGGACCGCAATTTCCCTCCAGACATGATCGGCGATGCCCTCCACCACATCTCCTCCACTTCCTGCTCCTCTGCCCTTGAGCCCCGCCCCTCCAATCGCCACCAGGACAGAACCCCACTGGTCCTCACCTACCACCTCACCAACCTCCATATACATCATATCATCTGTCATCATTTCCGTCACCTCCAAACGGACCCCACCACCAAGGATATATTTCCCTCCCCTCCCCTATCAGCGTTCCAAAAAGACCACTCCATCCGTGACTCCCTCGTCAGGTCCACACCCCCCACCAACCCAACCTCCACTGCACGTTCCCCTGCAACCGCAAAAAATGCAAAACTTGCGCCCACACCTCCCCCCTTACTTCCCTCCAAGACCCCAAGGGATCCTTCCATATCCACCACAAATTCACCTGCACCTCCACACACACCATTTATTGCATCCGCTGCACCCGATGTGGCCTCCTCTATTTTAGGGAGATAGGCCGCCTACTTGCGGAATGTTTCAGAGAACACCTCTGGGACACCTGGACCAACCAACCCAACCACCCCGTGGCTCAACACTTCAACTCCCCCTCCCACTCCACCAAGGACATGCAGGTCCTTGGACTCCTCCATCGCCAGACCATAGCAACACAACGGCTGCAGGAAGAGTGCCTCATCTTCCGCCTAGGAACCCTCCAACCACAAGGGATGAACTCAGATTTCTCCAGTTTCCTCATTTCCCCTCCCCCACCTTGTCTCAGTCAAATCCCTTGAACTCAGCAACACCTTCATGACCTGCAATCTTCTGCCTGACTCTCCGCGCCCACCCCCACTTCGGCCTATCACCCTCGCCTTGACCTCCTTCCACCTATCACATCTCCAACGCCCCTCCCCAAGTCCCTCCTCCCTACCTTTTATCTTAGCCTGCTGGACACACTTTCCTCATTCCTGGAGAAGGGCTCATGCCCAAGACGTCGATTCTCCTGTTCCTTGGATGCTGCCTGACCTGCTGTGCTTTTCCAGCAACGCATTTTCAGCTGCAGCTGGATCTAACCAAGCATCTGTACAACTGGTAAAAATTCATCAGCAGCTAAATCAATAGGACAAAGTCAATCTTGATATAGATTGCATATGTTGTATGAAAGGATGGGCTTTTGGGCCCAAGTTGCCATTTAACTTTCCTTGCTTTCCAAATTTCTAGTGGATTTCTATATGAAGTATGATAAGACAAGTAGAGATGGAGGCCTTTCAGCCCATCAAATTACATAATGCCTACAAAGAGGCAGAATTCTGTTACGTAAAAGTGACAATAAACTTGATTTTCTCCTCGTGCCATCGTTTATAGTTATGTTCCAAGTGGTTTAAACATTGGACATCAAATGCTAAGCAGTAATTTAAAGGAAATCAGTGGGAAGAAATTATATCAAAATTTATATCCACTATCATTAAATGGCAAGTGTTGTGAATAACTTGCAATCTTGATATTTCAAATATGCTTTTTTGATAAGCATATTATAAATCATGTCAGTTTTGTTTAAAAATGATATAAAGATAGGAGTGTAGTTAATATATTTATTTTTTTTAAACAGGTCAGTGTCTAGTTCAGGATGGCTGCATCAGCTTCATATGATCAGCTGCTGAAGCAGGTAGAGGCACTTAAGATGGAGAATTCAAATCTGCGACAGGAATTAGAGGACAACTCAAGCCATCTGACACAGCTAGAGACAGAGGCATTCAACATGAAGGTACTTCTCAGTTTTCTGCAAACTGAAGATGATTTTCCACTTGGGTGAAATTTCCCTTATTGGTTCTCGAATAGATATGAGGCATTTAAGGAAGTCGATGTTGTCAAATTTGATGTAGTTGAGTTTTACATGCAGCATGTTTCTATTAAAAATATTATACAGTTGTCAAGTGGTCCTTGTATTTTAAGATAAATTCAGATTTAAAAATGGGCACATAAGGAAGAAATGCTGAAAATTCCAATTGGCTTTGTAGTGGAATATGCATATGGGAAACTGTCTATACTTGCTGTTTCCATAAATCGGGAATTTCTCAGCTGTTGTGCTTGTTGAGGTTGATATGTGTTACCATAATACCTTCCTACAAGAAGAATCTTGGAAAAATCATTCATCATTTTTGCATAGCAGAGACACTAATTCAAAAGAGGAGTTCATGCAGTCTCTATGAAATTATGGGTGAGTCTGTAGTTAAACAATTTGAATATTAAGGTGGAAGTGATTAAACTGAGTTTCAAATAGAGTGATAGAGATGTACAGCACGGAAACAGACCCTTCGGTTCAACTAGTCCATGCTGACCAGAGGTCCCACCTACCAGCACCCAGTCCATATCCCCCAAACCCTTCATATTCATTTACCCATCCAAATGCCTTTTAAATGCTGCTATCGTACTAGCCGCCACCACTTCCTCTGGCAGCTCATTCTATACACGTACCACCCTCTGTGTGAAAAAGTTGTCCCTTGGGTCTCTTTTATATCTTTCCCCTCTTTTTCCCCCCCCCCACCACCCCAGGGAAAAGACTTTGTCTACTTATCCTCTCCATGCCCCTCATGATTTTATAAACCTCTATAAGTCATCCCTCAGCCCCCAACGCTCCAGGCAAAATAGCCCCAGCCTATTCAACCTCCCCCTATAGGTCAAATCCCGAACCCTGGCAGCATCCTTGTAAATCTTTTCTGAACCCTTTCAAATTTCACAACATCTTTCCAGAATTGCATGCAATATTCCAAATGTGGCCTAACCAATGTCCTGTACATCCGCAATATGATCTCCTAACTCCTCTACTCCATACTCTGACCAGTAAAGGAAAACATACCAAACGCCGCCTTCACTATCCTATTTACTGCGACTCCACTTTCTAGGAGCTATGAACCTGCACTCCAAGGTCTCTCTTTGTTACTTCAAAAAACTCAATCAAGTTTGAGTCATGATTTCCCACACACAGACTTGTTGACTATCCCTAATCAGTCCTTGCCTTTCCAAATACATGTACATCCTGTCCGTTTGGATTCCCTCCAACACCAATGTCTGGCTCACAGGTCTATAGTTCCCTGGCTTGTCCTTGCTACCTTTCTTAAACAGTGGCACCACGTTAGCCAACCTCCAGTCTTCCAGCACCTCACCTGTGATTATTGATGATACAAATATCTCCGTAAGAGGCCCAGCAATCACTTCCTTAGCTTCCTACAGAGCACTAGGGTACACCTGATCAGGTTCTAGGGATTTATCCACTTCTTTGCGTTTCAAGATATCCAGCACTTCCTCCTCTGTAATATGGACATTTTTCAAGATATCACCATCTATTTCCCTACACTCTATATCTTTCGTGCCCTTTTCCACAGTAAATACTGACGCAAAATACTAGTTTAGTATCTTCCCCTATCTCCTGCGGCTTGACATAAAGGCTGCCTTGCTGACTTTTGAGGGCCCCTATTCTCTCCCTAGTTACCCTTTTGTCCTTAATGTATTTATAAAAATCCTTTGGATTCTTCTTATCTCTTATTTGCCAAAATATCTCGTGCCTTGTTTTTGCCCTCCTGATTTCTCTCTCAAGTATACTCCTACTGCCTTTATACTCTTCTGAGGATTCACTCGATCTACCCTGTCTATACCTTACATATGCTTCCTTCTTTTTCTGAACAAAACCCACAATTTCTTTAGTCAACCAGCTTTCCATTCACCCTACCAGGAATATACTTTCTCTGAACGCTTATCTCATTTCTGAAGGCTTCCCATTTTCCAACTGTCCTTTTACCTGCAAACATCTGCCCCCAATCAGCCTTTGAAAGTTCTTGCCTAATACCATCAAAATTAGCCTTCCTCCAATTTAGAACTTAAACTTTTGGATCTGGTCTATCCTTTTCTATCACTGTTTTAAAACTAATAGAATTATGGTCGCTAGCCCCAAGTGCTCCCTCACTGACACCTCAGTCACCTGCCCTGCCTTATTTCCCAAGAGTAGGTCAAGTTTTGCACTTTCTCTAGTAGGTACATCCACATACTGAACCAGAAAATTTTCTTGTACACACTTAAATTCCTCTCCATCTAAACCCTTAACACTATGGCAGTCCCAGTGTATGTTTGGAAAGTTAAGATCCCCTACCATAACCACCCTATTATTCTTACAGATAGATGACATCTCCTTACAAGTTTGTTTCTCAATTTCCCTCTGATTCTAGGGGGTCTATAATACAATCCCAATAAGGTGATCATCCCTTTCTTATTTCACAGTTCCGCCAAAATAACGTACCTGGATGAATTTCCAGGAATATCCTCCCTCAGTGCAGCTGTAATGCTATCCCTTATCAGACCCCACTCTCCCTCCTCTCTTGCCTCCCTTTCTATCCTTCCTGTAGCATTTATATCCTGGGACATTAAGCTGCCAGCCCTGTTCATCCTTGAGCCATGTTTCTGTAATTGCTGATATTCCAGTCCCATGTTCCTAACCATGCCCTGAGTTCATCTGCCTTCCCTGTTAGGCCTCTTGGGTTGAAATAAATGCAGTTTAATTGATCAGTCCTCTCTTGTTCCCTGCTTTGTCCTGCCTGCCCTGACTATTTGACTTTTCTTTTGTTCTCCACTGTACCAGTTCACTATCTCCCTGCTCCAGAGAAAACAGGCTGGGGCTGTTTTCCCTGGAGTGTTGGAGGCTGAGGGGTGACCTTTTATAGAGGTTTACAAAATTATGAGGGGCATTGATAGGATAAATAGACAAAGTCTTTTCCCTTGGATCAGGGAGTCCAGAACAAGAGGGCATAGGTTTAAGGTGAGAGGGGAAAGCTACAAAAGAGACCCAAGGGGTAATTTTTTCACGCAGAGGGTGGTATGTGTATGGAATGAGTTGCCAGAGGATGTGGTGGAGGCTGGTACAATTGCAATATTTAAAAGGCATTTGAATGCGTATTTGAATAGGAAGGGTTTGGATGGATATGGGCCGTTGCTGGCAGGTGGGACTAGATTGGGTTGGGATATATGGTTGGCATGGACAGGTTGGACTGAAGGGTCTATTTCCATGCTGTACATCTCTACGACTTTATATAATTTTGAACACCTCAATAAGGTCACCTCTTAATCTTTTCTGCCCCAATGAGGATAAACCCAATTTTTCTAATCTTTCCTTCTAGCTCAAAGCCCTCATTTTTAATATCATCCTTTTACATTCTCTCTGGGGCTTTAATGTCCTTCCTTTTAAATCAGGTGCCCAGAACTGAGCATGCTACTTTATATTGGTCAGACCACATGATTTGCAGAGGTGTACTTCTATGCCTTTATCATCTGTTCCTCTATTACTAAATGTAAAGACCCACTACCACATGATGAAGGAGCATCGCTCCAAAAGCTAGTGTGCTTCCAATTAAACCTGTTGGACTATAACCTGGTGTTGTGTGATATTTAACTTTTGTACACCCCAGTCCAACACCGGCATCTCCAAATCCTAAAGATCCCATAAGTCTTCCTAACAACTGTTTCAACTTACTTGCCAACCTTTGGAGAATTATGTACTTGTACCTCAAGGTTCAAACCCCTGTACCGTTTGAGCCTGTATTGTTTTTTCACATTTCTTACACCAAAATACATTACCTCACATTTCTCTGCATAGAAATTCATCTCCCATTTGGCCAATTTGTCAATGTCCCTCTGAAATTGCTCACTATCATTTTCTCAACCCTCTCTTGCAGAGGTTATAATAAGAGTCCAGAGGGGAAATAAATTTGTCTCTCCTAGTCCTGAGGTTATTTATAACAAAGTTTGAACTTTTAACAAATTCTGATTTTGTTTTTTACGTTTTCAATATGTTCTTGACCTTGCAAGTCTATATGAAGAAATAGAAAGTGAGGACTGCAGATGCTGGAGATCAGAGCTGAAAATGTGTTGCTGGAAAAGCGCCGCAGGTCAGGCAGCATCCAAGGAACAGGAGATTTGACGTTTCTGGCATGAGCCCTTATTCAGGAATGAGGAAAGTGTGTCCAACAGGCTAAGATAAAAGGTAGGGGGGAGGGGCGTTGGAAATGTGATGGGTGGAAGGAGGTCAAGGCGAGGGTGATAGGCCGGAGTGGAGGTGGGCGCGGAGAGTTCAGAAAGAAGATTGCAGGTTAGGAACGCGGTGCTGAAGAAGGGCTTATGCCAGAAACGTCGATTCTCCTGTTCCTTGGATGCTGCCCGACCTGCTACGCTTTTCCAGCAACACATTTTCAGTATATGAAGAAATAAGCCAGCCAGATTCGTCGAGTTAACCAAAAATCGTTTTTTGTGAATGTTCCCTTGATCAAAAAATAAAATTGATTAAAAGGATTAACCTGTTATGAATTCTATGAGAGAGGGTGAGAGGCATGCATGCACAAGTGTGGGAAAAGAAAGCAAATTATAGGGTTGGGGGAAGAAGAGTTGAAGAAAATGCAAGTTATTAAGCGGTAAATAAATGTTCACTCAGGTGGTTCTGAAAGTTGACATTTTATGGTCAATGCAACCTCCTTTTTGTTTCTCATAGATAAACTGGCTGCATGCTGTGGCACTTGAAGTTCCTTGAAATAAAAATCCTCTATCTTAGTGATGTATTCTGAAATATAACAGAGCTAGGACTAAAGCTAAAGAATTGCAGAGTGAGGGAGAGATCCTGTTGCATTCTGCATGGTGCTCTTCTGATATTACTGTTGCATTTTGCAGACTCTCTTTGTACAAATAGACATCCTCAGTGGGATTTCGATCATATGACAGCTGATTGTTTCAATTGTATGCCACAATCTGAGCTTTGATCTCCCATTATCAAGGTGTCATTAACACAGAATGTTTGTAGGCCATTTTTGTTCCTGTAATTTTCTGTAATTGAGATGCAGTGTGGTGCGTTGTCTTTAAATTTTTCAGGGACTAGAAAGATGAAGCTGTGAAGATCTGCAGAACTGCCTAGAAATGCGCTCTGGTAATTTCATTTCAGAGGCTTTGTAAAAACTGATTTGTCAATGAGGTGACTTGTGTGTTTTAGCAGTTCTAATTGTTTCTTTTCCCTTTTTAAGGGCAGCCCAAGATACTGTACCAGGTTATGAAACTAAAGATTATTATTCCATATTTTTCACTCAACTTTGTGACCCGGTTGACCCTTGCCTAAGAAAGCTTTCATCAGCAAACCTAGTTAATGAGCAGCAAAGCTTATTTCATTTGGGTTCGCTTCCCACTGATTTGTTAAATTAGTTCTGTATTTGATTGGGTGTATAACAGGAAACTCTGAAATTGGCATTGATGCAAATGTGATACAAGTTATTACACATTTTAAATTTGACCTTTTAAGTGATGGGGTAGTACTGAGCTGTTTATCAGTGCACTTCTATTTCAGTCTTGAAAAGTGATGTGTCAGCTGATTTCCTTCAAAGTGCAAAATGTAACAAATGTATCAAACAATCAATTGCATCTTTTCTGATTTTGTCCTTAAAAAGCCAAGGCTTTAATTTAGTGAAGAGAGGTAAACGGGCAATTGAAGAGAAAGTTGATTTGAGGGATAATTGTTAGCTAGGACATCTGAAATCCTTACCTTTCTGTTCTTTGCAAAGTACAATTAGGTATGTTACATCCACAAAAGTCATTGTGATGGGTCAAAAAATACAATAATATGTAGAGTTCTTGGCTTTTCAAATCTTTCCGCTTTGCCAGGAGATTTATTATAATTTTATGATATGGGTATGCCATGCACCTGTTAAGTTATAGAAAAATTAATGAGATGGACTCCAAGTTGATTGAGTTTTATTCTTGGAGCAATGCTTTTACGTGGCAGTAGAGTTCAACAAACTAATTGCTGCACCAATAGCTAGATTATCCATGTACTGGGTTGCTGAGGATAATGTTCAAGTTGCATATGTGGAAATGACAAAAGCATTCAATAAATTGCCATTCAATGGAGTTGTGAGCATTGTTGGGGAACATAAGGGATAGTGGCAACATGGTACAGAATTATTCGAGTGACTAGAAACTGAAAATAGTATTTAAAGTCTGTTTTTGAGACCGGAGGAGGCTTTAAAATCTCCAAATGTGGGTAAAATGGTTGCCTGCTCTTCCCAATAGATAATGATGACCTAGATCTTAATGTCCAGGCACAGTTTCAAAATTTACTGATGTGAAACTGAGGTGCAGCAAAATTGTTAGTAAACGTCATGGCAGGGGAGTGATGATCTCTTTACCCAGCTCTATTAAAATGAATGTAGTAATTGTTTCATTATGCAAATAGTTTTCCTTCAATACTATTTAAATCCATTGGAATAAACTATTTACTGATTATTTATACATTGATCTTTGACACTTAAGATAACAGGTATTATTCAAAAGAGGAATGTTGATCAGAAACTGGAGAGGTTCAAGATCACAGTAGTGGTTCAATAGCATGGTACTGAGATAAATTGAGTATACATGGGCCTAAGCCATTGAATATGGTTAACAAATTAAGAGCTCATGCAATAAAGCATAACATGTGTTTAGGGCACTTGTGGTACAATGTTAGTGTCCCTATCTCTGAGCCAGGAGGCGTGTAATGGCATTTCTCAAATAGATTAGTTAGAAAATATCCAAAATATTTTTATCAATAGGGACATGTAACACGAAAACAAGTAAATTATATTAAACTTGTATAAAATACTGGATTAGACTCCACATTCAACTGTGGGCACTGTACTTAGGAAGGTGGAAGTTTGAATAGATTGAGCATGGTACCGGGGACAGTGAACTTCGGTTATGTGGTTGGTTTGGAAGAGTTGGGACTTTTGTCTGAAAGGAATTTAGTAAGAGGTGTTAAAAACAATGAGAAGTCTGCATAATGTGAATGGAAAGGAATAGTTCTCATTGGTGAAAGATTGGAAAGCAAAGGACACAAACGTTGCATAAGTGGCACAAGTAAAACTTTTTTTACAAAGCAAATGGTTAAGATCTGGAATGCACTGCCTAAAAGTAAGGTACAATTGATGCATTCGGGAGAGCATTGGATTATTATGCACAAAGCAGAAATATGCGGGGCTATAGGGAGAAGGCAGGGGAATGGCACTTGGGGAATTATTCCTTTAGGAGAAAGTGAGGATGACAGATGCTGGAGATCAGAGTTGATTGTGGTGCTGGAAAAGCACAGCCAGTCAGGCAGCATCCCAGAACCAGGAGAATATATGTTTTGGTCATAAGCCCTTCATCAGGAATGAGGCTTGTAGGCCAAGGGTGGGGTGGGGCTGGGGATAAGGTAGCTGAGAGTGCGATGTTGGTAAAGGTGGGGGGGTGAAGGTGATAGGCCGGAGAGTGGAGTGGATAGATGGGAAAGAAGATGGATAGGTAGGACAGGTCAAGAGGACAGTGCTGAGTTGGAAGGTTGCATCTGCGATAAGGTGGCAGGACGGGATTTGAGGAAACTGGTGAAATCCACATTGATCCCATGTGGTTGGAGTGTCCCAAGGTGGAAGAGGTGGTATTCTTCCTCTAGGTGGTGGGTGGTAAGGGTTTGGCGATGGAGGAGACCCAGGGCCTGCATGTCCTTGGGGGAGTTAAGTGTTCGGTGGGGTTGCTTGGTGCGTGTGTCCTGGAGATATTCTCTGAAGCATTGCACAAGTAGGCATCCTGACTCCCCAGTATAGAGGAGATCGCATCGAGAGCAACGGATACAGTGAATGACGCATGTGAAAGTGCAGGTAAATCTCTGACAGATGTGGAAGGCTCCTTTGGGGCCTCGGACGGAGATGAGGGGAGAGGTGTGGGCGCAGGTTTTGCAATTCTTGTGGTGACGGGAAGGTGCTGGGAGGGGAGGGTGGGTTGATGGAGGCAGGTAAGGGTGGGGAGGGAAATACGTCCCTGGTGGTGGGGTCTATTTATATGTGGTGGAAATGGCAAAGGATGATGCGATGTATCTGGAGGTTGGTGGAGTGAAAGGTGAGAACCAGGGAGTTTCTGTCCTTTTTGCAGTTGGAGGGGTGGGTTTTGAGGGTGGAGATGTGGGAAGTGGATGAAATGTGCTGGAGGGTACCATCGACCATGTGGGAGGGGAAATTGTGTCCTTGAAAGAAGGAGCCATCTATTGTGTTCTGGGTTGGAATTGTCCTTCTGGGAGCAGATGCGGTGGAGGAATTGGGTATAAAGGATACCGTTTTTATAGGAGGCAGGCTGGGAGGAGGTGTAGTCCAGGTAGCTGTGGGAGTCTGGTTTGTAGAAGATGTCAGTGTTGAGTCAGTCACCGTTGATGGGAGAGGGCCAGAAAGAGGAGGGAGTTGTCCAAGATAGTCCAGATGATCTTAAGGTTGGGGTGGAACATGTTCGTGAAGTTGATGAACTGTTCAGCCGCCTCATGGGAGCACGATGTAGCGCCAATACAGTCAGTTATTCTTTCAGTCAATCAGCACAGCCATGATGGTTATGTTGTCACCACTCTGTGGTTCCTCTAAATATTGGCAAGATCAAAGCCCATTAGCTTTGGTCACGAATGCAACATTTGTTCCCTGGCTGCCATCTCGATTGTTCTCTCTGACCACCATCTGAAACTTAACCAGTCAATCTGCAATGTTGGCATCCTAATAAGCTTCAAACTGAACTTCTAGTCCAATTCTTTATCACGGTAGTAAAACTATTTAAAACAGCAAAACACTTGCATCTATATCCTGCTTTTCACAGCTACTGCATATCTCAAAGCACTTTGCAGCCAGTGGAAAATATTGATCTGCATTCACCTAGTATTTGTTGCAGTTGAAGATGAGCTTTTGAGGTTGCTATCATCAATGAATTTAGACCTTGGTTTATGTGCTCTTTCATTTTGCCCAACACTGTAATATAATTAACAATACTTTGCATTCAGCAATATTTTCAGTATTCTGTTTGTGTCCTGTTGGGGCAGATCTTAACTGAAGGTTAAGACCTGCTCCAAAAGATTGTCTGTGTCTCTGGAAACATTATTTTCGAAATAATATCCCAAAAGCAGTGATTTATTTCGATTCTTTTGCCAAGTGAATGTACTGTATGATGATTGAAATTGAGCTGGGAATTTATTGCTAATGAATTTGGAATCAGCTCTGCTAGTTTTGGCATTTTGTATGGTCATCTCTTTTGAACAAAGTTTGAGATTGATATCAGGGGTTGAAGCACACTTTGTCATTTTTCACTAAGCACTCTAATGATAAAACTGCATCAGAGTTGTGCTAATCACAATGGATAATGTTGTTATGCTCCATGTCATCCAATTCCCTCAAGTTTCTCTTAAAAGTACATACTGCACTTTCTAGAAGGGTCAACTGATGAATTTGTATCATCACTTTAAGTTTATATGACATTGATTCTGTCTGGGTGTATCTACGTCGCAGATGGACTCTGGGATTATTTTTGAGATCTTCTGCCATTATTGGTGTAATTGGCAATCTTACGAACAACACATTGTTAAACTCTGCCAGTAGTAACCCTGCTGTTGCTGGTCCACTTGTGTATCACCTGATAGAACACTTGTGGTTTCCATGCAGATTTGCCATATCTACATTTCTTCGTCCATGTGCTTATACAAAGAATGGTTGTCCCACTATATACAGTTAATTTGGCTGCTGGAGCTTGAATCAGTGACTTCCAATGGTCCTGATATACATCTTTTGGGATTCTGATGATGATGTTTACACCCTCCCATGTGTGTTTTTGTTTTTGTTCAGGCATTTGTTACTAATAATGGTGGGACAAAGTGAGGAGTGCAGATGCCAGAGACCAGAGTTGAGAATGTGGTGCTGCAAAACTACAGCCAGTCAGGAAGCATCAGAGGAGCATGAGAATCGACATTTTGGGCATAAAGCCGCCTTCAAGAATCCTGATGAAGGGCTTATGCCCTAAACGTCATTTCTCCTCCTCCTCGGATGCTGCCTGATTGGCTGTGCTTTTTCAGCACCACACTCACGATTACTAATAATGGTGTTATGATCCCAGCTGAAGTTGGCACTGGATAGGTCAGGATCCTAGAATAAAATATGGCTTGATGGATTTTTTTTTCTAATTTCACTAAAACTTTCCCACTGTAGAACTTCATCCACACATTGTGTCATATTACAATATGAAAAGTTTGAATGCTTTCCAGTTGAAGATTTTTCCACACCAATCTGAACCATGGTCTGCCTTGCTGTTATATATATTTGTACCTATGCAGTTTGCTAGCACAATCTCTGGTATTGCTGCCAGCATACTGGGCACATTTTTTTTTGTTTGCATCTTATTATAATCTCTAGGCACGCCTCCTGAATTAGATTTCTTGAGCCCAGTGTCCCTATACACCATGTGACTTGTACATTCTTGAAACACCAAATAACTTTGTGGATAGTCCAGCAGACTACATTTCTACATTAGTTTCTTGTTTTCTCTGTCCTGTGTACTTTGGGGTTTCTGTGTACAGTGATTAGCATTGCTGCCTCACAGCACCAGGCACCCGTGTTCAATTCCAGCCTCGTGTGACTATGTGGGGTTTGCACATTCTCCCAGTGTCTGAGTGCTCCAGTTTCCCCTCTGTCCAAAGATGTGCAGGTTCTGTGGATTGGCCATACTAAATTGCCCAAAGTATCACAGGATATGCAGGCTAGGTGGATTAGCCATGGGAAATGCAGGGTTACTAGAAATAGCGTAGAGAGTGGGTTTGGGTGAGATGCTATTTGGAGGGTCATTGTGGACTCGATGGGCCAGATGACCTACTCCCACACTCTAGGGATTCTATGATACACCAGTACGAGTAGTTGTACCTAAAACTTTAATACCTGGCTGATGGTCTGCAATTGCTTCATTTTTTGTACCAGCTTTTATATCTAAAAGCATTTATAAGTTTGCATTCCTCTGTCGTCTTGAATAATTTGTTATTACAAATGTATTATTTGATACACATGGAGAAAAACAAGGCTATTTTCTTAAACTTTCTCTGATCATTATCTAAAATCAAAGAGTAAAGCTGAATATACTCACCAGGTCAGGCAGCATCTGTGGGGATAAGTGTGTCATTATTTTAGACAATAAAATTCTTGCTGAAGGCAAAAAAATGTAAATTGCTTATGGTAAGGTTCAGTTGTTCAAGAATAGTTGTAAAGACATATTGTTTCTTGTTGAATGTACATTATAAAGTTGAATCAAATTGCCATTAGAAATTGCAGAAAACTATATAGGCTTACCTTATTCATAGTCTAATGGTTTGACACGCTAAATTGTAATACCACATTGCATGTCTGGCAGCTGCTGTTCTCCAGGCTAAAGCAGTGAAGTAGAAGGAAGTGTGGCTGAAAAGGTTTCCCAGCCAGCATACCAATTTACTGGCAGTCACTCAACACCGGAAAAAGGCTAGAACATTTGCAAGCAACTTTTATGCTTTTGTGGCCCTTGATTTCTAGATTAGTTACTGTATCATAATGAAACTTATTTAACAACGCTACACTTTTCAGGTAGTTGTTCTTGGATAGAACAGTGTTATAAAATCAGTTTTCTTAATTTATGTTATGCATTATGGTACATTTATGAAAGATCATTGTTAATATCCTCAACTTGTATTCTATATTAATGCAAGTTTTATGTTGTGTGATGGAAAATTCATTAAAATTGTGGCAACTATGTATCAGGACCATGAATAAAATTATTTTGTGGCTTCTTCCTTTGCGAAATGAATTATTTTGCGTAAGAAGTTAGAATTGATATTTATTTGGAGCCGATAGTGAATGTTTAAGATTGTTACTTTGTTACTTTGTGATAGCTACATTTAGTTCTGTTGCCAGACACTTCATAGATAAAATATGGTATGAGGCATAATGTAAAACATGATTCATTGTATACAATTGTGTCTGATGATTTTATTTTTAAGTATGTTAGAAACTTAACCAGATTAGACCACGTGTGCTGCAAAGTGAATTTGTCTCTGTGAATTACCTGTGAGACACCTTGGGATATTTTTGATTGTTAAAGGAATAAATGCAAGGTCTTTTTGTTTTCAGTATGTAATTACTTTTTAAATTTTTAAAATAGAACTTCATATTTTGTACTAAATTATTTATCCTAAATTATTTCATTAATACATTACTGTCATGCAATGTTCACACGTTGTTAGTCATTTTTCAATGGTGGACGTCTTGCGTCTGATTCACATGGTCATGTGTTCAAGTTCCAGTCAAAGAATGTAAGGGCATTACCTAAGTGAATGCATGATCAGAGGTGCCAATATTAGATCAGATATTAAACTGAGTCACATCTGTCAACTAGAGGCACATATAGCACAATTTAACAAAAAGCAGTGGAGCTCTTTCAGCATTCTCTCAAATATTTGTCCTGCAATCAGTGTCTGTATCGTGGACTACCTCTTCCCACATATCTCAGTGCTATTTGATGAAACCTTAGTATGCACAATTTTGCTAGAATGGCAGTTTATTAGTATAACCTTTTTGAAGTATAGTTATTATAATTGTAATTATTAACTTGGAAATTTCCAGGTCTAATAGTCACCCGACTATCCTCTGACCCTTATCAGCAGAGACTGACCAGACACAGATCTGTAGTGTGTTTAAAATGGTCTTTATTACTTGCTACAGCAAGGGACTCCAGAGTATCGAAAAATGACACTGGAGGCACTCCACAAAGGATTACAGAAGAAGTTATACTTTTGAGTTCCGTCACAAAAAATTAACATCCCAATTAAGAGGTGTACAGTTCTCCAAATGCAATCATTACTATTGATTAAGTTTACATCATGCGTAGAATGAGTACAGTTAACTTATTTTTATATAGGTTTGACCATATACATATTGTATATGTTTAGTATGAAGGCACGTACATGCTATCATGTCTGATTGCACTCTAGGCTACAATTTGTCCTTAACATAATGATATATGGTCTGACTGGTGTACATCAATCATACTCCCCTGTTCAAAGTCCTCCGTGCTTTAATTACTTCTTTCAAGGCTCAGGTTCAATGAATAAACAAACTCATTGTGTAGCTGTGAGCATTATCATTATTATTCCCTTGCTATCTTGCAGATAAGTTGACTTGTAGAACAAAAGGTCCCATGTATTGTTTAACTAACAGTTTTGTGTCCTTGAGCTTATCCGCAGCTAGCAGCTCACAACTGTTCCATTAAATGTTGCTCTGTAAATTATTGTGTTTTTTAAATCCTTTCAACTTGTTTGTTGAGTTGCTATGGGGCATTCATTGCAAATGAAAGTTGGAATATAAAGTCCTTTTTTGTTGAAATTAAAGCCTTACTGTACAGTGTGAGAGGACTAGATTTTGTAGTTTTGTGCAATAAATCCAAATTCCTGTTCACAATTCCAACTGAACTTTCCTTTTACTACTGATCTATTTAAAATACTAAACTATTAGCTTACCAGCATAAAGCTTTACCAGAAGTAACATAACATCATATTGTATATTTTATTTGTGCAGTAAGAAACTGAAGCAACATAATTGAATTATCTTATAACATTTGCCTTTGTGAACTGGATCTTTCCTCATTTGAGTACCACACAAATTGCTCTCAAAATTATGCTGAAACTGCTAATGTTTTATCAATGGAATGATACTTAGATCTGATTTGATGATTTCATCAGAATATGCCCAAATTTGATGTGTAAAAGGACATAGGTCAGTGTGAACAGTTGGAAACCAAAGAAATTACAAAGCCACATAGTATATTTCTTCTTTTGAGTTTTAAAACTGAAGACTTCCACTTATTCACTATCATTCATGCATTTAAGAATGCAAAATTTTTAAGAATCTACAATTGCGGTGGAGATCCAATTTTTAATCTGACCTATTTTGTCTGAAAAATGCATTCTAAGAAAGATAGAGCGCATCTAAGTGAGGTTAAATTTTTTCAAAGGACTTGTGAAATTAGTAGTCCTGCTACACCTGAAAATATGGATATAGTGATAAAAGCATCTTCACAACCTCATTTCTCCAACAGCATGTTTGAAAGGTATTCACATTTTATAGGTTTAATGAATGAACATGAAACATGCAGAGGATGAGCATTTTATTATGATATGAAGAATACATTTATGTCCGGAATTCCTTGATTAGACCATGTAATTGATTTGCATCCAGACTGTGTGCGTAATAGACTGACTGCCCAGCATATCACACTACAAGAGGTGTTGGCTTTCAGCTGAGTTGTTAAACTAAGACTATGTTGGCCCTCTCAGACAGATGTTAAAGGTAGAACTTTGCTAAAGAAGCTATTTCAAAGAAGAGTAGAGGATTTTTCCCCAGTTTCCTGATTTATATTTATTCCTTGTACACATGAAAATAGATTAATCTAGTAATTATCACATTATCACCTTGCCACGTGCAACTTTGACTGTGAAGTTTCCTGTAATACAGGCAGTTGCTAAATTTCATAAGTATTTCATGTAAGGCACTGGAATGCCCTGAGGTCATGCCGCTATTTAAACATAATTTGTTTCCTTTCTATTTAGAATGAGTTTTAGGCCTTGCCCAGTTTCCTCTGTCTCGACTTTATGCTATCAGCCTCTCTCTACTGAAGAAACAAAATTAGTATTCAATGTGGTGATTGGCAGCCTGAGGCTTGTGGTTAAGCATCGACTGCTTAACAATGGGGCAACCCATTCAATCAGACAAGAAAAGATTGAAATTGAATGCACTTTCACTTGCCATAATATATAATGTTTTTGAAAAATATTAACTAATCCTAAATCCTATTGTTGTATCAACTTGTAAGTTTCCATAACTGAGAGAGTTTGAACTGGGTTTTGCTTCCAGAATTGCATTTTATGAATCTAAAATTGAACAGAAGCTGCTTAATGGAGCAGACATTTTTGTATTTGCAAAACAGCCTTGGTTTGCTTGATGCATCATTAGATAATATGTAACTAAAATGTGTATTTTATCATAAAAATTGTGTATAATGTCTGAGATTTACAAAGAAGTTGACAAGAAATTCAGTAATGAAAGCCAGAAAATATGGTCCAGGCAAAAGTTATTTAAAAGATTTTGCAAGGAAGGGAACAAGATAACAAAATGTTTTGTGAAAGTTTTGGGAAACTCTGCATAGAAATACAAAGATGTTACAACACAAAAAACAGGATGTTCAGTTGAATCCACTAACCTCCATATAAGCAAATAGTTCTAATACAATTTCCCACATTGTTTCAATTTCTTTTCCTTCAACCATGTAATCAATCTAGTCGTGAAATTAAGCAATTTTGTTATTATGACATCATATGCATTGTTCAAACAGAAAAATATCCACCTTTTAAAGCCAACCTTTACCATCTGTCATGCCAGGTAGATTTGAGTGAATGTTAATTATATTTTTCTCTAAAACTGTAATATTCTTCTCAAAAGTGTGAGGTATTATAACATATAGCAGTCCGCTGGGACTCAGTACAGAAAAAAACAACCAATCTGATATTGCAAAAAAAATTGAACCTGTTTTTCACTCCTCTATTCTTAATCCATAACACATTGGAACAGGAGCACTGAATGAGATTGTGGCTGATCTGATTATCCTCAACTTCACTTTCCTGCCTTTTCTTCATTCCCTTACTGATTTAAAATATTCTCTATCCCAGCTTTAACTATCACACTCAGACTATAACAGTGCTATGGGAATTCTAACAGGTTTATTTACAATCTTCAGCTTTTGGAGGGCTACTCCTTCGGCAGAAGATACCTTCACCTGAAGAAGGAGCAGTGCTCCAAAAGCTTGTGATTTTAAATAAACCTGTTGGACTATAACCTGGTGTTGTTTGACCTGTGACTTTGTCCATCTTGATCCAACACCAGCATCTTCTTGTCTTGAATCTTATAAACAGCCTAGCTTTGACATCCCTTTGCAGTAAAGAATTCCACGGATTCACTATCCTCAGAGACAAAATTCCTGATCTTGGATTTAAATGGATGACCATCTAATCTGAGATTATATCTTCTAGTTTTGGACTCTTCCATCAGGGGAAGCAATCTGTATGTGTCTACTTTGTCAAGCCCTTTAAAAATCTTGTATGTTTCAATTAGATCACCTTTCATACTTCTAATGTGTACTGGCCCACCTTCCTTGCCCTCCCCATACCTAATAGCTGCCTAGTGTACTTTCTCTGGGACTACCTGTGATGCTGGTATGTCTTTCCTTAGGTCAGTCTGAAACTGTTCACTGTATTCCAGTTTTGGTATGATTAATGTCTTCAATAGTTTTAGCAAAACTTCACTATTTTATACTTCATCCCATTCTGAAATAAAAGTCGGCATTCAATTTGTCTTCCCTATTACCTAGTGAACGTGGATGTTAATTCCTTGTGAGTCAAGCATAAGGATTCCCAAATTCCTCTGATTTGTAGCATTCTGCGGTCTTTCCCTATTTAAATAATAATTAGTTCCTCTGCCTGCCAAATTTCTCAACCTCATATTTTCCAACATCATTCATTCTTCCATCTGCTAAGTTTTTGCCCACCCGCTTAGTCTGGCTACATCCCTCTGCAGATTGTGTCATCCTTACTACTTGCCTCCACATAGATTTTTGTGTAGTCTACAAGCCTAGCTATTGTACATTCATTTTCCTTATTGAAGTCACTAGCATATATTGAAAGGAATGGCCCCCAGTACTGGTCACTAGCAATCCAGTAGTTACCATTCTTTACCCCCATCCAAACCTTGTCCCAACCGTCTTCTATTAGGTAGCCAAACCTCTAGCCATACGAGAGGGTACTACCTCCAACACCATGGGCTCTTATCCGATTAAATAGCCTAACATATGGTACCTTAGCAAATACCTTCTGAAAATCCAACTGTATATTGCATCTGCTGCTTCCCCCGTATCTATTCTGCTTGTTACCATCTGAAAGAATTCAAGTAAATTTGTAAAGCTGTGGTTATTCTGCTTGATCATTTTTCTTAAAATAGCTCTATTATTACATCTTTTATGATAGACTCTAACATTTTTCCAATAACACATGCTAAGCTAATTGGTGTATTGTACCTGATTTTTGCCTGCTTTCCTATTTAAATAAAGATGTTAAATTGGCAGTTTTCCAGACTTCAAGGACTTTCCAGAAAATAAGGATTCTGACAAGATCACTACCAATGCATCCAGTATCTCTAGCCACTTCCTTCAATATCCTAGGATGCATCCCATCAAGTTCAGTTTTTAGTTCAATTAGTTTCCTTCGCACTTTTTCTTTAGTGATTAGTCACTATTTATTTTCTCTCCTCTCTTTATCCCTTGATCATTCAGTAATTTTGGAATGCTTTGTATTTTCTAAAATGAAGGCTAATTCAATACTTCTGTCATTTCCAGGTTTCCCATTATTATTTCCCAAGCCTCATTCTCTAAATGGTCTGTATTCGTTTTGGCTTCTCTTTGTTTTATATTTTGATTAGATTACTGTGTGTGGAAACAGGCCCTTCGTCCCAACAAGTCCATACTGACCCTCCGAAGAGCAACCCACCCAGACCCATTCCCTTACATTTACCCTTTCACCTAACACTATGGGTAATTTAGCATGGCCAATTCACCCGACCTGCCCATTTTTGGACTATGGGAGGAAACCGGACCACCTGGAGGAAACCCACGCAGACACTGGAAGAATGTGCAAACTCCACACACAGTTGCCTGAGGTGGGAATTGAACCCAGATTTCTGGCACTGTGAGGCAGCAGTGCTAACCACTGTGCCATTGTGCTGCCCTTAAAGATGCTCTTGCTGCCTGTCTTAATATTAGTTGCAAGTTTACGTTCAAAGGTGATCTTCCTTTTTTTTTCTGTCATTTTGGTTTGTAAAACTTTTCCAATCCTCTAGTGGTAAATCAATCTCCTAGCCTGACATATTACTGTCCAGAAGGTTGCTCTTGATTTCCTTCTGTTATGCATGAGTCTAGTCCTGCCAGGTCATGATTTCCAATAACTTTAACCAGACTGCGTTCTGACTCTGCCTTTCAATTTTTGCATTACTGACACAAAAGTTCCAAACTTTCTGCTCCCTCTAAGATCAGGCTTTGGATATTGTAAATTCTCCCAACCCAAGTATAGCCAAAATGAGTGCAGATGAATTCCAGGAGAATTTATTGGGTCACAAACTTCAGGTCTATCCCTGAGAAATTGTCAAAATAAATGGCTGAAACACCAGCTGGCATTTACCTAGAAACACTTAACTCGCCTATGTTCCATATGTTGAATTCAGCAATTTAAAAAAAAAAATTTCATTTATAAATGATGTTTAGCACAAACACCAGTTTCAACCTTTCCCTGGCCAGAAGTGTACCACATCCACAACTGGTGAAAAATCCAGCTTTTACATTTTTTTAAAATTTGATCTATTTTTTATAATCAACCTATTCAGAGATGTTATTACACACCTCTGGAGCAAAAGGCGCTTGAACTCGAGCCTTCTGGTCCAGGGGTACGACGCTACCACTGTACCACAAGAGGGCCCTAAGAATCCAGCTTTTAAATATAAAATCCAGTGAGTATTACCTGTTCTCAATCAATACTGGTGCTGTTCTAGTTTACCCTTGAAGGGGATGCATTTCTATTACTGAAAATCTGTAACTCAGAATTTCATGACAGCTGGGGAGAAATGATTTTGGGGATAATTAAAATATTTGAATCTCCATGTTCATGGCTAAACCTTATTTAGAGGAAATGTCAACTTTCGTGCTTTTGGGATGGTTTAGCAACTACTACTTGTGGCACTACTGTGGAGGCTGGGTATTCCAATTCCTGGCATGCCCTGGGAATCCCCAACACATGCACAGCAGCATCACAGGCTGCATATGCTCTCTTCAAGCATTTTTTTCCTTGTACCTAAAGGAGCTGATCATCTTGAGGATCCTTGTCAAGACTGTCATGTACAGCAGATCACTGGCTTGAAGTATATGTGAAAAGAGAACTCATGGAACCCAGGCCATTGGTCAGAGGCTATCTAAACAGATGGTTCCTATCATAGGGCTGTTTGTCAGTCGGGTAATTAAAAGCAAGGAAAAGATGCTCTAGGCAGAGGTGGTGTTAACACTCTCCAGCTTGATGAGGTTTGAGTGAAGAGGAACTGGAAACTCAGCAAAAGTTCACTCTCCCCATTGGAGCGAGGCGAACAGCTGAAGAAAGTGTCTCCGTGTAGCTTTTGGTTCTGAGGGGCTCAGGCTCATTGAAGTCCCATGATGACTTGTTGACTGGAAGTGGGGATGAAGGAAGCCATTCAGCAGTGCTTCTCTTCATAAACTCCGGTCCAGTGATCTCCTTTTACATGACGGACCCTACAATGGAAGCACTTGAATACTTGAATAGGACACATGCAGCCTGAGATGACGCTACTGTGTACTGCGGGTGTAGAAATCAAACAAATCCTGGAGAAACACAGCAGGTCTGATCACATTTGTGGAGCGAGAAACAATTAACATTTCGAATTTGATGTGACTCCTCTTCAGAACTCAACTGAGTGTTTCTTTATTGGAACTTGGCGAATGAGAGTTCACAGAAACCTGAGGAAAGTGCTCTCTTTATGAAGGGGATAAAATTGAGTAAATGCTCAAGTGTAGCATCCGGAATCTGGTGGGGCTTAGTCACAGGAAAGGAGATTGAACTACAAGAACATAAGTAGTTGTATCAGTCTGAGGGACTTCAGAGGCTCAATCATCACTCCCTTGTTTTAATGAGATTTGTGAAATGGTCATTCAAGCTGGGGGGGAGCACTTGCTAAATCTTTGTGGGATCTGTATTGACATCTGCTATGTCAGCCCCAAATCATTGTTACTTCATGTTAATTCTGGATGTTAGAGTCTAAGTTGTGTTCTACTTTACTTCCTATTGTAAACTTTTTTATTGTTTGTTCAAAACTGTAGAATCTTGTGTTTTTATTCTTGATGCCTGGAATTTCAAACTTTAAGTTATTGGTCCATTATCTCTCATTTGGCAGCTCATCAGGGATCATAACAATACCCTCTAAATAGAGACAGTTTTAATGTGTTTCATGAAGATTTAGTCAGAAAAAAGTAGAAGGAGAAAAATACACCAATGAATCTGCCTCTCCACCACCTGCCACAGAAGTAGTTGTTTTAGAGAAAGCATTTGGAGGTTAGACCAAGTCATTGAAAGCAATCTGACACTTCTCTGACAGATGAGGAAAATATGGAACCATTCAATGAAGCAAAGCTGACCTATTATTTTCAAGGGGAGGTAATAGCATAATGATATTATTGCCAGGTTAGTAATCCAGAGACCAAGGTGTGTTCTGGGGATCCAGTTTTAATTCCACCTGTGCCACATCGTAGAATTTACATTTTAAAAATGGATCTGATACTCTTATAAATTTTAATCTTATAAATTGAGAAAATCAAATTAGTCGACGTAGGAAGAATTCAAGTGCATTCTGGATAGTTTGAGAACAGTGTGTTGTGAAACCAACCAAGCATCAGGCTACTTTTGGATCTGTTTAATAAGTGATTTCAACAAAAGATCTCCAAGGGAATAGTGACAATAACTTGATAGAATTTTTAGCATTTAGTTTGAGAGTGAAAAAATTGGATCAGAGACAACTGTGCTAAACTTAAATGAGGATAATTACATGAGAATAAGGGAAGAGTTGGGTGGAATGGACTGGGAAAGGAGTTATGCAGAAAAGTCAATTAATGAACAATGACAGACATTTTTTGAAAAATTGTTCATGACTTACAGCAAAGGTGAGGAGGAAGAATGATTCCACGAAGAGCAATAACTGACCATTGTTAACTCAGGACGTTGAGGACAATACCAAATTGAAATAGTAAAACAACGTGACCGGGATTACTGATAAATCAGAGGATTGGGGAAGTTTTAAAAACGAGTAAAAGATGCCCTAAAAATGAGAGAAATAAGTTGAGGATAAACAGCAATAATATAAAACAGTAAAAGCTACTTTAAATATGTAAAAACTGAAAAGAAAGGCAACCGTGAATAGCACTCTTAGCTAATAAGGCAGGGGAAATAATGAGGCATTTAGAAATGGCAAAGAAATTTGCATCAGTCTTGTCAGTAGAGGATACTAATGGTGTTACAAAAATTATAAATAATCAAGACGCTAAAGGAATGGGGGGATTGGTAGTGGTGACAATAAGGACAATAATTAACACTAGGGAAGAAGCACTAGGGAAACAAATAGGCTAAAGGCTGATAACTACTTTGGATCTGGTGGGTTACATTGTAGGAATTTAAAGGAAGTAGCTATAGTGATAGTGGATGCAATGAAAGGAATTTCCCAAGAATCCTGAGGTTCTAGAAAAGTCTCAGAAGATTGGTAGTTTTCCTAAGTAAAACCTTTTATACAAAAGGGAGGGAACCTATAGGCCAGTTGGCTTGAGAAAATATTAGATAATATAAAATATAATGCTATTGTAAAGGCTCTAATAGCAGAGCATTAGAAGCACACAGTATAATCAAACAGGTTTAGCATGGCTTCAAGGGGGAATCCTGCCTGTCAAATTGAGGTGACAGTAAGCAGGGTAGATGAAGGGCAACTGATGGATGTTGTCAATTTGGATTTCAAAAATGCATCCAATTAGGTACCTTATAATAATAAAATACTTAACAAGACCCCATGGCATTAGAATTAGTATCTTGGCATGAATAGAGGATTTCCTCACTACTAGAAGACAGATGGGCTTAAGGTGATATTTTCAGGATGGCAACCTGCATATAGTGGAATGCCACCAGCATTAGTATGGATGGGAAATTATTTATAGTACATTTGGATGACAGCGGGAAAAGGACTATTACCATGTTTGTGAATGACCTAAATGGAAAGCTATAGATAGGTTAAGTGATCGGATAAAGACTTGGCAGATGGCATATACAGTTGGGAAAATGTGAGATTATGCAGGAAGTTTGGAAACGCTGGATATTACTTAAACAGGGAAAGACTGCCGAAAGCTACAGTACCAAGGGATTTCGGGATCTTTTTTAGCTTGAATCACAAAGCAAACATCAAGGTTAAATGGGTATTGGGGAAGGCCAGTGAATGTTGACCATTATTTCAAAGTGAATGGAATATCAAAATATAAGTGACCTTGCTAAGTTCAATCAGTCCAGGTACCGAGGTTGATTCAGCTGAACTTGTACTCATTGGAATTTAGGAGAATAAGAGATCTTATTGAAACATAAGATTCTTGGTGAGTTGGGTTATACATAGAATCTATTAGAAATCAAGTCTGAGACAGATTTCTGTGGGGAAAAGACAAGAAAGGAGTTGAGGATTATCATTTCAGCGGTGATCTCTGAATGATAGACCCAGTGGACTGAATGGTCTACTTCGACTCCTAAGTTCGTTGAGGATCCACTTCGTGATTTGAATGTCTCTCATCCCACACACACTCCCACTCTGGCACAGTCAAACGCAAACCTAATACGAAAACTTGCATTTATATAGCACTTCTAACACTAAAACCATTCCAAGGGCTTAATAGAAGTATCAACAAGTAATAGCTAATATTCAACCACATACAGATGTTATGATGTCATAGAGTTATACAGCACGGAAACAGAC